>NC_084843.1:33110473-33735473 GCF_033115175.1 Lepus europaeus
TGATAAGTAGGAACAAATGGGCACCAAAAAGAGACTTGAAAAGAGGCTCTGAGGAATCTGGAAATGACTGACAGATGTCAGAAGACATGAGCTGGGACAATTTGGAACAGAGGTACTGGGTGGCACGAGCCTCAAGAACACTGTGGAGATTTAAAGGTACGGAGAAATTGGAAAAAGGACATAGAGACAGGAGCATAGAGGGAAACTGGTGAGACTGACAAGTTAGGAGGAGATGAGAGATAGACCCATGAAACTCATTGGTACTCTTATTGGAGGAAGGACAACCTACCACAGGGCCACAGGGAGACTGAGGAGTTTGAGAAGGACTGGGAAGAACTGACAGAAATTAGAAGGGACAAGAATGGGACTGAGTGGGATAGAGATTGGGGAATCCATGATGAGTAATGCTGATATGGAGCACAATGTGCAACACCTGATGAGAAGGAGAGGAACAATAAACAAGAACAGGCGTTGAAGCCGACAGCCTGTACTTCACAGCTCTCTCAGTGCGCAACCCTCTGTGTCTCAGTTTCCTCACTTAAAAATAAAGATTATAATATCTGCCCTACAGGGGCTCATTATGAGACCTGAAAGACACAATTCACTTTAAGAACTTAGTAGGCCAGCACCGTGGCTCAACAGGCTAATCCTCCACCTTGCAGCGCCAGCACACCGGGTTCTAGTCCCGGCCGGGGCGCTGGATTCTGTCCTGGTCACCCCTCTTCCAGGCTAGCTCTCTGCTGTGGCTAGGGAGTGCAGTGGAGGATGGCCCAAGTACTTGGGCCCTGCACCCCATGGGAGACCAGGCGAAGCACCTGGCTCTTGCCATCGGATCAGCGCGGTGTGCTGGCCGCAGCACGCTGGCCGCAGCGGCCATTGGAGGGTGAACCAATGGCAAAGGAAGACCTTTCTCATCTGTCTCTCTCTCTCACTGTCCACTCTGCCTGTCAAAAAAAAAAAAAGAACTTAGTATATTGTTGGGCATCCGGTAAGCACTCAATAAATATTAGGTATGAACAGTCAATGCAAAGGTAAGAAGCCTCAGAAGTAAAACTTTCATCTCCCGTAATGAAGAGTCATTTTCTCAAGAGTGAAGTTATAGGAGGGGACAAATCCAACCTGTTCTGAAGACTGACCCAAAGCAGAGTCTTCTTCACCACTCAGAATGAAAAACGAAAGACCTTCATCCAACAAGACCTCATTCTGTGGATTAAATAATAAATCACTACTTAAGGTTGAAACGAATTATTTTCCTGCTTATAAGTGATGGAAATACCTTTTTATAATATGGTAAACATTAATTATCTTATTAATAAAGAAGGAAAAGTAGAACAAAGAATATCAAGTTATATTTAGCTTTGAGACTGGTTGATTCATGAGGGGTTTTTTTTTTGTTTGTTTATTTTAAAATATTCTTGTGACTGCAATAGGAACCAAAACAGAGTTAAAATATCCTCTCTTCTTAAACTATTTCCTCAGCTCAAAGTTTAATTGAAATGCCAGCTCAGGTCAAATTTTTTCTCCCTCTTCTTTTCTGGTCCTCTCAAGCACACATGTGCTTGGATACATGCACAAGTACCACCTCACTCCTTAATCTTTAGTGGAGTTATAGGTAATTAAAAAGTCTTTTTTTAAGATTTATTTTATTTATTTGAAAGGCAAAGTTACAGAAAAAGGGGAAGAGGGGGAGGGGAAGGAGGATAAGGAGAGGAAGGAGAGGGAGAGGAGAAGGAGAGGAAGAGGAAAAGGGAGAGGGAGGAAGGGTCTTCCATCTGCTGGTTCATTCCCCAAATGGCTGCAACAGCTGAGGTTGGGCCAGGGTGAAGCCAGGAGTCAGGAGCTACCTCCAGGTCTCCCACTTGGGTGCAGGGGCCCAAACACTTGGGGCCACCCTCTGCTGCCTTTCCAGGCACATTAGCAGGGAGCTGGATTGGAAGTGGAGCAGCTGGGATTAGAACCAGCACCCATATGGGATGCTAGAACTACAGGTGGTGGACTAACCTGTTTGCCAAAGCACTGGCCCCTAATTAAAAGTCTTAAAAGTGGCATATTCTTAGTTATAAACTTGCTCATAAATAAGCTTTCCTTTTTTAATCTTGTAAAGTCTGGATCTTTGAAATGTAAGACATCACTGCTTACTCATACACATATATTAAATCAAACTGGTTTTTTTAATCTTTTATTTAATGAATATTAATTTCCAATGTACAGCTTATGGATTACAATGGCTTCCCCCTCCTATAACTTCCCTCCCACCTGCAACCCTCCCCTTTCCCACTCCCTCTCCCCTTCCATTCACATCAAGATTCATTTTCAATTCTCTTTATATACAGAAAATCAGTTTAGTATATATAAAGTAAAGATTTCAACAGTTTGCCCTCACATAGCAACATAAAGTGAAACATACTGTTGGAGTACTAGTTATAGCATTAAATCACAGTGTACAGCACATTAATGACAGAGATCCTACATGATATTTTTTTAAAAAAATTGATTAATTTTCTATGTAATTTCCAATTTAACACCAAGATTTTTTTCATTTTCAATTATCTTTATATACAGGAGATCGATTCAGTATATACTAAGTAAAGATTTCATCAGTTTGTACCCACACAAACTGTTTTAATGCAAGTTTATAAAAGAACAAATTCTATAATGAAAAGGAAAGCTCTGTTATGAGGACTCAAAGAATTAAAAAATATATATATAAAATACAAAAGCTTTTCTTATATTCTAACCCTAAAAGTTACTCAGTTGGCAGCAATGCAGTATACATGAACTGTCTATATAATAGAGTATATTTACTTCTCATTTTCTCTGCTCAACTCCAAACCACTTGTTAAAATCCTCTACTTCCTGGGCCGGCGCCGCGGCTCACTAGGCTAATCCTCCACCTTGCGGCGCCGGCACACCGGGTTCTAGTCCCGATCGGGGCGCTGGATTCTGTCCTGGTTGCCCCTCTTCCAGGCCAGCTCTCTGCTATGGCCCGGGAGTGCAGTGGAGGATGGCCCAAGTGTTTGGGCTCTGCGCCCCATGGGAGACCAGGATAAGCACCTGGCTCCTGCCATCGGAACAGCGCGGTGCGCCGGCCGCAGCGCGCTACCACGGCGGCCATTGGAGGGTGAACCAACGGCAAAGGAAGACCTTTCTCTCTGTCTCTCTCTCTCTCACTGTCCACTCTGCCTGTCAAAAATAAAAAAATAAAATAAAATAAAAATTAAAAAAAAATCCTCTACTTCCTGAGAGTCTAGTGGTTTGTATAGAAATGCATCGAAACCAATTCCTCTTCTCTTTAACTCTTTGCTTGATATTCAACTGTTAAACTTTGAGAATTTTTAAACTATTCATATTTTTTACTATTCATGGTTAAATACAATATAAGCATGATTTTATTCATATGTTGAATAAATAATATGTACATAAACATTCTTTTTAATCTGCTTTTGCTTTTAAATATAATTAAGATTCATTTAGGAAACTTTTTTATTTGAGAGGCAGAGAGAGAGAGAGAGAACGAGCTCCCATTTGCTGGTTCATTCCCTAAATGTCTGTAACTGCCAGGGGTGGACCAGTCCGAGGCCCAGGAACCAACTACTTGAGGCACCACCTGCTGCCTACCAGTGTATACATTGGCAGAAAACTGAATTTGGAAGCAAAGCCAGGGCTTGATCCTGTACACTTTGATATGGGAGGCAGGCATCCAAAACAGCAATTTAATAAGCCAAATGACTACCCCTAAGTAAAATGAATTTTAAGGACCTGAGCAGGGCACAGTACACAAGACAAATTTAAAAACAACATTCCTGCCCTGCGGTCCTGGCGCGCCGCGCAGCCGGACGCTGCGGGCGGGGCGGGGATGGAGGTGGTAGCGTCCGCTGCAACGGTTGGGGCTGCGCGTGAGAAGGTGGCAGTGTAGGCACCTGAGCTGCGGGGAGGCCGGCGGCGGCCGGGCCATGGCGGGAGACCCTCTCCTCTGGGATCCCTGAGGTGCGCTCCCTGAAGTCCCGGGGAGCCGTGTCCCATGGGCTCGCTGAGCAGCCGAGTTCTGCGCCACCCTGGGCGAGCCCGAGCCCAGCAGGAGCCGGGGCCCGGGCCCGGGGGCTTGGCCCGAAGGCCCGAAACTGGAGGCGACGCGTCTGGTCACGGCTTCTTCTACTACCCGGTCAGCCGTAAGCGCAAGCAGAGCAGCGGGGCCTTCTACTATCACCCCAACTCCGAGACAGACGACGATGAGGACGAAGGGGATGAGCAGCAGCGGCTCCTCAACACCCCTCGGAGGAAAAAATTAAAGAGTACATCCAAATATATTTACCAAACGTTATTTTTGAATGGTGAAAATAGTGACATTAAGATTTGTGCTCTAGGAGAAGAGTGGAGCTTACACAAAATATATTTATGTCAATCTGGCTACTTTTCTAGTATGTTCAGTGGTTCTTGGAAAGAATCAAACATGAATATTATTGAATTGGAGATTCCTGACCAGAATATTGATATAGAAGCACTGCAGGTTGCATTTGGGTCATTGTATCGAGATGATGTCTTAATAAAGCCCAGTCGAGTTATTGCCATTTTGGCAGCAGCTTGTATGCTGCAATTGGATGGTTTAATACAGCAGTGTGGTGAGACAATGAAGGAAACAATTAATGTGAAAACTGTGTGTGGCTATTACACATCAGCAGGGACCTATGGATTAGATTCCGTTAAGAAAAAGTGCCTTGAATGGCTTTTAAATAATTTAATGACTCACCAAAATGTAGAACTTTTTAAAGAACTCAGTATAAATGTCATGAAACAGCTCATTGGTTCATCTAACTTATTTGTGATGCAAGTGGAGATGGATGTATACACAGCTCTTAAAAAGTGGATGTTCCTTCAACTTGTGCCTTCATGGAATGGATCTCTAAAACAACTTTTGACAGAAACAGATGTCTGGTTTTCTAAGCGAAAAAAAGATTTTGAAGGTATGACCTTCCTTGAAACTGAGCAAGGAAAACCATTTGTGTCAGTATTCAGACATTTAAGGTTACAATATATTATTAGTGATCTGGCTTCTGCAAAAATTATTGAACAAGATTCCCTAGTACCTTCAGAATGGCTGTCTTGTGTGTATAAACAACAGTGGCTTGCCATGCTCCGTGCAGAACAAGACAGTGAAGTGGGGCCTCAAGAAATCAATAAAGAAGAGCTAGAGGGAAACAGCATGAGATGTGGTAGAAAGCTTACAAAAGATGGTGAATACTGCTGGCGGTGGACAGGTTTTAACTTCGGCTTTGACTTACTTGTGACATACACCAATCGATACATCATTTTCAAACGCAATACACTGAACCAGCCATGTAGTGGATCTGTCAGCCTGCAGCCTCGAAGGAGCATAGCATTTAGATTACTTTTGGCTTCTTTTGACAGTAGTGGGAAACTAATATGTAGTAGAACAACTGGCTATCAAATACTTACACTTGAAAAGGATCAGGAGCAAGTGGTGATGAACCTGGACAGCAGGCTTCTGATCTTCCCTTTGTATATCTGCTGTAACTTCTTGTATATATCATCAGAAAAAAGAACTGAAAATAATCTTCTCCCAGAAAATACAGAAAACTGAGGATCTCATCAGATGGAAATAATAGCACTTTGAAAACTTACTAGGCCAGCTTTAATTTAATGGCCCTATTGATATTCACACCTAAGGTGACTAACAATGACAAAGGCCTTATGAACTGTGCAGACAATGCAGAAGATTATCCCTACCCTCATTACATTTCTATGCATATATGAAAAAGCATTTTAAAACCAAGAAAATATCTGTCAAACCATTTATGTTATAAAGATGTCAAGTCATCATTTAGCATCAGTAGAAAATTGCTGTAGGTAAATTTCACATTTCTCTGCAACAAAGTAAAGATTTAGTTTTTAACTTAAACTCTTCTTGCCTAATGTTGATGAATCTCATTTATACATCCATAAATTTATTTTTATTGGCTAAAAGAATGATAAGGGAATAATTTGGCAAGCTAGAAATACACTTTCAAATGGTGCATTAGAGCTCTCCTTTTTCAACTGTTCTTTATGATTCCTCCTTTTAGTGTATTATCTTTCCAATATGTTTTTATTTGTTAAATTTTTTCACCATTTTTGGAGACTAAGTGGAGGAACATTTTTTTAAAGTTAAGCATTTTCATGATTTTTTTCCCTAGGATTTTAACAATAAAAATCAGCTTCAGACCTTCAGATAAACTTGAATGAGGGAAAAATCAGTTTGATTCTTAGGATATTCCTTTGCCTTATATGGTCTTTTCTTTTACATTCTGTATACTATTATTAGGTTATGAGTTATTTATGTAACAGATATCACACTTTTTAATGTTTTCATATTCTGTGATCTTTAGAATTATTTATGTTCAAGTTTTAGTTGGGAACCCTATTTCCTACTTAAGCTCAGGACTTTATAACCTCTGAATTGAGTGCCTTTGAGTTATACATGCTAATAGAAATTTCATAGTAAATGTAAATAAGGTCAGAGGATCTAATGTAGAAGCTGATAATAAAGCATTAATGTAAAAATAGGATTTATTTTTGTCAAAAATGGTATGTACACATGTCCTGATTTATATATGTTGGTTTCTTTTGTTTATTGCTGTTTGAAAATAGCCATGCTCATTTTCTTTCCAGCCAGAGTAAGTACTTTTATGGTTAATGTATATTTTTAGTATGTTTTTTAAAATGGGAATCATTTTTATGTATCTGTGCAAATAATAAATGTTCATTTGGAAAAAATAAATAAGCTGTTATATAACATGGATCAGAAAAAAACTTGAAAAAAAAAAAAAAACAACATTCCTTGCATTTTACAACTTGAAGAGTTAAATACTCTAGGTGCTTCTGGCTGAAACTACTAGTTGTTCATTATGGTCTTCCCCCCAACCTTTGATAAAAGAATTTACTTTTAGCTGGATACTTAGATACTTTTCCTAAGGTCCTTTCACTGAAATGATGTGTGCGATTTGCAATTCTTTATCCATTAAGACCAATCTGCACTCCTTTGCCTCTTTCCTCTCTTTTCCTTTTACCCAGAATATGAAATCACTGGAGTTTTGCCATGGACTCACAGAGATGAAAACCATATGTTGAAGATGGCAGAACTGTCCTGCAGAGTCTGGGCTACTTAACAGTTACAAAATATAGAAGTAAAGCATGTATCTTAATTAAGACATTTTATCTTACATCTTTTTGTTATAGTTCCTTCACCCATACTCTAAATAACATAGTTACCCCCAAATATGAATATTTTTGTCATGTTAAATTTCAAATATACTACTATATATTGAGTTTCAAAACAAAATCTGTATCGGAAAGTTTATGTCATTAAAGCTACTTTAAGTTTAAAACAGTTATTCACCTTAGACCATTGATGTAGCTTAGTATCAACGAACAGCTGAGTTGAAGATTTTTCACCTTGATTTATCTGAAACACAACATAAATAAATCTTTACAGAAACAGACATATTGAGCTCATGAATCTTTTTCCAAAATGTCTAAAAATCAAGATTTCTCAATGTGCTTCTTTAAAAAAGTATATGTGTGTATGTGCACACATATGTTGTGTATTTCCCTGAGATGTCATGTATAATTACTACAATCAAATCATTTAACTTTTCTTGGCTTTAGGTTTGACATTATAGGGACTTTATGATAGAAAAGGGGAAAAAACATGGGAAACAACTTGAAATTTTATGGAATTAAGAAGCTATATTAGGACTGAATTTCAGCTCTCTCCTTTTTAAAAATTTGAGTAGGTGGCAGAGAGACAGAGATAGAGCTACAAATAGAGATAGAGATAGCTTGTTAGAGGGGGAGAGATAGATAGAGATAGCTTGCTGGGGGGGCGGGGAGAGCTCCCATCCACTGGTTTACTCCCAAATACTTGCAATGCCCCCAGGTTTTCCACATGGGTGGGAGGGAACCAATCAGCTGAGCCATCACTGCTGCCTCCCATGGTTCATATCGGCAGGAAGCTAGAGTCAAGAACTGAAGCCAGGTACTCCAATGTAGTACACAGGCATATGAGCCAACATCCTAACCACCAGCTAAATGCTTGCCCTTCATCCTTTTTTTGTCCAAAAAGAAGTTTATTATGCAGTTTCATTTAAAAAGCAATTTTAAAAACAAGAAAAGTTTAAAAAGCATTACCTTAGCATTTTTTAGCTTTTCTCTTACTTTGCCTCTCAATGTGTCTATTATGTTTTGATTTTCTTCTGCATCTAAATCTATCAGGAAACCAATATAATATAGAGTTTACAATACTTTCTTATCATTAAACAGCAATAGCAACAAAAGCTTTAAATACCTTAACTGCATGTACATCTAAGGATCATGACAAGTATGAAGACTGGGTCACTGTCCCATGAAAACTTAGAACCCAACACGCATGGATGTCCTTCCCCTTCCTCCATTTGGAATCAATGCATTCACCCATGATCAGGACTAAATTTTGTTTCCCTTTGTGATGACTTCTGTGCCCTCTGTCACCTTCTTTTACTGCCAGAGTCTTTTTACTGGCCAGGGTCTTTCTTTGAAGTGAGTCTCCCTAAGAAAGCTCAGATCAGAACATTTTTATCTTTATTTACAGCTCTATGAGATATACAAATATTAAAGCTAGGTTACTTCAACCTGATTTAAATGGAAAGAAAAGAATCTGAAAGGAAGAGAAATAAGTCCATAGGCAGCCATTTTAATTATTTATGTTAGTTTTGTAAGATCAGTATAATACTTCTGACCCTGCTTCTGTCAGCTCTAAAGGGAAATGAAATAGCTTTGTAGAGTATAACGAAGGCTCCAGCTGTTGAGTGCACTCTAAGCCATGTGTAATTTTCTGTTATCCCGTTTATATCTATTTATTCTGGCTGATCCACTAGAGCAATTGAGAAAGGAAAAGGCTGTATAGTTTGTATAGAAAAAGGTTGTATAAATCTATGTGTGTGTATGTGTGTGTGTGTGCGTATATATATATATATATATATATATATTTACTGTCAGTCTCAAGCAATAATGAAGTCTCCATGTTTGCAGATAGAAAAAATGGGATTTAGGTAATCATACATATTAAGTTTTCTGTGTATTTCCTTATGCCCACCTTGATTTATCTAGGAAGTTTAAGTCCTGTTTAAACTAATTGCTTAAGAAATTTGTATTCTCAGCTGAAACCCTAGTGTGGGATTAATTATTTACATCTTTTAAAAATGAAAACCAAGAATATCAGAGTTGTGGTATACTGAGAACCTTTTTGGAGATGCTTATCTACAATTTCTTCTACTGCAATATTATTTGTCTCTTCTGACATCTGAAAAACAGTAGGGAGAGTTGATTTGTGTATTTTTGTTTTTTCATTGAATATATGTTAAAATTTCATCAGTCAATGGAACATCATCTCATTTAAAATACCCATTTATATCCTTTGCTTGATTTCTTAAATTTTATCTTTTTATTAATATGTATGAGTTCTTTATATATAGATTTTTAAATTAAGAAATTGCTTTCTTAATATAAAAAGGACAATTTAATGATAAATGTTCAATGATTAGTTCTTAGTATTCTGTATTATCTTTTTCATGTATCAATGAGATACATGAAATGAGATCAGACTTATTTGAGACTTATTTTGAAAATACTTTGAAAACTCAACATTATACCAGCATTAGCTGTAACTTGGCTGATTATAGCATCTGGCAAAGCTGAGCACCCTTATTTTCTGAAAACTTTCAATATACTGACCCTCCACCTTCCTACCTCTCTGGTCATGTATTCATGCATCTTTCACAATACTTGTATGTTTATTGTAAGATGGAAAAAATCCATTGTTTTGTACAATAAGTTAAATAACAGTTCATTTTATTCACAATACTTGTATGTTTATTGTAAGATGGAAAAAATCCATAGTTCTGTACAATAAGTTTAATATCATGCATTTTTCAATAGTTACACTTCTCCCTATAGTTCAAATGCGAGCATATTCCAAGTTTTTGGAGAGTTTATACATTTCCATGGCATCCCAAATCCATATCTCCAACCTTGACGGAATCCCCGAAAATTGAAATCATATTTCTGGCTGCTTCCCAGTAATTCTGGTCAAATGTCTTATCATAAAAAAAATCAGTATTACATTAGCACTTCTTCAAATTATCCCTATTTGCATTATGAGTTGATTTCATACATAGGGGGTCCAAAAGAGACTATTGGAACTCATTAAAGAATTGGGTTAAGTGGAGGGATGTAAAAGTAAGATACGAAAATCATTAGCCTTTGTATACACAGGCAATGCTATGCCGGAGAAAGAACTTCTAAGTTCAATCCCATTCACAATATCTACAAAAAAATTAAATACCATGTAATACAATTAACCAAGGAGGTGAAAGATCTCTACAATGAAAATTATGAAACATTAAAGGAAGAAATAGAAGAAGAAACACAAAAAAATGGAAAAAATCTTCCATGTTCATAGATTGGAAGAATTAATATCATCAAAATGGCCATGCTACAAAAAGCAATTGACATAATCATAATCCCAATCAAAATACCAACAAAATTCTTCTCAGATCTAGATAAAAACAATGCTAAAATTCATCTGGAAACACAAGACACCCCAAATAGCTAAAGCAATCCTATACAATAAAAATAAAGCCAGAGGCATCACAATACCAGATTTCAAGACATACTACAGGGCAGTTGTAATCAAAACAGCCTGGTACTAGCACAAAAATAGACATGCATATCAATGGAACAGAACAGAAACTCCAGAAATCAATCCATGCATCTACAACCAACTAATCTTTGACAAAGATCAAAATCAATCCCTGGAGCAAGGACAATCTCTTCAATAAATGGTGCTGGGAAAGCTGAATCTCTGCATGCAAAAGTATGAAACAGGCCTCTATTTTATACAAAAATCAACTCAAGGATCTAAATCTATGATCTGATAGCATCAAATTACTAGAGGAAGACATTCGGGAAACTTGGCAAGACATTGGTATAGGCAAGGATGTCTTAGAAAAAAACCCCAGAAGCACAGGCAATCAAAGCCAAAATAGACAAATGGGATTACATCAATCTGAGAAGCTTCTGGACTGCAAAAGAAACACTCAGTAAAGTGAAGAAGCAACTGATAAAATGGGAAAAAATATATGCAAACTATGCAATTGATAAAGAATTAATATCCAGAATCTATAAAGGGCTCAAGAAAACAACAACAAAACAAACAATTCAGTTAAGAAATGGGCAAAGGATATGTATAGGCATTTTTAAAAAGAGGAATCTCAAATGGCCAACAGACATGTGAAAAAATACTCTGGATCACCAGCCATCTTGAAAATGCAAATCAAAACCAAGGATGATTCACCTCACTCCAGTTATAATGGCTTTTATACAGAAATCAACAAACAAAAAATGCTGGTAAGGAAGTGGGAGAAAAAGTACCCTAATCCACTGTTGGTGGGATTGTAAACTAGTACAGTATGGAGATACTTCAGAAAGTTGAAAATAGATCTACCATATGACCCAGCAATCCCACTTCTGGGAATTTACCCAAGGGAAGTGAAATCAGCATATGAAATAGTTATCTGTACCCCCATGTTTATTGCAGTGCAATTCACAATAGCTAAGAAATGGAATCAACCCAGATGTACATCAACTAATGACTAGATAAAGAAATATATAGTAAGGAATACTACTGAGCCATAAAAAAGAATGAAATCCTGTCTTTTACAACAAAATAAATGCAAGTGGAAACCATTATACTTAGTGAAATAAGCCATTCCCAAAAAGACAAATACCATATGTTTTCCCTGATCTGTGGTAACTAATAAAGTATCAAAATGTGTAAGAGGAAAATTGACATTTTGAGATTTGATAATTGTGTATAGCCCTTGTCTTTACTTTTGAGGAGCAGTGTTTTTTCTCCTTACTATTTGTTGAACTCATAGTGCAGGGTTAATCTTATGAGTATAAAGTAAACTGAAAGTAGATCATTGTGATCCTACATAGGAAGCAGGATACACAGCAGACTCATAGAATGGCAAATGCCCTAAACAGCACTCTGGCCTCAGAATCAACCCTTAAGGCATTCAGATCTGGCTAAAAAGCCCATGAGAGTTTTGCAGGCATGGAAAGCCAAGACACTGTGGCAAAAAAAAAATGACCTAAATGAAAGATCTCTGTGAGTGAGATCCCAGCGGAAAAGAACAGGCCATCAAAGAAGGATATACCTTTCTCTGAAGGGAGGAGAGAACTTCCACTTTGACTATGGCCTTGTTTAAATAGGATCGGAGTTGGTGAACTCAAGAGGCTTCCATAGCCTTGGCAGCTGATGAGAAAGGCCTTGGGTGATTACTGACGTCATAAATAAGAGTGTCAATTGTTAAATCAACAACGGGAGTCACTGTGCACCTGCTCCCCATGTAGGACCTCTGTTCTCAATGTGTTGTACTATGTGAATTAATGGTAAAACTACTACTCAAACAGTACTCTATACTTTGTGTGTCTGTGTGGGTGCAGTCTGTTGAAATCTTTACTTAGTATATACTAAGTTGATCTTCTGTATATAAAGATAATTGAAAATGAATCTTGATGAAGAATGGGATGGGAGAGGGAGTGGGAGATGGGATGGTTGCAGGTGGGAGGGAGGTTATGGGGGGAAAAGCCACTATAATTCAAAAGTTGTACTTTTTTTTTTTTTGACAGGCAGAGTGGATAGTGAGGGAGAGAGATAGAGAGAAAGGTCTTCCTTTTTGCGGTTGGTTCACTCTCCAATGGCCGCTGCGGCTAGCACATCGTGCTGATCCGAAGCCAGGAGCCAGGTGCTTCTCCTGGTCTCCCATGTGGGTGCAGGGCCCAAGGACTTGGGCCATCCTCCACGCCTTACCGGGCCACAGCAGAGAGCTGACCTGGAAGAGGGGCAACCGGGACAGAATCCGGCGCCCCAACCCGGACTAGAACCCGGTGTGCCGGCGCCGCAAGGCAGAGGATTAGCCTGTTAAGCCACGGCGCCGGCCAAAAGTTGTACTTTCTAAATTTATATTTATTAAATAAAAGTTGAAAAAAAGTAGATCATTGTAAAAATTAAGGCAGGCAATAACATCGGATCAGCGCAGTGCGCCGGCCGCAGCGCGCCTACTGCGGCGGCCATTGGAGGGTGAACCAACAGCAAAAAGGAAGACCTTTCTCTCTATCTCTCTCTCTCACTGTCCACTCTGCCTGTCAAAAAATAAATAAATAAATAAAAGAGAGGAAATAAGAGAAGGAGGAGGAGGAAGGGTGGGAGCATGGGCAGAAAGGAGGGTAGGGTAAAAAATGTCACTAAAATGTCATTATGTTCCTAAATCTGTACATATGAAAAGAATGAAATTTGTTAACCTTAAATAAAATAAAATATGAGCTCTTATTTTCTAGCTTTTAAAAATCTCAATATTCTAAAAGTAAATTATTCTATCTATGTTAAATCCTTTTTAGAATGACAAGGAATATAAGTTTGGTTTTAATTCTTTTTTAAGGTTTTTATTTAATGAATACAAATTTCATATGTACAGTTTTTAGGGATATAGTGTTTCTTCCCCCCAATCCCATCCTCCCACCCCCATGGTTTTAATTATAAACTTAATAAATCTAATAGCAAAGACTTCTGAAATAATGCACACTATCCAAAACTAATGAGAAGTTGAAAGAGAAGAGCAAGTCGAGCGCGCATGCACACACATGCACACACACGCACATCAGCTTTCCAATCACAGTAAAAACACAGATTCATGTCAAAAATGAAATGATTTGGATACCATGGCTTGGATACGGTTTGTCACCTAAAGATTTGTGTGCTGGAAGCCTGGGCCCTAAAGTAATGATGTTGAAATGTGATCGCACCTTTAGGAAATGGGACCAAATGAGAGGTAACTGCTTCATGATCATGATTGTAAGGGATTAATGCTGGTCTTGGGGAATGGGTTGGGTCTGGAAAGATTATTTCCCTTGAGAGTAGACTGTTGCATATAAATAAAAGTAAGCTTAACATTCACTATCTCCAGTCTCTTGCTTCCTCTCATGCCATACAACCTGTCTCTTTTGCACACACTCCTATACTCATGTCACATGATGCTATCTGCCAGAAACCCCTCTCAGAAGCCAATGCCAGCGCCAGGCTGTTGAACCACCAAAACTATGAGGTAAATAAGCCTCTTTTGTTAAAAAAAAAAAAGTACCCAGTTTAACTTACACCATTATAGCAACACAAACTGGATTAAGACATAGAGTAACAACATGATTATAACACAACACATAATCATGAGAGCCCAGATATTTTTTTTTTTTGACAGGCAGAGTGGACAGTGAGAGAGAGAGAGACATAGAAAAAGGTCTTCCTTTGCCGTTGGTTCACCCTCCAGTGGCCGCTGCGGCTGGCACGCTGCGGCCGGCGCACTGCGCTGATCCGATGGCAGGAGCCAGGTGCTTCTCCTGGTCTCCCATGGGGTGCAGGGCCCAAGCACTTGGGCCATCCTCCACTGCACTCCTGGGCCACAGCAGAGAGCTGGCCTGGAAGAGGGGCAACCGGGACAGAATCCAGCACCCCGACTGGGACTAGAATCCGGTGTGCCGGCGCTGCAGGCGGAGGAGTTAGCCTATTGAGCCACGGCACCGGTCAAGCCCAGACTTTTTTAAAGAATTTCTGAATCCACCACTGATTCCTGTACTATACGTCACATTTACTGAATCAGGTCATCACAGACCAGCATGCGTCCTTAAAACTTTCTTAAACTTCAGTATCCACCTAAGACAATTAAAAACATGTACTTCTACTCTTTATCAAGGTATAACAACATCTGAAGATATGATGGACCATCAGCCCTGTCAAGTGATTAATAAAGGCCTCTATTTCTCAATATCACACTCACTATTTCCAGGATTCTGGACATTTTTTCACAACTTCCCATCTCCATCTAGAAGGCAGGGATGAAATATGAAGCTTAATTAGAGTTACTCTGAGAGATACATAGATATTAGTCCTATATATGTTTCACTGACAAATTAAAGTTTTTGACAAATCTGGGAATGACTTGATAGTTGGCTAAGACAGCATACAAATAAACAAATATTTAAGAGAATATATAAATACATGTCTAACACATTTCTAATGTTCGTCATTACATGAACGACAGACCAAAAAAGAATACGATTTTTTCCAAAGCTCCCGTATTTAATATATGAATGTATGATTTGCATACAGAATTAAATATCTCATATTTATCAGGCTTATCCTATATTTATAATTGAGAATTTTAGAAAGATAAAAATCCCTATAAATTCATTAATACCTTACCTTTTTTTTAATGTCTTCTCTTCTGTTTGAGATCTTTTTCATGATGGTTCTTTTTCACCCACTTTCTAAATAAACAGGAAATATTCTTAAGAATGATATATCATGTTACTGAAAGAAAACCATTGTGATGCTTCAGATAAAATTCTACTACTTAAAAATTTTAATTCAATTAGAAACAAAAAAATATACTATCAACTTTTATATTTAAGTAGTTGATCACCTTAGTATCTAATAGAAATTCTGGTTAATGCATAAAGACATGCAAAAGAAATAAAACTGTAACTACTAGAAAGGGAAAGACAAAATTAACATTGTTGATGATATGTCTTTGTACATGGAAAGCTCAAGAGACTCGATCAAAAAAATTTAGAAATAATTAGAAAGTTGTTAAGAATACATGAGAATATATGTAAAAGCCATTATCTTTCCTATATGCTAGTAAGCTAGGAAAAGATCAGTTCCACAAAAGCAATACAAAAAAAGTTTTCAAAATACTTAGTAACTGGGGTTGGCACTGTGGCATAGTGGGTAAAGCCACCTCCTGCAATGCCAGCATCCCACATGGGTCCTGGATTGAGTCCCAGCTGCTCCAATTCCGATCCAGTCTCTGCTACAGCCTAGGAAAGCAGTAGAAGATGGCCCAAGTCCTTGGGACCCTGCACCCACATAGGAGACACGGAAGAAGCTCCTGGTTCCTGGCTCCTAGTTTTGGTTCGGTCCAGCTCTGGCCGTTGCAGCCACTTGGGAAGTGAACCAGCAGATGGAAGATTCTCTCTCTCTTTCTCTCTCTCTGCTTCTGCCTCTCTGTTACTCTACATTTCAAATAAATAAATGAATCTTTAAAAAGAAAGAAAGATGAGTATATTTTAAAAATACTTAGTAATTCCTCAATTAAAATATGTGGGAAACTCCCCTCTCCTCAAAATTATAAAACTTTACAGTGAGGGGAAAAAGAACCAGATTAAACATAGTCAACAGAAGTAGGGAGATTAAGATGCTATTATAATAGCCCTAATGAGAGATACATTAAAAATGCATATGGGAGGGGCTGGCACTGTGGCTCAGCAGGTTAAAGCCCTGGCCTGAAGCGCCAGCATCCTATATGGACGCTGCTTCTAGTCCTGGCTGCTCCTCTTCCAATCCAGCTCTCTGCTATGGCCTGGGATAGCAGTGGAAGATGGCCCAAGTCCTTGGGACCCTGCACCCATGTGGGAGACCTAGAAGAAGCTCCTTGCTCCTGGCTTCGGATCAGCACAGCTTCGGCTGATGAGGCCATCTGGGGAGTGAACCAGCAGATGGAAGACCTCTCTCTCCCTCTGTCTGTAACTCTTTCAAATAAATAAAATAAATATTTAAAAAAATGCATATGGGAATGGAGAGAAGAGAAAGATTCATTTGAAAACCAGAATTCACAGGATTTGCAAAGAAATTAGGTATGTAAGACAAAGTAAAGGGGGGAGTCAAGAATTCCCATGTCTGGGCTTGCTTAATTAAGAGGTAGTATTATTTTGAGTATTGATCAAATAGGAAGTAGTTGGATTATGAATTAATGAGCTCAATTTGCAAATGTTGCTTATGGATGTTTCTGGAACATTCAGTGAGAAGTATGTAAGGTTGTTAAGAAATACTGAAAAGATTTAAAACAGAGGAGAATTAGGCTCAAGTTAGCAAAAGCCTTGGTTTAATCAGTAATAGTAGTATTTACAAGACTTGGTTTAATAAGTAAAAGTAGCATTTATGAGACTGACTTAATTACTCAGATTATCAACACATTTATGATTCTTCCTACTAACATGCCAAGATTAGATACAATAGAAATAAGATGATAAGAGAGAATTTTGAATTTACTTTCCATTCTGCAAGAACTTCTAAAATCAATTTCAAATCAAAACCTGGCTTTTTAATGGCTACCTCCACAAATTTTTTTTTTTTTTTTTTGCTAAATGGGGGAAAACATTAGCAGTGACAGATAGTAAAATTATAATAAATTTCCAATTATCAAATGAAAAGTTGTTTTGGAAAAAATTATTTATCATTTTTTGGCAGACTGGAGATGTTCCTAACCTGCTCCTCATTCCACTTAAGACATGAATGACTATAGAAAAGATACTAGATAAACATTCAGATGTAAATGAAAACTTCATTTGCTTTATTGAAATCCCATGCAGAAGTAAGGAAAAATTACAACCTTGTCTGTTATTTTCTTACTGATTTCTATATTAGAAAATTTGCACCTATAGTTAAGTACCATCTTTTCTTTGAGGATATTGCTAATTTACAATTCTTGCAGTAAAAGCTTTCTTCTAAAGGTAAAGAAATGAAGAATTAGCTAGTTTAAGCCAGAATCCCTGGGGATTCCTTTAGCTTTTCTGACACACAGCAAACCAAAGTCAATTTTATTTGTATAAATGTTGCCTCTTGCTTGGTATTTAGAAATCACTCAGTCCTGCCAATTATCCAGCAGTATTCCTGTAATGAATTTCCTAAACCCTAGTTTATGTTGAGTATGAGTTTATACCCAAATAGGAATGTAGCACTTGGACCTTTAAAAGGCTCATAAAATGTGGTTGTAAAGATCTGTTCCTAGAGAAGCATGGGATATGAAATTATGCCCTAAAAGTCCAATTTTACTTTTGCAAGCATGCCATTCCATTAATAATGTCTCCATAGAAACAGATATGATAAAATATAAACATTTTTATTTTACTACTACAGTGGTGTTAACACATTCAGTTTTGCTGTAGATTCTTAGTTTGTATTTGCAATTAATGGAATTGAAGTAAAAAGAAGAAACCAAAAGACTTAATTTTCAATGACTGTAAAGATTATCATTTTGGGGCTGGTGCTGTGGCTTAGAGGGTAAAACCATTGCTTGCAGTGCCAGCATCCCATGTGGGTGCCGGTTCGAGTCCCAGCTGTTCCACTTCCAATCCATCTCTCTGCTATGGCCTGAGACATCAGTGGAAGATGGCCCAAGCACTTGGGTCCCTGCACTCGCATGGAAAGACCCGGAGGAAGCTCCTGGCTCCTGGCTTCAGATTGCCGTGGCTCCGGCCATTGCAGCCAATTGGGGAGTGAAACAGCAGATGGATAGGACCTCTCTCCCTCTCTCTCTCTGTGTAACTCTTTTATTTATTTATTTACTTACTTACTTATTTATTTATTTTTGACAGGCAGAGTTAGAGAGTGAGAGAGAGACAGAGAGAAAGGTCTTCCTTCCATTGGTTCACCTTCCAAATGGCCACTACAGTTAGTGTGCTGTGGCCAGAGCGCTGCACCGATCCAAAGCCAGGAAGGACTAGAACCCAGGGTGCAAGCGCTGCAGGCATAGGATTAGCCTAGTGAGCCGTGGTGCTGGCCAACTCTGACTTTCAAATAAATAAATATTTAATTAAAAAACCAAAAATATTATCATTTCTTTTTTTATGATTTTTATTTATTTGAGAGGTGGAGTTACAGAGAGAGAGAAATAGAGACAGAGAGAAAGGTGTTCCATTCACTGGTTCATTCCTCAAATGGCTGCAATGGCTGGAGCTGGGCCAATCTGAAGACAGGAACCAGGAGTTTCTTCTGGGTCTCCCACGTGGGTGCAGGGACTCAAACATTTGGGCCATCTTCTACTGCTATCCCAGGCCATCGCAGAGAGCTGGATTGGATGAGGAGTGACTGGGATACAAACCAGTATCCATATGGGATGCCAGCACTACAGGCCGAGGCTTAGCCTACTATGCCACAGTGCTGGCCACAGATTTTCATTTCTAATATTCCACACTTTCTCACTTTGGGATAGAATCCAACTTCTCTAACTTCTTAAGAAAATTCAATTCAATATCAATTTTATAAGAAAAAGTTACAAAAAATAACTTGCTGAAGGTAACACAAAAAATAAAAAGTAACTGCATAATTTCAAATTCTTGCATAATTCCAAATTTTAGAAAACCTTAAATTTAATTTTTGTGAGTGGAGGTCAGTGGGATTTTTTTTCCACATTCATTTTGGATCAACAAATACCCATGTAACAAAATGTCATCCAACATAAGAGCTAAAGTGCAATTTTATACAACTCCTCAGGAACATTAGTAGAGTTCAGCTTGCCATACATGCTCCTAAATCAATTCTAGAGGCATACAACCAAGCATAATTCCCTGATACTTGCTTTAGTTGGAATAGAATGCTGATGCACTTCCTACTACAAAGCAATGTCTTCAGCACAAACTTCTTTTCCCCACAATTTACTTTAATTTGGAAATTGTATTTCAATTCACATTTTTATTAGTATAAAGAGATTTTATGTCATTCATAGATACAATCTTATGAATATAATGATACTTTTCGCCTTTCCTCCCTTTTTCTTTCTTAATTTTTGTGATAACATTTGAAATTTATTTTATAATCAAAGGCTTAATGCTCCACTAAAGAGAGTTCAACAAGTAAAAAGCAGAAAGACCACTGTTCAGCAGGAATATAGACAAGGGCTATAAATAATAAAAAAATCCCAATCCCAAGATGTGAAGTTCATTTATATATATTAAGTTTTTTATACTCTATATGTTAGTTACCACAAATCAGAGAAAACGTGATATTTGTCTTTTTGGGTCTGGCTTATTTCACTAAGCATACTGATCTCCAGTAGCATCCTCAATGCGTCCAATCTCATTCCCACAATTTTCAACCATTTTGATTCTTTCTGTCCTTTGGTTTCAAGAGTGCTAGTAGAATAAATTACAGAAAACTCTCTAGTATATGACATGATCCCCAAACTGCATATTTTAGTATATAGTAATATTTATTTGATTGTGAGCAAACCAGAAACTTATTTTTTTTTAATTTCACTCAAGCTATTTTTGGAAATCTTTTTAAATATATTAATGCACTTTCCTTCTTCAGCACAACTGAATTCTGTCCAAAACCCACTTTTACCTTTTTCTTAGTTCATCTGTTGTCACATGGTATGATGGATCCCATCTGAACTCTTTTATAGCAATGTGTCTAAAATCATGCTCTTCCAGTTGTATTGGAATGACATTCTCCAAAATTAAGGTATCATTTAAAGTTATGATAAGGCAAAAATTATTTAACATAAGGCAAAAGTTATCCTTTACCAATATGTGGAAATGGAAAAAGTGGATCTTAACAACAAAAATCTACACATAGTTAAGTGTGATATAGCAGTATTTCTCAGTGGTTTACAAACAGTATCATGACTTCCACATAGTCCATTACCTGAAAAATCTGAAAATTAGTATATTTAACTTCAGACTTCCTTTCCAAAATCAAAAACTAGGAACAAGCGGCCTGACCAAAAAGATTTTCTGATCTGTGAATTTATATGTGAGTCTTTGACTTTAGAAAAGTCAAAAAAGCTAAACAACTTACTGCTCTCAGGACCAAGTCCCAAATCATCATAACCTGCTTCTGCAGGTCAAGAAAGATTTGGGTCTACTTCTCTTTTGGGGAGGGGGACTTTCTGGTATATAAGAAACAAAGCACATGCAGATTACAAATACGTGACATATTCTGAAAGTCTGTATCATGTACACACTACACAAAGCAATGTAATTACTCACAAGATAATCACAAGATTTATAAAAAAAAAATTAATTCACAGAACAACTATAGCCCCTTAAGTCCAGAAACTCGACACAACGAAGTCCTGTGTTTATGCTTAAACTTGAAAATGTACTTCCCGGCTCAACTGAGGAAGGCTTTCGCGCTCAGCTCCCCACCTAAGGCTCGCGTACCACTCCCCAACCTGATCCTTCAGCTGTAGCCTGATCAAACTCTTGTTTATACTCCCTTACACCCTCATTCTCCCATGTTTGCAGCTTCCCCTGAGAGCATTCCCTGTTCGAACCGCACATCTTCCAGGTTTTTCCTGACTCTACCTCTTGACCTCCAATCGCACTTACAGGTCCTAGTTCCAGTTCATCGCATTCTACCCTGCGGATCCATCTTGCTGCTGACTCTGAGGACAAGGGCTGGGGCATGAATTGATCCCCGCCACGCCAAGCCTAACCAGGTGTTCAGCACGCAGTAGGCACTCAAGAAATAAGACGCCGCCAAGCGTCTGAGGTAAATCAAGCAGTGTTCTGTCAAACGCAGTGGGTTTTCAACTCTTTCAGCCCCCAAAAAGGAACGACTGAAGGGTCTGTCAGCACCGACTACACGTCCCAGCGGCCAGTGCCTGGCCATTCCCGCCCCGCTGGTTCTTCCCAGAGCAGAGTTCCACTCCAAGTACCGGGGCGACTGACAGGGACACGACACTCACCTGTGGGGACAGGGCACGTTCGTTTTTCTAAGCAACCAA
Source organism: Lepus europaeus (assembly GCF_033115175.1). NCBI lineage: Eukaryota > Metazoa > Chordata > Mammalia > Lagomorpha > Leporidae > Lepus > Lepus europaeus. Next base: position 33,132,130 of record NC_084843.1, read on the forward strand.
GGCAAGGCGCACAGTTCACCACCGGCGAGAAGTCACTAACGGTCGGGACCGCTCCAGTCAGCGCCCCTCACGCCCACCGCCCACTTCCCGCGCTCTCCCCGCCCGCGTGGCTCGCCGGGCGGGCGGCTCAGGAGCATGCGCGGCGCGGCCGAGCGGGCGGCTTCGGGAAGCTTCGGTGCGCTCCCTCCGTCCTGCCGCTGGCGTGCTCCGGGCTGCTTGTTAGTATCGCGGTGGTCTCTGGCTTCCTGCGCTGCAGGAGTCACCGGCTTAGAGGAGCTGCGGCCTGGATGTGCGTCTCGGTGGAAGAGGCCTGAGAGGGTTGCCTGGGGTCGCGCGCCGCGCACTCGCTCCTCTGGTGAAGAAGAGCCGTGTGCCCCTCGGGTGAGTTTGTGGGTGCGCGCTGCCGGCCGCAGCCCCGAGGTGTCCCTGAGGAGGACGCTCCGGCGCCCCGCGGTGGGAAGCTTCGCCGCCCGCCCGAGCCAAGGGAGCGGGCGCGGGGCTGTGATGGGGCGCGGGCTCCCGCCGTGTACGGGACATCCCTTGTTTTGCCTCTGCCTTGCCAGGACGAGAGGGGCACGCCATTGGCGTTGACTTAGCCGTGACATTGCCCAGAGTCCCCCTAAATATGCCAGCGACTCGTGTTGTTTCCAGAGCTTGCTGTGAGTGTCACAAACTCAGCTGCCTTAAAATAGGGCATACAGGCAGCTGCTCGCTCCTGCCGCGTCACCATTGCTTAATAAACGAAATGGCTTACAAAGTTTCTTCTCCCAGTGCTTTGCCATGAGCTGAAATAACGATTTCAGGGAATTGTTCTGGAAAATTGAGCGGGAATGGTTGGGAAACTTAGGCATGTGCAGCGCGGGGCTGTGGGGTGGGCTGTCGTTCAGCCACTCCACAACCGTGTATTAGCTGCTGTCTGTGCCAGGCCTTGTGCTTGGAGCTTTAATTTGGAGAAATTTAGGAGTGTTAAACTTCGACCACTTTGCTTTTGGAGAAGGGCAAGTGTAGAAATAAACTGCTACAAAAATGATGTTCCAGGCTGTGCAGGGACCTCATGGCTGAAAATGGTTTCAGGGCTGCGAAGTCCATTCATTCTTCATCAAGCTGAGCCCCTCAAACTTGGGTACTTGGGATATATTACCTTAAGTGCTAGAAGAATTAGTTTCACTGACACATGCCCAGTCCTATGAATGATTTATTATGGGAGTCAGTAAGTAGAAAAGGTTTTCTTTTTTGATACTGCCTGACTTTTATATTGTAAATTTTGATTTAAATTTTGTATAATATGTAAATGTTTTCTTTTTAGTTTCACTTCCTAGAAACTGAAAGGTGAATGTGGAATTAAGTTACCATTTAGACTGGTTTTTTTGATGTATTTTTTTTTTATGTTTACATGTTCTTGATTTTCTACTTATATTTTAAGATGCTTGAAATTTCTTATGAAATGGGTAAAATATATGTTGAGTTAAATGTCTGGCATTTCAGTTCAGTGTAATGGAAAGTTGTTAACTACAGCATTAACCAGAACCTTTGATAATTGGATTGTAGAGTGAGATGGAAAGTTGGATGAAATCCTTTGTTTGAAATGGCTTTGGTGGGGCCAGCACCGTGGCATAGCAGGTGAAGCTGCTGCCTGCAGTGCCAGCATCTCATGTGGTGCTGTTTCAAGTCCCAGCTGTTCCACTTCTGATCCAGCTCTCTTCTATGGCCTGGGAAGGCAGTAGAAGATGGCTCAACTCCCTGGGCCCCTGCACCCACATGGGAGACCCGAAAGAAGCTCCTGGCTCCTGGCTTTGGATTGGCGCAGCTCCAGCCATTACAGCCATCTGGGGAGTGAATCAGTGGATGGAAGACCTCTCTCTCTCTCTCTCTCCCCCTCTCCCTCTCCCTCTCCCTCTCTCCCTCTCCCTCTCCATAACTCTTTCAAATAAAATAAATCTTAAAAAAAGAAATGGCTTTGAATGAATAAAAATGTAATGAAGATTTGGTTCCTGATTATTCATTTGAACAGTTAGATGAATTACATTTAATTTTCTGCTTTCTTAGGAGCTTTAAAAATTAACATAGTTGTATTCTGAGGATACTTGAGCATATTATTACGACTTGGAATTTTTAATGAACAATACCTTTTCTTGCTGAGATGAGTTCAGTTTTTTTTGTTTAAGATTTATTGTATTGGGACCAGTGCTGTGGTGGAGTAGGTTAAGCCTCTGCTTGTGGTGCTGGCATCCCATATGGCACTGTTTTGATTCATGGCTGCCCCATTTTTGATTCAGCTCCCTGCTGATGACCTGGGAAAGCAATGGAAGATGGCCCATGTGCTTGGGCCCCTGCACTGGGGTGGGAGGCCCAGAAGAAGCACCTGGCTCCTGGCTTCGTATTGGCCCAGCTCTGGCTGTTGTGGCCATTTGCGGATTGAACCAGCAGATGGAAGACCTTTCTCTCTGTCTCTCCCTCTGTCTGTAACACTCTCTTTCAAATAAATAGAATCTTTTTTTTTTATAGGCAGAGTTAGATAGTGAGAGAGACAGAGAGAAAGATCTTCCTTCCGTTGGTTCACCCCCTGAAATGGCTGCCACGGCCGGCACACTGCACCAATCCAAAGCCAGGAGCCAGGTGCTTCCTCCTATTCTCCCATGCGGGTGCAGGGCCCAAGCACTTGAGCCATCCTCCACTGCACTCCCGGGGCCACAGCAGAGAGCTGGACTGGAAGAGGAGCAACCCGGACAGAACCAGTGCCCCAACCGGGACTAGAACCCAGAGTGCCAGCACTGCAGGCGGAGGATTAGCCTAGTGAGCCGTGGCGCCAGCCAGAATCTTTAAAAAAATATCCTCCCCATCAGAATCAAGAAACAAATATATTCCTAACAGTTTCTAGGGAAAAAATGAAAGCCCAGGGGTGTAAATTGTTACTATTACTTTCTTCTTTTTTAAAGAATTTAAAAAATTTATTTGAAAGGCAGAATGATAGAGACAGAAGGAGAGACAGAGAAAGTGCTCTCCATCCCCTGGTTCACCTCCCAAATGGCCACAATGATCTGAGCTAGGCCAAAGCCACAAGCCAAGAACTCCATCCTGGCCTCCCAATGTGTGGCAGGAATCCAGGTACTTGGTCTGTCTTTTGTTTTCACAGGCACCTTAGCAGGGAGCTGGATTGGAAGCAGAACAGCTGGGACTGGAGCTGTTGCTCTGACACAGGGTTCAATGTTGCAATGGTAGCTTAACCTCCTGAGCCAGCACTGGCCCCAGATACCAGTTGTAAAGGCATAATGTACATGGGATCTTATTTTTTTTTTTTAGATTTATTATTTTGTTTTTATTTGAAAGGTACAGTTAGAGAGAGACAGATCTTCTGTCTGCTGGTTCACTCCCTAGTTAGCAGCAATGGGTAGAGCTGGGCCAGGCCAAAGCCAGAAGCCACAAGCTTCGTCTATGTCTCCTGCGTGGGTGCAGGGGCACAAGCGCTTGAACCATTCTCTGCTTCTTTAGCAGGTGCATTAGCAGGGAGCTGGATTGGAAGTGAAGCAGCCAGGACTCAAACAAGCACCCATCTTGGACGCAGTCTTCACAGGCAGTGACTTGACTTGCTATGCCACAACACTGGCCTTGAAATCTACTTTTGATGGAACCCATATTCAAGAAACATTGAAAAACATCATACAAACATACACTTTATATATTTTTAGAAAAGAGATATGATTCTTCCTACGTTGGGTCATTGGAGATTTTTTGTAGGACTTGGGTTAGGGACTGAAATGAGACAACCAGAAGACTTAAAAATTTTCTTTTAATTTTCGTTTTATTTGAAAGGCAGAGAAAGAGAGATATCACCCATCCACTGGTTCACTCTTGAAATGCCTGCAATAGGCAGAGGTAGACCAGGCCAAAGCCAGGAACCTGGAACTCCATCCACGTCCCACATGTGAGTGGCAGGAATCCAAATACTTGAGCCATCTCCTCCCAGGATGAGCTTTAACAGAAAGCTGGATTGGAAGTAGAGGAGCTGGATCTTGAACCAGCCACACCCTTATGTGATGTAGGTATCCCAATTAGTAACTTGACTTAACCACTTTGCCAACTGGCCACTTCACCAGGGGACATTTGACAATGTGTGAAGACATATTTGTGTCACAATTTGGAGCAGGGCTAATAGAGGACAAGGATGCTGCTAAATATCCTAAAATTCACAAGCCAGTCCAGAATATCATTAGTGCCTAATTGAGAAATCCTGAATTCTGTGGTTAAGGATCATAGGAAAAGGCACAAAATACAGAAAGAAGAATGATGTATTTGCTGGGCTCTAAGGAGACCTGCTGGACTGGAGAGAGAATTTACAGATGGGATCTGTGGTTAAAGATAAGATTCAAATTATGGGATAAGTGTATTATAAGTCCTTGAGAGTCTCAACAGATTTGAAGTTTACCTTATAATGACAGCAGTATTTATGGAACGTTTCTCTAACTGAGAGGCATAGGATAGGATAAATGGGGGAGAATCTGAAAGGCAAATACGACACATGAGAGTCTGTTGCAGTTATCTGGGGTGAAGTGATGAGGTCAGTGTAAGTACAGGAAGAGGTAGACAAAGTTTGTTTCATCAACCAGCAGTAAGATTTGAGGATCTAAGAAGAGAGGGCTCCTGAATGCCCCTCCCCTATTTTTAATTTAAACACCATTTTGGTGTGCCCTAATCACTGAATTTCACCATCAATTTGTGTGTGTGTGTGTGTATGTATGTGAAAGAGAAACAGAGTTGTTTTTTATTTATTTCACAGATAGAGTTAGACAGTGAGAGAGAGACAGAGAGAAAGATCTTCCTTCCATTGGTTCACCCCCCCAAATGGCCACTATGGTAGGAGCTATGCTGATCTGAAGCCAGGAGTCAGGTGCTTCCTCCTGGTCCCTCATGCGGGTGCAGGGGCCCAAGTACTTGGGCCATCCTCCACTGCCTTCCCAGGCCACAGCAGAGAGCTGGACTGGAAGAGGAGCAGCCGGGACTAGAACCCAGCACCCATATGGGATGCTGGTGCCACAGGTAGAGGATTAACCAAGTGAGCCGTGGTGCTGGCTCCAGAGACAGAGTTGTTTTGTAAAGGCAGCTGCTATACCTGCTTCTCTACTTACTTTATCCAGTGAATAGAAGAAGCTGGAGGACATTTTACCCAAAGAGCCAGTGCATACTAAAATGTGCGGGGTTTTGGGGAGAATTCAGAAGTTGCCAGGAACAGTCTTGACTTTAAGGCTGGCTTGCTTTTTCTAGTAACCTACCTTAATAGAAAATATTCTTTTCTGCTACTAACCCAATATTTGGATGGAAAATTGATCTGTTTGTTTATTTTTTTAAAGATTTATTTTATTTATTTGAAAGATAGAGTTACAGAGAGAGGTAGAGACAGAGAGAGAGGTCTTCCATCTGCTGGTTCACTCCCCAGTTGGCTGCAATGGCCAGAGCTGTGCCAATCCAAAACCAGGAGCCAGGAGCTTCTTCTGGTCTCCCACGTGGGTGCAGGAGCCTAAGGGCTTGGGGCATCTTCTACTGCTTTCCCAGGCCGTAGCAGAGAGCTGGATTGGAAGAGGAGCAGCCGGGACTAGAACCGGCACCCATATGGGATGCTGGCACTTCAGGCCAGGGCTTTAACCTGCTGAGCCACAGGGTGGCTCCGATCTGTTTAGTTATATTGCAAGTTATGAGTGATTTGTGTAAAATACTAGAGAAATAAACCCTAGAGGTCTTAATCCTCCTAAAAATATATATACTCCTATGATATAGAAGTTTATGAAAATTTTTACATTAAAGAAGATTTGAACAAGGTTGTAAACCATTAAAATGAGAGTACTTGGATTCTGTTCTACTCTTACTCCTTCCAACTATGAAGCTAAGTAACTTAGGTTGAATAATTTTATTTAGCTTTCTTTTCTATATACTGGGAACAAATATATGCTTATTTAGTCATAGTAATTAATGTGGACTTGGCAAAGCAGGTAAAAATTAATTTTAAAAAGATATACCTTTATGGATACAAGTTATTTGAAAGGCAGTCTAGAAGGAGTCTAGCATAAGGTGGTAATGTGGGGCTTAAAAAATAGAATCAACCATGATGTCCTAAAAAATAGCACAGAAATCAGGAAAAAACTGATTTTTTTTAAGTGGGGCTGATGCTGTGGCACAGTGAATTATGCCACCACCTATGATGCTAGTATCCCATATGAGTGCTGATTCATGTCCTGGCTGCTCTACTTCTAGTCCAGCTCCCTGCTAGTACACCTCGAAAAGCAGCAAAGAAGGCCTACATACTTAGGCCCCTACCACTCATGTGGAAGGCCTAAATGAAGCTCAAGCTTCAGCTTGGCCCAGTCCTGGCTATTGCAGCCATTTGGAGAGTGAACCAGTAGGTAGAAGATCTCGTTCTGTCTGCGTCTTTCCTCCCTCTCCCTCTGTAACTCTGCCTTTCAAATAAATAAATAAACCTTAAAGACCAAAAGAAAAAAAAAAAGAAAAAAAGAAATTCTAAGAGGCTGAAATTCTCACAATGGGAAATAAGATTGCTTGTGGTGCACACTTAAATTTTTATTGTTATTTATTTATTTATTTATTTAACAGGTAGAGTTACAGACAGTGAGAGAGAGAGAAAGATCTTTTCTCTGTTGGTTCACCTCCCAAATGGCTGCCATGGCTGGCACTGTGCCAATCCGAAGCCAGGAGCCAGGTGCCTCCTCCTGGTATCCTATGTGGGTGCAGGGGCCCAAGCACTTGGGCCATCCCCCACTGCCCTCCCGGGCCACAGCAGAGAGCTGGACTGGAAGAGGAGCAACCGGGACTAGAACCCGGTGCCCATATGGGATGCCGGCGCCGCAGGCGAAATGTTAACCAAGTGAGCCATGGCGCTGGCCCCACACTTAAATTTAAAAGCTCAAAAGTGAATCCACCCTTTTCTTTCCTCAAGAGTTTTATATCCCTGGCTGCCTCTTTTGCCCTAAATATGTAATGTATCTTAGTGGAGAAGTGAAAAGACTTAAATTCAAATCTTGACTTCACCATTTTGTGCACTATAACATTAGGCAACTGTAGGCTTCATTTTACCTCCATTCTCCAGTAGAGGTAAATAGTATCTCCTCTCAAAAATGTATGTCCTTGGGCTGGCCTTCTGGTGTTAGTAGGCTAAGCCTCCGCCTTGGTGCCAGCATCCCATTTGGGCACTGGTTCATATCCCAGCTGCTCCTCTTCCATTCTGGCTCTCTTCTATGGCCTGGGGAAGCAGTAGAAGATGGCCCAAGAGCTTGGGCTCCTGTACCTGCTTATGAGACCTGGAAGAAGCTCCTGGCTTCTGATACTGTACTGTACTTGTAAATTTATACCTTCCCTAAGAGCTTCATACAATTTTACCACAGTGAAAATCGGATCCCCAAAAGTATTTTATTCTGGAAACAAATGTTAGGAAATATATAAAAGACTTGATTTATTTGAAAGGTAGAGTAGCAGAGAGAGAGAGAGATGGGTTTATTCCCTGATTGCCTGCAACATCCAAGACTGGGCAAGGCTGAAGCCAGGAGGCAGGAATTCTATCCAGATCTCCTGCATGAGTAGCAATAACCCAAGTTCTTAGGCCATCAGCTGCCTCCGAGGCACATTATCAAGAAGCTGAATCAGAAATGGGGGAGCTGGGACTTGAAATGGCACTCTACTATGGAATATGGGCATCTCAGTGCCCCTAGGTGTGCATGTATGTTTTTTTAAGTAGCTGAATAGATAATGCATGTGAAGTGCTGTGTTTAGATTCCGTTTATACTGCTTTAGAAACATTGTGAAAATAAAGTGGGTTGGATAAATTGCTTGTTATAGTAAGGGGGGCAATATGCCCCAAAATTACTTTCATATAGTTTCCTTTGTGTTGCTAATGCCAAAGGAATGGCTATATTCTGAGTGTTAACCAAAGATGACCATTTTGGAGAATTGTCATAGTCTTAATTGAATGTCATTTATAATAGAAATAAATATGCCTTTGAAGGAAAGAGAAGATCTTCATAGTGTCTAAAAAATCCCATTCCCCAAATGAAGAAGCCATCAAAGAAAATGATGTTTTATAGAATTCCACAGTAAGATTGAGCATTTAACCTAGCAGTTAAGATGCCTACATTGCACATTAGAGTGCATGAGTTTCCAGTCTGACCCTGGTTTCAGCTTCCCACCGTTGCAGACCTAGGAGGCAGTAGTGATAGCTCAATGGGGTTCCTGCTGCCCACATGGAAGTCGTAGGTTGAGTTCTTGCTCCCAGTACCAGACCTGGCCCAGCCCTAGCAATTGCAGATATTTATGGAGAGAACCAGTAGATGGACACTGTCTCCCTTTGTCTCACTGCCTCAAAAATAAAAAAAAAAAGAGTTAATGAATTATTTTAAAATAAAAATGAGACCTTTTCTTTAGAATAATTTTTGATAGAAATCATCTCCTAATTTTTAAAGAGAAAAAAAACCTATTCCAACATCATGGCTTTGTTATTAGATTTTGATGGCATTTGGATTGTATTTAAAAATCTGAGAAAAATTTTTTTCAATTCTAGATAATAAAAATCAAGAATCTGTTCTTCTTTTTTCTTTTTTTTAAAAAAGCTTTTATTTAATGAATATAAATTTCAAGATTCATTTTCAATTCTCTTTATATACAGAAAATCAGTTTAGTATATATTAAGTAAAGATTTCAACAGTTTGCCCTCACATAGCAACACAAAGTGAAAAATACTGTTGGAGTACTAGTGATAGCATTAAATCACAGTGTATAGCACATTAATGACAGAGAACCTACATGATATTTTTTTTAAATTGATTAATTTTCTATGTAATTTCCAATTTAACACCAAGTTTTTTTTTCATTTTCAATTATCTTTATATACAAGAGATCGATTCAGTATATACTAAGTAAAGATTTCATCAGTTTGCACCAACACAGAAATACAAAGTTTAAAAATACTGTTTTGGCCGGCGCCGTGGCTTAACTGGCTAATCCTCTGCACTGCAGCACCGGCACACCGGGTTCTAGTCCCGGTTGGGGCGCCGGATTCTATCCCAGTTGCCCCTCTTCCAGGCCAGCTCTCTGCTGTGGCCCGGGAGGGCAGTGGAGGATGGCCCAGGTCCTTGGGCCCTGCACACACATGGGAGACCAGGAGAAGCACCTGGCTCCTGGCTTCGGATCAGCGAGATATGCCGGCTGCAGCGGCCATTGGAGGGTGAACCAAGGGCAAAAAGGAAGAACTTTCTCTCTGTCTCTCTCTCTCACTATCCACTCTGCCTGACAAAAAACAAAAACAAACAAAAAAACAAAAAAAAATACTGTTTCAGTACTAGTTATAGCATTACTTCACATTGGACAACCCATTAAGGACAGATCCCACATGAGACGTAAGTACACAGGACTCCTGATGTTGATATAACAATTTAACACTCTTCTTTATGGCGTCAGTGATCTCCCGAGGCTCTAGTCATGAGTTGCCGAGGCTATGGAAGCCTTTAGGGTTCGCCGACTTCGATCTTATTCCCACAGGGTCCCAGACAGTCTTGGCTTTGCATGCCTAAAGTACTCTCATGGGCTCTTCAGCCAGATCCGAATGCCTTAAGGGCTGATTCTGAGGCCAGAGTGCTATTCAGGACATCTGCCATTCTATGAGTCTGCTGTGTATCCCGCTTCCCATGTTGGATCGTCCTCTCCCTTTTTGATTCTGTCAGTTAGTATTAGCAGACACTAGTCTTGTTTGTGTGATCCCTTTGACTCTAAGACCTATCAGCGTGATCAGTTGTGAACTGAAATTGATCACATGGACTAGTGAGATGGCATTGGTACATGCCCCCTTGATGGGATTGTATTGGAATCCCCTGGCACGTTTCTAACTCCATCATTTGGGGCAAGTCCGATTGAGCATGTCCCAAAATGTACATCTCCTCTCTCTCTTTTTCCACTCTTACATTTAACAGGGATCACTTTTCAATTAAAATTTAAACACCTAAGAATAATTGTGTGTTAATTACAGAGTTCAACTACTAGAACTAGAACAAAAGAATACTAAAATGGATAAAGTATTACATTGTACAACAACAGTCAGCACAAGAGCTGATCAAGTTACTGTTTCTCATAGTGTCCATTTCACTTCAACAGGTTTCCCCTTTGGTGCTCAGTTAGTTGTCGCCAATCAGGGAAAACAAATGATATTTGTCTCTTTGGGACTGGCTTAATTCACTCAGCATGATGTTTTCCAGATTCCTCCATCTTGATGCAAATGACCGGATTTCATTGTTTTTGGCTGCTGTATAGTATTCTATAGAGTACATGTCCCATAATTTCTTTATCCAGTCTACTGTTGATGGGCATTTGGGTTGGTTCCAGGTCTTAGCTATTGTGAATTGAGCTGCAATAAACATTAATGTGCAGACAGCTTTTTTATTTGCCAATTTAATTTCCTTTGGGTAAATTCCAAGGAGTGGGATGGCTGGGTTGTATGGTAGGGTTATATTCAGGTTTCTGAGGAATCTCCAGACTGACTTCCATAGTGGCTTTACCAGTTTGCATTCCCACCAACAGTGGGTTAGTGTCCCTTTTTCCCCACATCCTCTCCAGCATCTATTGTTGGTAGATTTCTGAATGTGAGCCATTCTAACCCGGCTGAGGTGAAACCTCATTGTGGTTTTGATTTGCATTTCCCTGATTGCTAGTGATCTTGAACATTTTTTCATGTGTCTGTTGGCCCTTTGGATTTCCTCTTTCGAAAAATGTCTGTTGAGGTCTTTGGTCCATCTCTTAAGTGGGTTGTTTGTTTTGATGTTGTAGAGTTTCTTGATTTCTTTGTAGATTCTGGTTATCAACCCTTTATCTGTTGCATAGTTTGCAAATATTTTTTCTCATTCTGTCGGTTTCCTATTCACTTTCTTTTGTAGTACAGAAACCTCTCAGTTTCATGCAATCCCAATAGTTAATTTTGGCTTTGACTGCCTGTGCTCCTGGGGTCTTTTCCAAGAAGTCTTTGCCAGTACCTATATCTTGCAGGGTTTCTCCAATGCTCTCTAATAATTTGATGGTTTCGGGACATAGATTTAAGTCTTTAATCCATGTTGAGTGAATTTTTGTGTAAGGTGAAAGGTAGGGATCTTGCTTTGAGTTTCCTGTGATCTTTTGCTGTGAGGTTTCCTTCCTTTACCTTCTTTCATGTTGATGACTGTGTTTCTGTGTTTCTGCATGTAACACATCTTTAAGCATCTTTTGCAGGGCTGGACGAGTAGCAATAAATTCTTTCAATTTCTGTTTGCTGTGAAAAGTCTTAATTTCACCTTCATTCACAAATGAGAGCTTTGCCGGATATAATATTCTGGGCTGGCAGTTTTTCTCTCTTAGTACCTGGGCTATATCTCGCCATTCCCTTATGGCTTGTAGGGTTTCTGATGAGAAGTCAGCTGTGAGTCTAATTGGGGATCCTCTGAGAGTGATCTGACGTTTCTCTATTGCACATTTTAAGATCTTTTCTTTATGTTTCATTGTGGTGAGTTTAATCACGACGCGTCGTGGTGAGGATCTCTTTTGGTCATGTTCATTAGGGGTTCTTTTTTTTTTTTTTTGACAGGCAGAGTGGACAGTGAGAGAGAAACAGAGTGAAAGGTCTTCCTTTTGCTGTTGGTTCACCCTCCAATGGCCGCCGCGGTAGCGCGCTGCGGCCGGTGCACCGCGCTGATCCGATGGCAGGAGCCAGGTGCTTATCCTGGTCTCCCATGGGGTGCAGGGCCCAAGGTCTTGGGCCATCCTCCACTGCACTCCCGGGCCACAGCAGAGAGCTGGCCTGGAAGAGGGGCAACCGGGACAGGATCAGTGCTCCGACCGGGACTAGAACCTGGTGTGCCGGCGCCGCAAGGCGGAGGATTAGCCTAGTGAGCCGCGGCGCCGGCCATCATTAGGGGTTCTATGAGCTTCCTGTACTAGGATGTCTCTGTCCTTCTCCAAACCTGGGAAATTTTCTGCTAGTATCTCACTAAAAAGGCCTTCTAATCCTTTCTCCCTCTCCATGCCTTCAGGAACTCCTAGAACCCGAATGTTAGGTTTTTTAATAGTATCTTGTAGATTCCCAACAATATTTTTAGATTTCTAATTTCCTCTTCTTTTCTTTGGTTTGACTGTATACTTTCCTGTGCTCTGTCTTCTAAGTCCAATATTCTCTCTTCTGCTTCACCCATTCTGTTTTTAAGGCTCTCTAATGTGTTTGTCATTTGATCTATTGAATTCTTCATTTCATTATGGTTTCTTGTCACTATCACAGTTTCTTGTTCTAGTAGTTGTTTCATTTCATTTTGATTCCTCCTTAATATTTCATTTTCCCGAGAGAGATTTTCTATCTTGTCCATTAAGGATTTCTGTAGTTCAAGAATTTGTTTTTGAGAACTTCTTAATGTTCTTATCAATTTTTTGAGATCTGCTTCTTGCATTTCTTCTGTCTCATCATCTTCATAATCTTGAATTGAGGTGTCTTTTTCATTTGGGGGCGTCATAGTGTCTTCCTTGTTCTTGTTACCTTGGTTTTTACGTTTGTTTGGCATCTTGGAGGTGTTCTTTGTTTCCTTCGCTGTGGTGTTTTTTCTTGTTATACTATGACTCTAGATCAAGTGGACTGTCTGCTTTTGATGGATCCTTAGAGGCTGTGATGGGTGTGGCCAGAGAGCTCTGTTTGGTTCTTCAGGGTTAAAGTTGTGCCCAAGGTGACTCACCCAGATTGTTCTCTAGCTTGCTCACTTGCTCTCTTTTTTTTAGACTCAGTTGGGAAGTAATTCCACACAGCTGAGTGGAATTGAGTGTAGTTGATGTATATGTATGAAATCAGACCTCTGTGGGTATTTGTCTGCTTACCCCGGGGCCACACAAAGAGTTAATTCTGCCCTCAGTGTGGTTTCAAATTTCTCTGCAGTCTCTTACGGGGTTGCCAAGGTTACCGAGTTTGTTTTACATATGTAAAATGGGGCCTGCTCTTTGTCTTGCTCGGCTTTGTAAGGTGAGTGGAGAGAGAGGCTAGTGACCCTGCTGGTTCCCCCTATTTATTTGCTTTTTTTTTTCTCTCCTCCAGTCAGCCTAGTGTTCTTTCCCCAGTGGGACCTCAGGCCTCGTTCTGTCTTTCCCTGCCAATGTCTCGGGTTACCAAGAGGTCCCTGCCTCACCTCCCCTTCCAGCGCTGGTGCTCAGATTCTGCAGCTGGGCTTCTGTGGCTGGGCTCTTGCGGCTCCGCTCCTATGGTGTGGCTCGGCTTGGCAGTGGGCGACCTTGCTCTCCCCGTAGAGCCTCTGTGTCACATCCACTAGATCCGGAAGAGTTTCCTCTGCAGTTTTTTTTCTGAGTCTCTTCCTGAGGCTACAGTAACTCCACTTTTATTAAACTATCTTTTCCCGGACCATTGGTGCGCGCCCTCACTCTTCCGCCATCTTGGCTCTGCCCCCAGAATCTGTTTTTCAAAAGCAAAGAACTGGAACATATCAAAATCTTCCTTTTTGAAGGATAGTTTTGCTGGGTATAGAATTCTTGGTTGGTAGGAGTTTTTTCTTTCAGTATTTAAATATCATCCTGTTACCTTCTGAATCTATTTTTGGCGGTCATTAGTAAAAGAGTTATTTGTAAACATGTATTTACAAAGATGTCCATTGATGTATTTATAATATCAAAAAGGTTCAAAGGATTCAAATGATCATAATAAAAATGGTTAAATAAATTGTGGGATATACATATATGGAATACAATGCCAGTGTTACTCAAGTAAAATAATATTTAGTAACTTGGTAAAATATGGAATGTTTTTGCATCTTCTTCCCTTTGCTTTCCAAAGGAAAGCACATGGATTCCGTAGCTCTGCTGCATATGCTGTCCTTTTTGCCTTCTCTGGATGATCTTTCACTTATTCTCGTGTCTATAGTGTTAACAACTAAGCATGCACATCCTTCCTATCTCTTAAAACAGTACCCTTTTCTCCATCTGATAACTGTATTTTTTTTTAAGATTTTATTTAGTTGAGAGCAGGGTTACAGAGAGAGGGAGAGGCAGTGAGAAAGGTCTTCCATCTGCTGATTTACTCCCCAAATAGCTGCAATGGAAGGAGCAAGGCTGATCCAAAGCCAGGACCCAGGAGCTTTTTCTGAGTCTCCCACATCAGTAAAGGGGCCCAAGCACTTGGGCTATTTTCCACTGTTTTCCCAGACCATAGGCAGAGAGCTAGGTTGGAAGAGGAGCAGGCAGAATATGAACCAGTGCCCATATAGGATGCCAGCACCGCAGGCAGAGGCTTAGCCTACTAAGCCACAGTGCTGGCCCTCTATAATTTGTTTGATTCTCTGTTCCCTTCCTCTCCTAGATGTTGTTTTTAGAAGAGTTACCTCTACTTAGTTTCCATTTCTTCCATTCCCATACACTAAAAAGATCTTACTTGTCAGGTCTAATCTAATTGAAAATTAGGAGGTTGTAGAAATTTGAAGGATAGTTTTCTATTTTGCTTGAACTGTCTGTAAACTTGACTTCTGTTGTTCATTCCTTACTTAAAAAGTCTCTCTTGATTTCTATTGATAATATTTATTATTTAAATGCCTTTCAAGTTGTTTTCTGCTTTTCTATTTTATTCCTTGGTGATTGATGTTTGTTAAAATTTTGTCCTAAGCCCTCTTTTCATGCTCTACACTTTTTCTCATTTTTTTCCTGTGGCTTCAACCATTCCCCTTTACACCTTTTTTTAATGAAGAAAGCTTTTATTTAATGAATAAAAATTTCATAGGTACAACTTTAGGAATATAGTGGTTCTTGCCCCCCCCCCGCATACCTGCCCTCACACCCCTCCTCCCATCTTACTTCCTCCTCCCTCTCCCATTCCATTCTTCATTAAGATTTGTTTTTAATTAACATTATATACAGAAGACCAACTCTATATTAAGTGAAGATTTCAACAATTTTAACCCACACAGACACACAATGTATAAAGTACTGTTTAAAGACAAGTTTTACTGTTAATTCTCATAGTACAACTCATTAAGGACAGAGGTCCTACATGGGGAGTAAGTGCACAGTGACTCCTGTTGTTTATTTAACAATTAATACTCTTATTTATGATGTCAGTGATCACCCAAGGCTCTTGATATGAGCTTCCAACGCTATGGAAGCCTTTTGAGTCCACAAATTCCATCAGTATTTAGACAGGGCCATAAGCAAAGTAGAAGTTCTCTCCTTCCTTCAGAGAAAAGTACATCCTTCTTTGATAGCTTCTTCTTTCCACTGGGGTCACAGAGATCCTTTGTGTAGAACATTTTTTTTTGCCACAGTGTCTTGGCTTTCCATGCCTGAAATGCTCTCATGGGCTTTTCAGCTAGATACAAATGCCTTAAGGGTGATTCTGAGGTCAGAGTGCTGTTTAGGGCATTTGTCATTCTATGAGTCTGCTGTGTTGACTGCTTCCCATGTTGGAACATTCTCCCCCTCTCTCTCTCTCTCTTTCTCTCTCTCTCTCTCTCTCTCTTTTTATTTGACAGTGTGAGAGAAAGAGAAAGGTCTTCCTTCTGTTGGTTCACTCCCCAAATGGCCGCTACGGCCAGTGCTGCGCCGATCCAAAGCCAGGAGCCAGGTGCTTCTTCTTGGTATCCCATTCAGGTGCAGGGGCCCAAGCACTTGGGCCATCCTCCACTGCCCTCCTGGCCACAGCAAAGAGCTGGATTGGAAGAGGAGCAACTGGGACTAGAACCTGGTGCCCATATGGGATGCCAGTGCCACAGGTGGAGGATCAACCAAGTGAGCCACAGCACCAGCCCTCTCCTTTTTTAATTCTATCTCTTGTTATTACCAGACATTTGGTCTTATTTATGTGATCCCTTTGATACTTAATCTATATGATCAATTACACAACTTTAACTTGTAAGATGGCATTATTACTACCCAGCTTAATGGGATTTGGAGTCCCATGGCAAGTTTTTAGCTTTACCTTTAGGGATAAGTCCATGGGAATGTGTGCAGAACTGTACATACAGCTCCTCCCTCTCATATTCCCACCCTTATTATTTACTGGGATCTATTTTCAATTGACTTTATACACTTAAGATTAATTCTATGTTAAGTAAAGAGTTCAACCAATGGTATTAAATAGAAAAAATAAAATAAAAAATAAATAAAATAATAAACTGTTCCTCAACAGTCAAGACAAGAGCTGTTTGTCATTGCTTCTATAGTGTCAATTTCACTTCTATGGGTTTCTTTTTAGGTGTTCTGTTAGTTATCACAGATCAGGGAGAACACATGGTATTTTCCCCTTTGAGATTGCCTTATTTCACTAAGTATGTTTTCCAGATTCATCCGTTTTGTTGCAAATGACTGGATTTTCATTTTTTATACTGCTATGTAGTATTCCATAGAGTAGTCTTCTGTTGATGTCCACTTTACACCTTTAACCTCTCCCAAATCTCTGTGTCCCATACCTTTCTTCTGGACTCAGTGTCAGTGTTAGCAGACATGCAGTATCTTCACCAAGGTGCTCTGGCACCAATAAGCTGAACAGGTCAAAAACTGAACTCTGAATCTTCCTTCTCTTGCCCGGACTCCCCAGTTCTCCCTCTATCCTTTCTGACTTGGGTTTTTATGATGGCTTCTTTATCAGATATCTTGTCTCTCCTCCCACCTAATTTATCCTACTACTCCTAATTTAATCTTTCTACAACATGAACCTAATCAGGTTCCACCTGCTTAAATGCTTCAGTGGCATTCTATCCTATAAGCATGAAATTCCTAAGGATGACATAAGATTCTTCATGGCCTAGTTCATGACTACCTTTCTGACAGTCTTAAATACCTGTGTCACATATGTATCACATATGTATCTGTTTGCCCCCCCATGCACTATATGTACTCCTTGCCTACACACTATATTCTTTTTTTAAAAAAAAGACTTTATTTATTTGAAATATGGAGTTACAGAGAGAGGTAGAGACAGAGAGAGAGGTCTTCCATCTGCTGGTTCACTCCCCAAATAGCTGGAACGGCTGGAGTTGTGCCAATCAGGAGCCAGGAGCTTCTTCCAGGTCTCCCATGTGGGTGCAGGGGTCCAAGGACTTGGGCCATCTACTGCTTTCCCAGGCCATAGCAGAGAGCTGGATCAGAAGAGGAGCAGCTGAGACTAGAACCAGTACCCATATGGGATGCCGGAGCTTCAGGCCAGGGCTTTAACCTGCTGCGCCACAGCACTGGCTCCTATATTCTCTTTTTTAAAAAAAAAAAAATCATTTGAAAGGCAGAATTACAAAGAGGCAGAGAGAGAGAGAGAGAAAGAGAGAGAAGTCTTCCATCCACTGGTTCACTCCCCAAATGGTCACAATGACCGGAGCTGCGTCAATCAGAAGCCAGGAGCTAGAAAATTCCTCCAGGTCTTCCCACATGGGTGCAGGGGCCCAAGGACGGGCCATCTTCTACTGCTTTCCCAGGCCATCGCAGAGAGCTGGATTGGAAATGGGACTCCAACTAGTGCCCATAGGGATGCCGGCAGTGGCTTTACCTGCTATGCCACAGCGCCATCCCCAGCACACACTATTCTCTTAATGAAATGTTTTCCCCCTTCTTGTTTACTTGGTGAACTCCATCTTACTTTTCAAAAGTATTCACATCTTTCTTTGTTGTTTTATCTTTGCAATCTCTTCTCCTCAAGGGAAAAATTAAGGATTCTCTCTCATATACTTTTTTTTAAGATTTATCTATTTATTTGAAAGAGTTACAAAGAGGCAGAGGCAGAGAGAGAGAGAAAGAGAGGGAGAGAGAGGTCTTCTACATGCTGGTTCACTCCCCCAAATGGCTGCAATGGCTGGAGCTGGGCAGATCCAAAGCCAGGAGCCAGGAGCTTCTTCCAGATCTCTCACATGGGTGCAGGGGCCCAAGCACTTGGGCCATCTTCTTCTGCTTTCTTTCCCAGGCCATAGCAGAGAGCTGGATTGGAAATGGAGCAGCCAGGACTCGAACCAGCACCCATATGGGATGACAGCACTGCAGTCAGCAGCTTTACCCACTAAATCACAGCACCAGCCCCTCTCATATACTCTTATAACACCTCTGAATGCATTTATTATATAGTCTTGATAAATGCTTTATTTACCCATGTGACTTTCTCTGCTAGACTCTGACCTCACTGAGGTATTGGCTCCATTTAACTGGAATTACCTCAGCTATTACTGGCCAAATGAAAACCTCTCCCTGGTTGTGTGTGTGTATATATATATATATATATATATACACACACACACACACACACACACGTACCATATATATGTACATACCATAAACATTTCTAAGTCTACTTTTTACTTGTTGAGCATTATGGTTAGTGGTGCAGTAAGCCTGTGATTATACAGTCAACTGAAATTATGTTTTGGCAACAGTTTTAAAAAAGGAAGAAGGGGGATTTAGGAAGGGAAGTATGGTTATCTTCTTACAATTGCACCTATAAAACGCATGAAATCTGTTTTCTTTGTATTAATGAAAAAGTTTTTAAATGCAAGTGTTATCAGTTTTTAACTTCAGATTAACATGTAATACTTGCACTTTTATGAGTTACAATATAATATGAGGATACCTCAAAAAATTTTATCAAAAATGGTATAGTTTATTTTTGTGCAAAATTTTTAAAATCTGTGCATAGTTTTTTTTTCAAGACTCATTTTCCATGAACTTTTTGAAGACCCCTGTATGTTGCCACAGCTCCTAGTCAGTTATGAGGTCACAAGGGTAAGCATCCTGTTCTCTCCAGTGCACTGTGTTGCTGAGCTATGATATTCAGCAGGTCAGGTGTATTAAGTGCATTTCCACCTGAATAGCATTTTCAACTTACAGTGATTTTACTGGGACATAATACCTTCTGAATTTAGTTATCCAAGATCTATCTTAATGAGTAAGAGTGGTCTACAATTTTCCTTTGTTGTGCCACCTTTATGATATATCAAGAACTGGCTCCTAAAATATTATCTCCACCTGTTGAGGCAGAGCTGACAATCTGGTGAGACAACTGCCTGGTAGCAAAAAGGGAACACTACCTCTGCAAAGGTTAACGGTGTCTCTGAAGAGAGGAAGGGGAGGTCAGAATTCATTGAGCTGGAAGTCTGATTTAAGGCAGATCTTTCAAAGATCTAGGTGGGCCTGATTGGGATTGGATAAGCTTCAAGATACAAAAGTTAAGGACTGGTGGAAAGACAGGGACTACCTCAACAATTCCTAGTGTAAGCTGTCTGTTGATGTTTACCATTGAAGATTTGCTCAGTCTTCCAGGAAATTTCTGTAATGAAGAATCAGATAGTCATTTGCATATGGCAGGCTACTCCTAGAAGAAAAAGGGCATGGTAATGGAAACAAAGGGAAAGCACAAAGTCCTGTGAACAGTGATGGTAAGATGTGGTTGGGTTTATAGTATTTAAGTTGAATGTGAGGGAAGACAGTTACTTTCCCATGAAGTTTGATGTCCAGATTGTGCTATATTCATAAAACGAGTTATACATCATTCCTTCATCTTTTACATGTTGTATAAAATTAAAATTATGTGCTATTTCAGTATTTGGAAGTACTTGCCTTTTAAAATCATCTAGACTGATGTCTTCTTTGTAGGATGAAGGATACTTAGCATTGATTTAATATTCACATTTTTTTTTAAAAAAAGATAGGCTTTATTTTTTAGAGAATTTTTAAGTTCACAGCATTAATTGGTTGGAAAATTCAGAAAGCTTCTATGTTTCCCTTGCCCACACCCATACTATCACCATCCCGCCCCTAGAGTGGTACATCTTTTATAATTGGTGAATCTACATTGAAAAATCATTATTGTCCAAAGTCCATAGTTTGCTTTAGTGCTCATTTTTGATGTTATACATTCTATAGATTTAAAATGGATAATGGCACATATCCACCATTATAGTATCATTCAGAGAGCTCCTGCGCTGTTCTTCATCCCTCCTCTCCCCTCACCTACCCCTGATAGTCACTAATTTTTTTTACTGTTTCTATAATTTTGCCTTTTCCAGAATGTCTTACAGCTGGAATCATATATTATTTAGCCTTCTTTCAGTTGGTAATATACATTTAAGTTTCCTTCACTATTTTCATGATTTGATAGTTCATATCTTTTTAGTGCTAATGTTCCATTATCTGGATGTAACATAGTGTATCCATTTACCTAGGGAAGGACATCTTGGTAACTGCCATTCACCTGCCAAAAGGTATCCTGGTTGCTTTTAAGTTCGAGCAATTACGAATTAAGTTACTACAAACATCCATGTATAGGTTTTTGTATGGGCATAACCTTTCAGACAGTCAAGTAAATACCAAGGGGTAGATTGCTAGATCATATCTTGAAGAGTATGTTTAGTTTTCTAAGAAACTGCCACTGTCTTCCTAGGTAGGTATACCATTTTGAATTTTCACCAGCAATTAATAAGTATTTTTCTTGCTCTGTACATTCTTACCAGCATTTATGTTGTTAGTGTTTCAATTTTTGACCAATCTAATAGGTATATAGTACTATATCAATGTTGTTTAATTTGAAATTCCTTAATAACAGTATGTTGAGCATCTTTTCATATGCATATTTGCCATCCATATATCTTTGGCGAGATGTCTGTTCAGGTATTTCTTTTTATTTATTTGTTTACTTATTTATTCACAAGGCAGAGAAGCAGATACAGAGAGGAAAAGAGAGCACGTGCACAAGAGCCAGAGACACGGGAGAGAGCACTCCCATTTGTTGGTTCATTTCCCAAAATGCCCTCAAGGGCTGGGGCTGGGTCCAGCTAAAACCAGGAGCCAGGAACTCAATCAAGGTCTCCCAGGTAGGGGGAAGGGGCCCAACCACTTGAGTCAATACCTGCTGCCTCCCAGGGCACACACAAGTAGGAAGGTGGAATCTGGACTTGAACTTCGGTACTCTAATAAAGAATGTGAGTGTCCCAAGTGACGTCTTAACCACTCAGCCAACTACCATGTTCTAGCTATATACTGTTGTAAACGTATAAGAAAAATAAAGAGGCATGGTCTCTTAGGAAATCTACCAGTTTAGAGTATAAGGCTAATTTGTGAGCTTCTAGAGTGTCCTGAAAAAGGCTGTGGAGAGAAGTTTCAACTGATGAAGTCTTAGAAGTATGACCTTTTTTTTTTAAAGATACCACTCCTTAGCAACATAATTTATAAGTGAAATAATTTATATGAAACACACTTGATATTTCAGTTAATGAGACACTGTGATAGATTGAATCACTGTGCTCAATCCTTTGTGTTCTTTACCATTCTCTCTACCAGTCATCCATGCTCTTTACCATTGTCTCATTTGCTGATATCAAGCATGGTCATAAGACTTGCTTTGGTCAGCAGAAAATGGGAGGAAGAGGCATGCCTTGAGAGACATCCTGCTTTGCTCCCACGCTTATAAGTCCTTGCCATTCATCATGAGGACATGTCTCAAGACATCATTGGACAAGGAAGATGAGAGATACAGGAAACAGGCCTGATCCAGACTTACAACCTGAGGTAGAGTTTCCTTGCTGACTTGCAACCCATGTACATGAAAACCAGTGTTTGTTGTGGTAAGTGGTAAACCACTGAAATATCAGAGTTATTATAAGAAATAAAAATCCTACTACAAACTGAGAGAAACTTGATTAGTAACTAAAGCTAGCTCTGAGCAATTACTATGTTCTACCAGGATAGCATCTATTGGAATCTGAATCAGAAAGGAACCAGACTAATTTAGGTAAAACTGAGTTCATCTTTTCAACTAACAATAAGTAGGAATATACTTTAATTGTACTATCAGGTGGCAAACTTTGTTTTGTGAGCTACTAAAAGACTGATATTTATTTTAATATTCAAATTTACATTTTGGGTATGGCATGTAAGCATCAAGAATTATCTTGAATTGTTTTTGGATCCAGGTGAGACTTTCCCATGGCCTCTCATCAGGTAACAGGCATCTGGGCCTTCACATGAAGGCAGCAAAACCTGAGGAATAGATCGAAATCTTTAGCTATTTGTTAAAAATCCACTTCCCAAGAGAAGGACAATCAGGGCTTATTCCATGTTTCTTTGTAATTTTAAGTGTAGCTTTTAGACTGATGTTACCCCATTTGGTAGCTGTTAGCCACATGTGGCAACTAAGCACTTAAATGTGGCTAGTCTTAGTTAAAATATATTCTAAATGTAATATACACAACAGATTTTGAAGTTAGTATATAAAAAATAGCAATCTTCATACTGATTACTCCTTGAGATAAATTTTAGATTTAATCACTTTCATAAAAACTCTCTTTGGTTACCCAGTCTGCGTATACAATCTGTTTCTTTCAGAGACCTTGACTTCTATAACATTAACATGAAGTGTACTTCTAAAAACTTTTATTTATCATATTTTATGTTATTAAGAATTTGATGAATTGAAATTTCCCCCCATCAGTCTGCCCCTTCCCCCCACATAAAGCCTAATTAAGAAGCTTTGTTCTTTTACCTACAGAAGTAATCACTTCTGCTGATTCCACCCCCTCCAGCCACTGTGTGTACCTAGAAAAAAATCCCATCTTATAAAGGAACAAGGTTACATTACAAAGTTTTGAGTCCTAGGAGAAAGTCCAGGGAGGAATGATGATCAGTTAGAACCAGTAACCAACCAGATATTAAAATCAGTTGATAGTGATGCATCTTCCTTGGCCTGCCCCATTCAGAATGACCTCAACCTTCCTCCAACAGAACTGAGATTAGATTGTACCTACTGATTGTCTGCACTATTTGAGATTTTGACAAGTGGAGTTCAGCTCCCAAATATGTTAAACATGGTTGCAGGGGGTGGGGGTGGGGGGCTTGACAATGAAACTAGTGGAATTAGAAAAGATTGTGTTCTATGAAGGAAGCTTGTGAATTATAGTTCTAATTTGCAGAGAGTATTTGTTTAAGAAAGAAAAGGCAATGGGCTTGGAGCAGAAGACAAGAATTTGAATGTCAGTTCTTCCCTGAGCATTGGGAGTGGTGAGTATTGCCCTCCTCAGATCATTGTGAGTTCAATGAGAAAACTAATGGATACACTTGAGCACAAAGCTTGGCACAGTAAATTCTCCATCAAGACTTGAACCTGTCTGCTTTGCTTCTCATTCCCA
This sequence comes from Lepus europaeus, assembly GCF_033115175.1. Classification (NCBI taxonomy): domain Eukaryota; kingdom Metazoa; phylum Chordata; class Mammalia; order Lagomorpha; family Leporidae; genus Lepus; species Lepus europaeus. The sequence goes on from NC_084843.1 coordinate 33,155,271, forward strand.
ATCAAGGTCCAGAAAAGTTCCTGTCCACAGCTTTATTAAGTTTGTATTCACCTGGTTGTTGGCAAAAATGACTTTTAATTATTCAAGAGATATAGGAACATTTGGCTTCTAGTTTGTGAGAGTTTTTCTTCCCCCATCCTCTCAATGTTCAGTCCCCAGATCCAGAGAGGGACAAAACATGGGGCAAGATCAGAATATAAATCACCTTTCAATCCTGTTCAACTGTTTAACTCTTGGAGTGGTCCCAAAAAGAAAAAAGGAATATCTCTTCATGCTTCCATGATAATGCCCATAGTTGTTGCTTCTCTCACAAAATGTTCCCTGGAATAAGTAAATAAAGCCAATACAGACAACACTTTCAGACTTGGATACCATGCAGGCAAAAGTACACCATTCCACACTGATACTTCTCTCTCATGAAACTAAACCCTGGGACAGTAAGATGTGGCATGACTTTAAAATTCAATGCACCATCGTTGTTAGCACAACCAGCTGTTAACGGAAAGGTCTGAGGTTTCAGCCTACTTAGGGATGGTCTTTTCTCCAGCCAGTTTCTTGGTGGTAAAAGTGTGATGGAACTAACTAGAGGTGATAGTTGCATAACATTGTAAATGTACTGAATGCCACTGAACCGTACTGAATTGAGTGTTAAAATGGTGAGTTTTACATTGTGTGTATTTTCCCATAACAAAAATAAGACCCCATAAAGAAGCATTGGATGATGCATTTTTCTGTCCCTGAGTTTTTCTTCCTGACATGTGTATATGTACTATGTAGTATGCCCTGATATCTGAGTGCCTATAAGTCTGTCTAGTTTTAAAAAATCTCTGGTCTGAGAGTTCTACTCTAGCATTTTGGCATTACCCAGGAATATGTAATTTATTCAGATCCCTGTTTTAGATGGGATTAAGAATTGTATTAATTGCACAGACACATAGATCTCCTTGTAAAATTCTTTGGCATTAGCACATATTTTGCCTAATCTAGAAAACTCTCCTACCCAAAGGGCAAGGCTAGGAATGGGATGTATGTCTGCTCTCTCCAAACATTGTACAGCTTTCTTAATAAATGAGAAGAGGAAAAAGGGGGGGGGGTCTTAAGAGTGCAACTGAACCAGTCCTGGGATTCTTCTGGTAGCCAGCTCCACCTTCCAGCATGGCACTCAGGACTCTCAGTTCTTCTCCATAAAGTCAGTACTGTTTTTCTATAAGGCAAAGGTCAAGAAACATAACAGGTCTTTAACACCTCCACAAGCAGAGTAGGAAAAAGAAAGACAGTAACTGGGAAAGACTCAGAAGGAGGAGTGTCTGCCAAGCAGTCCTTGAGGCAGAGGGCAGTGAATGCCTCCCAAGGAAAGGCTTCCGCAGAATCCAAGGATGCGTCAGGACCGGCTCTGGCAAGCAAGGCGGACCTTGTATACCACACTGTAGAGGAATGTGCTCCCTGGGCAAGTTTGTTTTTTTTCTCACTCTAGCCAGATTTCAGCTGCTCCTGCTATATCATTTCTTTCCAGAAAGACGAAGGCTTGTGAAAGATAAACAAGGCTATGACGATCACTGCGACCAGAATTGAGGAGAAGAGGATCATGAGGAAGACATAGGTGGAGTGGGAGAAAGGCTTGGAAAACGGCTGCTCAGCTGGGATCATGTTGGTCAGGTTCAGCATGTAGCCCAAAGTCCACCCGGCGTCACTGCCACCGACCTGAAAAGAGTGGAGAAAGTCTGCTGTTTGTTGTCTGTGGAGATAATCTGTAGCACAAACAGCAGGAAGATGGCACCACTTTTAGTTCTCTAAATGGATTATTTTTTGCTCTAAACTGGGAATAACATTGTGGGGAAAATGGATCGAGTGATTAAGAAATAGTGTTGGGAGCCTCACCACTGTATTCCCAAAGTTCAGAAAGGAGTTTGGTGAATGACTTCCCATTTCTCCTCCATAGAATTTAATTCAAATAGACCTTTAAGTTTGCATTCTAGTTTTCTTGTTTGTGTGAAAGTGGGGATGGGGAAGAGGAATGAAGGAGATGCTGATAAGAAACCAGCAAAATGATAAAGGTATAATAACTGTCCCTGGCCTTTTACATCTTTGTCAGGCCCAGGAAACTCATCCTTACAAAACCAGGACTTAATGATTCAACTAAGGCAAAACTTTGGAATAATCCCAGCAAGTCAATCTTTCTTTATGGGAGCTGGGAAACTATGCATAGGTATGGATAAGAAAGGACTCTTACTACATGATAAAACATGCTCTGACCCTTTCATCTTCATAGAAACCTTTTCTAGTCATCTCCAATTTTTTGGAATATAGGTGGTATATGAATAATAACTAATTTTGGAAATGTTTTTATCACATGAGTGTACATGGCCATGGTAGAAAAATTCAGAAGTATAGAGAAGCCTAAAAAAGAAAATAAAAACTATTCATACTTCACCATTCATAAGTTTCTGCTATTATCATTTTGTAACATATCCCTCCAGTTCTTTCTCTGCATGTTTTTATTATAAAAATGAAATTAAATTGTATGTAGAATAATCCATTTAACAATACCTTATGAGCACTGTCATGTATCTCTTAAGACATTTCTACAGTGTCACTGACATGAACTGCCTACACATTCACTTTGTTTCATTTTATCCATTGATAAAAGTTTTATGAATTTATAGATAAAAGATTTATAAATTTAAAAATCTAGCAATGGAGTAACTAGACAAAATGATATGCACATGTTCTTAGCACATGTTTCCAAAACAGTCTTCCAAAAGGCTGTACCAATTTACATTTCAATCAAGATCATGAAAATTCCTCTCTTCCCCAAGCCCTTACCAATATTGGGAATTGGTAATTTGTAAAAGATTCACTTCCCTATATGAGGGATGGGAACTTACCAAGGAAAGCTTTAGAGTTAAAGAGTTCATCAGCTAGGGCTTAGAAATACTAGGTCATGCATCAGAGATCAATCATAAATTTGACTTAGTGATATTTTTCAAGCAAAATAAGCTGATAAAATGGAAGGAAGTCTGGGATTTTAAAAACAAGGAATAGATTTGAATTTGAATCAATAAAATCAGTACTGCCAAAAGTGTAATGATACACTCTTGTATTCTGGGGGCTGCTATAGCCCTTTGCCCCAATTTGAGTTGCAGTCATATTTAATAAGGGAGTAATTTTTTTTTTTTTTTTTGCCATTAGTGGACACATGAGTTTAAAAAGGTAGAGGAAACATTGCTCTTGACATGTTTAATCAAGTGTGAGTCACAGAGCTCATGCACATGTTTTTCTGTTCGTGGCTACCTGCAGGTGGTGCTATGGTAAAGCACAACAGTGAGGTTGCTTCTTCAGATGGGCTCACACTCATCTTGGCTCCCAGGTCACAGCCCCTGTCAGGCAGGGCCACTTAGTCTCCTTTGTATACAGCTTTCAGGCTGGTCAATCTTGATGCAACAACCAACAAAGCCTTCCCCCTCTTACAAGAAACCATTATCATGTGAGGTTGTTAAGGTCAGCACACAGAATCATTGTGGCTACTGAAATACTGTTACATTCTTTAATATTTAATTTTTTGTTTTATAAATAATTATTTTTATTTATTTATTCTTTTTGACAGGCAGAGTGGATAGCGAGAGAGAGAGAGAGAAAGGTCTTCCTTTTTGCCATTGGTTCACCCTCCAATGGCCGCTGTGGCCGGTGCATCGCGCTGATCTGAAGCCAGAAGCCAGGTGCTTCTTCTGGTCTCCCATGCGGATGCAGGGCCCAAGGACTTGGGCCATCCTCCAGTGCCTTTCCGGGCCATAGCAGAGAGCTGGCCTGGAAGAGGGGCAACCGGGATAGAATCCGGCGCCCCAACCGGGACTAGAACCCGGTGTGCCGGCACCGCAAGGCAGAGGATTAACCTGTTAAGCCACGGCGCTGGCCTGTTTTATAAATAATTAATCACCGTTCTACAACAGAAGGACACAAATGGAAATGCAGGTATCTCTTTTTAAGAGGATGCCCACAGCTGATCAACATACCCAGAAGGCTTGCCACAAACTCCAGCTTGGGTTAAAGGTAGAATTGCAGAACAGAACATCAGGCCAAACCTTAACTCAGGTTGATTTCCACCTTTTTTTTTTCTCCCTGAAAGCTTGTATTCAAGGCATACAAACTTCATGCATCTCATAAATACAACTTTAGGAACATAGTGATTCTTCCCATCATACCTGCCCTCCCACCTGTACTCCCACCCTTCTTCCTCCTCCCTCTCCCATTCCCATTTTTATTTTCCCACCTCTTTCAAACCCAGAGTTGTTTCAATCACTACGCTAAACTTCCCTCAACCCAACGGATAGCCAAATTTTACCTTGCCCATGAAATCAATGTTCTTCCAGGAACTGGCTGTGAAATTATAGCCTTTCAGAAGGAGGACCAGGATGTAGGTGCCCGAAAAGCAGTATTCACTCAGGTACTTTTCCTTTACTTCAACAAAAGATGTCTTTATCTAGAAGTGAAATGAAGGAGACCTCATATTTGTACAACAGGCACCATAGCTCTGTCATTACTGGACCTGATGAAGACAGGAGAAAGCCCCTACCTCACAGGGGCCCGAGGGCTGGCCTCTCCCAGAGGGCTTCGAGGGTGGTACTGCTCTCCCTCAGTGGCTGTAGGGCATACAGTTTAGGGTCTTTGGGGTAGCTTTTCTCTCAGAGTTCTGAGCTATTAACCAGTGCTCCATGAAAAAAGTAGTCCCTGTGGTCTTATAGGTTAGAAACACTGGATTTTAGTGTCCATTTCCATACCCTAAACTTGGAGTCCCATAATCACGTTAAAATCCATGAAAACATATTTTATGAAAGAAATCTTTCATCAGAATCTCCTAGGTATCTCTCAGTAAGTCTCTGGCTGGGAGCCTCTGTAACTTTCTTCAAGAGAGAGCATAACAGAGGCCTGACGCTTCCATTTAGTTCCTGAACTGGCAGCACCATCATTCCTGGGAACTTGTGAACTTTCATCCCAGAACTACCAACTCAGACTCTGCATTTTCATTTCATTCTCAGGTGCATCACAAACACAGTAAAGTTTCAGTCATAGCTGTAGGACACTGTTTAGGAAGCAGTTAACTGCTAAAAGTACCAGCATTTCACCTATTTTAAAACCCTTATTAACCTCTTAATTTTATTTATTTATTTATTTATTTATTTTTTTTTTTTTGGCATGAGTCACACAAAGTGATCATCTTGTTTGAGTCCCTCATCCAATTCCCTACTGAAGATATTAAGAGCTGCCTGCCACTCCTTGTCCTTACCTCTCTTGGCTGCTGTGATTATACACCTAGGTGCCCACAGCTTGCCCTGGTTGCTGCTCCTGCCCTAATTTAGAGAACAACAGGCCAGAGCACCACTAGCTTAGCCCAGAGTTGGCTTCTTCCCCATTCCTTTTAAGGCTCCTGAGATAGGCATCCCCTCCTGGCCACACTAGGTAGAAAGAGAACTAACATTTCCTAAGCATAGATTATATACTAGGAACTATGTCAGTTGTAATGTCTCCTGGAGGCCTAAATTCCTCCATTTTCTAAGATTTCCCTCCTCTCCAAGGGACATCCCATCTGTAAACACCACTGCTAACTGGGATCTGTGTCTCGTTTGGTTCCTTCCTGCCCCCAACTTCTCTAGTCTATCTCTCCCTACTCTGATGAAATTCTTGAAATGACTCAGTCTAGAATCTGTCTTTTCTCTTTTTCTTTTCTTTTTTTTTTAAGATTTATTTACTTATTTGAAAGGTATAAGAGAGAGAGAGAGAGAGCGAGCTTCATTTGCTAGTTCACTCCTCAAATGGCTGCAATGGCTGGTGCTAGGTTGGCTGTAGCCAGGTTTCCCACATGGGTTGGCAGGGACCCAAGGACTTGGGCCATCTGTTGCTGCTTTCCTAAGTGCATGATCAGGGAGCTGTATCAGAAGTAGAACATGCGGGACTTGAGCTAGCACCCAAATGGGATGCCAGCAATACAGGCAGCTTAACCTTCTGTACCACAGTGCTGGCCCTGGAACCTGTCTTTTCATTACAGTCCTGGAAACTCTCATTTTATTAACTCCTCTGCAGGTTCATTCTTATGAGACCTTGATGTGTGGACATCAGTTGAAACTGACTATCCAGGTTTCTATCTCTTCTTTTCTGTAACTGCATTATACTTGTTGGGGGTAGCAGGGGGTGGAAAGATCTCTACTGCTAAATGTAGTCTTGGTGGGCCTGTCAAAGAAAAATGCCTATGGCTTACAGAGTTCTAAGAATTCACTTGGGCTCAACTTAAAACTTCTTAGCACCAAAAATCCTTAAAGACTGGCCTATCCTGGGAGTGGGGTGGGGTGGGGATGTGATTTTTGCCTAATTTCCCTGAACTCTTCAACATTCCTGTTCATCTGCTGGAAAACTGTGCATTGGCTATACAGTCTGAGGGTTAATTATAGTAGTAGCCAACAACATAGATGCCAAAGGCATTCGGAACTGAGAATCGGTCATATTCATGCTTGCGGACTCATCACTATGTGCTCTTCAGATTGGGGTTGGAAGCTCACTCTACTCTCTCAACTCCTCTTCTGTCCTCTTGAGGTTGAATGTCAAGATCCACATTCTACTGACAAATACCTAGTTATCAGTACACATAGACTCTTACAGCACTGTTCTCTTGGGCCAGCCAGGTGTTAGATGAACAGGCTTTCAGAGTAGGAAAGTGGCCACTATCTGGTTGCAGAAAGATTTTACTAACTTTATATTAATCCACCAGAAGCAACTATGATGCGTCCCTTTTACTCACTTTTCTAGTTTTGCCACCTCAAGGACTCAATGATTTGGGGTACCCTACTTATATGCTTCACAAATGTTTAGTTCTCTCTCTGCCAGTGGTGTTTAGAAGAGACATTCCAGGAAGCAAAGTATACCAAGTGGCAGTTCTTCCTCATGTTGGAATTGGGAGGAAAAGAAGAAAGAGTTCATAACAGTATTTAACAAAACTATGCTTCCAAACAGGTGGACAGTACAGTAGGGAAGAATGAACCTTAGTCATAACATTGACCTTAATATCCTAGGCTCTGAAGCAGGGTGTGGGTCTGACTCTACAACCTCCCCTCCCAAAATGTTTCATAATTTCTCTCAAATGTCAGCCTTTCTTTATTTTTATTTATTTTTTTGACAGAGTAGACAGTGAGAGAGACAGAGAGAAAGGTCTTCCTTTTTCCGTTGGTTCACCTCCCAGTCTGATCCGAAGCCAGGAGCCAGGTGCTTCCTCCTGGTCTCCCATGCGGTGCAGGGCCCAAGGACCTGGGCCATCCTCCACTGCCCTCCCGGGCCACAGCAGAGAGCTGGACTGGAAGAGGAGCAACAAGGACAGAATCTGGCACCCTGACTGGCCAAATTTTATACTGGAGAACCTTGGTTCAATTGCTGGCTCTGGTTCCTCATGACCTTGGAATGCAGTGGTGATGGCTCAAGTAATTGGGCTCCTGCCACCCATTTGAGAGACCTGCTTAGTTCCCAGTCATTAGAGGCATTTGAGCAACAAACCAACAGTGGAGCTTTCTCTGTCTCTGTTTCTGCACCTCTCAAGTAAATAATAATCTGTAAAAGCTAGATGTGGTTAAGAAGGAAATCGTACATAATTTTTCACTCGGAACTATAAGTAGTTTTTTGTTTGTTTTTGTTTTGTTTTGTTTTTGAAGAGCAGCCTAAACTTCCTGAGCAGTCACACTAGGCCTAGTCTCAAGCTGCCTCCACTCCAAGATGCTCATCTTCCTGCACAGATCACCACCAGCTGGAAAGAAAGAGGAAGGGAAGGGAAGGGGAAAGGGAAAAGGAAAAGAAAAGGAAAAGGTTCTTTCACAGTTTTTCTTCCCTCTTTGTCACTGCAGACAAGGGCAGATATCCACTTTTAATTACACTAGTTCTTCAAATGAAAGCACCATTCACCGTGAAGCTTTCATCAGGTATTGCTGGCTCTTAAATGACTCACTGCCTTGGTTAGGAACAAATTTAGAAGATACCTTGTGCTGTGCTAGGTTCGTTTAATTATCCATCTTCCTTGTCACTAGGACTCTCATTAAGGAGTTGGCTGTAGGGGAGTAGTTGTGTATTCTTTGCAGTGGGTTCATGATGAGTATAAAGCTCTCAGCCAGTCGTAAAATCCTGCATTTTTCTTTCTCAGCCAATCCTGGCCAATGAAATATAAGGGAAAGACTGCCAAGGGACTTCTGGGTTAGCTTTTACTTTCCTCTATAAAGGAACAGATGTACCTGGTCCTACCACTCTGACCTTGAGCATTGCAGTGGTGCCTGACGACATAGCAATCATCTTGTGTTCATGTGGAAACCGGCCTAACAACAGAACTGAAGAAGCCATGGCTGAGACAAAGTCAAACTGTTGACCCCATGCCTCACATATTAGGTGAGGAAAATAAGACCTTATTTAAGCTTCTGCAAGTCAGGTTATCAAGGAATGCCTATAAATTTATTCTTTAGTCCATCATCTGGACTTCTCTAACATTTGCTGGCTCTTGGTCACACCAGTGTGAGTGGAAGAGCAGACACGTTCTCCATGCTATCAAGGGCACAGGGCAACTGTGATAGCTGCTGTTTACAGCCTCTTACCTCCTCCCAGGGCCTAGAGCAGAAATTTACCATCGTCTTCATCGCTTGTTCTGAAGAGCTTCCTGATGTCAAGTTTAAAAAATTCATCACAAAATAAAAAGCTGAAAATGCCTACAAAAAAAAAAAATTGCAGAGTTTTAGGCTGTGTCTGACAGATTGGTGGTGTTAATTTGCTCTCCTAATGGCCATACCCCTGGTGCTAGTGCCTGGAAATCACATGACATTCCAGATCCTATGGCTGTTTCCTTCCTGGAAGAGGGCTCACCTTGCTACTGACACACATTTCTAAGCCATTTGGCAGTTGTCTGTCTCAATTGTAATGTGAGAACAAGACAGAAATAAGATCGGGAAGAAGGAAAAGAAAGAAGGGGTTACATTCCCATTTTTAAAACTATATACATCAATTTTTAATTGACTAGAAAATTCTGTACAAAGGTTTTAAGAGTTATCTGTGAATGGAAAAATTAGAAGGTTTTAATGTGCATACTGGGAGGCAACAGTGATGGCTCAAGTACTTAGGTCCCTGCTACCCAGAAGAGAGACCCAGATTGAGAGACAGAGTGAGCTCCCATCTGCGGACTTATCCCCAAATGTCTGCCACATCCAGGTCTGGATTAGGCCAAAAGCCGGGAACCAAGAATTCAATCCATGTCCAGAACTAAACACCTATCCTTAATGCCCTTGACACAGACTTTTACCAGGCCCCAAAACATCTCCCTCAGCTTTTAGTTCTCTTTCCTTTTCTGATTACTAGTCAACTCCTTGATAAAAATTAAATCACTAAATTCAAGGAGTGCTACAATGCTAAGAAGTCAAAAAAGAAACACTCTGGCCTCATCACTGACCAGTCATAGAAAGTCCAAGAGTTTATCATGTGCTGTTCAACCCCAAATCTGTAAGATTCACTGCCCTTAATTCCTTGGGAAACTGATAGAGGCCCTATTCTTTCTTTGCTCTATGCAGTGAAAAGTAAACTGCTTTCGGCCAGCGCCGTGGCTCAATAGGCTAATCCTCTGCCTTGTGGCGCCGGCACCCCGGGTTCTAGTCCCGGTCGGGGCACCAGATTCTGTCCCAGTTGCCCCTCTTCCAGGCCAGCTCTCTGCTGTGGCCCGGTGCTTGGGCCCAAGTGCTTGGGCCCTGCACCCCATGGGAGACCAGGAGGAAGCTCCTGGCTCCTGCCATCGGATCAGTGCGGTGTGCTGGCCGCGGCGGCCATTGGAGGGTGAACCAACGGCAAAGGAAGACCTTTCTGTCTCTCTCTCACTGTCCACTCTGCCTGTCAAAAATAAATAAATAAACTGCTTTCTTCTGTTACCCTCATGTCAGGAATTGGCTTGCTGCACATGAGAGCAGGCCTACTTTTAGAAGTGTTTCATAACAGGTCTCCTACATGAGTGGCAGGGACTCAACTACTTGAGCCATTATCTGCTGCCACTTAGAGTGTGTATTATTAGGAAGCTGGAATCAGAGTTAGGACTTGAACACAGGTATTCTGATATGGGATATAAACATCCCAAATGTGCCTTAATTACTAGGCCAAATGCCTACACCTGATTCTTGCTTTTCTTACTCCACAAGTCATTGTGAAAATCCCTCCAAGTCAGCTGGGGACCTCTATGAGTCTATGGTGTGGATGTATCTTAATTCATTCAACAACATCCTAATGGTGAATATTCTCTTGATTTCCAATATTTTTCCTTTTGGACAATATTGCTTTTTATACCTCTGTATATTTAAAAAAAGTTTTATTATATATTGACAAAGTATAGTAATGTGTACTTACGACTTCAGAATATGATATAGCATAATTAAATCAGCCTAATTAACCTATGCATCAACACAGATGTTTGACTTTTTAGTTCTTTTGCAATGAGAACATCTGAAATTTACTCTTAGGGGCTGGCGCTGTGGTGTAATCTGTAAAGCTGCTGCCTGCAGTGGTGGCATCACACGTGGGCGCCTGTTTGAGTCCTGGCTGCTCCACTTCCGATCTAGCTCTCTGCTATGGCCCTGCACTCTTATGGGAGACCCGGAGGAAGCTCCCTGGCTCCTGGCTTGGAATCAGCACAGCTCCAGCCTTTGTGGCCAATTAGGGAATGAAGCAGTGGTTGGAAGACCTCTCTCTCTTTCTCCCTCTCTCTCTGTAACTCTTTCAAATAAATAATTTTTAAAAAAAAAAAACTCTTAACTATCTTGAAATGTACAATACCCAACTATTAGTTATATTTATGCACACCAAGCAAAAGATCTAAAAAATATCAGACTTAATCCTCCTGTTTGAGCCTTTGTACCCTTCAGTTCTCATCTCAGCCTCTGATAACCACCATTTTACTCTGCAGCTAGAATTTCCTTATTTTTTTTATATAAGTGAATACATGCAGTATTTGTTTCTCTTTATTTCACTTAGTATACTGTTCTTCACTTTTAGCTACATTGTCACAAATAACAGGATTTCTTTAATTTTCTTTAGTTTTTAATGGTAATAATATTACACACACACATATGTGCCACATTTTCTTTATCTGATCTTCCATTGATGGACACTTAGATTGATTCCATGAATTGGCTGTTGTATACAGTACTTTAATGAACATGGAAGCATAGACATCTATTCAACATACTGATTTCATATCTTTTGGGTAAGTACCCAGAAGTGGGATTATGGGATGATATGATAATTCTATTTGTATTCCTTTGAGGAATCTCCACACAGTTTTCTATAATAGCTGTACAACTTATATTCCCACCAACAGTTTACAAAGCCTCCCTTTTCACTGTATCCTCACCAACACTTATCTTTCATTATATAACAGCCATTCTAAGAGATGTAAGATGATATCTTATTGTGGTTTGAATTTGAATCTACATAATAATTGGTGATATTGAGCATTTTGTCATGCTGTTGTTATTCATTCTTAGGTCTTTTTTTTTTTTTTTTTTTTTTTTTAAGAAATGTCTCTTTAGGTACCTTCCCCATCTGACACCAGCATTACCTTACCCTGATACCAAAGCCAGACAAAGACATCATAAGAAAAGAAAACTGGCCGGTGCCGTGGTTCACTAGGCTAATCCTCTGCCTGTGGCGCCGGCACTCCGGGTTCTAGACCCGGTCGGGGCGCCGGTTCTGTCCCGGTTGCTCCTCTTCCAGTCCAGCTCTCTGCTGTGGCCCGGGAGGGCAGTGGAGGATGGCCCAAGTGCTTGGGCCCTGCACCGCATGGGAGACCAGGAGGAAGCACCTGGCTCTTGGCTTTGGATCAGCACAGCGTGCCGGCGGTAGCAGCCATTTGGGGGGGTGAACCAACGGAAGGAAGACCTTTCTCTCTGTCTCTCTCACTGTCTAACTCTGCCTGTCAATAAATAAATAAATAAGTAAAAAGAAAACTATGGGCCAACATTCTTGATGAAAATAAATGCAAAAATCCTCAGCAAAGTTTTAGCAAACCAAATTCAACAATACTTTAAACAGATATTTATCATGATCAAGTAAGAGTTATCCCTGGGATACATGAGTGGTTCAACATCTGAAAACCAATAAATGTGATATACCACTTTAAAAAAAAAATCAAAGGGAATTGGCATTGTGTTGTAATGGGTAAAGCTATCACCTACAACTCCAGCATCCCATATGGGTGCCAGTTCATATCCTGGCTGGTGCACTTCTGATCCAGCTACCTGCTAATGGCCTGAGAAAAGCAGCGGAAGATGGCCAAAGTGTTTGGGCCCCTGCCACCCATGAGGGAAGCCTGGTTGAAGCTCCTGGCTCCTTGGCCCAGTGCTGGCTATTGTGGTCATCTGAGGATTGAACCAGCAGATGGGAGATATCTCTGTCTCTCTCTCTCCCTCTCTGAAATTCTGACTTCCAGAATCAATAAGTCTTTTGAAAAAATCAGGGACAAAATTTACAGGACATGGAGAAAAATCACTTGACACATCTGAACATCCTTTCATGATAAAAATACTCAACAAATTAGGAATAGAGGGTCTGTACTCCCACACAATAAAGGTCATAAACAGTAAACCCTGCTTAACATTATAGTCAAGGGTGAAAAACTGGACCCCTTTCCTCTAAGATTCAGAACAACATAATGATACCCACTCTTGCCACTTCTATTCAATATAGTTTCAGAGGTCCTTGTCAAAGCAATAAGGCAAAATAAAATGAAAGTCATATAAACAGGAAAGAAGAAATAAATGTCACTAATGGCTGATGGCACGATTTTACATACAGAAACCCTAGAAAATCACCAAAAAATGATAAAACTGATCAATGAATTCACTATATTTGTAGGATACAAAATCAACATTCCAAAATTCTTATACACTAACAATGAACTTTTTGAAACAGAAATCAAAAAGAATAATTCCATTTATAACAGTTACAAAAATAAAATACTTAGGAGTATATTTAACTGAGTTGAAAGATTTTTCAAAAAAGATTAATAATTATAAAACAATGAAAGAAATTGAGTAAGACAAACAGATGGAAAGATAGCTCATGTTCATGGATTTGAAGAAATTAATACTATTAAAATTTCCATTCTATCCAAGGTGATCTACAAAGTCAATGCAATCCCTATCACAATTCCAGTGTCATTTTTCATAGGTACAGAAAAAAACAATTTTAAAATCCATATGGAACCATAAAGAACCCAAATATCCAAGGCAATTGTGAACAAAAAGAACAATTGCTGGAAGCACTACACTATGCCATTTCAAACTACACTACAAAATGACAGTAATTAAAATGGATGGTACTTGCATAAAAATAAATATATCCACCCAGAATTGAATCCATCCATCTATGGTTAACTGATTTTTTACAAAGGGTTTCAAGAATACACAATTAGAAAAAGTCTCCTCAATAAAATAGTATCGGAGAAACTGGATACTCATATGAAAAAGAATAAAACTGGCTGTTTATCTCACATCATAGACAAAAATCAACTCAAAATAGTTTCAAAATAAATAAAAAATCTGGCACTGAAACTACTAGACCCAAAGAGGAAAACTTATGTAATGTTGGTCGAGGCAATGATTTTTTAGATTTAACTCCAAAGGTGCAGGCAACAAAAGTAAAAATACACAAATGGGATTACAAAAAAAGCCTCTGTGCAACAACAAAAATAATAGATTGAAGAGACAACCTATAACTTGTGAGAAGATATTTGTAAGTCACATATCTGGTAAGGGATTAATATTAAAATATATATAAAGAACTCAACTCTACAGGAAGAAAACAAATAAGCTATATATACATTTAGCCTCAGAATTGGTGTGCTCATTCCGTTGGGAAGCTGAGTTCTCCAGGAACTCTGAAAGGCAACCTATACATCCCATGCATTTGGGAATTCCAATACTTTAAATATCATTGTATGTCAGTTACAGAAAAAGATGGTATAGCCTATTATCTTAACTCAAGCTGTCATCATCTCTAGTTGTGGAGAAAATGATCTTTTAATTGGTTTCCACATTACCTTCTCAGTCCTATTCCAATCCATCCATAGTTTATAAAAAATTTATTATATCAACCCCCTGCTTAAAGCCTTCAGTGTCTCCTAATTATACTTAGAATAAAGTCCAAATTCAACAAGTTCTCTCAGGCCAGGCATACTCTAACCCTGCCCACCGCTCCCAGTGCCATCTCAGACCCCTGCTCAACTTGCCCACCACACCACAGCCATCGTGACCTTCAGTCACTGCCAGGGCCTGCACAGTTGCTACTCCTTCTGCTGAAATTCCCTTAACTTCTACATCTTCTCCTCAGAGAGTCTCTTACTGGCAAGCCTAGTCTAGGACCTTCTATTATTCCCTTTCATAGGACTATTTCTTCCTTCCCAGCAGTTACCATAGTTTGATTTGCTTTTGTTTGAGTTTCTGGTTTCTTGTCTCCCTGTCCTCTAAAATGTCAGCTCTGTGATAGCAGGGCCAGAATCTGCCTTGTTCTCTGATAAATCTGTCCCACTAACAGGGCACTTGGCATAGGCAAGAGCTCTATAAATGAGTCAGAAAACTGCTCTTTGTCTCTGGTCCCTAGAACACTGCCAAGAATCTGACAGCCAGTAAATCTCTGGTGACTGACAGACTAGTTAGATATCTATATACATAGACATGCAACAGCAATGCCTGGGAAAGTTCACCCTATGATTAGGCTTGTTTTCTTCTTCTTTTTTTTTTTTTTCTAACAGAGGGAGAACAGTGAGGCCCAAATGGGTTAAATAACGGGTTTAAGGTAATGGGACTAGCAAGTGGTAGAAATTCAAGTGCACTGAAACTGTGGTTTGCTGTAGAGCCTCTGTATCCTTTAAAAAAAAAAAAAAAAGATTTATTTGAAAGGCAGAGAGTTGGGGCTAGCGCTGTGGCTCACTTGGTTAATTCTCCGCCTGCGGTGCCAGCATCCCATATGGGCGCCGGGTTCTACTCCTGATTGCTCCCCTTCCAGTCCAGCTTTCTGCTGTGGCCTGGGAAGGCAGTGAAGGATGGCCCCAGTGCTTGGGCACCTGCACCCATGTGGGAGACCAGGAAGAAGCACCTGGCTTTTGGCTTCGCATCAGCATAGTTCCAGCTGTAGCGGCCATTTGGGGGGTGAACTAACGGAAGGAAGACCTTTCTCTTTCTCTCACTGTTTAATTCTCTGTCAAATAAATAAAAAAAGAAAGGCAGAGAGTTATAGAGAGGCAGAGAGAGAAAGAATCTTCCATCTACTGGTTCATGCCACAAATGGCTGCAATAGCCAGAGCTGGGCCAATCTGAAGCCTGGAGCCTGGAGCTTCTTCTGGGTCTCTCATGTGGGTGCAGGAGCCCAAGCACTTGGGCCATCTTCTGCTGCTTTCTCAAGCCATAGCAGAGAGCTGGATCAGAAGTAGAAAGGCCAGGACTCGAACCAGTGCCCATATGGGATGCTGGCACTGCAGGCAGTGGCTTTACCCACTATGCCATAGCATAGGCCCCTTGCAAGAGGGAGAGGAAGACTTTTTTTTAAAAAGATTTATTTGAAAGGCAGATTTACAGGGACATACACACACATACAGTGAGAGAGAACTTCCACCAACTGATTCACTCCCCAAATTCCCACATTATCCAAGGCTTGGCCAGGCCAAAGCCAGGAACTAGAAATTCCATCTGGGCCTTCCACATGGGTGGCAAGGATCTGTTCCTTCTCAGGCTCATTAGTAAGAAGCTGGATCAGAAGCAGAGCACTCTGATATTGGATGCAGGAGTCCTAAGTGGTAGTTGAACATGCTGCACCACAATACCCACCATAAGAGGAAGACATTTTAGTTTTTACTTTAAACATTTTGTAAAGTGTGATTTTTAAGACAGTGGACATATCATAATGCAATAATAAATATTTTCTTAAGTCATATTTCAAAAAACTTGTGGAGGAGATCCAAGGTGGCTAAATAGGGTATAGCCACAATAACTAAAGCTGCTCTGGGATATGACAAGAACAAAGGTGGTTTCCATGGGGTCTGACAGAAATTTTCAGTGAAGTTAAAAAAAAAAAAAAAAGACTTTGTGGGAGAAGACAGAGATGTGGCTGCAGGCAGCCATGCAGGCCAGCCCGCTGCCAGCTGTAAGCCATCATCTTTTTTTTTTTTTTTAATATTTTATTTATTTGAGAGGCAGAGTTACAGAGAGATCAAGAGGCAGAGAGAAATGTCTTTGATACACTGATTCACTCCCCAAATGGCTGCAATGGCTGCAGCTGGGCTGATCCAAAGCCAGGAGCCAAGAGCCTCCTCCGGATGTCCCACGTGAATGCAGGGGCCCAACCTCTTGGGCCAATCTCCACTGCCTTCCTAGGCCACAAGCAGAGAACCGAATTGGAAGAGGTGTAGCCAGGACACAAACTGGCACCCATATGGGATGCTGGCACTGCAGGTAGAGGCTTACCCTACTAAGCCATAGCACCAGCCCCTGTGAGCCACCATCTTACTACTTCAAGATAGGAAAAAAATTGCTGTGCACCTGCTGCTCAGTTTTAGCTGAGGGAATTCCACAGTCACCACTTTTACTTCAGCCTAGAGAATTGACTGGGGTCTGAGCAACTGGTGCTGGGAAGCCAACTTGCTTCCTTCCCCTCTCTGACTCCCACAGAGCACCATACTCAACAGTAGAAAGTCAAGCAGCACTCCTCTGTTCTCCTAACAGCATCACACACAGTCAGAGGCAGGGCAATGTGTGGGGCAAAGGACATATCCCTCGCATCCTGCAGCTGTGGGAGTTTTGGAATATTAGGCCAGAGCTACGTTTGCATATTCTACAGGAGTACGGGGGATTAACCTTGGCTTCTGGGGGTTAACATCAGAAGCAAGCCCATAAAAAAATCTACTCCCACCCTGGGAGACCTGGGTAACGACCCCACTATACCCTACAATACCAGGACTGTAAAAATATGTTCTAAATTTCTTGGTGCCACTGGAATCTACCTGGTGGGTCTAGGACAGAACCTACCTGCTCTCCACCTCTCTGGACTCATACCCTCCAGGGCAAAATCTCCTGTATACCTTGTTGTCACCCAGTAGGACTGGAACAGGGTTCACCTCATAGCCCCTAGACCTAGGACCAGGGCTGTTGGTATTGTAAGTCCCAGAACCAAGTGGACTCTCCTAGCAGGACTTGAAAAAAGGTCTATCCATATCACACAATCCTAGAGCCACAGCAATTGGTGCCACAAACCCCGGCATCACTCAGGCTTGGCAGTAGAACAAAGGGGCAGCCACACTGTCTCCCTCAAACAATGCCTTGGATACCACATTCACCAGGAAGCCTGACACTGAACTCTGTGTGGAACATGATATACATACAAGGAAACCCTTATCTCCAAGTTACATTTCTATCCCTATGAACTGCAGATTAGTCCACTGTGATGAAGACAAAAGAAATCATTCAGACATTATACTCCTGGGCTCACCTAGGTCCAGAGACAATGTAACAAGCCAAGTGAAATCCTGCATTTCAGCTAAACCATAATTCTTTTACAATAAAACCTATTCCTAAAGACGAAAGGATCAATATACCAGATGGGCAAACATCAATGTTGGGACACAGAGGACATGAAGAAGCAAGATAACAACATACCTCCAAAAGAACATAATAAAAATCCAGAATTAGATCCTGAACTGAAGGAAATCTATGAACTGACATATAAAATGCAAAATAATGAAGAAAACTCAATGAGATGCAAGAGAATACAGATAGATTATGGAAATGAGGAAATCAATGAGTGACATGGAAGAAAATATTACTAAGGAGATAGAACTCATTAAGAAGAATCAAATAGAAATTTTGGAGGTGAAATCTTCAACCAGTGAAGCGAAAAATAAAATTGAGAATTTTAACGGCAGAATAGACCAAGTGGAGGAAAGAATTTCTGACCTCAAGGACAAGAATTTTGAAACAACCCAAATTTGAAATAACTCAATCACAAATAAAAATAAAAAGAATGAAAAAAATGAAGAAAGTCTATGTGAAATATGGGATACCATTAAATGACCAAATATCCACACTATAGGTATTCCTGAAGAGGAAGAAAAGGAAAAAGGCATTGAGAACCTGCTAAATCAGGTAATAGTTGAAAATTCCCCAGGTCTTGAAAGAAACATAGACATCCAGATACGAGAAGCTCAAAGAAGCCCAAGCAGACTCAACCAAAAGAGGTCTTCTCTAAGGCATATTGTCATCAGCTATAGACAAGGAGAGAATCCTAAAGACAGTAAGAGAAAAGTGTCAAGTTACAGATAAAGGACAACCAATTAGAAACTAAAAAAACACACACACAGGCCAGCGCCACTGCTCACTAGGCTAATCCTCCACCTGCGGCGCCGGCACCCTGGGTTCTAGTCCTGGTTGGGGCGCCGGTTCTGTCCCAGTTGCTCCTCTTCCAGTCCAGCTCTCTGCTGTGGCCTGGGAAGGCAGTAGAGGATGGCCCAAGTGCTTGGGCCCTGCACCCACATGGGAGATCGGGAGGAAGAACGTGGCCACTTGGTGGGTGAACCAACAGAAAAAGGAATACCTTTCTCTCTGTCTCTCTCTCTCACCTCTCACTGTCTAACTCTGCCTGTCAAAACAAAAACAAAAAAACAAAACAAAACAAAAAAAAAAACAAAAAAAACAAAACAACCCACACACAGATTAACAAAATAAAATGTTGTATTTTGAGGAGATAAACAAAATAGATAAACTTCTAGCCAGACTAACAAAGAAAAAAGAGAAAAAACTCAAATGAATAAAATTAGAGATGAAAAAAGAAGACATTACAATGACACCACTGAAATACAAAGGATTAAAAGAAACTACTATGAACTATATGCTAATAAACTGGAAAATATTGAAGAAATGGATAAATTCCTGGATTTATATAATCTACAAACATGAAATCAAGAATATGCAGACAGCCTAAACAGATCCATAACAAGCAATGATACTTCAGTATGATAAAGTCTTCCACTGAGGATAGCTTTACTACTGAACTCTACAAAACATTCAAGGAGGAAGTAACTCCAATACTCTTCAAACTATTCCAAAATATGGAACAGGATGGGACTCTCCCAAACTCTTTTTAAGAGGCCAGCATTACTTTGATACCAAAACCAAAGATAACGACATGAAAACTACAGACCTATATCCTTAATGAACATAGATGCAAAAATTCTCAACAAAATATTAGCAAATTGATCCAAAACCATATAAAAAAGAGTACACATCACACTCAAATGGGATTTATCCCAGAAATGCAAGAGTGGTTCAACATTTGCAAATCAATAAGCATCATAAATCACATCAATAGAATGAACAACAAAAACCATATTGTCATCTCAATACAGAGAAAGCATTTGAGAAGGTCCAACACTCCTTCGTGATAAAAACCCTCCACAAATTCTTTGTAGAAAGAACATTCCTCAAAATTATAAAGGCTATATCACAAACCAACAGCCAATATCATACTGAATGGGGAAAAACAGAAAGCACTTCCCCTGTAACTTGTAACAAGACAAGTATGACCACTTTTACCATTCTTATTCAGTACAGTACTGGCAGTTTTAGCAAGAGCAATTAGGGAAGAGAAAGAAATAAAGGGCATCAAAATTAGAAAAGAGGAAGTCAAATTATCCATGCTTGCACAAAACATGATGTTTTGCTTAGAAAAACCTAAACACCCCATCAAAAATACATTAGAATTGATAAAACAAATTCAGGAAAGTTGCAGGTTACAAAATAAACATATAAAAAACAGTAACTTTCTGAATGCTAATGATGAACTCACAGAAAGAGAAATCAAGAAAGAAATCCCATTTACAATAGCATCCCCCCAAATCAAATAGGAATAAATTTAAGCAAAGAAGTGAAAGATATCTACAATGAAAATTATCAAACATTGATGAAAGAAATCATCATGGATAGAAAAAAAAAATGGAAAGATATCCCTTGTTCATGGAATCAAAGAATGAATATTATTAAAATATATATACTACTAAAAGCTATCTACAGATTCAATGCAGTCCTATCAAAATACCAATGACCTTCTTATATGATTAGATAAAGCAATCCTAAAATTCATATGGAATCACAAAAGACCCTGAATAGCCAAAATGATCCTGAACAAGAAAAATCAAGCTGAGGCATCACAATACCTGACTTCAAAGCATACTACAGGCTGGCGCCGCGGCTAATCCTCCTCCTTGCGGCACCGGCACACCGGGTTCTAGTCCTGGTCGGGGCACCGATCCTGTCCCGGTTGCCCCTCTTCCAGGCCAGCTCTCTGCTGTGGCCAGGGAGTGCAGTGGAGGATGGCCCAAGTGCTTGGGCCCTGCACCCCATGGGAGACCAGGAGAAGCACCTGGCTCCTGCCATCGGATCAGCGCGGTGCGCCGGCCGCAGCGCGCCTACCGCGGCAGCCATTGGAGGGTGAACCAACGGCAAAAAGGAAGACCTTTCTCTCTGTCTCTCTCTCACTGTCCACTCTGCCTGTCAAAAATAAAAAAAAAAAATTTTTTAAAAAAGCATACTACAAAACTATAGTGATTAAGAATAGCTTGTTATGGGCATAAAAACTGATACACAGATCAAAAGAACAGAAAACAGAGCCCAGAAATTAATCCACATACATACAGCCAACTGATTTTTGACAGAAGTGTTCAGACCATACAGTGGAGTAAGGATAATCTCTTCAACAAATGATGCTGGCAAAACTAGATGTAAATATGTAGAGGAATAAAATTAGATCCATACTTCTCACTATATACAAAAAAATCAACTCAAGATGGATCAAAGACATAAAATGAAGACCTGAGACTATGAAGTTGCTGGAAGAAAACATAAGGAAAACACTTCAAGACATTGGAGTAGGGAACAACTTCTTGGACAAGATCCTGAAAGCATAGGCAACAAAAGCAAAAGTAAACAAATGGGATTCTGTCAAACTCAGAAGCTTTTGCACAGCAAAGGAAATGATCAATACAGTGAAGAGACATCCAGCAGAATGGGAAAAAAAATATTTGCAAACCACCTATCCAACAAAGGATTAATATACTGAATATATCAGCAACTTAAAAAGCTCAACAACAACAAAAAACCCTAACCAATCCAGTTGAGAAAGGGGCAAAGAACTTTAATAGACAATTCTCAAAAGAAGAAATACAAGTGGCCAACAAAAACATGAAAAAATGCTTAATACCCCAGGCATCAGGGAAATGCAAATCAAAACCACAATTAGATATCACCTCACCCCTGTGAGAATGGCTAAAATCCAAAACACAGAGAGTAAACAATGCTAGTGAGGATGTGGACAAAGGGGAACATTTATATACTATTGATGGGAATGTAAATTAGTACAGCCACTGTGGAAAAGAAGTGTGGAGATTTCTTTAAAAATTAGAAATAGACTTGCCATATGATCCAGCAATCCCACTACAGGATATATACCCAAAAAACCTGAACACAAAGTTTGAAAGAGATACCTGCACCACCAGGTTTATAGTAAATATCCAAAATAGCAAAAATTTAGAATCAACCAACGTGTCCATCATCATATGAATGGAATAAAGAAAATACATTGTATATATATGCGTATATGTATATATACACACTTATGCATGTATAGACATATGTATATACATACATGTATGTATACATGTATATATAATGGAATATTATTCAGCTGTAAAAAAACCTGACATTTTACCATTTGCATAAAAATGGACACAACTGGAGGAAATCATGTTGAGTGAAATAAGGCAGACCCAGAAAGACAAATACTGCATTTTCTCCCTTATATGTGGGAGCTAATATTAAAAGAAGAAGAAGAAAAAAGAAATGTCTGTGTGTATCAGTTATTGCTGCAAATATATAAACTTTGTTTTATATTTTTGTGAAACCAATGGTTAAGAAAGTTATATCTATGGGGCTGGCGCTGTGGCACAGTAAGTTAATCCTCCGCCTGTGGCCTTGGCATCCCATATGGGCACAGGTTCTAGTCCTGGCTGATCCTCTTCCATTCCAGCTCTCTGCTATGGCCTGGGAAAGCAGTGGAAGATGGCCCAAGTCCTTGGGCCTCTGCACCCACATGGGAGACCTGGAAGAAGCTCCTGGCACCTGGCTCCTGGCTCCTGGCTTCGGATCGGTGCAGCTCTGGCCATTGCGGCCATTTGGGGAGTGAACCAATGGAAGGAAGGCTTTTCTTTCTCTCTTCCTCTCACTGTCTGTAACTCTATGCCTCTCTGTGTAACTCTGACTTTCATGTAAATAAATAAATCTTAAAAAAAAAAAAAGTTATATATCTTGAGGTCGGCGCAATGGCTCACTTGGTTAATCCTCCGCCTGTGGCGCCAGCATCCCATATGGGCGCCAGGTTCTAGTCCCAGTTGCTCCTCTTCCAGTCCAGCTCTCTGCTGTGGCCTGGGAAGACAGTGGAGGGTGGCCCAAGTTCTTGGGCCCTTGCACCCGCATGGGAGACAGGGAAGAAGCACCTGGCTCCTGGCTTCAGATCGGTGCAGCGCCAGCTGTGGCGGCCACTGGGGAGTGAAACAACAGAAGGAAGACCTTTCTCTCTGTCTCTCTCTCTCTCACTGTCTGTAACTCTACCTGTCAAATAAATAAATAATTATAAAAAAAGAATGTTATATGTTAAGAATATATCTTATGGCTGGTACTGCGGCTCAATAGGTTTATCCTCCGCCTGAGGCGCCGACATCCTGGGTTCTAGTCCCGGTCGGGGCACCGGATTCTGTCCTGGTTGCCCCTCTTCCTGTCCAGCTCTCTGCTGTGGCCAAGGAGTGCAGTGGAGGATGGCCTAAGTCCTTGGGCCCTGCACCCACACGGGAGACCAGGAGAAGCACCTGGCTCCTGGCTTTGGATCAGCGGGGTGCGCTGGCCATAGCGCGCCGGCCGCAGCGGCCATTGGGAGGTGAATCAACGGAAAAAGGAAGACCTTTCTCTCTCTCTCTTTCACTGTCCACTCTACCTGTCAAAAAATAATAATAATATATCTTATGGTTAAGAATGTTTAATGATCTGTGATTAAAACTATATGTGTGAAATGGTAACTTTCCCATTCAATTATTGTTTATAGCCACATCTATATTCCCACTAAACTAGGGTCTTTTTGCTTTTTCCTTGTTAAGCTTCTTTTTTTTTTTTAAGCTTCTTATTTAGTGAAGTATTAAGCCTTTTTAAATGTAATGTAAATTTAAAATTTATCAAAAACTAAAAGAAAGGTGTAAGGAGGATGAGAAGGAAGGAAAAAGGGAATATCATCATGTTCTTAGATTTGTATCTATAAATCATATTGAATCTTAAAAATAAAAGGACATGAAATAAAATCATTTTTCAAAGATCCAATTAAAAAGTACTGATAATACTTTGAAATATAAATCAAATGAAGCATTTGTAGTCAAAGAAGGAACAGATATTATCTTTTTCAAATCAAGATATTGCTCTAAACTAATGATGCAGCATGGTCCCACTCCCTTCCCATTCTATCTTGATAACTCATTCCAACTTTTTTATCTAACATGGTCTTTCTGCTTATATTACTAAGTACTCCTGGCAGGAAGCATTTTAGAAGGGTCTGTCAATTTCGAGGTCATCTGTCTCACATATGTGTGTCTACTTTAAGTAATTCTAGGTGGACTTGACTAGTGACACCTGTGAGAGTATTCATTCCCAACCACTTCCCTGCTTGGCTCATAGTTTGACTTGCTTTTTTAAAAAAATATTTATTTATTTATTTGAGAGGTAGAGTTACAGACAGTGAGATAAAGAGACAGAGAGAAAGGCCTTCCATCCGCTGGTTTACTCCTCAAATAGCCACAACAGTCAGAGCTGGGTCGATCCGGAGCCATGAGCCTGGAGCTACTTCTGGGCCTCCCAAGTGGGTGCATGGGCCCAGGGACTTGGGCCATTTTTGACTGCTTTCCTAAAGCCACAGCAGAGAGCTGGATTGGAAGAGGAGCAGCCGGGACTAGAACTGGTACCCATATGGGATTCTGGCACTGGGAGGATTAACCTACTGCACCACAGTGCCAGTCCCCATGGTTTGACTTTAATCTCTGGTTTCTATTTTCTTTTTGGTCTAGGTTAAGCACTTTAAGGCTCTTAACTTGGAATCCATAGGTCCATCTCAGAGGATTCTAATTTATTTTAAAATGCAGAAGGCGGCGCTGTGGTGCAGCGGGTTAAAGCCCCAGCCTGCAGCACCAGCATCCCATATTGATTTCAGTTCGAGTCCCGGCTGCTCCACTTCCTATCCAGCTCTCTGCTTTGGCCTGGAGAAGCAGTGGAAGATGGCCCAATTCCTTGGGCCCCTGTACCCACGTGGGAGACCCAGAAGAAGCTCCTGGCTCCTGGCTTCACATCAGCTCAGCTCTGGCAAATGCAGTCACTTGGGGAGTGAACCAGTGGATGAAAGACTCTCTCTCTCTCTCTCTCTCTTTCTCTCTCTCTGTCTCTACCTCTCTCTGTAACTCTTTCAAATAAATAAAATAAATCTTTAAAAAATAATAAAATGCAAGAAAAGTTTTCTATATACCTTTATATGTTCATTTTTCTGCCTAGAAGATTCTTAGCTTTCATCTGATTCTCAAAAGAGTCCTATGATCCATTGAAGGGTTAAGAATGACTGGTCTGTTGAAGATACCATACTAAGTGAAACAAACAATCCACAAAAATGCAAATATTATTTGATTCCACTTGGTATTTGGAATACTGAGATTCATTCATAAAGTAGTATAGCAGTACCAGTGGCTGGAGGGAAGGAAGAGTGAGAAGGTTAAGTTTTGCTCATGGATGCAGAGTTTCAGTTTGAGAAGATGAAAAAGTTCTGAAGATGGGTGGTAGAAATGGTCGCACAGCAGTGTGCACATACATAATGCCACAGAACTATACATTTAAAAATAGTTTTAAAGTAGTTAAAATGGTAAATTTTACATTATGTATATTTTGCCACCAAAAAGAAAAAGACAGCAAAATCTAAATATTTTGCTACTAGTTCCTGCCTTGGCTGGATTGGTGATGATTTAGACTCTTCTCTCAAAATAAAGTCAACTAGGAGCTGGCATTGTGGAGTAGTGAGTGGGCAAAGCTGCCACCTGCAGTGCCAGCATACCATATGGGCACCAGATCAAATCCTATTTGCTTGACTTCTGATCCAGCTCCCTGCAAATGAGCTGGGAAAGGTAGTGGAAGATAAGCCAAGTGCTTGGGCCCCTGAACCCCACGCGGTAGACCTGGAAGAAGCTCCTGGCTCCTGCCTTCAGCCTGGCTCTGCCCTGGCTGTTGTGGCTACCTGGGGAGTAAACTAGCAGATGGAAGATCTCTCTCTCTCTCTCTCTCTCTCTCTCTGTCTCTCTATATGTAACTTAGACTTACAAGTAAATAAATAAGGTCTTCTTATTATTACAAATACCTAAATAAAATTTAAAGCAATGTTTAAAATCTCCATTTCCATATATATATATACACATATATATATATATATATATAAGTTTTCTATGATAGTCATGTTACTTTTATATTCCCTCCATCTATTCCCTCCCCTGCTAAAATATGGAAATACACCATGTCTTGGTAATCACAATACAGATAAAGTCTTAGAATTCAAGGCCAAGTTCTGCTGGCTGAGCTGACAATGTGTTTTTTTGTTTCTTAGATAATTGTGTTCTAGAGTAATGTCATCTATTTTTCTTTACTTGCTCCAGGGGCCAGTTCATTCATATTTATATTCATTTATTTTTTCATTCCATCTACTTTCCAACCTTCATTGAAAATCTTCTATGTGACAGGGCCTAAGTTGTAGTTTTCCTTTCTGTACATGTTCTTCAAAACTCCACCAGATATTGTGCTAATATCTATATTAGTCTCTAAAATCTCTGGAAAATGTCTGTTCTATAGTGAAATACTTCTCATCCAACATGAAGTGGAATTCAACTGAGAAAAATAAGGTGTTGATTGGATAGGATAGGGTGTAGGGTATTTTTTCTTTGACTACATGAAGAAGAAATCTTCCATTTTTAATCCCAAGAGGGAAAAAAAAAGACGCCATCATCTCCTTTTAATACCCAGGAAGATTCATTGCTAAAAGTCAAAACAGTTCAAGGTTATATCACCATGCTTCTTCCTGTGGCTGTGGTAGACAACTCAAAAAGTCTTTTTTTAAAAAAATCATTTATCATTTTTATTTTTTTGGACAGGCAGAGTTAGTGAGATAGAGAGAAAGGTCTTCCTTCCATTGGTTCACCCCACAAATGACTGCTGCGGCCGGCACGCTGTGCCGATCCGAAGCTAGGAGCCAGGTGCTTCCTCCTGGTCTCCCGTGCAGGTGCAGGGCCCAAGCACTTGGGCCATCCTCCACTGCCTTCCTGGGCCACAGCAGAGAGCTGGACTGGAAGAGGAGCAACCGGGACAGAATCCGGTGCCCCGACTGGGACTAGAACCCAGGGTGCTGGTGCCGCAGGTAGAGGATTAGCCTAGTGAGCTGCGGCACCGGCCTAAAAAAAATCTTCTTGATTCTACTCTTAGACTAGGGCTTTGGGGACAATATACAGAAGGTAGTCTTTTGCCAGAATTGATGCAAAGCCAATTCTTAAGGGAAATGCTAACTTAGCTCTAAGACTTCCTGAGTCTTTTATTTTTTTAAAAAGATTTTATTTTATTTATTTGAGAGATAGAGTTACAGACAGTGAGAAGAAGACACAGAGAGGAAGGTCTTCCGTCTGTTGGTTCACTCCAGGTGGCTGCAACGGCCGGAGCTGCGCCGATCTGAAGCCAGGAGCCAGGAGCTTCTTCCAGGTCTCCCATGTGGGTGCAGGGGCCCAAGGAATTGGGCCGTATTCTACTGCTTTCCCAGGCCAAAGCAGAGAGCTGAATAGGAAGAGGAGCAGCCGGGACTAGAACCAGCACCCATATGGGATGCCAGCACTGCAGGCAGAGGATTAACCTACTGCGCCACGGCGCCAGCCCCCCTGAGTCTTTTAGATACAGATGAGATGTCCTACCACTGAGGTCAAAATCTGTGATCAGCTCCTTAATTTCCATATTATAAATTAATCTTACTGTACTTCTTTACTTGACTGGTGTCTATAGCCTGTACATCCTCATACTTGACTGGTGTCTATAGCCTGTACGTCCTCATGTAAACAGCAACTCAGGATAGAAACATGCCAGATTATCTTCAGAGGACACAACCTCTAATGGTCAGCTCCTCATCTTCTTTGCTAGCTTAAAGAATATTTATGGAAGGCAAGTTGGAGGATATAGGTCTCTCTCCCTTTTCAGCTTTGAATTATTTTTTTCCATCAATTTGGTTGTCAAAAACCGGTAACATCTCAAACCATTACAGAATTGCCACCAATGGGTTGGCTTCTTAATATGCCTTTGGGTTAAAGTTGCTATAGGTTGAGCATCCCTAATCTGAAAATTCAAAATCTGAAATGCTCTGAAACCTGAAACTTTCTGACATGTAAGTTTCAGAGAACATTTCAGATTTTGGATTTTGGGGCTAGCAATGCTCAACTGATAAAGTCTATACAAATATTTCAAAATCTGAAATACTTTTGGTCTCAAGTATTTTGGATAGAGAATACAACTTAAAGAAATATGATCAAGGTATTGTCTAATAAAATCTTGTTTGTGAAGTATCTTTGGGATACAATTCTAGGAATAGCTCTGCTTTACCATAGTGTTCTAGGTAAAGAGGAGCAGAGAAAAAGCCAGAATATGTCACCACATGGTCCCCTCCCATAATTGGCAACCTGAAAACTTATTGTAGCAGAGCTGCTGGCCAGAACCAGTACCTGCCAAAAATAGTCTGCTGACCATATTTCCATAGTTAATTATAATGAGATTACCATGGGTGACATCCCCAATCCCATGATGCACCTGACACCATGACACTTCTGAGACTTCTTAAGAAGCTCAGAAATCAGGCAGTCACCAAATTCTGAGAAATTTCTCGCTTTCCTGGAGAACTTACAAAGCACTACCCCTTTTACCTCCAGATCACATAAAGATATGGCCCCAAACCTTATGGACTGTACCTCCCTCCAGAGCATGCCTGTACTCTGTCTTAAATATGTACTTTTACTTTGCTAATAAATCTTATTCCTTTACTAAGTTTAAATATATCCCTTGGAATCCCAACACTGGGATCTAATGTGCTAGATGAAATGAAAATTATGTAATCTGATTATGCCTTATTCTTCCCATTGGATACTAGGAAGCTCAAATTTATATACACACATTGGTGTGAACACATATGCATTTATATATTTTAATGTTCTGAAATTCCAGTTTTGTATTGAATTTGTTTTTGCCCTTTCTTGTTTATATAGATGACATACTGTGAATTTAAAAATAATTCCTGGGCTGATATCATGGCATGGTGGGTAAAGCTGCCACCTGTGACACCAGCATCTCTATATGGGCACTTGTTTATGTCCCAGCTCCTCCATTTCTAACCCAGTTTCCTGCTAATGGCCTGGGATAAGCAGTGAAAGATGGCCCCAAGTGGGAGAACTAGATTAAGCTCCTGGCTCCTGGCTTTGGCCTGGCCCAGCCCTGGCCATTGCAGTCATCTGGGAAATGAACCAGTGGATGGAATATCTCTCTCAGTTTCTCCCTCTCTCCCTGTAATTCTGACTATAAGATAAATAAAGCAGTCTTTAAAAAAAATAATAAAAAGTTCTAAGTTACTTCAAAAATAATTCCATGCAGATGTTTCCTGTTCTTTTTTGGTGTTTCTAATTTGCCTACAACATTGGATTCTGTCTAGCAACCGAGGTCAAAGTGTAGTGAAGCTGACAAGAGTATTAATGGTTTTAATACTATATTTACAAGCAAAGAATTAGATCATTAGTGCTGAATGCAATTGGGGCAAAAATTCCTTCCCTCATAAATTCTCTGTGGCTTGAGAACACCCAGCCTTACCGGTTTGGGAAATAATGGGAATGCAACTGGAATTTTGTGCTGCAAATAGTTGTGATTCAAGATGTAGGATTTGGAATCTGAAGCATAAAGAAACTGCTGAAGTATGAACAGGTACAGGACAGTGCTGATCTTGAGGCTGTATCCAGAGAAGAAAGATCCTGTTCAGAAGGCAGAGAGCTCGTCTAAGGACTGTCAAGCTAAAGTTCAGAAGACCAAAGAACAATTAACAATGATGGACAAAAGGACCAAATAGAAAAGCTCCCAGGTGGATCTCAAGGCTCCTCCACTCTTTTCCAGCTCCTACCCTTCCCTACCTTGTTTGGAAGACTCACATTCAAAGGCAAGAAATTCCATCCTTCCAAAGAAGGGTTTGCTTAAGCTTAAAGGCAGGAATTGAGCCATGATCCCCAAGAAGCAAACCTTTCAGAGAATTTGAAAAGTCAACACACAGGTATTTTGAAGATGAGGGTATTTCAAAAAGTTCATGAAAAAGTATAATTAAAAGATGTTTATTTTGGTAGAAGAAAATTTTAAAATCCATGCATAGTTTATTCATAAAATATATCCTTCATTACTTTTTAAAGACGTTTTAACGACTGGCACCAAAATAAACTTTTCATTCCACTTTCAATGACTTTTCTTTCAAATTTCCTTGCTAGTGTTACGTTTTAGGATTCCTTAGGACCAAAGGAGACACAGAGACAATCAGCCAAGGAGGAAGAGGTTTTATTTAGGACAGACACACAACACAGTGGGGTCTGAAAGTGAATTTCAGCCTTCCTGGCAGTGGGCTGTCTCCTCTTAATCTTGTTGGGAGAGGTCAGTGGCCATGCAGAGGGCACACTGACCCTGATAAGGTGCGTGGGGACAGGCAGAAAGGTCTGCTGGAGGAGTCATTTATTTACAATATATTGTCTTAGCAGTTTGAAATGTCCCAGGTTAGGGGCTTGCAGCCAAATTATGGGTGAGCAATAAAAATTCCACTGGTTTTTAGGTCAGTTTCATTGAGCTTGGGATTAACTATTCATGTCTCAATGGCCTAACAGGTGCTAACAGCTAGCAGTACTGGAATGAAAAAGACCTTGGCTATCTCCAGCAACCCTGGCCTCTGCCTCCCTCTGTGGCACCCTCCTTCCCCTTCTAGGAACTTGACGGAAGGCAAGTGCCAGGCCCAAAAAGTCCGAGGTCGGTAGCCAGTGCCTGCTCAGCTACAGGCCATTCAAGCAAGGGTTTTGTTTGTTCTGAATTGAAGTTTGGGCCCAACTAATAAGCAAATATTTCTCTTTCAGTCATTGTCCTGCCATTTATTTCCTCCAGGAATCTGGAGGGAAAAGGAAGCTGTGGTCTGGTCCATGGTTAAAGTAAGCCAGGATCTACAACACTGCCAATTGTTCTGCCAGAGACCAAGGGAGTAAAGAGCTCACAATTCACAAGATCCATGAGTTAAATCTGGTCTGATTACAACTGGGTCTGTGCCCTCTCCACAGTGACAGAGACTTTGCAAGAAACTCTCTTTCCGAGGTCCTTGAGGGGAATTTAACCTCATTCCATAAATGCTGATCTATTTTCTGAAAAGGAAGGAAGACTGCAAAGGTAGACAAAGGTCCTTATTTCTTTGAACGATATCTTGAATAAATAATGGGCATAATGGGGATTTCAAAAAGTTTATGGAAAAAAGAATTAAAATGTTTATTTTGGTGCAAAAAAACTGGAATTGCATGCTTATGAGAGATCTTCAAAAACTTAATTGAAAATTTTCATTATGAATAAACAATGTATGAATTTCAAAGCTTTTTTGATCTTTTAATTCTATTTGTTTCATGAACTTTTGGAAATAGCCTTGTCTAGTGCTTAGTCAATAATTGGCACTTGTTACATTGACCAATTTTACAATATATTATTTAATTATGACTACAATAATGTTTGGTCTCCAGGTTTAAAATGTGAAATTTGAATAATAGGCAGATTTATTCAAATATTTAAATTTATCCTTGGGTAGTTAAGAATAGAAAAAAATTGAAGCTGGGATTCAAAAAATCTCTAAGCTCTTCAAAATGAAATACAAATGATGCTGTCCTTCACTGTTTTCCTGAATCTCCACTTCCTACCTGTCTTTTTTTAAATTTATTTTACTTATTTGAAAGACAGAGTTACAGAGAGAGGTAGAGACAGAGAGAGAGGTCTTCCATCCACTGGTTCACTCCCCAGATGGCCACAACAGCCAGAGTAAGCCAGGAGCTTTCTCCGGGGCTCCCACCTGGGTGCAGGGGCCCAAGGACTTGGGCCATCCTCTACTGTTATCCCAGGCCTTAGTAGAGAACTGGATAGAGAATGGAGCAGCAGGGACTAGAACTGGCGCCTCTATGGTATGCTGGTGCTTCAGGCCAGGGCTTTAACCCACTGCGCCACAGCGCCGGCCTCCCACATGTCTTTACAGAGGAAAACCCTCAGCTGAATCATCTGATTGCTGCTTCTGCTTCCGACATTTGAGAAACCACTTATGGCAGATGCCAAGGGGTGCCTATTCCAGAGCCATCCCCCATCTTCCTTGCTTCCAGAATCTTGATTTTTGCCTAGGTAGAAGGAAACAGAAAGACTCCCCAGTGGATGAATAATAATTTGTCAAAACCAATCATATTAATCCATTTCTCTTAATCAGGTTGGTTTGGAGGTGTGCATTTTACCAAGTTCTGGGCAACAGGATTTGAACAGATGTCTGTTAACACTTCTGCACAATGGGAGAGAGATGCACACAAAAGAAGCCTCTGAACTGCTTTCCTGCTTTGGCTTTTCATGTGAAGATGACACTTGAAGCAGTGGCTACCATAGGAGCACCACGGGAAGGTCAAGAAGCAAGTGGAGAAGCTGATCCCGAGTCATGACATTGCTGAGCCACAGAACTAACCCTTAATTGTTTACCTGGACTTATTATTCTGTGCCAGGAAAAGAAATCCTATTATTTAAATCCTTTGTAGCCACATACTCTGTAACTTGGAACCAAAATCACCCTTCGTTTCATAAACTTACCCCAAAATGCCCTTGAAGTGGTGGCAAGAAAACCCCATTGAAGGCACACTGAGAGTAAGGGCAGTTACTGGTATTGAAGAGCTCTTGGATACTTTCATTGCATCGTTGATAGTCTCCAACACCTTGAATTTGGAACTGATGGAATGGAAGTGTCTTCTCAAATCTCTTGGTACAGGGGGTCTTGTAAAGGTCACTTATGTTGACTACCCTTTCATATCCAGGGTGGAAGCACGGGTCTTTAAGGATTCCATTACTTGTATCCTAAATGGAAAAATCAGTTGAAGGCATCACGTGTGAATGTTTGGGGTACAAAAGGAACAGTCTGACTTCAACAATGCATATGTATTTTATAACATCCCAGCACTTAGCCCTGACATCAATATGCCCATGCCCTGTCCTTTTCATCCGTGGGAATAAGTAAAAAAAAAAAAAAAAAAGAAGAAGAAGAAGAAGGTTTGTATAACAGGCACCAGAAGTAGTTTCAGATATAAATATATTTGTCTATTTATAGACTGTCCATGTAGTGAAAACAGGGCCCAGAAATGCCATTAGTCTGGAATGTCCCTTGTGCTTAGTCCCAACCACATAGATCAGAAGCAGATTCACAATGAAAACTTTTTAAGACTCTCAAAATTTTGAGCCTGAGGGTAGTTTCCCAGTAGCCTTCATACAGTACCCTTCTCTACTCCTCAAGGAGAGAATCAGTAGCTCCAAGAGCTGGCAGGGCCCTTAGGTCATTTACGCCAGCAGTATCAAAATGTTTTGGTAGGGTTTTCTCTGGTATTTTTTTTTTTATTTCTAAACTTTGGATTAACATGTAACACTTGCACTTTTTTAAGGGATACATGAAACGTTTCAGTAATTATTCATAGCTTAAACTCACCATACCAGGCAATCAGCCCTTCGATTTCCTTATCTTTTCTTTGTATAGAGATACCTGCACTCTATGTTCATTGTAGCACCATTTACAATAGCCAAGATATGGAATGAAGCTGGGTTTCCATCATTGGATGAATGCATAAAGAAAATTATATATATATATATGTATATATATATAATAGAATATTTTTTGCCTTAAAAAGGATAATATCTGGACATTTGCAGCAAAATGAATGGAACTGGAGATCATATGTTAAGTGAAATAAGTCAGACATAGCCAAATATCACATGGGCTCTTTTATATTTGTGTGTGAACATGTGTGTATGTGTGTGTGTATACAGATATATATTTGATCTAAATGTAAAAGATTACTAGAGGTCAGGCAGGGAGTCAGGGAGGGGATAAGAGAGATTGGATAATGGATGCCAAAACACAGTACGGTGAAAGTAACGGGTTCTACTATTTTGCAGTACAGCGTGGTGACTATGGCTCATCGTGACATATTATATTCTGTATCAAAGTGGTTTTTTATACAACTACAAGAGAAGAAAAGGGTTTGCTGTGGTAAGAAGCTTGGTGGAGCTTTGAGGTTCAGTGAGCTTCTCTCTGCAGCCCCCACTTGTGGTTGTCAGAACCAGAGGGTGCCTTGGAAAAGCAAAGAACTGGGTGTCTTTTCAGTAGCGATAGAGAACAGCTGGATGTAACACCCTCACTCTGTTTGTCAGGGTGTGCCTAGTACTTGCATGACATTCAGAATGTTTAACTTTTCTTGCCTTCAAAAAATGCAGAAAGCATCTGGGGACAAGATTTCAAGTGTTGATAAATTCTGTTTACTTTCTGAAGTGCTTTTTTGTCAATCCTATTCTCCAGATCAAATCTAACAACTTGTTTCCTGTAATGTGTAGGAAAGAGAAATTAAAAAGTAGTCTAGATAGGCTTATAAATTGCAGTGTTCTGCCTCCCTCTCTCTCCAATAGTACTCCAGCATGTAACTTCCATTATCAACTTCACAGGGGTGAGAAATTAATTCTTAAGAGAGGCTCTGAGTGGTGTCCTTGGAGATAGTACAGTAAACAAACAAAGGAGGGGATGTGTTTGGATGGAATCATTGACAGGGGTCGACCAGATGTATGATAGTCTGCCTGAAAAGGTTTGGAAAGTACAATAACCAACTTCAGACCAATTACTGAATTATAAAGAGAAAACAACAGGATGTGGGGGCTGGAAACCCAGATGTGGGAAGGGCAGGTCTGGATTCAGTTATACTTGCCTCAACGTCCTTGGCCAGTTTCTGCCAGAGTGCTTGATCCTTCCCATAGCACAAGAAGCTGTGTGTGTATACGTTGTAGTCCCTGCCATAGAGGCGAAATTGCAAAGAGTTGTCTGGGGACTCGATAGTTTCATTACTTGAGGGCACAAAAGTGATTTGTGTAGAGGCTCCCCCAAGGTCCAGAGCTCCATAGGTTTGTTTATCTTCTTCATGTGAGATCAGACCATACCAACTTGATTTCTGAAAGAGAGGACAGTCACCAGCACAAGAAGCCTCTTGGCATCCTGCTTTCAACACTATTTCTTGGACTCAGGAACTTCCTAAGGCAAAGAAGCAGGGGCAGAAAGGTGAGACAGAGCTCACTGGAGGTCTCTGAGTCTGCATCATATTAACAGCAAGAAAAGAGAGGCTTCAAAGAGAGCTCAGATGGCAGCAGCACAGTAGAATAGCAAGGATGTCTAGTAGTATCACAGGGCATCTAGAGCTAAACAGACTCAAATTCAAATCTCCATTCACTTGCTCACTAACTGTGTGACCTTGGATAGAGTAAGTGCCCTCTTTCAATATCATTTGGGACTCTAATCTAGAGATAATAAGAAAGCCTCATACTATTGTTCTGAGGATGAAGTCAAACAGCACAGGAAAAGTGCTTAGCACAGCACAAAACATACAGAACTAGGCAAATATTAGCAACTCTGAATAATAGAATTTTACTTTCCTCTATATCCCCTTAAAGCACAAATACGGCTTCTTATCCCCCAATAGTAGATGTTCTCATGAGAGAATTATGCTTCTAAAGAATCTTACAAAAGTGGGAGTACATTCTTTCACTCATTCATTCTAGCTAGTGGCACAAGCACTGCCTATGGTAAGCAATGGCCATGTTCTACAAAAAGCCACTTCCAGGGTGCTGTGAGTTATTCACCTGAGGGAAATTTCCCATAAGATAGTTGATGGTAATCCATCCATAGGCACCTTCCTCTTGGCCAGTGATGATCCGGGCACCCTGGAAGTCAAAGGGGTACTCGTCGAGGGTCTTCGACACCATATCCAGGATCTTGTCTGCCACTGTTTCACTTTCATTCCTACACAAAGGAAGAGCTGAAGCTATCATTTTTGTTTCAGTAATTCTACCTTCCCACTTCAGCTAGGACTTCCACTCAGTGTTCCTAGGAAGTAAACACTGGAGTAAGCAGAGAGATGGGGCTCCCTAAATATGACTGATGGAGGAACCCTCCTTTGAGATGAGGTGAGACCAACCTTTTAACTCACTCCTCTCTTTCTTAGAAACCAAATCTTTCTGATCCTTGTATAGGTTGGTCTTATTAAAATGCCATTTTCATTCTACCATTTTCTGGCTCAGAAAGTTGATAAGAGTTCATAAAATTACTATGGTGGTGGTGGTAGCCAGCACTGTTTTATCACAACACCTAGTGCTGATGTGTGCTGTATTAGCCATTACTGGTGGCTCCCACATGACTATACAGTTCTGCTGGAGGTTTCAATTAGGGCTCTGGTAGAAATAAGGTAGAAAATGACCTCAGGCAAGTACCCAACTTCCTCTTTGCCAGACTCAGGAAATCCTTATATTTTGCCCTGGTTCTTGGGTCAGCTCGAGGCCTTGAGGTCTAAAGAAAGAGTCTTTCTGGGTTGTCATAATAAAGATGGAATGAATTGCCTCCAAGATCTAGGCTATGTAACACTGAGGGCTTCGGAGTGACAGGATGCTACTTCCAACTTGGATTAAAGCCCTGTAATCTCTTGTCCTAATGGCTTCCTACTGTATGCCTAGCTGTTATCCCTAGCTTTCCTCCCTTCGATTCATCTTCTCTACTAGTGTCACCTGTTGTGTAACAAACTTTGATGGCTTCCCCACTATCTCCAAGATTACCCCCAAAATTCCTAGCATGGGCCATTGTGATCTGGACCCAGCCTTCTCAGAATCCCACATAGAACTCCAGCTCTACCACTTACTAGGAATGTGACTTCAGGTGAGCTGACAACATTTGTAAGCCACGGCCTTTTTCTCTGGTTAATGACAGTTAATACTTCTTATTTCATAGAGTTGTTGTGATGGTTAAACAACTGCCTAGCACAGTGCTAAGTTCACAGCAAGGGCTCAATAACTATGAGCTGCTATGATTGTTACAACTTTTTTAAGAAAGATTTATTTTATTTATTTGAAAGACAGAGCTACAGAGAGAGGTAGAGACAGAGAGAGAGGTCTTCCATCCGCTGGTTCATTCCCCAGTTGGCTGCAATGGCTACAGCTGCGCCGATCTGAAACCAGGAACCAGGAGCCTCCTCCGGGTCTCCCACATGGGTACAAGGGCCCAAACACTTGGGTCATCTTCTACTGCTTTCCCAGGCCATAGCAGAGAGCTGGATCAGAAGTGGAACATCTGGGACTAGAACCAGCGCCCATATGGGATGCCGGCACTTCAGGCCAGTGCCTTAACCCTCTGCGCCACAGCACCGACCCCTATTGTTAGGATTTTATAACATGCAGAACTGTGCAGAACTATTTACTTTCCTTTGAATATACCCTGATCTCTCATGTTTCCCCACCTTTGAACATTCATTAGAAATCAGGCTCCATGTAGCCAGGGACATTGTCCTGTTCAAAGCTGTCTCCCCAGCACTTAAAAGAGTCCCTGACACATAACAGGTGCTGAAAGAAGAGTTGGTTGCTAAACACATGCTGTCTTCTCTGCCTGTAGTGCCTTCCCCCAGCCTCCAACTTGTCCTCTGTGATTGAGCTCATGTATATTCCTCTCTGGTAAGTCTTCTAGGTCTGCTTTCATCTTACAAAGGGCCCAATGTGCTCCCATGGCAAGTCTGAGCACTCCTCTATTAAATAATTAATCTGAGGGCCTGGTTCAAGTTCTGGCTCCTCTGCTTCCAATCCAGCTTTCTGCTAATGTGCACACTGAGAGGCAGTAGGTGATGGTTCAAGTGCTTGGGTTCTGGATATCCACAAGGGAGAGCCAGACTGAATTCTAGACTTCTGGCTTCAGACTGGCCCAGCCCTAGATGTTGTAGGCATTTGAGCAATGAATCAGCAAATAGAAGATCACGTTCTGTCTCTCTTAATCTTCCTGCCTTTCAAATAAAATAAAAATAAATAACAACTTAAAAAAAAAACTCATCACCTTCTATAGAAATTCTGATTTCCTTGAGGGCCAAGTCACCTAATTTTATATTAAAAGACAGAGTAAGCAGAATCAACCCTTAGGGCATTCTGGTCTGGCTGAAAAGTCCATGAGAGCATTTCAGGCATGGAAAGCCAAGACAGTGTGGGTAAAAATGTCCTACATGAAGGACATCAGTGGTGAGATTCCAGTGGAAAGAAGGGGTCATCAAAGAAGGAAGTACTTTTCTCTGAAAGGAGGAGACAATTTCCACTCTGCTTATGACCTTGTCTAAATACTGACAGAGTTCATGGATTAAAAAGGCTTCCATAGCCTAGATAGCTTATATCAAGAGCCTCGGGTGATCACTTACATCATACATGACAGTATTGTTAAATTAACAGGAGTCACTGTGCACTAACTTCCCATGTAGGACCTCTGTCCTCAAAGAGTTGTATTATAATTATGTCTAAGTGCTCACAAAAGATGTATCATTCTTGGGTGCTTCTTTAAATTTGATTAAGTTTATTTAGGAAAAAAAAGAAGTGAAATTAACTTCAAGATACAAAGACTTTGAACAACCCCTGTCTCCACTGCTGAAGAACAGTTTTTTGTGTGCAAATTATTGAACTTATGAAATGCATGAAGTTCATATTCCTTAAATAAAAGGTTTCTTTAGGGGAAAAAAACAAAGACAGAGTAAGGTACTCAACACACTGAATAAATGAAAGAGGAACAAGAGGACAGACGATGCATACAGGTGCCCATGGACATGTGCTAGTGGTGATTATTCGTCTTGAGATAACTCTTGAGTGACTTCTGGTGCTCCTACTCTCAGAGGTTGATTGGCTAAATCTGTTGCCCCAAATTCCAGTGTACATAATTTCAGTCTTCTTCTGAGGCTCCCTCCCCATTGAATTCCTCATGGGATGATAGGCAAAAGGTCTTTTATTTTTACATTCTTAAAATCACCCCATTATACATACTAAAAGTTGGGGAATTTTACTCACCTATTGAAATTTCCTTTCTTAGGTATGGACTTTGGGATTTTTAGAATTTGGTGTGTTACATAAATGAGACCAAGAGTCTGTTAATAATAACAGATAGAATTAAAAAGGAGAGAACGATCCAACATGGGAATCGGGCCTCACAGCAGACTCATACAATGACAAACACCCTAAACAGCATGCTGGCCTCAAAATCAGCTCTTAAGACATTTGTATCTGGCTAAAAAGCCCATGAGAGCATTTCAGACATGGAAAACCAAGACATTGTGGCAAAAAATGACCTACATGAAAGATCTCTGTGAGTGAGATCCCGTTGGAAAGAACGGGCCATAATAGAAGGAAGTACCTTTCTCTGAAGGGAGGAGAGAAATTCCAATTTGCTTATAGCCTTGTCTAAATAAAGACAGATTTGTGGACTCAAGAGGTTTCCAGCAAGACCCCTACCTTACACCTTACACAAAAATCCACTCAATATGGATTAAAGATCTAAATCTACGACCCAACACCATCAAATTGTTAGAGAACATTGAAGAAACCCTGCAAGATATAGGCACAGGCAAGGACTTCTTGGAAAAGACCCCAGAAGCACAGGCAGTCAAAGCCAAAATTAACTATTGGGATTGCGTCAAATTGAGAAGTTTCTGTACTACAAAAGAAACAGTCAGGAAACTGAAGAGGTAACCGACAGAATGGGAAAAATATTAGCAAACTATGCAACTGATAAAGGATTAACAACCAGAATCTACGAAGAGATCAAGAAACTCCACATCGGCTGGCGCCGTGGCTCAATAGGCTAATCCTCCGTCTTGCAGCGCCAGCACACCAGGTTCTAGTCCCGGTCAGGGCACCAGATTCTGTCCCGGTTGTCCCTCTTCCAGGCCAGCTCTCTGCTGTGGCCCGGAGTGCAGTGGAGGATGGCCCAAGTGCTTGGGCCCTGCACCCCATGGGAGACCAGGAGAAGCACCTGGCTCCTGCCTTCGGTTCATCATGGTGCGCCGCCTGCAGCGCGCCAGCCGTGCGGCCATTGGAGGGTGAAGCAACAGAAAGGAAGACCTTTCTCTCTGTCTCTCTCTCTCACTGTCCATTCTGCCTGTCAAAAAATAAAAAAAAAAAAAGAAACTCCACATCAACAAAACAAACAACCCACTTAAAAGATGGGCCAAGGACCTCAATAGACATTTTTCAAAAGAGGCAATCCAAATGGCCAACAGGCACATGAAAAAATGTTCAAGATCACTAGCAATCAGGGAAATGCAAATCAAAACCACAATGAGGTTTCACCTCACCCTGGTTAGAATGGCTCACATTCAGAAATCTACTAACAATAGATGCTGGAGAGGATGTGGGGAAAAAGGGACACTAACCCACTGTTGGTGGGAATGCAAACTGGTAAAGCCACTATGGAAGTCAGTCTGGAGATTCTTCAGAAACCTGAATATAACCCTACCATTCAACCCAGCCATCCCACACCTTGGAATTTACCCAAAGGAAATTAAATTGGCAAACAAAAAGCCGTCTGCACCTTAATGTTTATTGCAGCTCAATTCACAATAGGTAAGACCTGGAATCAACCCAAATGCCCATCAACAGTAGACTGGATAAAGAAATTATGGGACATGTACTCTATAGAATACTATACAGCAGTAAAAAAACAATGAAATCCGGTCATTTGCAATGAAATGGAGGAATCTGGAAAACATCATGCTGAGTGAAATAAGCCAGTCCCAAAGGGACAAATATCATATGTTCTCCCTGATCAGTGACAACTAACTGAGCACCAAAAAGGAAACCTGTTGAAGTGAAATGGACACTATGAGAAACAGTGACTTGATCAGCCCTTGTCCTGACTGTTGATGAACAACTTAATACTTTATCCCTTTTAGTATTTTTTTGTTCTACTTAATACTATTGGTCGAACTTTGTAATTAATACACAATTATTCTTAAGTGTTGAAACTTAACTGAAAAGTGATCCCTGTTAAATATAAGAGTGGGAATAAGAGAGGGAAGAGATGTACAATTTGGGACATGCTCAATTGGACTTGCCCCAAATGATGGAGTTAAAAACGTGCCAGGGGATTCCAATACAATCCCATCAAGGTGGCATGTACCAATGCCATCTCACTAGTCCAAGTGACCAGTTTAAGTTCACAATTGATCACACTGATAGGTCTAAGAGTCAAAGGGATCACATAAACAAGACTAGTGTCTGCTAATACTAACTGATAGAATAAAAAAAGAGAGAACGATCCAACATGGGAAGCGGGAGACACAGCAGACTCATAGAATGGCAGATGTCCTAAACAGCACTCTGGAATCAGCCCTTAAGGCATTCGGATCTGGCGGAAGAGCCCATGAGAGTATTTTAGGAATGGAAAGCCAAGACACTCTGGAAAAAAAATAGACCTAAATAAAAGATCTCCGCGAGTGAGATCCCATTGGAAAGAATGGGCCATCAAAGATGGAGGTACCTTTATCTGAAGAGAGGAGAGAACTTCCACTTTGACTATGACGTTGTCTAAATAAGATCGGAGTTGGCTGCTCTGCTTTAACAAAAACCAGGAGGAAAAGAAAGCTAGGCATCAGAAGCAATGGGTGGCAGGCCTATTAATGGCTGATCTGTACAGTGATCTGCCCTCAAGGAGACCCAGCAGGCCAGTCTACTGCAGTGGCTTTCAATGTGGTAAGCCTGGGCTTCAGCAGAAGTCAGCTTGTGAAGAGCCCTGGCAGCTATGCCAAGAGTTGGATCACTGGTAATGGACCTGCCCTGGAGTCGAAGGATGCCCAGGTCAGAGCCACAGATCTTATTGGCTCTAAGCTGAAAAGCCCTTCACTCAGCCCAACTTCCAAAGTGACCACTGCAGCTGAGGGGACGGCCAAGTAGGGTCAGCAACATTGCAGGCAGAACTGTAAATTTCTTGTTAGAGATGCCACC
This sequence comes from Lepus europaeus, assembly GCF_033115175.1. Taxonomy (NCBI): domain Eukaryota; kingdom Metazoa; phylum Chordata; class Mammalia; order Lagomorpha; family Leporidae; genus Lepus; species Lepus europaeus. The sequence goes on from NC_084843.1 coordinate 33,196,553, forward strand.
TGCCTTTACCTGGCCAGCTCTCCTCCCAGGCCAGCTAAGTAATGAAAGTCAACAGAGTGCCTTCCCCTAGGAGGTTCACACCTCCCTTAGGATGTACCCCATGTGAAGAGACAGATAGGTCTGGGCCTCTTAACTTACAAGGCCTAAAGCCCACCAGATTATTATCAAGCCCCTTCTATCAGGTTCTATTTGCCTCTAAATCAGAAAACTTAATTGTAGCTTAGACAGCACCTTTCTTAGCTCCTCTAATAATGACTCTGTCCTTTGTTCTAGACCCTGTCTAGCGCACTTGGGCCTCATTCCTTCGTAATCATAACCTCTACTCTACCTCCAATGGCTCTACTCCCAACCTGTGTGTACTGATGGTCCTCTTCCCCACTTAATGCTGTATATTGTTCAGACTGGTTAATGCCACTCTTAGGATCATTGGTTACTATCCTCACCCTGTCTTTTATGACCTGGTCTAAATATGATCAGAGTTGGCAAACTTGGAAGGCTTCCATAGCCTTGGCAACTCATGACGACAGCCTAGGATGGTTACTGGCGCCATAAACTAGAATGTCAATTTGTTGGGTCAACAACAGGAGCCACTGTGCACTTGTTCCTCATGTGGGATCTCTGTCCTTAATGTGCTGTACATTGTGATTTAATGCTATAACTAGTACTCAAACAGTATGTTTCACTTTATGTTTCTATGTGGGTGTAAACTGTTGAAATCTTTACTTAATATATACTAAATTGATCTTCTGTATATAAAGAGAATTGAAAATGAAAAGAAAAAAAAAAAAGATCGGAGTTGGTGAACTCAGAAGGCTTCCATAGCCTTGGCAACTAATGACAAGAGCCTAGGGTGATTACTGATGCCATAAACAAGAGTGTCAATTGTTAAGTTAACAACAGGAGTCACTGTGCACTTATTCGCCATGTAGGATCTCTGTCCTTAATGTGTTGTACAATGTGAATTAATGCTATAACTTGTACTCAAACATTATTTTATACTTTGTGTTTCTGTGTGGATGCAAACTGTTGAAATCTTTGCTTAATATATACTAAATTGATCTTCTATATATAAAAATAATTGAAAATGAATCTTGATGTGAATGGAATGGGAGAGGGAGCGGGAGATGGGAGGGTTGCAGGTGGGAGGGAAGTTATGGGGGGGAGGGAAATCACTATAATCCAAAAGCTGTACTTTCGAAATTTATATTTATTAAATAAAAGTTAAAAAAAAGAGCCTTGGCAGGTCATGACAAGAGCTTCGGGTGATCACTGACGTCATAAATATGAGTGTCAACTGTTAAATCAACAACAGGAGTCACTGTGCACTTGCTCCTCATGTAGGATCTGTGTCCTTAATGTGCTGTACTAGAAGAACTAATGGTAAAACTAGTCTTCAAGCAGTACTTTATACTTGTGTGTCTGTGTGGGCGCAAACTGTGGAAATCTCTACTTAGTACAGAGCTGATCTTCCGTATGTAAAGAGAATTACAAAGGAAAGTTAATGAAGAATGGGATGGAAGAGGGAGTACGAGCTGCGATGGTTTAGGGGTGGGAAGGTGGGTATGGGGGGAAAAACCTCTATAATCCAAAAGTTGTACTTATGAAATTTTTATTTATTAAATAAAAGCTTTCTATAAAAAAAGAATTTGGTGTGTTAGGGAAGAATGGCCCTTGTGTATCGTTTCGGAGGCCCTAGCACTGCCAGGCCTCCTTGTGCCTACATGCTGCTGTACCTGAGCAACCGCATGCCTGCTGTAGCTCCCAGGTAAACAGGTGTCTCTTGGTGCTGGGAGATTGGAACCACTTTCCTGGCTTTTTCCATGCATTCAGCCAGGTAAGTTTTTATTTCATCTACTTTCTGGGCATATTTTGAGATTCCAGGACCTAGGGAAAGAGGTAGAAGATGATGACAATCTTTAAAAAAAAAAAAAAAAGTACCTTGACAATATTGAAACAAAATACGTTTTCTGAGATAACACAAGAAAACAATTTCTTGATGTGATGTATATTAGGCTTGTTGGACTTAGAAGGTAACTCATCGACCTGGCCTTGGTACAGCTTGATTTCCTAACATCAGGCTGGTCAGGATTACATAGCTATTTAGTGGTAGGTGTTCTGTCTTTTCAGTCTGTCTGATGTTCAATAACTTGGCCACTGGATGGCGCAATTTCATATTCAATTGCTTAATTTCACAGGCAGCATCTTCAGAAAGTTTATGGAAAATGTGTATTACGAAAAAACTCATAGAAAGCTACTATACTACTATGGAAGCATTAGCTGCTTGTGAAGTTTCTTAACAAAGTTCTAATTAAGAACACAAGTTCCTAGATGACCTAAGATGACATTTAGAACAAAAAAATAAGCACCAGACACATTAACTTACTGAAAAGACAGAACACCTACCACTAAACAGCTGTGTAATCCTGACCAGTACCCTAAAACTTCTGAGGTGTAGTTTCTTTGTTAAAAAAAAAAGCAAAATCCATGTTCCCCCAGTGACTTTTCCACTCCAACACTGTTCTTCCTAGTAAAACTGTTTTTCCAGTTTTAGAGCAAAACTAACTGTTGCTATGGAGAGGATTGGAGCCAAGATTCCTTAAGTTTTTGGAGTTCAACACTCAACAGTTTCATCTCACATTTAAATAAATATCACACCATCAGTGTTTCATAGCAAGTATTTGCTTTAAAGAAAATTATTCAAGTAAGTTATCCAGATAATTCATAGGTTTTCAGACAGCCTGTTTCCTGAACCAAAATTAGAAAATGAACTCCTAAGTAATCAACTCACTGTTTCAATTCAGAAAATCTGCCTTTAAGTATTTGATTAACTAGAGAATTCTCCCTTTTGAAAGGAGAATATAGTGCATTTGTTAAGCCAAACACTCATGGGATGAGTCTCAGAAGAAAGCCATCTATAGGATTAAAAAAAATTTTTTTAAACAGAAGGTAGTCAATTAAATTTGAGGGGTACAACGGAATTCCAAAAAGTTCATGGAAAAATGAAATTAACGATGATGTGAATTTTCCATGAGTATTTTTAAGCCCCCTTGCAAAATCAGTAAAATGAGGGATTCGGACTTTAAAGAAATATTAGAGGGTAGGTGTTTGGCATAGTGGTTAGATCAGTGCTTCATATCTGAATGCCCGAGTTCTAAACCTGGCTCCAATCTTAATTCCAGCTTCCTGCAAATGCACACCCTGGGATACAGCAGGTGATAACTCAAGTAGTTGGATCTCTGCCACCCACAAGGGAAGCCCAGATTGAAGTCCTGACTCCTGGATTTAGCCTGGCCCACTCCTGGCAATTGTGGGCACTTGGGGAGTGAACCAGTGGATGGGAGATCCGTCTCTGTCTCTCTGCCTTTCATTTCAATAAAATAAATAAATAAATGTTAGAATATTGTCTCAGTATTAATGGGGTCAAAGTCTCAAGATATTAGGCTACTGGGTAGAATGCCTTGCTCTCTTGAAAACATTTACTCTCTACTATTTGATCAACAAACTACAAAAATCAGCGGATTCAACAGGCCCTTGAATTGAAAGTCAATTATCTTCTGGGACCTTGGTTGCCTTTTTGAATAAAAATAAAAAGTGGTTTCCTAGATTAAAAAGGCCAAAAGAGGAGCAGCATTTAGTCTAGAGTTTAGATACCTGTGTTAGGACCACCTCTGTGGTGCAGCAGGTTAAATCACTGACTGCAGTGCAAGCATCCCATTTGGGTGCTGGTTCGAATCCTGGGTGCTTCACTCCCAGTCCAGCTCCCTGCTAATGTGCCTGGGAAAACAGTGGAAAATGGCCCAAATCCCTGGGCCCCTACCACCCACGGGAGACCCTGGCTTCGGCCTGGTCTAGCCCGGCTGTTTGGCTATTTGGGAAGTAAACCAGTGGATAGAAGATATGCTCTTTGTGTGTTTCTCCTTCTCTAACTCTGACTTTCAAATAAATAAATAAATCTTTAACTGTGTCCTAAGCCTGAGCACCTAAGTTTGATTACTAGTGCTGATTTCTGACTCTAGCTTCTCACCAATACACATCTTTGAAAGAAGCAGTGATGGCTAAATAATTTGGTTTCTGCCATCCAAATGAGGGACTTGGATTGCATTCCCAGCTTCTGGCTTCAGCCCTGGCCTATCCCCCAGCATTTAAAGAGTAAATCAGCAGATAGGAGCTCTGTCTGCCTGTTTCTCTCTCTCTCCCTCTCTCTCCCTCTCTCTCTCTCTCTCTTCTCTTTCTCAGCCTCTCAAATTTAAAAAAAAAAAAAAAGGACCATGAGAGATGAAGTCAAAGAGATTATGGTACAATGCAGTGATGTCTGGAGGGACAACGGTCAACAATTCTAAGTTGCAATGTGACCTTGAAAGAAAACTAATGAGAAAAGAAATGTGTAATATAGTGCTTCAGGGTAGCAAAAGGCCTGAGTGCAGTTAGGAGATCTAGACTGTTGTCTGGGTTCTTTGCTACTTGAAGAGCACTAATTCTCCAGGTTTTTGTTTCCTTCTTGGCAAAACAAGAATTAAATGGTCCACAGGATTTTTTACCCGTCCCCAGTAGTCTACAATTTGTTCTTTCCTGCCTATACAGAGGTTAAAGACCTTCAAAATGTTCTTTCATGTTGCAGATCAGAGTGGAAAGATTAAGAGCGAAGAGATACCCTGGACCAACCAGGGTAACATCACTTGAGCACCTGTGAGAAATGCAGTCTCAAGCCTCACCTCAGATATGCAGGCTCAGAAATTCTGGGGGGTTGGGCACAGCATATGTGCATTAACCCCCTCCAAGTAGTTCTGACAGTGTCACATTGGAGAACTACTGGCTGGTACATGAGTTTGCAGTCAGGTATACTTTGCTTGGAATCCCAGTCCCATAATTTACTAGCTCAAGTTATCCAAATAAGTGCTATAATCTCTCTCAATTTTTGGTGTCCTCATTGTTTAAAAACTGGGAATGATATGGGTGGCACTGTGGTGCAGCAGGTTAAGCTGCCATTTGCAACATCAGCATCCCATACTGGAGTTCCAGTTTGAGTCCTGGCTGCTCTGCAGCCAATGCAGACCCCTGCTAATATGCCTGGGAAAGCAGCAGAGGATGGCCCAAGTAATGGGGCCCCTGCCACCCACATGCGGGACCTGGTTGGATCTCAGGATCTTCAGGGCTTCAGTCCCAGCCCTTGCAGCCATTTGCGAAATGAACCTGTAGGCAGAGATGTCTTTCTCTCTCTACCACTCTTACTCTTTCAAATAAATAAAAATAAATTTTTAAAAAAAGAACAATAATGCACATCTCAAAAGGAGATGTGAGAATTAAATAAAATTATAAAGTTCAGTTCATAGTTCATGATGTACAGAAGTGTCCTGGTAATGGAAGCTACTATTACTAAGTTATTTTAAATTTGCTTATTCTTCAAGGGATTACTTATTCAGGGTTGATTTCAATAGCATTTTCTGTAATATTAACAAAATAACAATAGCTCCACCATTCTTCACTTGGCTTCTTACACTTGAGCCTCTTTTTCCTCTTGTGTTCTGCTTGCCACAAACCTCTCATGTTCTTGTGCCCCAAATGTCTCCCCTTCTCTTTTTCTCCATCTTACCTTTCGCCTTGCATTCTTCTAACTGATGCACCACTCCTGTGTCGTTCTCCTTTTCGGCTGGCCACTTATATATGTACAAACTTGTGTGGGAAGAGCCTGCATCCAGCACAATTCCATACTGAGAGCAAAACAAATAAAAAAATGTATCAGTACAGCATCATTCTCCCTTACATTCAGCTTCCAACAGGAAGGAGACAGGGACAGTTTTCAAAAACGAGAGCAGAAAGTATTTTAATTTGAGAGGAACTCTGGGCAGAGATGAGTAGAGTTACCCTAGTCACAAGAACTACCAGGATGTCAATTTCTCTAAACCATGTCTCTTAATATTTACTTAGAAATACTCAGGCCTCACCCAGGGTGGGGTCTAAGCAGCAGTGTTGTTTAGAAGCTTGCTGGATGATTCTAATATACAGCCAGGATCCAGAATCACATGCTCAAGCAGGTAAAACAACATGGGAGGAATAGAAAGCCATTAATCCAGTAGATCCTAAACTTGTTTGCACACTGGAATCATGCGGGAGCTCCAATGGCCATGATTCCTGTGTCCAACCCCTAGATATTATAATTTAACTGGTCTGCTATGTCGCCTGGGCTTTGGAATTTTTATAAGATCCCATGTGATTCTGATGCACAAATTTGGGAACCATCAGGTTAACTCACTGAGGGTCACACAGACATAATAAATATCTTCTTCTAATTTTAGCTCAGTAAATGTGGAGCTTATTTTAAAGAGACACAGAAAATACTAAGCCCACTTGGTTTTAAATTATGAATATAACTATAAAATTATAATAAATGCACTAAAAATGTACCCAAACTTCCATGTTTTAGCTCTGCAAAGGAGGAAGAAAGAGAAAAACAGAAGAAAGAGAGAGAGAGAGAAAAGAAGGAAGGAAGGAAGGAAGGAAGGAAGGAAGGAAGGAAGGAAGGAAGGAAGGAAGGAAGGAAGATGCATGCAAGGAGAAGGGGAAAAACCCGCATGAAGAAGTGGTGATCAGAGGAGAAAGAGAGGATAGAGCAGCATGTCTTACTCCCGAGCACATGACACGTCCCAGGCAGAGGCTGAAGGAAGCATTTTATGTGACTTACCTGAGCTCTCAGAACAGTTCTGTAAATTAGCTCTTATTTTAATCCATTAAATATAGGTGAGAAACTAAAGTACAAAGAGGTTAAGTAATTTATTGAAGATACACGGCGAATGAGTAACAGAGCCTAGATCTGAATCAGTCAAATGGATCTTTTTAAGAACATTAAATAAGGGATAACTACAGAGCAGGAGGAAAATCTTTGTATATATCAATGAATTTTTGCGTCTGTGCCAATCCGTATAATCACTGCCAAGAACAAGACGCATGGCACCCTCTAGCTCCCAGAAGGCTTTCTAGTATCCCCCTGGGGAAGTTTCCCCCAAGCGAGACAACTCTCTTGACCTCTATCACCACAGGTTAGTTTTTCCTGGTTTTGAACCCCAGTAACTGGACACACAGTGGCTCTGCTTTACACCTAATGTCCTTCACATCTATCAGATGCACTTAAACTGTGTTAGCAGTTCATTTTTGCCCATTGCTGGAAGTATCTCATTATTTGCATACGCTGTATTTTCATCTTCTGGTGGACATTTGGGTTGTTTCTAGGTGAGGGCTATTGGGAATATAGCTGCCATAAACACTCTTGTACATTTCATTTGGGGGATATAAGCTCTCATTTGTTTTAGACATTTACACAGGAGGAGAATGCCAAGTGCCCGTTTAAACTGATAAACATCTTTGGTTACCTTCCTAGGCTCAATCAGTGTGTGTGTAGGGGAAAGGGTATGATTGATAATATCTGCCATGGGTTTGGAAACAGAGATTGATGGCCTGTGTACTTTTTTTTTTTTCTTAATCATTCCTATCTTAGAGAGAAACCTGGAGGAAAGTAAATGAGGAGGCAAAAGGAAGAGAAACACAAAGGAAGCACTTCCCGAAATGTAAGCCAACGACTTTGTGCCACTTTGTTGCACATTTGAGCTCTGCACCTCAAAGTATGCCCTTGAAAATATTTATCTATTTGTATGTTTCTTTAAAAGGCAGAGTGACAGAGAGAAAGGGAGAGACAATCTCCCATCCACTGGTTCACTCCCCAAATGACTACAACAGCCAGGGCGGGACCAAGCTGAGTCTAAGAGCCAGGAACTCCATCCAGGTCCCCCATGTTGGGGGCAGGGTCTCAAATACTTTGCCATCTGCTGCTGCTTTCCCAGGCGCATTAGCAGGGAGCTGGACTGGAAACAGAGCAGATGAGACTTGAACTGGCACTCAGTTATGGGATGCCAGCAAGTAAGCAGTGACTTAACTCTCTACCTCATAATGCTAGCCACACTTGAAAACACACACACACACACACACAGTCTTTAAAAAGTTGATGGAAAATACATATTATTGGGAAAAAAACTATGCATGGATTTTAAAATCTTTTTGCACCAAAAGAAACTTATTCTTTAATTCCATTTTCCAGTAACTTTTTGAAGTGTGTATGTGCGTTTGTGCACCCTCATAATCTTATCACAGAGAAAAGAGGACCAGAATGAGGATTTAAGAAATCTACAGGACCATTAGGAGCAGCTGAATGTAAGGCCTACTGAATTTCCAACTTGATTCCACTTCAGTACAGAGCAGGGAGTATCACTGTGCAGACCTCGTGAGGCGCCTTGACCCTAGGTAACCTCCGCGGTGTTCCCTGTCTTGTTTGGCACGGTGGGGATTCCCCCTAGTAACTAGAAAATGCTCTTAGAAAGAAAAGGCCCTGTATGCTTGCTTTGGACGCAGCAAGGGAACAAGCTGCAGATTCCTCTGTAGCTAGGCCTGTAGTAAAAGGAATCCACGAAATCAGTGGCTTAGGTGCTGCCCACTGTAGACAGAGGGGACACCGACTGAAGTCTGCGGCCTTTACTCGTGGGAAACCTCGCAGGATAGAGAAAGCAGCTCAGGGATTATGCAGTAGAAAATTCTGTTGTTCCCTAGCAGGGCCCAAAGTTATTCGTGCCAGAGAAATGTTCCAACCACAACGGCATATGATGAAAGCTAGCAAGGCGGCAGCAGCAAGCAGCCTGTATCTGGAATCAGGACATTCTATTCTGTCTAACTTTGTTGACATGAAAGTCACTTTTCCAGGAGCGCCAAGGAACCTGCCTTGTTTCTATCAGCCTAGTTCTCTAAGGGCTTACATAGTGGGGTGGTTGATAAATCAAAGCTTTCACTACATTTTGTTTGGCAAGTGTTTGCGAAGGGGTAGAGCATACTGTAACGCTGGAGTTGAGAGCATTTCCCCTTCTGTATACAGCACACTAGAACACTAACACGTCCAACGGCGCCAAACATTTGTCTTCTAAAATAGTTTGCAGAATAAAAAATTGGCATCGCTTACTGCTTGAGAGACAGATAAAGTTTGATCATCTGCAAGTTCTCAGATGGAACATTTGGGGAGTTTGCCTTCCATTCTTACACGGTTTACCAGTGTCTGAGTGGCCAACATCTTTTATTTTCTTTCTACCACCGCAGCATTTTCCAATGCATATTTCAGAGAACATGAGGCTGCAAGGATCTCAGCAAATATAGCTTTGCAGAAGTTTGGGGATGCTTGTACTCTTACCCCTTCCTGGGCCCAAAGCCCATTAAACAGTGAAGGCCTCAGCCAAGGCTGGCAATGGAAAAACATGGTATTTTTCTTAGCTTGCATTTAAAACTTTCTAAAACCCTTGAAAGTATATCCTTTCTATTAAAGAAAAAAATCAAAGCTTTGTGTTGCAAGGAAGATATCTGATATTCCCTTGTGATTATTTCACTATTTTCCATGTTAAGAGTACTAAAAGTTCATAAAATATGAATTAGAAAATAAGAGACATTTAAGATTCCACACAGACATCACTGTTATTTTTTTATTTCCTTCCAATCTTTTCAAAAAAACTATTTATTTACCCCACCACCACCACACACACACAATTACAAAGTTAGTTTCCATCTTCTGGTTCACTCCCCAAATGCCCCCAACAGCTGGGACTAGTCTGGGACCAAAGTGAGGAGCTGGGATTCAACCCAGGTCTCCCACATAAACAGCAAGGACTTCATTACTTGTTTCATCACTGCTGCCTCCTAGGGGTTGTATTAACAGGAAGCTGGAGTCAGGTGCCAGAGTCAGAACAGGCCCAGGCAGCCAGACATGGGGCACAGACATTTCAAATACTCACCCCTGCCCCAGTGTTTTTTAAATGCTTCCTTATAATATCATTTATATAGTTGTAATCTTAATGTGTATACATGTTTGTCCTCAGCTAGTTTTTTATTAATATTTTAATTGTTCATATTGTTGGGGCACATACAGTGGGATAATTTGATACAATAGGTGTATACAACATGTAACAACCAAGTAAAATCAGAGTAGTTATTATTTCCATCTCCTTAAACATTTTTTAAGGAGGGTGGGCATTTGGCACACAGCTGAGACACCCCTCGGGACACCAGCATCACAAACTGGAGTGCCTGGGTTCAATTTCCAGTTTTGCTTCTAATTCCTGCTTCCTGCTGACGTGCACTGTGGGAAGCAGCAAATGATGGCTCAGGTTGTTTCCTGCCATCCATGCCATATCCTACAGGTTTTCAGATGTTTTGTTCACATGTTCATATGGTTTTGTTTGTTTGTTTTGACAGGCAGAGTTAGACAGTGAGAGAGAGAGAGAGAGAGACAGAGAGAAAGGTCTTCCTTTTCCGTTGGCTCACCCCTCAATGGCCGCTGCGGCCGGCGCACCGCACTGATCTGAAGGCAGGACCAGGTGCTTCTCCTGGTCTCCCATGCGGGTGCAGGGCCCAAGCACTTGGGCCATCCTCCACTGCACTCCCGGGCCACAGCAGAGAGCTGGCCTGGAAGAGGGGCAACTGGGACAGAATCTGGCGCCCCAACCAGGACTAGAACCAGGTGTGCTGGCGCCGCAGGCGGAGGATTAACCTAGTGAGCTGCGGCACTGGCCCACATGTCCATATGTTTTAAGAAAATTTTTATCTCCCTTTTGATTTCTTCAATGACCCATTGTTCATTCAACAGCATGTTGTGGTCCATTCTCCATGTATTTGTCCGATTTCTAGTTCTGTTGTTGATTTCTATTTTTATTCCATTGTGATCAGAAAAGATATTTGCTATCACTTCAGTCTTTTTTAAGTGTTAAGACTTGTTTCGTGGCTTAATACACTGTCTGTGCTAGACAATATTTCATGTGCTGAGGACAAGAATATGTACTCTGCAGCTGTTGAGTGAAATGCACTGTAAATATATGTTAGGCTCATTTGGTCTACAGAACAGTTTAACTCGATGTTTTTTGGATTTTTTGCCTGGGTGATCTGTTCATCACCACCTCGGTGACTGTCCATGAAAGTGGAATGTGGAAGTTCCCCACTACCATTGAATTGGATCCTATCTCTTCCTTTAGATCTAATAATGTTTGCTTTATAAAATCAGGTGATCTGGCATTAGATAAATATAATTTACAATATTATCCTCTTGTTGAATTGATTCTTTGGTAATTCTGTAGTTTGCATGATTTTTGTCTTAAAGTTTATTTTGTCTGAGATAAATATAACTTAATCCCACTCACTCATGGTTTTCATTTGCAGTGAATATCTTTTCCTGAACTTTTGCTTCCAGTCTGTAAGTGTCTTTACTGGTAATGGAAATTTCTTGTGGGCAGCATATCTACCTACATGCATGTATTCAGCCAATTTGTTTTAATTAGGGAATTTAGTTTATTTACATTCAAGGTTATTATTGATTAGAAGAGATTTACTCCTGTCATGTTATCAAGTGTCTTTTGCTCATTTTAAATATCCCTTATTCTATTCATCCTCTTATTCATCGTTGTGGTTAGGGTAGGGATAGGGAATGCCTCGTCTGTGCCATGAAATCATTTGGTCTGGCCCTGCCATAGCAACTGCAGCCAGGACTCAAAATTCAATAAATCTACAGTAGGCTAATTTTTAAGCTGATAATTTTGTGGGCCTGTGAATGTTATAAATATCCAAATAGCCTTAGGCACACAAAAAAGTCCCCCACCCTTGGTTTACTTGTATTTGTAAGGTTTGATCTTTTTCTATTGCTTTTTTTGTGCATCACTCTTCTATTGAGTTTTATGCTATCATGTCTTTTCATGATGGTAGCTATCTCTCTTTTGATTTTGAATGTAGGACTCCCTAAGGCACTTTTTTAAAATAAAAATATTTATTTATTTGAAATGTAGAGTTAGAGAGAGGCAGAGACAGAGAGACAGAGAGATACAGAGAGGTCTTCCATCTGCTGGTTTATTCTCCAAATGGTCACAATGGCTGGAGCTAGGCCAATCTGAAGACAGGAGCCAGGAGCTTCTTCTGGGTCTCCCACGTGGCTGCAGGGGCCCAAGGACTTGGGCCATCTTATCTCCCACAGCTTTCCCAGGCCATAGCAGAGAGCTGGATTGGAAGTGGAGCAGCAGGGACTTGAACCAGCACCCATATGGGATGCCAGCACTGCAGGTGTTGGCTTTACCCACTGTGCCACAGTGCCAGCCCCTTAAGTACTTTTGTAAGCCCACTCTAGTGGCAATGAATTCCTTCAGTTTTTGTTTGTCTTGAAAAGGCTTTGTTTTCCTTCATTTTTGATGAAAGCTTTGCTGGATCTAGTATTCTTGGTGGTTTGGTTTTGTTTATTTTTTGTCTTTCTTTTAGAACTTCCATTCCTTTCTGGCTTATAAGGTTTCTGTTGTAAAATCTACTGGGGGTTCCCTTAAATGTGGTTGGTGCTTTCCTCTTGTAGTTTTTAGGATTCTCTCCTTGTCTTTTACTCTTGACAGTTTGTAACATGTTAAAGACTTTTTCTGGTCATGTCTGTTTTGGAGCTTATGGACTTTCTGTACCTGGATGTCCACATAGTTCCCAAGATTACACAAGAATTCAGTTATTATCTGATTAAATAGGTTTTCTATTCCTTTACCCATTTCTTTTATTTTTTTAATTAATTTTTTTTGACAGGCAGAGCTAGATAGAGAGAGAGAGACAGAGAGAAAGGTCTTCCTTCCGTTGGTTCACCCCCCAAAATGGTCACCATGGCCAGCGCACTGCGCTGATCTGAAGCCAGGAGCCAGGTGCTTCCTCCTGGTCTCCCATGCAGGTGCAGGGCCCAAGCACTTGGGCCATCCTCCACAGCCTTCCTGGGCCACAGCAGAGAACTGGACTGGAAGAGGAGCAACCGGGACAGAACCAGAGCCCCAACCGGGACTAGAGCACGGGTGCTGGCGCTGCAGGTGGAGGATTAGCCTAGTGAGCCGTGGCACCGGCCAACCCATTTCTTCTCTTTCAGGGATCTCATAAATTTACATATTTTCTTTTTTTTAACTTTTATTTAATGCATATAAATTTCCAAAGTATAGCTTATGGATTACAATGGCTTTCCTTCCAATAACTTCCCTCCCACCTGCAACCCTCCCATCTCCCGCTCCCTCTTGCCTTCCATTCACATCAAGATTCATTTTCAATTCTCTTTATATACAGAAGATCAGTTTAGTATATATTAAGTAAAGATTTCAACAGTTTGCACCCACATAGAAACACAAAGTGAAAAATACTGTTTGAGTACTAGTTATAGCATTAAATCACAATGTACAACACATTAAGGATAGAGATCCTACATGAGGAGTAAGTGCACAGTGACTCCTGTTGTTGACTTAACAAATTGACACTCTTGTTTATGGCATCAGTAATCACCCTAGGCTCTTGTCATGAGTTGCCAAAGCTTTGGAAGCCTTCCAAGTTCACCGACTCTGATCATATTTAGACAAGGTCATAGTCAAAGTGGAAGTTCTCTCCTCCCTTCAGAGAAAGGTACCTCCTTCTTTGATGACCTTTTCTTTCCACTGGGACCTCACTCACGGAAATCTTTCATTTAGGTCATTTTTTTTTCCAGAGTGTCTTGGCTTTCCATGCCTGAAATACTCTCATGGGCTCTTCAGCCAGATCCAAATGCCTTAAGGGCTGATTCTGAGGCCAGAGTGCTGTTTAGGACATCTGCCATTCTATGAGTCTGCTGTGTATCCCGCTTCCCATGTTGGATCGTTCTCTCCCTTTTTTGTTCTATCAGTTAGTATTTTCAGACACTAGTCTTGTTTATGTCATCCCTTTGATCCCTGTTAAATATAAGAGTGGGAATAAGAGAGGGAAGATATGTACAATTCGGGACATGCTCAAGCTGACTTGCTCCAAACGGTAGAGTTAGAAACATACCAGGGGATTCCAATCCAATCCCATCAAGGTTGCATGTACCAATGCCATCTCACTAGTCTGTTTGATCAATTTCTGTTCACAATTAATCATAATGATAGGAGTAAGAATCAAAGGGATCACATATTTTCCATTTAATGGCATCCCTAAGGTTGTGAGGCTGTCTCCACCAAAATTGTTTTTCTTTTTCTTTTTTTTTTAACTTTTATTTAATGAATATAAATTTCCAGTGTACAGCTTATGGATTACAATGGCTTCCCCCTCCCATAACTTCCCTCCCACCCGCAACCCTCCCCTCTCCCGCTCCCTCTCCCCTTCCATTTGCATCAAGATTCATTTTCAATTCTCTTTATATACAGAAGATCAATTTAGTATAAAGATTTCAACAGTTTACACCCACATAGAAACATAAAGTGAAACATACTGCTTGAGTACTAGTTATAGCATTAAATCACAATGTACAGCACATTAAGGACAGAGATCCCACATGAGGAACAAGTGCACAGTGGCTCCTGTTGTTGACCCAACAAATTGACACTCTAGTTTATGGCACCAGTAACCATCCTAGGCTGTCGTCATGAGTTGCCAAGGCTATGGAAGCCTTCCAAGTTTGCCGACTCTGATCATATTTAGACGAGGTCATAAAAGACAGGGTGAGGATAGTAACCAATGATCCTAAGAGTGGCATTTACCAGGTTTGAACAATTATACAGCATTAAGTGGGGAAGAGGACCATCAGTACACACAGGTTGGGAGTAGAGCCATTGGCAGTAGAGTAGAGGTTATGATTATGAAGGAATGAGGCCCAAGTGCACTAGACAGGGCCTAGAACAAAGGACAGAGTCATTATTAGAGGAGCTAAGAAAGGTGCTGTCTAAGCTACAAGTAAGTTTTCTGATTGAGAGGCAAATAGAACCTGATAGAAGGGGCTTGATAATAATCTGGTGGGCTTTAGGCCTTGTAAATTCAGAGGCCCAGACCTATCTATCTCTTCACATGGGGTACATCCTAAGGGAGGTGTGAACCTCCTAGGGGAAGGCACTCTGTTGACTTTCATTACTTGGCTGGCCTGGGAGGAGAGCTGGCCAGGTAAAGGCAGGCATCTCTAACAAGAAATTTACAGTTCTGCCTGCAATGTTGCTGACCCTACTTGACCATACCCTCAGCTGCAGTGGTCACTTTCAGAAACTGAAAGAATTTGTTGCCACTCACCCTGCCCTGCAAAAGATGCTTAAAGATGTGTTACACACAGAAACACAGAAACATGGTCACCAATATGAAAGAAGGTAAAGGAAGGAAACCTCACAGCAAAAGATCACAGGAAGCTCAATTTCTCTTTGACATAGAATTAAACTCTGATGCTCTGTTAAATCAATGTGTTAAAGTAATCTATTATGTTCTCTTGATGTCTGTTAAATTCTAATTGTTCAAAAACAACTGAATTTTTATTAAGAGCTATGGGTTATTTAAATATGTGCTTATTTTCAAAGATTTGAATAATCACCTTATAACAATGATCAAATTTGGTCTATGTTATGTCATGATTTTAAGGAATCTTATTTCAACCAGATATTTTGGATTTTGAGCCTTCTTGGCATTCTTTTGCTTTTTTTATCTGAGATATTTCAAAAGTTATGTCTTCAAGTTCAAATATTCTTTATTCTGCTTGATCTAGTCTATAGATGCTTTCAATTGTATTTTTTTTAAGTTTCAAAATTTTTTGTGAGAAAACCAGAAAGAGAGAACTCCTATCTGCTGGTTCACTCCCCAAATGCTCACAATGAGTGAGGCTGGGCTAGGGTCAAAGTCAGGAGCTGGGGACTCAATCCAGGGCTCTCTAATGGGTGACAAAAATCCAGTTACTTTACCTGTCACTGTTTCCTCTTAAGGTCTGCACTGGCAGGAAGCTGGAGTCAGGAACCAGAGCCAGGAATTAGACCCAGGCACTTTGGTATGGGTTAGCGCATCCTAACCACTAGGCCAAACATTCCCTGAATTGTTCTTTTTACTCAACTTACTGACGTGTTCATTTCCATCATTTGCGTGGTTCTTTTCCCAGTTCTCTACCTCTCTGCTGAATTTCTCATTCATGTCATGTGTTTTTTTCCTAATGTCTTGAATTATTTTCCTGTATTCTCTTGAATCTCATCTTCTCCCTTTTATTCTTTAGTTGGATTTACTGGATTGTTAATGCCAAACACTGTTTTAATGCTTGCTTTTACATAAAATTTACCACTTTAGCCAAGTTAAGCATATAGTTCTGTGGTATTAAGTACACTCACATTTGTGTACAACTATCACCACCCTCCACCTCCATGTGTTCTTGTTTTTAAAAATCGTATTTTAAGTCCAGTAGGGTAAAAATAATGCAGATATACTCCAAGAGTATTTGAGGTGGAAGACTGGAGAAAATTCTTCCAAATTCTCCATTAAAAGTTAAGATTTTCTTGTTATCTAAGAACAGCACTGAATTCATTTTGAAAAAGCAGATGCAAGGGGAAAGGCCATGATCCTTTTAGCAGCAGTTGGGAATCCTGCAGAGCACCAGCTCAGCGATCATGACAAGCCGACAGCTCAGTGTCTGGCCTAAGCATGGTGTCCTCAGTAAAGTGTGTTGACAGCAGGCCTCCATGGAGGGCTTCTGCTGTGCTGGGCACTCTGACCAGTGAGTCACCTCTATTATTCTATTTAATCCTCAGACCCACCCTCCACATTGCTACTATCTAATTTCCCATATAAGGAAACTGAGGCATGGAGAGAGGAATTTACTTGCCCAAAGTCTCATCTGGAAAGTAACAGATGTGGGATTGAAATCAAAGCAGTCTGGTCCCTGATCCACATTCCACGGAAGTGGCAGTTTTTAATAAAAGCATGTGGTTTAGTATTGGGCCAGTCCGATCTCATGGTTTAACATTAGGGCAGTCCAATGCTCACGTGAGAGAGCTCCAACATGTGCCTAAATGCAGAATATTTACGTTAAAAGGAATATGACAACTTGCTATGTGCCTCTGTTCAGTGATGAGAAGAAAATTAAAGAAGTAGTGAATGAAGAAGATCACAAAGCATACAGATATTTTTCCAGGGGAGACTTTGGTACAACTAATGACTCTTCAGTTGGTTAAGCCTATGTTTTTTTAACATGGCCATTGCCTATCCAGTACCCATAGGGAATGGTTCACAAGTTTCAGTAGCACAACAATACCAGGCTGTCTCTTATACATAGACTCCCAGGCCTAGCATCCTGGAAGTTCTAACTGAAAGGTTCTAAGGGTCAGAACAGGATCCAGGATCTCGAGAGGATCCTGTTGCAGGAATCTGCCTGCAACACTAACAAGCCCTGCTATCAGGCTGGCCCATGCTCTTCACATGTAAAGAGAGAGCAGTTTTATTTGTTCAAGATGTTCACTCTATTCACTGAGTCAACAAAACACCTCTGAAGCAACTGCCCAAGTCAGATGCTGTTCTGGTTGTAATTTAACCTTTATTTTGTGATTATTTGATTAATGATGATTTCCCCCACTATATACAAGCTCAATCAAATTGGACTCCGGGAATAAGCATTTAACTTAGTGGTTCTCAAATAAATAAATAAATCTTTTTTTTTTTTTTGACAGGCAGAGTGGACAGTGAGAGAGAGACAGAGAGAAAGGTCTTCCTTTTTGCCGTTGGTTCACCCTCCAATGGCCGCCGCGGTTGGTGCGCTGCGGCCGGCGCACCGCGCTGATCCGATGGCAGGAGCCAGGTGCTTCTCCTGGTCTCCCATGGGGTGCAGGGCCCAAGGACTTGGGCCATCCTCCACTGCACTCCCTGGCCACAACAGAGAGCTGGCCTGGAAGAGGGGCAACCGGGACAGGATCGGTGCCCCGACCAGGACTAGAACCCGGTGTGCCGGCGCCGCAAGGTGGAGGATTAGCCTATTGAGCCGCGGCGCCAGCCCAATAAATAAATCTTTAAAAAAATAAATCTGGGGTTCAATCCCAGGTATTGTGAGTCCATGACCCATGTTGCACTAGGGCAGGAAGAATAATTTACCTACAAGAGGACAAGGATAATGAGTCCGTGGGGAGAGAGACAGCTGAAAGTCTTTCCATGTCAGAAGTTTCACCAGGAGAAGTTTGTGGCCACCACCATCTTGAAACAGAAGTAGTTAGAGCTTTCTCTCAGCATTGCTGTTGCAAGGTATTCCACCCTGGTAATAAAAGGGCCTTGAAAGATCTGGTCACATCTGGTCAACCTAAGTGATTTTAATATTACAAGGAAAATACCTTAATTCTGGCCTCCTCTGCCTTGCCTACTCCATAGCAGGACCATCCTAGCTGGCTGACCTTCCTCTAACCTGCTCGCCAGCCTACAGGAATTTTAGGAACACAAACTGGTATCACCCCCCTGTTTGGGGTCCTTCAAAGCAGTGGTTCTCAATCATGAATGCTTATTACAATCAGATGGGAAGTTTATAAAACACACCCTTTCCTGGGCTTTACACCCATTCCCCACCCCTAGACTGATCTAACTGACCCTGGGTGTGACCTAGACTAGCACTATTGAAAAGCTCCCCATGTGCCTCTTATACAGAACCAAGTGTGAGCACCACAGCAGTTGAATGAATGCACACTCCTGAGCCAGGCACACTAAGCTCAGACTTGGAACTCCTCTCCTACAACTCTTTCCAGCCTACCAGCCTACATGGTCAAAAATCCACCTCTATTCACTGCTGCCCATTCACCAGGGACTGTTTGCAGTTTCAAGTTGCCACTCTTTAATACACAGTATGACCTTTGTTTGTAATATGTCCTACCAGACCTTGCAGCAAACACTTTACTGTTCCTTAAGATGTGGCTCCAAGGCCACCTCCTCCATGAAGTCTTCATGTGATCAGACCCAGTGGCTCCTTTCTCTAGGCTTTCATAGCACTGTCTACCTATCTCTTTATTATAAGACTCTGTTGTATTGAAACTATTCGTACAAAACTACTCTCACCCCACACAAAGCAATAGGTGCAATGATATTTCAGATATCTCTGTGGCTGCTTCACACTTCCTGGCCACCTTTTTACTTGAGTCCCAGCAGTATCTCCTAGCATACTCCCAGGAGTATCTCCTAGTATATTCCCAGCAGTATTTCCTAGCATACTCCCAGCATTATCTCCTAGCATATTCCCAACAGTATCTACTTCTACTATGAAGCTTCTGTCCTACTTCCTAGTAGGTCACCTGTGGTACCCACACAGCCCCTGTGACATATGCACAAACCTACTAATTTACCCCTGGAAGGGGCAATTCTTGACCAACAGTGGTTGAGAACCAGGGGGATAAACCTTCAGGTTATTTGAAGTTATATGAAGTTAATTTTCCACAGCTCTTCAGAGGGATCCAGAAGGATGAAGCCTCAGTTGCCCAATACAGTGATTTGTTCCTGACTCCCTCTTTGGGTGGCTTTTCCCTCCCTGTGTTTCCTTGGGATCATTTCCCAAAATAAACATCCTGCATGTATTTACTGTTAGTATGATGTGTTGTTTGGAAAAACAGCACACTGAGACAAATGGAAAAAAATGTTATTAGCCTTTTGGTCAGAAAACTCAGTTCTAGCGTTAGCACCACCTCCACCCTAGGCAAGAGAATACCTAAGATTTTTGCTTTGTTGTTTATAAAATGGGGATCCTTTCATTCCTCACAGCATTCATAGAAAGAAACAATAAAAATTTGTGTGGAAATTATTCATAAGCTAAAACATGAAATAGTCTTATCATTATACTTTGCAATATCATTATACTCTTCAATATTTCAATGATGCAATTGCTCAGAACTCGGTCCTTGACCCTCTTCTCGTCTCAGAAAGATGTTCCTCTGTAAGATGATCTCATTCCTCCCAGAGGCTGCAAGGCATCAGTGCCTTCAGAGGCAAATCCTTGATCCAGATCTCTAAGAAGTCAATAGCCAGCTGCTGAGCACGTGAAGTGAGACTAGTCTAAACTGAGATGTGCTGTCAGAAAATGCACTGGAATCTGAAGTTAGCATGAAAAAAGAATGTAAATACTTCATTAATAATTCTTCACTTTGGTGAAATATTGAAATAAGATTTTGATGTATTAGATTACATAAAATATAGTCTTAAAAATAATTTAGCTTCTTTCCTTCTACTTTTTAAACATGTGGCTCTTGGAAAACTTAAAATGCAGCTTAGCTTAGCTGGGCAGTGTATGTAGATATCTGCCCAGAAAACAGAGGTCCAGGTTTGTATCCAACTGCTTCCTTGACATTTCCCTCAGATATCCAACAGTCAAAAACATTCTTCAACAACGGAACTCAAGGTGCTGGTGCTGTGGCACAGAAGGCTAAGCTGTAGCATGCAACACCAGTATCCCATATCAGAGTGTCAGTTCAAGTCTTAACTGTTCTGCTTCTTTTATTTTTTTTTTATTTCATAAATGTGAATTTACAAAGTGCAACTTTTGTATTGTTGTGGCTAGCTGTTCTGCTTCTAATCCAGCATTTCCACTAATGTATCTGGGAAAGCAGCAGAAGATGGCCTAAGCACTTGGGCCTCTACCACTTATGTGGGAGATCAGGATGGAGCTCATTTATCTGTCCCTCTCTCCTTCCCTCTCTATCTCCCTCTTTTTCTCTTTCACTCTGCCTTTTAAATAAATCATTTCTTAAGATTTATTTTATTTATTTGAAAGGCAGAGTTACAGAGAGGCAGAAGGGGGGAGAGAGAAGAGAGAGAGAGAGGTCTTTCATCTGCTGGTTCACTCTCCAAATGGCCACAATGGCCCAAGCTGGGCCAATCTGAAGCGAGGAGCCAGGAGCTTCTTCTGGGTTTCCCACGAGGATGCAGGGGCTCAAGGACTTGGGCCATCTTCCGCTGCTTTTCCAGGCCATAGCAGAGAGCTAGATTGGAAGTGCAGTAGCAGTAGCAGAGACTCAAACCAGCACCCATATGCAGTGCCAGCCCCTTAAGTAAATCATTTTTAAAAATTGAACTCCTCCCACATCTGCTCTCAATCTCCCCTGATATTGGAGCCAGAGTGATCTCTGCAAAATACAAAGCTGATCATGTCACCAGCTTCCTATTTCAGGATTACAATTAAAATCCTCAACTTGACTTGCAGGGCTGTTATTGCACTACTTACTATACCAACTTTATCCAACACATGGTCCACTCCTGCTCTCCAGGCACTTCTGGGAGGTCTCCAGCTACTTCCTGCTTTGAGACTCTCACACTTGCTTTCTTTTTGCCTAAAATACTCTTTATCTCTTCCTCAGCTAACTTTAGTCATCCTTCAGATATTATTATTGATGTCATTTTTTGCAGGGAAAACTTGCCTGGCCTCCAAAACTTTGATTCTGTGGTACTTTATCACAATCAAAAAGATTTGTTGGCTGGTGCCGCGGCTCACTAGGCTAATCCTCCACCTTGCGGCGCCGGCAAACCGGATTCTAGTCCCGGTCGGGGCACTGGATTCTGTCCCGGTTGTCCCTCTTCCAGGCCAGCTCTCTGCTGTGGCCAGGGAGTGCAGTGGAGGATGCCCCAAGTGCTTGGGCCCTGCACCCCATGGGAGACCAGGAGAAGCACCTGGCTCCTGCCATCGGATCAGCACGGTGCGCCGGCAGCAGCGCACCAACCGCGGCAGCCATTGGAGGGTGAACCAACGGCAAAGACCTTTCTCTCTGTCTCTCTCTCTCTCACTGTCCACTCTGCCTGTCAAAAAAAAAAAAGAAAAAAAAAAGATTTGTTTAACTGTTGAACATATTTCCTGCTCATGACAGTAAGCTCTTGGGGCCAGTGCTGTGGTGCAGCGGGTTAGAGCCCCAGCCTGCAGCACCAGCTCCCATATGGGCACCAGTTTGAGTCCTGGTTGTTCCCCTTCCAATCCTGCTCACTTCTAACGTGCCTGGGAGAACAGCGGAAGATGGCCCAAGACCTTGGGCCCCTTTACCCATGTGGGATACCCAGAAGAAGCTCTTGGCTCCTGGCTTTGGATGGGCTCAGCTCTGGCTGTTGCTGCCATTTGAGGAGTGAACCAGCAGATAGAGGACTACTCCCTCTCTCTGTCTTTACATCTTTCTGTAACTCTATCAAATAAAAAAATAATTTTTTAAAAAAAGATAGCAAGCTAAATCATATCTGTATTGTTTCCCAACTATAGCCTAACACATACTTATAATTATTTTTGTATACATTTATGAACAAAGAACTGTGAGTGCGGTATGATTGCAAAGTGATGACATTATGTGTTGTTGTGTTTTGTGTTTTTTTTATTATTATTATTTTTGACAGGCAGAGTGGACAGTGAGAGAGAGAGAGAGAGAGACAGAGAGAAAGGTCTTCCTTTGCCATTGGTTCACCATCCAATGGCCCCCGCGGCCAGCGCGCCGCGGCCGGCGCACCGCACTGCTCCGAAGCCAGGAGCCAGGTGCTTCTCCTGGTCTCCCATGGGGTGCAGGGCCCAAGCACTTGGGGCATCCTCCACTACACTCCCTGGCCACAGCAGAGACTGGCCTGGAAGAGGGGCAACCGGGACAGAATCCGGCACCCCAACCGGGACTAGAACCTGGTGTGCCGGCGCCACTAGGCGGAGGATTAGCCTGTTGAGCCACGGCGCCGGCTGACATGTGTTTTTAAAACAAACATGCTAGATGCAAATATCCAAATAAGTTATCTCTTGTTTCTAAAAATTATTTATTTTTATCTGAAAGGCAAAGAGACACAGACAGAGAGACACATGCAAAACAGAGATCTTCCAATATTGGTTCACTCCCCGAATGTCTGAAATAGCCACGTGGGCCATGGCAGTGCCAGAAGCCAAGAACTCAATATGGGTCTCCCACCTGGGTGACAGGGACCTAAGTACTTAAACCATCATCTGCTGCTGTTTGGGCTGTACATTGGCAGGAAGCTGGATCTGAAGTAGGGGTGAGACCCAAAACCAGGGGCTCTGACACCAGATGCACACATCCCAAACAGTGTCCTAACCACTGTGCCAAATACCCACCCCGTGTTAGAAGCAAATGCCCACAGTCAGTGTCAAAAGCAGATAGGATTGGCCCTCCAAATCTATGGGTTCTACAACCAACCACAAGGTGAAAATACACAGAAAAAATCTCTCTCTTGTTTTGAACATGTACACTCTTTTTCTTGTCATGATTCCCTAATAATGCAGTATAACATCTGTTGACAAGCCATTTACATTGTATTGGACATTATAAATAATCTAGGGATGACCTGAAGTGTAAATATAAAAATAAGGGACTTGAGTATCTATACATTTTTGGTATCCAGAGGTTGAGTTCCTAGAATCAATCTCCCATGGATAACTGAGACAACTATACACATATTCCAACAAACTACTCAGTAATAGTTCGGTGGCCCACAATAATTTGGGATAATCTTGGTATTAATTTACAGATTGCACAAGGAAAAGTCTCAGGGTGAGTGTTGCAGTGCAGTGGTTAAGCCACCACTTGAAACACAGCTACACCCATATCAGAGTGCCCCATTTGAGTTCTGGCTACTCGACTTCTGATCCACCTTCCTGCTAATGCACCTGTGAGGTAGCGGATGATAACTCAAGTACTTGAGTTCTTGCCATTTGCAAGGGAGACCCTGATGGAGCTCCTGGCTCCTGGCTTCAGTCTAGACTAGCCCTAGCTATTGATAGCATTTGGGTAATGAACCAGTGAATGAAAGATCTCTCTCTTTGCTCTCCCTTTCTCTTTCTCTCTGCCTCCCCATCCCTTCCTCCCTCCATCTTTCTTTCCCTCTCTTCCCTTCACCCCTCCTTCCCATCATGTCACTCTGCCTTTCAAATAAATAAATCTTCATTAAAAGGTCTAATTATTTTGTTACCTTTTAGATTTTAAAAATGTTTTATAATATATTCTATTCATTAAACTTAGTTTTGAATTATTTCAGAAGTATTACCCAAGAGTATTCATTGAAGTAGTAATTTCCAACAGAACTTCCTGTAGCAATAGGAATTTTCTATGTTTGCACTGACCAATATAGTAGCCATCAGCTACATGTGGCTCTTGAATTCTTAAAATGTAGTTATGTACAACTGAGGGAAAATTGTTTAATTTTATTTAATTTTAATTAGCATAAATTGAAAGATCATATAACTAGTGGTCACCAAGTTGAATAGCACAGTTTACAGCCATCACAAGAAGACAAGTTCCTAAAATCTTCTGCCCCTAATACAACTATATGCCAAGAATCTTATTAAAACTACTGCATGACCTCAACAAATAGCTAGTTTTCATATATTAAAGTTATTTTTGTATAAAACAAATTAGTGATATTACCATAAAGATACACTTTAAATGCCCGTGGCTACTTTTCAAATACTCATAGCTTTTATTTAAAGAATGCCAAAGACCTTGTTCCATTTTGTCAGGCCACAATAGAAGCACAACAGACTTGAAGAAGACTATTATGAACAAGTGAAGGTCATCCATGACCACAAATATTCACTGGAAACAGAGGGCTCAAATCTGTAATGGATTTTGCCTTCTAGGCAGTCTCTCTCTCTCTCTCCAGTGATGCAATACTGACCAACATGTAAAAAGGTCAAATCAAGAAGGCAATCATGTACTTTAAACAAAGAACAGAATCATGAGGCTTCAACTGTGAGTGAAGTTTTGCCAAGAGAACCAGCATCACTCAACATCAGAAGGCAAGGGACTATTAACAATGAGCTAGGTCAGTCTTCTGTCTTGACAAAGGGGCTGCTGTACACAACTCCATTGGGTTGAACTTGGTGTGACAAAAGAAGCCTATGTAACACCCACGCCTCTGCTGTATAGCAACTGATTTGGGTAGGTGGCAAAAAGTTCAGAGACCTGGCATATGCATCTGTATTTTCAAGCTCATAGCTCATCATCTGCAAATACAAGAGAAATTCCTCCTGTATGCTTTTATTTACACTAACATACATACATCATACATACACACACATACAGAAATTTGACTTACCTTAACATTTTCTGGCAAAGGTTTGTGCTGGGACACCCCCACAGCAATCAAAGCTACCACGGCCATGATAGAGGAGAAGCCAAGAATGGCCAGAATATTTTTGTGGCAAAATTTCTTCAATTCAGAACCTAAAGCCCAAAGAAAAAGAAAATATCAACAAAAAGTCAACACTTATTTCCTTCCCCTTTCTGATTGGCCTTGTGATGGCTGTCTGGAGATATCAGAATCAGATAAAAGTCCATCTCTATCCATGAACATTTGCAAAGTAATTGGGAAATAATTCAAAACAAAAAGATCTATTTGTATTACACTGAAGGAGAAAGTTGATTTGGTGGCTGTGGCAAGAACAATGAACAAAAACCAGGCTAGTGATCAGCTGTGAAAGATGAGAGGGAATAGTTTCAAACTGGCAGTTCGTTTAACAGGTCATATAGATTTATCAAAACAAGTAAACAAAATAGCAACAACAAATAAACAGGGGCAGTCTTCCTCATTTTAAAATCTACCATAAAAGGTTTATGATGTTTTGGAAAATTTAAGAATATATCAGCCAACATCCAATTTCACCACTCCTGATATTTCCTGGTTTAGCATGCACTTTGCATTTCAACCACACTTACATGGTAAACATTAGTAATAGCTCAGAAATTTTTTAATATTTCAGTTCATGATTCACATTATCTTATCTATTCTGTAGCCTCACCCTGTCCTGGGACATAAAAAAGTTCCAACAAGGAGCCAGGCATTTAGCCTAGCAGTTAAGATGCCCAAATCTGTTATGAGAGTGCCTGGGTTCAATTTCTGGTTCTGGCTCCTGACTCTACTTCCCACCAGTGCAGACCCTAAGAGGGAGCAGTGATGGTATAAATTATTGGATTCCTGCCACCCAGGAAGACTTGGATTGTGCTCTCAACTCCTAGCTCCAGCCACAGACATTACAGGCATCTGGGGAGTGAACCATGGGATGGGAATGCTCTCACTCTTTTCTCTCCTCCTCCTCCTCCTCTCAAATAATTTTTAAATGTTCTAACAGCAAAATTATATGAAAGATAAGTTATTTTGACAGATCACAAAAAATAAATCCTACAAAGGAGTTTAATAGGAAACTGTTGCACCATTTTTCTCCTTTCTGGTAGCTCAACCTTTTCCCCTCTCAACTCCCCTACACTGTCCTAGGTTTTGTAAGAAGAATAGAATAACACAATAAAGAAGTATATGAAACTTACTTGGGTTTCCAAAACTGTGATTTTTTTTTTTTTTGACAGGCAGAGTTAGACAGTGAGAGAGAGAGAGAGAGACAGAAAGAAAGGTCTTCCTTTCTGTTGGTTCACACCCCAAGTGGCCGCTACGGCCGGTGCATTGTGGCCGACGTGCTGCACCAATCCGAAGCCAGGAGCCAGGTGCTTCCTCCTGGTCTCCCACACGATTGCAGGGCCCAAGGACCTGGCCATCCTCCACTGCACTCCCGGGCCACAGCAGAGAGCGGGACTGGAAGAGGAGCAACTGGGACAGAATCCGGCACCCCAACCGGGACTAGAACCCCGGGGTGCCGGCGACGCAGGCGGAGGACTAGCCTAGTGAGCCATGGCGCCAGCTCAAAATTGTGATATTGACAAACACAGCTCTAACAAGCATGTGCTTTGGATGAACAATTATAAATACAATAGCCAAGAACAGCACATTGTGGTAGGTTTTGAATTTTGAATTATATTACTTTCTTGAGCCATTCAAAAAGGGCTACCTATTTCATTCTGTTGTTTTCCTAAATATGAAATTTCAATTTTGCTATCTCATTTTCCTTCCATATCTCCTCTTGGCATCTAGGTTACTACAATTGAAAAATACCACAGGGTCCCTTCTCTCTAGAGTTGACAACCCAATTAGAGAGACAGATAAACCAGAAAAGAAATACATAAACAGATATTAGGTCATGGTAACTGCCAAGAAGAAATTAAAACCAAGGAATGTGATAAAGGGACTTGCAGTAGAAGTTGAGGTAGAAAAGCGATTACCTCGAGGGCTAAGAAAGTCTGAGATGACATTTGAGTTGGTATCTCACCAGCTATGAGAAGGAATAAGAGCATTCCAGAAGAAGGAACAGAAACTGCAGAAGTCCTGAGGTAGGAACCAGCTTGTTGTGACTGTAATTATTTCCTCCTTCCCTAGTGAGAATATTCATTATCATCAATGAACAATCTCATGCACATTTTCCCACAGTTGCCCAGCTTTCACGATATCCACAGTACCAGAATACATTCAAATCTTGCATCATATTCTTGTTTCATATTAAAGATGTGATAAGGGGCAAGCATTTAGTGCAGTAGTTAAGATGCTGCTTTGGATACCCTCATCCATACCGGAGCATCTGGGCTCAGACCCCTGCTCTGTTTCCAATTCCAGCTTCCTGTTCACACACACCCTGGGAGGACCACACAGGTAGTTGGGTCCCTGGCACCCACATGTGAGACTTTGACTGAGTTCCTGTGTCCTGACTTCATCTGACCCAGCCCCAACTGTTGCTGGCATTTGGGGAGTGAACCAGTAGAATGGAAATCTGTCACTACGTGTTTCTTTCAAATAAATAAATTTCAAAAAAAATTCCTTAATCTAAAAAAGTATGATAAGAAAGAACTTAAGTTAGCAAGGAAGCTTAAATTTTTCCATATATTCTTAACTATTGGTTTGACAAAGGTAAAAAAAAAAAATGTTATCCTACTACAGTTTCAATGATTTGTGATTACTTTAAAATTTACTGTATATGGGTGAGATGGTCATTTTTCCAATTAATTATTGTTTATAGCCATTGTCTATATTCTTACTAAAGTAGAGACTTTTTGCTTTTTACTTGTTAAACTTCTTATTCAGTGAAGGAATAAGCCTTTTTTACTGTAATGTAGATTTAAAACATGTTATTTCAAAAACAAAAAAGAAAGGGACAGGAAAAGAGAGTGGGAGGGAGAGAGGGTGAAGGAAGGAGGGAGAAAGGAAATAACATTATATTCTTAGAACTGTATCTATGAACTATATTAAATCTGTTAAAACTAATTAAAAATTATTTTAAATTTAATTATAACATTTTCCATTAATATTTTCATAAGTTCTATTACCAAGAAAACAATGGCTAGGTATGCTTTTCATGGAAGTGACTAGATTACTCACAGAAGAGTAATTAAAATACTTTGTCTTCCAAAAGTCCTGATCACATCAGGAAGCCACGCTCTTCTCTGGAAGCAGTGATGGATATGGGAGTCTGGGCTGCCATATTCCAGATGTGCTAATATTAAGGGTGCTCTTAGGAAACTGCCCCTCTTTTGGGGCCTCCAGAACTCTTTCCAATGCCATGATGGCTACAGTCAAGACCTATGAAAAACGCACATTAATGTCTTCCCCCTGAAAGGCCCTTCATTTGTTTCATTAAAAATAGAAGTGTGGTTTCTATCACACATTGTGAAATGGTATTTTTAGAAAACAATTTCAAGAAATAAGTTTACCAAAAATATCTAAGGGCAAAGTTTCACAATTTTTTCCCTTTGAATTGACTCACTACCCTGGAGAATTCAAGACTGCCACTCCTTTCCCATTTTTTTCCTTTTCACATGACCAGTGAGAGAGCTAGGTAATAACTTCAATTCTTCCCATGACAGAGAAACAAAACTGAAAGAAACCCAAGATTTGAGAAAACAGAGACTGACTTCAAGTCAATTAGCTACGACAGAAAGAAGGAAGGAAGGAAGGAAGGAAGGAAGGAAGGAAGGAAGGAAGGAAGGGAGGGAGGGAGGGAGGGAAAAAAAAGATAGAAAGCTGATTGATTCATTTTGATGTCCAGTCAGAATCAAAAGTGTGTCCTTGATGAAAAGCTTGCTATACAGAGAAATCTCTACACCATGATACAAAAAAATAAATAAATAAAAATTAAAAAAGTAAAACTTTACTCCATTAATCTACAGATCTAGGGTATTAATATAGTGAATTTCAGGCAAAAACAGTAAGTTTTTGTTTTGTAGATCTATCGTGACTGATTACATTCAAACTGTTTCCAGTTTCTGGTGGGCCACATAGGAACTGAGCTTGGCTTCTCATACAGTGAACCAAACAGCCAACGTGGACAAGCATGGTGAGGAGCAGCAGAGGAGCGCTGTAGTTCTTTGCTGTGTTTACACAGCTCAGTGAGGGAACAATCCCTGAGGCTCAGGGCACTGGTCCTAACCTAATCTTGCCAGTTCCCCAACTCCCAGGGTCACCTCCATCAGGGAGTTCTTCTTAGGTTATTCTCACACTCCCTGGCTTTAAACTCCTTTCATTTTATGCCAGGCTCCTTAGACCTACCTTCTTCCATAGTGGTATCTACAACTCTGGTCTGGTCACTCCCACCTCATAACTGATCTTCTCCAGTAGCTTCTTCTGAAGTTCCTTCCCTATCAGAATTCATCCTTCCTGTGGCTGCAGAAGTCTTCCATAATCGACATTCCAAAGACTCCTCCTGATAAAGAACCTACATAGCTTCCTTTTGGTCTACCGTGACCTATTAGCCCTTCAGAAATTTAAGCCCTTCCCATCTCATCATTCCAGCAAGTAGATCAGTCTATGTTCAAGATTAGAATGCCTGACATTATGACCACTAGAATGTAAGCTCCCTGAGTTCAGGAATAGTTTTTCTGGATTGTACAGCTGTATCCCATGTTGAATGAATGAGTTTTAGATTCTCTTAGTTTTATTCCGTGTGATACTCCCTTCACTTATATTTTCATTCCTTTCATTCTCTACCAAGTCTTCTGCCTTACCTTTTGAGAAGTAAAGCTCAATAGGAGAGTAGTTCTCTCAATTTGTCTCTCAATTATTCCACTAGTTCTCTCATCATTTCCTCCCCCTAGATACTTAATTTTTGTACCATTTCAGTTTGCGGATTCCATAGTTGTTGGAGAGGGAGCTGTTCTTCATTCAATTAGTCATTCAACATTTATTGCATGCATTGTACTATGCACTAGATTTGCCCAAGGCTCTGGGCTACAGCCGTCAACAAAACAGATAAAGGACACCATTCTCTGTGATTATATTCTAGTTTGGAGAGAAAGACAGTAAACAGCATAAATAACTAATATTAATAGTATGTTAAATAATTACAGCTGCTAAAAGGGAGTGGAAGCAAGGCAGATAAGAAAATAGGGCAATTAGGAAAAGCCTCTCCATAAGGTGATCTTGAGTAAGAGTCAAGGGAGCAGGGAAAAAGCATTCACGCCTCAGGGGCAAGAGCATTAAAACAACTGTAACTGTACATGCAAAGACCCTTAGGTGGCCCAGTATGGCTGGAAAGGTGATGAGTGTAGAGAGTGATGAGAAGTGGTCAGAGAGGTAAAGGAGTGCTTTGCTCATAGGATCAAAGCTAGGACCGTGTAGAACTATGTCCAAGAGGAATGAACACCATCATATGGGTCAGTGTTCTTTTTTTTTTTTTAAAGATTTAATTAATTTATTTGAGAGGTAGAGTTGCAGTGAGAGGGACAGACAGAAAGGTCTTCCATCCACTGGTTCACTCCCCAAATGGTCACAACAGCCGAAGCTGGGTCAATCCGAAGCCAGGAGCCAGGAGCTTCTTCCGGGTCTTCTACACGGTGCAGGGGCCTAAGGACTTGAGCCATCTTCCACTTTCCCAGGTCATAGCAGAGAGCTGGATTGGAAGAGGAGCAGCCGGGACTAGAACCGGCGCCCATATGGGATGC
The DNA here is from genome assembly GCF_033115175.1 of Lepus europaeus. Taxonomy (NCBI): domain Eukaryota; kingdom Metazoa; phylum Chordata; class Mammalia; order Lagomorpha; family Leporidae; genus Lepus; species Lepus europaeus. The sequence goes on from NC_084843.1 coordinate 33,227,104, forward strand.
CAGAGCCGCAGACGGAGAATTAACCTACCATACCACAGTGCTAGCCCTAACAGTGTTCTTAATTATCTTCTGGACATCTTGGTGGCTCAATACTGGAGTCTTTACTGACACAACATCACCAGGAAAGGTCACCAAGCCAATAGTCAGCAGCATAAAGCCAAACCCAGACTTCTGGGGGTTGTTCAAGCTAAGGCAGAGTCAAGGCAAGTATATCTTTACTTAGTCTCTCTATGCCTCCATTACCTCATATGCAAAATGGGAGTCCTAACAGTATCTGTTTCATAGAGTTCTTTGTAAAATATGATGAGTGATCAACCATACAGCCCACTAATAAACATTCCAGATTCTATTCTTAACACTTTAAATATAACAACTAAAATATCACTCAGCTAATAATCCTGTAAGATAGATTACTATTATCATCATCTGTATAGAATCCTCATCAGTTTTGTAGGGCTGTCACAATGAATTTCCACAAACTTTGTGGTTTAAAACAACAGAAATTTATTCCCTCACAATTTTAGAAGGCAAGTCCAAAGTGAAGGTGTCAGCAGGGTCATGAGCCTTTTGAAGGCTATGGAGGAGGTTCCTTCCTTGCCTTTTCTAGCTTCTGGTCATCCCTGATATTCCTTGGTTTGTGGATGCATCACTCCAATCTCTGCTCCTTCCATCACATGACCTTGCTCCCTGTGTTTCTGGGTATCAAATTTCCCTCTTCTTTCTCTTACAAAGACAACAGCATTGGATTTAGAGCATACCTTAAATCCAGGATGCTCTCATCTGATGATCCTTAATTACATCTACAAAGAAACCATTTTCAAATAAGATCACATTCATAGGAACTATTATGACTACTGTGATCATCATGTTATAGATGAGAAAACTAAATAACAGAGAAATTACTTGCCTAAAGTTCCCCTGATGTAAATGTCAGGGCCAGAATTAAATGTAAGCATGCTGACTCCAGAGCCCAGGTTTTCACACGCCACTCTACCCGACCACACGTGACGGAGGCTTAGACAGTGCTTGGGTCACAGATCTAATATTGTGTCTATCCAGTAGCCAATCTCATTATCCAGAAATGAAAATGACTGACATTGAGGATTTGTCTGGAAAGGTTGTCTGGGCTGGTCTTGGTCGTTGTTACCAATGTTCTGCCTTTTAAAATCATGGCGTCTTTGAGTTCTGATAGTCAGAAGTTTACAATTAAATGCCACAAGGCTGAGACTGTGATTTTCAGGAAGGTTGAAGAACTTGCCCAAAGTCATACATCTTACAAACAGCAAAGTTGGGGTTTTTTCATGTCTCTCAACTCTACTGCAATTCTTCCAACCATTGTACAGCATTAGGGATGTGAAAAAATTACTCAGCTACATTCCTTCTCAGTTTACTCAATGCAAAAGAAATTGTCCAAAGTTCTACTGGGATGTAGATCTTACTCCATTTTAAATCCCTCCACTCCCTTTATTTCTTCAATTAATCAATCCAGAGTCAAGTTTGAGGATAAAGCAATTTAATTCTGTGATTTTTTTTTCCAGCTTGCTTTTTACTTAAGGAAGTCAGCATAAATGTCAATAAAAACACAAATACTTAAAATGAACTTCAAGCCTCAATGATGATCAGTTAAGCAAACACCAAAAGACAAAGGAAAGGAAGGGGGAAAAAAGATGTGCAGTGGACTGGGAAACAGACAATGAGATCAAGTCAGGGAATGCTGGGGAAGGGCAGTGTGGGGTGAGAATGAAAGGAAGGTACAGAGATGGAATAATTAAATACATAACTCACGTCCTGTTCCACTCATCTCTTCAACCACAGACCTCAGAGGAAGTCACTGGCTTTTATTAACAATCCTTTATTTCCACTCTTTGAAATTTTAATTAGGTGGTTATCCTGAGTTCATAGTTCTTTAGCTAGAAAAGGAGTGCATTTATCTCAGTAACCTGGCTTTGTTACTGAATGGAACTCTCAGAGGCACAGCCCACCTATCAACCTCCAGGGAGCGGAGATGGGAGTGCGGCACAGAACAAGCTGCCCTTGCAGAGCGCACTGTGCCATCCTCAGGCTCCCACCCCCCAGTTCTTGTGTGCTGTGCTCTTCTCAGATTAGCATCATGTAACTGACTGTGCGCTTGATTGCCTCTGACTCTAAAAATGTTAATGATTGCAAAAAATCAAATGCCAACAGAGGTTCTGTGTGTGGGAAATATGGAAGTAAGGGGTCCCCTTCCCTTGCTCTTCTCCTCCTCACTTCCTCCCACTACACCATTCACTCTCTTCATCCACACCCCTTCTGCCCTCCCTTGAATTTTTTTGCCCATAGATTGCATTAAGCATAATAGGCCTTTGTAATCAGCATGGAACCCTATGTTTAAGGGTAGGGCTGGCAGAGAGAAGGCCTGTTTCCGGCAAAGTAATGTCACTGAGACTGTAGACAGGAATTCCCTGTGTCTCAGCCAACAGGCGTTAACAATCTGGTGTATTGATGGTCTCTGCAATAAGCACATTTCTTCCATGAAACCAATCTTCTTCCACATCTGAAAATGAAAAATTTTGCCCTGGGGACTCTACTCTTTCTCAGAGCAGCTGCATTTGTCAACAAGTCTTGGTTATTTGCAGATAGCAAAATGGACTAAGAAAATCTGCCTTGGTTATACATTACTAGCGTAGGGTAATAGTGGAAGTGGGGCAAAAACTGACTCAGGTTACCTAGCTTGATAGTCCCTATATCTTGCATTCATAAATTTTCTCATTTCTACCTCCTCATTTTTGTACCATAAGGTATGAAATTCAAAAGCTACATAACAATTTTACTGCAGAAATGAATGCTGTAAAGCAAAGTTTAAAAAAAAAAAGACAATATAGTAATGTTTGCAACACTATTGAAAAGTTGGTTTCTCTAATACGTAAGAGTCACTAAACTATGACCTTGTCTAAATAAAGTCAGAATTGGTGAACTCAAGAGGCTTCCATAGCCTTGCCAGCTCATGACAAGAGCCTCGGGTGATTACTGATGCCATAAATAAGAGTGTCAATTGTGAAATCAACAACAGGAGTCACTGTGCACTTATTCCCCATGTAGGATCTCTGTCCTTAATGTGTTGTACTTTGTGAATTAACGGTATAATAAGTACTCAAACAGTACTTTACACTTTGTGTTTCTGTACGGGTGCAAACTGTTGAAATACTTTACTTAGTATATACTAAATTGAAATACTTTACTTAGTATATACTAAATTGGTCTTCTGTATATAAAGATAAATTGAAAATGAATCTTGATGTGAATGGGATGGGAGAGGGAGTGGGAGATGGGAGGGTTGTGGGTGGGAGGGAGGTTATGGGGGGGTGGGGAGCCACTGTAATCCAAAAACTGTACTTTGGAAATTTATATTTATTAAATAAAAGTTTTAAAAAAAGAGTCACTAAAAATCATTTTTTAAAGATTTATTTATTTATTTTAAAGTCAAAGTTATACAGAGAGAGGAGAGGCATAGAGAGAGAGAGTGGTCTTCCAACCACTGGTTCACTCTCCAATTGGCCGCAATGGCTGGAGCTGCGCCAATCCAAAGCCAGGAGCCAGGAGCTTCTTCCAGGTTCTCCCACATGAGTGCAGGGGCCCAAGGACTTAGGCCATCTTCTACTGCTTTTGCAGGCCACAGCAGAGAGCTAGATGGGAAGTGGAAAAGTTGGGTCTCCAAATGGCACCCATCGCCCACATGGGATGCCGGCGCTTCAGGCCACTGCACCACAGGGCCAGGCCCTAAAAATCATTTTTAAAGATGCATAGCCTGGGGGGTGTTGTTGTGGCATAGAGAGTAAAGAAGCCACCTGCAATGCCAGTAACCCATGCGGGCACCGATTCATGTCTCTGCAGTTCCTCCAATCTAGCTCCCTGCTGATGATCCGGAAAGGCTGCAAAGGATGACCCAAGTGCTTGGGTCCCTGCTACCCATGTGGGAGACCCAGATGAAGCTTCTGGCTCTTGGCTTCAGTCTAGCCTGGCCCTGGCCATTGCAACCATTTGGGGAATGAGCTGGTGGATGGAAAACCTCTCTCTTCTCTCCCCTCTCATTCTTTCTCTGTAACTCGGACTTTCAAAAAAATAAATAAACCTTTTTAAAAAAAATGCTCAACCCACCTAATAAGAAATGGGAAAATAATAGGAAATTCAAAGAAAAAGAAATAGATATTCTCAACATATTAATGTATTCTAATTATCTTTAATTTTTAAAATGTAAATGAAAAATGAGATACCTTTTATCACTTGTTTAGAATAGCAATTTTTAAAAAGTTTTACACATAATATTCACTAACACTTATTAAAATCACCAAAATTTTAAAAATACTGACAGTATTAATATTGGTGAGGATGTGGAGCAACCAGAACTCTTGTAAATTGTTGATGGGGATGCAAAATAGCACAGCTATGCAGGAAAAGTGTTTGGCAGCTTCTTACAAAGTTAAATATATATTTATCATATGACTAGGTAATTTTATCTGTAATTTGACTTGAGAAAAGTAAAAACATATGTACACACAAAAACTTGTCCCCAAATATTTATAACAGCTTTAATCATACTTGCCAAAAACTCAGAACAATCCATATATCCCTCAACTGATTAATGCACACAAATAGTGATACAACCTTACAATGAAATTCTACTCAGCAAAAATTTAAAAATAGAGTAAACTACTGATAAATGCCACAACATGGATGAATCTCCAAAGTATTATGCTAAGTGACAGAGCCAGACTCAAAGGCTATATACTGTAATGATTTTATTGTTATGGCATTCTGGAAAAGGCAACTATAGACAGAAAGAAGATCAGTGGGAAAAGGCTCAGGGTAGGGACAGGGGTCTGACTACAAATGACCAGAGGGGACCCCTGGAAATGATGGAAACACTCTGTGTCTTTGTGGTGAGTAGTTAGAGGATACCAAAAAAGGGTGAACTTTATTGAAAATTCATTAAATAAATAAACCATATAAATTGACAAGGGTATGGGGAAACAGATCCTTCTTATACATTGTTGAGAAAAGAACTGTGTATAGCTCCTTTGGTTTAGTAATGTCTATCATCTTTTAACCCAACAATGCTACTTTTAGAAATTTAACCTGCTGATACAGTCATGAATATATAAAAAGATGCATGTACAAGGATGCTCAGTACAGCACTGTCTGTGTGTAACAGTAGAAGACTAAAAATGATTAAAGGTCCATCAACTGTGGTCTGGATAGGCAAATTCTACCACATCCATAATGTATAATACTGAAACTCAGGCATGATAAAGACGGAGCTAGATCTATAATACTGATGTAAACTGTCTTTAAAACATTTCATTATGCAAAATGAAAAGTGTAGAACAAGGTATGCAGTATGTTTCCGTTGGCTTAAGCCATAGATTCCTAGTCTGTCTGTAGAGATTTTTTTGTTGTAATCTTGGAGAATGCCTAGAATCATGCCCCAGTAACCCCACTAACAGCGAAGAGGTAACTGCAGTGAGATACTTTAATGACCTCCATACATTAATATTTGGGACTTAAACAAGAGAGAGACCTAACATTTATTCAACATGTAATATTGTTCAACAGCTAGATCCAGGTCTCTAGCTGTAAGCCCTTTCTCTTAAAACAATTTGACTATTTTTCTCCCTAATTGGGAGAAGGATATAGATGAACGTAGGTGAATCTACTAACAGCAGTTTTTGAGGAATGGGGCCATGGGTTCACCCCAGATTTGTAAATTCATTGGAAAGACCCACAAGACTCAGCATAGGGTCACATTCACAGTGAAAGGATATGAAGCTAAACCAGCCAAGAGAAAATACACACTGACCAAGTCATGGAAAACCAGGCACAAGCTTGGAAGGATCCTCTCCCAGGAGAGACACATCAGATGTGCTTTCTTTCTCCAGCAATGAGTTGTGTCAACACATGTTAAATATCTACCAGGGAAACTCACCAGGAAAACTACCAGGAAAAGACCCTGCACCTAGGGTTTTCTCTGTGGGCCTGTCACATATGCACCTTCCATCCAGCACATATGGAGATGCCAGACTCTAGAAGGAAAGTAGGTGCCCAGCACAAACCACACTGCCTGAGCAATCCAGGCACAGCAACCGTCTCCATCAGAATGGAACCCTTCCAAAATCCCAGCTCCCAGGCACCAGCAAGAGCTGGCTCTGGAAGCAGGCTTCTCCAAGGACAGCTGTCTCAAGCCTGCAAGTCAAGTCCCTTCTGTACAGAGCAACCGCTATGACCATCTTCACTCTTTCCATTCTTTATTCGTCCCCTTCCCTTCCCCTACTCTCTTTTTCTTCCTCCCATAATTTCTCGAGAAACTTAAAAGTCTTAGCAGAAATGTCTGAAAATCTCGATGCTTTGCATTGATGAGGAAAAACTTACAGAGGGTTTCTAGTTTTACAATAAAATGGCAAAGTGCTAGGAGCCAGGAAGGTGAGCAATGAGCAAACAGGAAGTTGTGCATTAGTGCTTTGATGTGGACTTTGCTGACTGCCCACTGGAGCACTCTGTTAGTCAGTTACCAATCTGATTAATAAAAGCAACCACCTCCAGGTTCCCGTTCATTCATTCTTCCAAGATAAACATCATCTCTTCTGTCCTGTGGGCAGAACTGCAGAGTCTCACCCAGCTGGCTTTGGGTAGATTCCAAGCTTTGTTTTGAGGGAAATTTGGTACCTCCCCTCTGGTATTATGTGTCTTATACTGATATAAGATAAGGGAAAGTCCCTCTGGATAAGATATAGTCAAGTCTCTAAATGCCCACAGTAACTTGGTCACCAATTATCTGGTCTCTAAGCACTCTGCTATCTCTTCAACCATGAACGTAGAGAGATTATCTGCACTTTTATAAACATGAGCATTCAATCTTAAGTCAACTAGTTTGTAGTTCCTGTGAATAATATGGTGGATACGACTGATATTTCAGAAGACATCATGATATTTTTCTCCTTGTTCTTTTTTTCCTAAGCATATTTTCTGTACCCATTTAGCGAGGAGGAAGACAGGAGGGTTTAGAGAATTGCCCCCAGGATCTTGGAGACAGGAGTGTCCTCTGAAAGCAAAATTAGTAAGATCAATAAATACACAGCAGATGAAAGTAACTTCTATCCAAATCACCCACACTTAAGGAAAAAAAGTCTACTTGACTTGTAGCTTGAATATCTCATCAAATCTAGAATTTGGCTTAAAAATAGGTCTTATTAAATTTCTCACACTTTGTGATGAAAGAATATGTGAATATGGTGAGAGTGGCGCCATTAGCATGGAGCAAAAACGCAACAAAAAGAATTTCAGTGTATCTCGAGCATAGCCTTAGAGAGAAGGTACCTCGGCCATGGACACAAACGTGCCATTCCCTAACAGTTGTTTCCCCATGATTATGAATATTGTCCCTTAGTCTAAGACAACCAGACCAACTCCCCCGACTCTGATTTCACACTTGCCATGTTATCTTGCCATGTCAATTTTCCTACAAAATAAAAAAATGAACTGGCCATCATTAATCAATAAATGGATATTATACCTTACAACCCCGTCTTTTGTATGTTTTATTTCACAGTATTTTCATTCATTCTTTTTTTATGCAAAGAAAGATTTATTTAAGTCAGAAACCTCCTACTGCAGCAGTCAGGAGGTGGGGGAGGTGGACTCCAAGAGAGGAAGACCTGAGAAATTTGTCAAAGTAGTGTCTTTTAAGCAGAATTTGGGTGAGCAGAACAATAGCTAACAATCAACCAGAGGACAGGGACAGAATCCATCAGAAGGCCAGAACTGTAATCCTGTCTAGCTTGCTCATGATAAAACAAGAAAGCCATCAGAAGGGTGGTGTAGCTAACTTCTTCCTTCTATTCTCATGATAAAACTAGAAACTCAGAGGAGTGGGATTGATATTTTGTCTCTTGAGGCAGATTCTGAACAGAAGGAAACATTTTGTACACTCTTAAAGGGACTCCCCCTTATCTCATACCAACAGGGACCTAACCTAACCATTAGCCCATCTAATTCTTCACATTCCCCACCCCAGAATAATAGACCCTAACTGTTGTTAGGGCTATGAGCTAAAAGGAGTATCTTTGAGGGACAGCAGCACAGCATTCTTTTAGGGTTGATCTAAGGGTTCCTGGCAAAATGCAGATTTCCTCGGGGGTGTCATCTGAAGTACTGCCTGGAGTTTGATGGCTTCTACTTGTTTACCCCTGACTGGGGAGGTGATCTGTTGCTGGCTGAAGTTGAATTCAAACTGGACCTGAGTCACACTGTAGTTGGATTAGAGTCATGGTGCCAAGTGTTATGGAGAAATGACGATGAAGGAAGGCAACCTCAGCTCTTGTCTCAGGTAGGAGAATTTCCACGTGGGCCAGTATTTTTGTCCATTTGATTCCCTGAGGTGAACTAGATGATCTGTCCCTATAAGGTCTGGGCTCCTTGTAGAATCCAGGAGACCACTGGAACCACACATACAGCACACTCTGTATACTTCTTACTTGTACCCAGGCACCTGCTTTCTCATTTATTAGGCTCACAGGTAGAAGCAGTGCAGCCAGACAAGGAAGCCAACTCGCAGGGCCAGCAGAGACAAGAATGATCCCACATGCTTTCTCTCCTTTAGAATGACAATGTTTTGGGGGGAGAGAAAAATTGTCTCCACTTCAGCAAAAGCTCATAATTCTAGAAGGAAATATCTCCTCCACTTTAGCAGAAGTCAAGAAATCATGTACTAGGAAGCATGGACTATGGTACTAGGAAATGACTGCCAAATAACTGGAATTCACTGTAGAAATTCTTGAAAACCTAAAGACTCTGGGGAAAACATGAGTTGAAGAGGAAAATTTTATTTCACCTTCTGGGAAAGTCTTTGTTGCCTACAACTGACTTCTGGGAATGACAATTGGTAGACCTATTTTTAGGGATGGGATAGTCATCAAATACTTGGATAACAAAGACAATATCACCCTCCATGCATTTGCCAAGGATCAGGAACCTTTCAGAGATTTATAAAGTGTTCATTTATTCCATTTTTCTCACCTTCCATTTTCTAGTGAGGTGATTCATGCCACACCAGTTCTTACAACTTGACCTCCTGTTTGTTTCCTCCTCACAGCATCGCTAAACTCCACCTCCCTACAGCCTACTGTACTCCTGACTTCTGCTCCACTACTCCACTAAAGTCATTCACACAAGTATCACCAATAATATCTTAATACCAAATCCAATGGACACATTTCAATATTTAAGTTTCCTATAGAATTTGATAGGAATGACTTCTTTTTCTTTAAACTCCCTCCTTTCGTGACTCCCATGACACCAGCTCATCTATTAGCTCTTCTACTTCTCTGATCCCTCCTTTGCTAACTCTTATTTTATTTCATACACTAAATACAGATGTCCCACAGTATTGCATTTTGGCCCCTTGAGTCATCTCATTTTATATACACACACCCAACTGAATGGTCATGACTCCCTATCTCTGTGGAAATTGACTCCTCATAGGGAGCTATGAGGATAGCTCCCTAACATCTATAGAGATGATGCCCTAATATTTGGGGGGATCTCTCTGGAGATAATTTCCTAATCTTTGTGATGACAACTCCCTAGTCTTTATGGCTATTATTCCCTGATCTGGGCTGTATTTTCAGCCCAGGTTGGTAATGCTGGTAATCTACTGCACATGTCAGCTTGAATGTTCCACAACAAAATTCACTATTCCTAAAATTTAACATCCCCTCCCCTTTAAATTGATCTTTCTGGAAATTTTCTCAGTAAAGGTCACCACTTCCACCTAATCCAGCTCTCCCTAGATTTGCTATTCTCTAAGCTCCAAGTTTTGTTGATTGTACCCACTAAATATCTCTCAAATTCATTCATTTTTCTATTTATTTATTTATTTCCTGGACTTCTGCAATAACTTCTCCAGAGGTCACCCCACCTCTAAGCTCTTCTACTTACAATCCATCCTTTACTTTGAAGGTAACACAGTCATCCTAAAACTTTAGCCCAATTATGTAGCCATACCACTGGGGAGTTCTTCAATGGTGTCTTTGTTCCTCAAAATACAAGTCAAACTCTTTAATAACAATTTTAAGGCCATAATAACTATTCATAACTACATAATCCAGGTGTAATTTAAAATGTTCATCTCTAAATGGGTCCATTTTTTTCATATCCTCATGCCTTGTAAAATGTTCCTATTTAGTCTTTCTACTTAATTTCAATTTGGTATCCATTTTCCAACTTCCTCTTCCCAGTCACTCCTAAGCCTTATTCCATGTTCAGGCTGACTTTTTAAGGGAGTGGGAGGCTACATATAGGAGGGAGAACATGTGGTATTTGTCTTCCTGTGTCTGGATTATTTTCACTTAACATGATTTCCTCCAGTTCCACCCATTTTGCCTCAAATGATAGGATTTCATTCTTTTTATGGCTGAATAATACTTCATTATGTATTTATACCACATTTTGAAAAATCTTTTCATCTGTTGATGGACACCTTGATTGATTCCATATCTTGACTACTGCAAATAGTACTGTAGTCAACTAGGTAGTACCTATTTGATATAACAATTTCAGTTTCTATTGTTACACATCGTAGAAGGATGACTACAGTTCCCAATAAACTATTATTTATTTTCTGAGCAAATAGGAAACAAGAACTCAAGCCCTCTAGTCAACAGATAAGGAAATATCAATTACCCTGATTTGATCATTATATATTATATACACTTATTGAAATATTGCACTGTACCCATAAATATGTACAAATAAAATAATAAAGAGAAAGATCTTTCTGATGTCCAAAATGTTCCTCTTTCCTCTCTTTTTTTTTTTTTTTTGACAGGCAGAGTGGACAGTGAGAGAGAGAGACAGAGAGAAAGGTCTTCCTTTTGCCGTTGGTTCACCCTCCAATGGCCGCCGCGGTAGCGTGCTGCGGCCGGCGCACCGCGCTGTTCCGATGGCAGGAGCCAGGTGCTTCTCCTGGTCTCCCATGGGGTGCAGGGCCCAAGCACTTGGGCCATCCTCCACTGCACTCCCTGGCCACAGCAGAGAGCTGGCCTGGAAGAGGGGCAACCGGGACAGGATCGGTGCCCCGACCGGGACTAGAACCCGGTGTGCCAGCGCCGCAAGGCGGAGGATTAGCCTGTTGAGCCACGGCGCCGGCTTTCCTCTCTTTTTTATCTAACTCTATATTACAAAGAAATTGAGGTTCCAGATAATTACTCTATATGTCATACCTTCCATGAAGATCTCCCGACATCCTCTTGTTCTTCTCTAGTGATGGATAAAAAAATACTCTCTTTGGCATTCACTCATAGCACCCTTCCAACAATGCTATAAAAACCTTTAACCTGTGTCAGTTTTCTCAAAGACACTAAGCCTGTTGAGAACAGGGTGCACCTTTGACCTCTCCAGAGCCTGACAAAAGATCTGGCCTGTAGCAGGATTTCATTTGTCAGTTGAAGAAATAAATGTATGAGATTTATTTGAATTTTTAGCACACAATGTTTTCCGTGGTGGTGGGGTGGCATTTGACTACTTCAAATGCATTTTAACTTCTCAACCCCAGGGTTGTGACTATTTTTAGTGAGATGCCAGGCAACCTCAGCTTCAGTTTGCATGTTTTGTAGGGAGAAAGCGGACAGATGTTTGGGCAGTAAATCCCAAATCTGACTCCCAGAGCTTAGTCATAAACTCCATGGGATGCTTTGCATGGAATTATCAGTAACAGACTCACATGGCATGTTTATAACTGAGGAGGCTACACACTTAGCTGGGAATTCCTTAGTAAACATGGTTAACCCCACATGGTATCTGGGAGTCACTTGTTTTGATTAAGGAGAGGCAGTACAATTTGGTGACAATATACCTGCTCATTTATGAGTAGGAACAATCGTAGGAGGTGGGATCTCAACTCTGCCTCTTACTAACTTTGTGTCTTAGACAAGTTATTCAAGGTATGTAAATCTTCACTTTCTAGAGTAAAAATTTAAAGACAACACTTTGGTAAACTGATGTGAAGATAATGAGGCCTTTATGAAAAAAAAAGTGATTAGAGTGATCCAGTCTGGCCCCAAGGCCTCAGTTACCGGCCACGGACTCTGCATTCAGTCCAGATATATATGCATTGTTGATCCTTTGCTGCCTCCTTGAACTTTTAGCTAGGATGGCTCCTAGGCACCTCAGACCTATTCTGCTCAAACAGAACTCACCCTCTCCCTTCATTCCAAATCTGTTCCTCCTCCACTTTTCCAAACCTCTACACTCAAAGCTCGGTAAACATCTCAAGAACAGCATCATCCTCTCGTATTACTTTTCACCCTTGTACTTCACATCCAAGTGACCCAATGTCTACCAAATGGTCCTCAGACCTTGTACCAAGTCCTGGGACGTTACCTCCCAGTGACTCTGACGCCTGGGTATCCCTCTCCGTCGCACTGATGGCTTCTTAGTCCAACCAGCACCACCTCCCACTGCAGGCTCCTAATTGGTCCCCTGCATCGACCCTTGCTTCTAGAACTAACTGCTTTTGACTGCGGTCAAAGTGATCTTCTGAAAGTGTCTATGTGATCACATGACCCACTAGCTACTTAGAACATTTCAGTGTCAGATTCCTTTCAGTACAAAAATTTAAAAATAAAAAACCACCAGCTCCTTAATGTAGCCCACGGGTCCTGCGTGTTCTGCCTGTTCCTGGGTCTCCAGCCTCTATCACTTTCTTTCCCTCCCTCACTGCCTCCTTTCAGCCCTCACTTCACCATGCTGTCCCTGCCACAATTTATTTGTTCTGTGAGGAACATTCTCTTCCCACCTCCTGCTTGGGTATTTTCTATTTAGCCTTCAGTTTCTGCTGAAAACCACTTCCCAGAAGATGCCTCAGAAACCCCTTACCTGAACCCCACACTAGCTGTACCTTTCACAGCACTCTAAAGATTTCTTCACAGCATTTAAGGCCATTATAATGACTTATCTATAGATGTAGGTCTTGCACCAGACCAGTCCCTCCCAATTCTGCTGTGTATTAGATTCAATGGCGAATTTTGTAAAAACAGCAACTCTGGGGTCTCACCCAAATCAACTGAATCAGAATTGCTGGAGAAGGGGGAGGAATTGGTATTTTGTAATGGCTCCCTGTGTATCTAACATGCAGCTAGAATTAGAAACGCTGGTAAGGAAGGCAAAGCCTAAGTCTTTTATCCGTGACTTTATCTTTAGTGCCAAGCACATAGCAGTATCTCCTAGAGTAGATACTCAATAAACAGTAACTTAGTTATAATGATTCTTTATGTTATGGTCAAAATGGTTATAATTAAGATCATTAAGCCATATGACTCCCTTTTTTTAAATTTTTTTTATTTCACAGGTAGAGTCATAGACAGTGAGAGAGAGACAAAGAGAGAAAGGTCTTCCTTCCATTGGTTCACCCCCCAAATGGCTGCCACTGCTGGTGCTGCGCCGATCCAAAACCAGGACCCAGGTGCTTCTTCCTGGTCTCCCCAGCAGGTGCACGGTCCCAAGTACCTGGGCCACCCTCCACTGCCTTCCCGGGCCACAGCAGAGAGCTGGACTGGAAGAGAAGCAACTGGCAAAAGAACCCAGCGCCCATATGGGATGCCGACACCACAGGCGGAGGATTAACCAAGTGAACTACAGCGCTGGCCCCAAGCCATATGACTTTCTGTCCGCATACTCAGTCTCTGTGATTTTTTTACCACATAACTAACAAATTAAAACTGTAGCAGCCAAATCATCTTTTAAAAATTCGATGAGTTTCCATTTTCCTGTCAAGGATTGACCAGAACCTACCAGATGTAATATTTTCCCATAAGTCATATCTCTAAGATGAAATAAAATACATTTAAAAATTCAATTCATATTATACAATTTCTTTTTATGTAGGTATGTATTAGTATTGATAGTCATTTCAATAATGATACCATGAATTAATTGAATCACTGCTTCATCTTCAGCTTGATTACTCTGCTAGTTTTTCTCTCCTGTCACATGACCTAACTTACCAAGCAAATGTCAGCCCTGCTCAGTGGTCAGGACTGAGGTCTCTTCTGCTTGCAGCTTTCCTCCCTAGCCCTGTCTCAGAGGACAGGCCCTCGACAATTTCCCTCTACAGAGAAACTTCTAAAGATATAGTTTCTCTATTCCAGCACTCAACCATAAATCTGCATTGGAATCACCTGCAAGACTTGCTAAAACCATAAATTACCGGACCCGTCAGAATTTCTGAGTAAGTCTGAGGTAAAGCCAAGGAATCTACATTTGTAACAAGTTGCCAGTGCCACTGCTGCTGTCCAAAGACCACACTTTGAAAACCACTGCTTTAATTTATAATGCACTGTAGCCATCCCTAGTTGATGGGGAGAGAGAGAGAACATGAGTGCTAGCACAGTGCAGAAGACTACCCAATTTATTCTTTAAATGCATGATCATGGGCCTTTTCGCCATAATTTCAGAGGGACTTTCTCCGTGCCATTTTTCTGTAAACAACCCAGTATATCCCACCCATATTTCTCCCTTCATAAGAAAGAGATTGTGAAGGGATGTGGCAGCAACGTGTCTCTTCCTTACTAGGCAATTCCCTCAGCCATCTCCAGGCTACTTTTTAAAGGCAGATATTGTTCACCATCCCTGATGCCAGCCACAGTGAAATCATTTTGGGGATTTTTTTTTAAAGATTTGTTTTATTTATTTGAAAGACAGAGTTATAGAGAGAGGTAGAGACAGAGAGAAAGGTCTTTCATCCGCTGGTTCACTCCCCAGTTGGCCACAATGGCTGGAGCTGCGCCAATCTGAAGCCAGGAGCCAGGAGCCAGGAGCTTCTTCTGGGCCTCCCACATGGGTGCAGGAGCCCAAGGACTTGAGCCATCTTCTACTGCTTTCCCAGGTCATAGCAGAGAGCTGGATCGGAAGAGGAGCAGCCGGGACTAGAACCGGCACCCATATAGGATGCTGGCACTGCAAGCAAGGGCGTTAACCCACTGCACCACAGCACCTGTCCCCTGGGGATTGTTTAATACAATAATGGAGAGGGGCTGAAATAGCAGTGGGGAAGTTGCTAAGAAGCTCTTCAAAGAAAGTATCTTCACAAATCACTTTAGGAGTGGGAGATAGGTGGAAAGGTGGGGTATGGAATTCCAAGGCATCCCAAAAAGAACACAGTGCACTCAAGAACAGCACCTGGCAAGATGCTGGCCAGGCAAGCAAGGCACTAGGGTTAGGATAAGCAGCTGGAGTGAACAGGCCAGTCTGGTCTTTACAGTCACTAGCTGAAAGCAGTACACTCAGATATACATACACAACACATCTTTCCTCTTGACCAGCACAACAGGTTTCCCCAGCCACTTTCAGTGAGGGACTTGTGGGGCACTTTTAGAGTAACCAGCCATCCCAGTTTTCCCAGGACTCTTGTAGTTTTGGAATAAAAGGCCCAAATCCCAAAAATGAAGTGTCAGAGTTGAAAGGATCCTCAGGACTTAGCTCACTGCAGAGGTTCCCAGGCCTGACTGCACAGGAGCATCCCTTCCCCAGCCCTATCCAGGCCAAGGCATCAGAGTCCCTGGGGCCCTCCAGGTGATCCTAGTGCACATTCAGGGCTCTGATATTCTGACCTAAGTCAACACCTTTCAAGTGGCAAAACCGCTGAAACAGGAGGTGTCTAACCTCTGCAGTTCGCCACTGATGGCACAGAAGTACATTCCTATGTGGTCCAGGCCATTGCTAGACATCTGTGATTGTCAGGAAGCTCGCTCTTGGATCATATCTCAACCCAAGTTGTATTTCATTCTAACTTTCACCTACTGATCCCAGCTCTAAGCTATGAAGCAACCTACAATGTTGACTTCTTCATTAAATATATGTTAAATATTAAATATATAAATATATAGTATATGTAAATATAGTATATTAAATGTTAAATATACATATATTAAATATTATATATATATATTTCAGATCTTCAAAGGCTGTTCTCAATCTCCAGTTTTCCAGACTACACAAGCCCAGTTCCATTAACCATTCTTTACAATCACGATGTTTCTCTCAAAACACACTGCTCTGAACTCAAGTTAAAATAACAGATACTGTGGCGTTATTATATCCCTTCACCTGGAGACTAAACTTAATTAACACTGCATAATCTGATCATTTTAGACACTCATATTGGGAACTATGCTCCAGCAAAACAGACTTTTGTCATACGAATTCCTTCCCTGTCAGGCTTCTCTGCCTGCGTGCACTGTTTAAATGTCAACATCAGGGTTTCAGCCGAACAATACTCAGTGCAGTCTCACTAAAGCCTGTGTATTATTGGGAAATTTTCTAAACATGCTTTCCAGGTTTTTATCCAAATCATTGATAACACATCGCATGTAAGACAAGGAGAAGGACAGAATCTCGTGGTATATTCCCCATTAACTTTTTTCAAAGTGGATCTCAAACCATTTATCAACATGAGTTGGCCGTGATCCATGATAGTAAGAATCCCTCTCCAAGCAATGCTTATCTAACTCATCTTTAATCATACCACAAAAGACTCTGCTATACATCTTTCTCATACTGAAGTGTCTACAAGCAAAACTGATATAGTATTTTGGATTTGCTTAAAATGTTCCAATATAAATAACAACAAAAATATATGGGGGAGAGAGCAAGTATGAAGGGGAAGAGGTGGAGGCTCAGACCTGGGATGTCGGGGCCAGCTCACAGCAGGCCAGGTGAGATGGAAATCTGTGGGTCCACAGCACTTTGCATAGTGGCAGGAGGGAGAGCTTGGTGAACTGCTTTTGAAGTTCCACATGGGAAAAAGAAGGAGGGGGTAAATACTGAGGAACAAGTGGAGAGGTTGGGCACCACCCTGACTGCCTCCCTACCCCTTTCCACGACTCACACCCTGGGGAAGAGGCCATGCCATCTTGATCCGTTGTTTGTTTTATCTTTGGACACAAGTAGGGGCCTGCTGCCCCTGCCTCCCGTGGGCGTGCCCACCAATCACAGGGGTCATCTCACCCCACCTCCCATCCATGAACAAGGGCCACAACAATCTAGAAATATTTCCTCCCCAACCATGCACTCCGTACATCCAGGGAAAGCCCTATCTACTTTAAGCTTGTACCACTCCTAACACCATTGAAAAGTGAGCTGGGGGCCAGTAGGCAAGGCTCTGCACAACTGAGCTCCTACCAGTCCACACCACCACTAAGAAGTGAGTTGGGCTCCAGCAGACAGGGCTCCATGCACCAGAGCTCCTACCAGCTCACATCACTACTAAGAGGTGAGCCAGGCTCTAGCAGGCAGGTTTCTGTGCACCTGCTCCAAACGCACAGGCCCATAACAGCTCATAGCAGAGGAAACTGTGCCAACAGGAAAGCTGCCACAGAAAAGCAACTAGACCAAAAAACAAAATACACAAATGCTGAAAGGCAAAGAAGAACACTAAATAAATATAAGGAAGACACAATGAGTCCCCCAAAGGAACACTGTGACACTTCAATAGTAGAAGGGGAAGATGAAGAGATAGAGGATATGCCAGAAACGAAATTCAGAAAATTAATCATCAGACTACTTAGAAGCAATCAGAAGCAAATCATGAACTAAATGAAAAGTTTTCCCATGAAATTGAGATATTAAAGAGAAGCCAGAATGAAATACTAGAATGAAGAATTCAATAGATCAAATAAAAAATGCCGTGGAAAGCCTTAAAAACAGAATAATGACACAGAAGAAAGAATATCAGAAGTAGAAAACAAACTTCTGGAAATTTTACAGACAGATCAAATAAATTAAAAAATGAAAAAACATTGTTGGATATCTACAAGATAGTATCAAACAACCCAACATACAGGTCCTAGGAGTTCCTGAAAGTATGGAAAGACAGAAAGGATTAGAAGGTCTTCTTAATGAAATAATAACAGAAAACTTCCCCAATCTGGAGAAAGAAAAAGACATCCAAGTACAGGAAGTACACAGAACTCCCAGTAGACATGACCAGAAAAGATCTACACCATGACACATTGTGGTAAAACTCTCCACAGTAAAACATAAAAATAAGATCCTAAAATGTGCATGAGAGAAATGCCAAATCATATTCAGAGGAACCCCAATGAAACTCACTGTGGACTTCTCATCAGAAACTCTACAGGCAAGGAGAGAATGACAAGATATATTGTTAAGTCCTAAGAGAAAAAAAAACTGTCAATCCAGAATACCGTACCTGCAAGCTCTCATTTATGAATGAAGGTGAAGTAAAGATCTTCCATAACAAACTGAAATTTAAAGAATTTCTAACTACCTACCCAATCCTACAAAAGATGCTCAAAGATGCACTACACACAGAAACACAGAAACATGGTCATCACTAAGAAAGAAGGTAAACTCAGAAAATCTCCCAGGAAAAGTACAAAGAAAAAAAATTGGGACTATTAATGGATTTGAGAGGCTGGCACTGTGACATAGTATGTTAAGCCTCTGCCTGTGGTGCCAGTATCCCACATGGGTGTCTGTTCAAGCCCTGGATGCTCCACTTTTGATCCAGCTCCCTGCTAATGGCCTGGGAAAGCAGCAGAAGATGGCCTAAGTGCTTGAGGCCCTGCTACCCTAGCCACTTATGGCTAGGCTCCTTGCCTAGCCATAAGTGATGAACGACTGGATGGAAGATCTGTCTCTCTTCCTCTCTTTGTAACTCTTTCCAATAAATAAATAAATAAATAAATAAATAAATAAATAAATAAATTTTAAGGAAAAAAAAACTATTAATGGAAATATGGCAGGGCAAAGTCGTTAATCAACAACAGTCACCCTGAATGTAAGTGGTCTCAGCTTCTCAGTTAAAAGGCACAGACAGGCTGAATGGATTAAAAAAGAAACCTCATCTATTTGCTGCCGACAAGAAACACATCTCACCAACAATGATGCACGCAGACTGAAAATGAAAGGATGGAAAAAGATAATTCATGCTAATAGAAAGCAAAAACGAGCTGGGCTAGCCATCCTAATACCAGACAAAATAGACTTTAACACAAAAAAACATTAGAAGAGACAAAGAAGGGCACCATATAATGATTAAGGGATCAATGGATCAATTCAACAGGAAGATATGACTATTTTTAATGTATATGCACCTAATTACAGGATACCTGACTTTTTAAAAGAAATGTTAACAGATATAAAGGGAGATATAGACTCAAATACAATAGTAATGGGGGTTTCAATTCCACACTTTCAGTAATGGACAGATCAACCAGACAGAAATCAGCAAGGAAACAACATAGTTAGTTGACACTACAGACCAAACGGACCTAACAGATATCTACAGAGCTTTCCACCTAACAGCCACAGATTACATTCTTCTCACCAGAACATGGAACTTTCTCTAGGATTGATCACATGCTAGGCCACAAAGTAGGTCTCAGCAAATTCAAACAAACTGAAATCATACCATGCATATTCTCTGACCACAATGGAGTGAAGTTGGTAATCAACAACTCAGGAATCCCCAGAACATATGTAAACACATGGGGACTGAACAACATGGTCCTGAACAAACAGTAGGTCATTTAGGAAATCAAGAGAAATCAAAAAATTTCTGGAAACAAATTAAGATGACAATATAACATATCAAAACTTATGGGGTACAGCAAAAGCAGTATTAAGAGGAAAGTTTAGAGCAATTGGAGCCTATTTGGAGAGGCACCAAATAAATGAGCTATCAGTGCATCTCAAGGATGTAGACAAACAACAACAAATCAAACCCAAAACTAGTAGGAGAAAAGAAATAATTAAAATTAGATAAGAGGCCGGCGCCGCAGCTCACTAGGCTAATCCTCCGCCTTGCGGCGCCGGCACACCGGGTTCTAGTCCCGGTCGGGGCACCGATCCTGTCCCGGTTGCCCCTCTTCCAGGCCAGCTCTCTGCTGTGGCCAGGGAGTGCAGTGGAGGATGGCCCAAGTGCTTGGGTCCTGCACCCCATGGGAGACCAGGAGAAGCACCTGGCTCCTGCCATCGGATCAGCGCGGTGTGCCGGCCGCAGCGCGCCTACCGCGGCGGCCATTGGAGGGTGAACCAACGGCAAAAGGAAGACCTTTCTCTCTGTCTCTCTCTCACTGTCCACTCTGCCTGTCAAAAATAAATAAATAAATAAATAAATAAAAATAAAATAAAAAATTAAAAAAAATAAAAAATTAAAAAAATTAGATAAGAAATCAATAAAATCGAAACCAATAAACAATACAAAAGATCAGCAAAATGAAGAGCTGATTTTTCAAAAAAAATAAATAAAATTGTCACACCATTGGCCCAACTAATCAAAAAAGAAAGGAGGAGGAAGACCCAAATTAATAAAATCAGAGATGAAACAGGAAGTGTAACAACAGACACCACAGAAATAAGAATCATCAAAAATTACTGCAAAGAGCTGTGTGCCAACAAAATGGGACACCTAGAAGAAATGGATATACACAACCTACCTAAACTGAACCAGGAAGACATAGAAAACCTAAACAGACCAATAACCAAGACAGAAATTGAATCAGTAATAAAAATCCTACCAACAAAGGAAAGCCCAGGACCAGACTTCATTGCTAAATTCTACCAAACATTTAAAGAAGAACTAACTCCAATTCTTCTCAAGCTATTCAAAACAATTCAAAGGGAGGGAATCACCCCAAATTCCTTCTATGAAGTCAGCATCACCTTAATTCCTAAACCTGAAAAAGATACAACAGAGAAAGAGAACTACAGACCAATCTCTCTGATGAAAATAGATGCAAAAATCCTCAACAAAATACTAGGCCAATTGAAACCAACAACACATCAGAAAGATCATCCACCTGGACCAAGTGGGATTTATTCCTGGTATGCAGGGATGATTCAACATTTGCAAATCAATCAATGTAATACATCACATTTAAAAACTGAAGAACAAAAACCATATGATTATCTCAATAGATTCAGAGAAAGCATTTGACAAAATACTAACCCCTTCATGATGAAAACCTTAAGCAAATTTGGAATAGAAGGAACATTTCTCATTTTTTAAGATTTTTTATTTATTTATTTATTTGCGAGGTAGAGTTAACAGACAGTGAGAGGGAGAGACAGAGAGAAAGGTTTTCCATCCGTTGGTTCTCTCCTCAGATGGCCACAACAATCAGAGCTGTGCCAATCCAAAGCCAGGAGCCAGGTGCTTTCCTCCCAGTCTCCCATGCGGGTGCAGGGGCCCAAGGACTTGAGCCACCTTCTACTGCTTTCCCAGGCCATAGCAGAGAGCTGGATTGGAAGAGGAACAGCCAGGACTAGAACCGGTGCCCATATGAGATGCCGGCACCGCAGGTGGAGGATTAACCTACTGCGCCACGGCACCAGCCCCGGAACATTTCTTCATACAATCAAAGCAATATACGACAAACCAATGTCCAATGTCCTACTGAATTGGGAAAAGTGGGAAGCAATCCCAATGAGATTTAGAATCAGACAAGAGTGCCCATTCTCACCACTGCTTTTCAATATAATCCTAAAAGTTTTATCCAGAGCCATTAGACAAGAAAAAGAAATCAAAGGGATACAATTGGAAAAGGAGGGAGTAAAACTATCCCTATTTGCAGAGGACATGATACTATATATAGGGGATCCAAAAGACTCCACTAAGAGACTATTGGAACTCATAGAAGAGCTTGGAAATGTAGCAGGATATAAAATCAGCACACAAAAATTAACAGTCTTCCTATACACAGACAATGCACAGCTGAGAAAGAGCCTCTAAGATCAATCCAATTCACAACAGA
The DNA here is from genome assembly GCF_033115175.1 of Lepus europaeus. Taxonomy (NCBI): domain Eukaryota; kingdom Metazoa; phylum Chordata; class Mammalia; order Lagomorpha; family Leporidae; genus Lepus; species Lepus europaeus. Next base: position 33,248,907 of record NC_084843.1, read on the forward strand.
CACCAAAAAAAATCAAATACCTTTGAATAAATCTAACCAAAGATGTCTAAGATCTCTAAGATAAGAATTATAAAACATTAAAGAAAGAAATAAAAGACGCAAAAATTGGAAAAATCTTCCATGTTCATGGATTAGAAGAATCAATATCATCAAAATGTTCATACAGGGCCGGCGCCGTGGCTCAACAGGCTAATCCTCCGCCTTGCGGCGCCGGCACACCGGGTTCTAGTCCCGGTCGGGGCACCGATCCTGTCCAGGTTGCCCCTCTTCCAGGCCAGCTCTCTGCTGTGGCCAGGGAGTGCAGTGGAGGATGGCCCAAGTGTTTGGGCTCTGCACCCCACGGGAGACCAGGATAAGCACCTGGCTCCTGCCATCGGAACAGCGCGGTGCGCTGGCCGCAGCGCGCTACCGCGGCGGCCATTGGAGGGTGAACCAACGGCAAAAGGAAGACCTTTCTCTCTGTCTCTCTCTCACTGTCCACTCTGCCTGTCAAAAAAAAAAAAAAATGTTCATACAGCCAAAAGCAATTTACAGATTCAACACGATACCCATCAAAATACCAAAGACATTCTTCTCAGATATAGAAAAAATGATGCTGAAATGCATATGGAGGCACAGGAAAACTTGAATAGTTAAAGCAATATTATACAACAAAAACAAAGCTGGAGGCATAACAATACTAGATTTCAAGACATACTATAGGGCAGTTATAATCAAAACAGCCTGGTACTGGTACAAAAACAGATGGACAGACCAATGGAACAGCACAGAAACACCAGAAATCAATCCAAACATCTACAACCTACTAATCTTCAACAAAGGAGCTAAAATCAAGCCCTGTAGCAAGGATGGTCTCTTCAACAAATGGTGCTGGGAAAACTGGATCGCCAGACCTTTACCTTACACCCTTCACCAAAATCTACTCAAAATAGACTAAAGACCTAAATTTATGACCTGACATAATCAAATTATTTGATAACATTGGGGAAACCCAAAAAGACATTGGTGTAGACAAAGAGTTCCTGGAAAAGACCCCAGAGGCACAGGCAATCAAAACCAAAATAGACAAATGGGATTACATCACATTGAAAAGCTTCTGTATTGCAAAAGAAGCAATCATCAAGGTGAAGAGACAACTGACAAAATGGGAGAAAATATTTGCAACCTATACAATTGATAAAGGATTAATAACCAGAATCTATAAAGAGATCAAGAAGCTCAACAACAAAACAAGCAATCTGGTTAAGAAATGGGCAAAGGACTTAAACATTTTTCAAAAGAGGAAACCCAAGTGGCCAACAGACACATGAAAATATGTTCAAGATCATTAGCTGTCTGAGAAATGCAGATCAAAACTACAATGAGGTATCACCTCACCCCAGTAAAAATGGCTTTCATGCAGAAAGCCAAAGAACAAAGAACAAAGAACAAATTCTGGTGAGCATGTGGGGGAAAAGGTACCCTAATCAACTTTTGGTGGGAATGTAAACTGGTAAAACCACTATGAAAGACAGTGTGGAGATACCTCAGAGGTCTGAACATAGACCTACCAAGTGATCCAGCCATCCCACTCCTAGGAATCTACCCAAGGGAAATGAATTCAGGATATGAGAAAGCTATTTGTACCTCCATGTTTATCGCAGCTCAACTCACAATAGCAAAGACGTGGAGTCAACTCAAATGCCCATCAACTGAAGACTGAATAAAAAATTATTGGATATGTACACCATGGAATACTACACAGCAGTAAAAAAAAAAAATGTCCTCGCCTTTGCAACAAAATGGATGAAACTGGAAAACATCATACTTAACGAAACAAGCCAATCCCAAAGGGACAAATTCTGTATGTTCTCTCTGACATCCAAAAACCAATAGAGCACCTAAAAGGCAACATGTAGAAATAAATTGACACTATGAGAAGCATTGATTCTGAACATCCCTTCTCTTGACTATTGAGGAACAGCTTTTCTTTCTATATTTTTGGTTATCCTTCCTTTTCCTCTAGAGTATTTTTCTTATCTTTTTTTTCTCTTTCATATGAATTATTGAACACTATACTCAACATAGAGTGAATCATATTTTTATGAAGCTAATTGAAAATAGATCTTAGTAAAAAATAAGAGTGAGAGGGGCCGGGGATGTTGCACAGCAGATTGAAGCCCTGGCCTGAGGCGCCAGCATCCCATATGGGAGCCAGTTCACGTCCCGGCTGTTCCTCTTCCAATTCAGCTCTCTGCTATGGCCTAGGATAGCAGAAGACAGCCCAAGTCTTTGGGCCCCTGCACCCACATGGGAGACCCAGAAGAAGCCCCTGGCTCCTGGCTTCAGATCACTGCAGCTCCAGCCATTGCAGCCATCTAAAGAGTGAACCAGCGGATGGAAGACCTCTGTCTCTACCTCTCTCTGTAATTCTGTCTTTCAAATAAATAAAATGTCTTAAAAAAAAAAGAATAAGAGTGAAAATAAGAAAGAGAAGAGGAAGGGGGTGGGAGAGTGGGCAGGAAGGCAGGCACGTGGGAAGACTTGACAAGACCCTAAGGTTATAATTCTGAAAAGTATGAAGGGCATAACTGCAATGCAGTATAGTTCTACATACTCTCCTACAGACTCACTTCTTAGGGTACAGCTAAACAAAATGCCATAGGACCCCAAAATCCCTTAAGTTGGTTGATAAAATAGCAACTTAAGTGTTATAAGGACGAAATATATAGCGTTAAGTACTAAAGTGACCATATAGATAGGATCAAGTGAATAAGTCATCATATAAATAGGACTAAGTGTATGGAAACAATAATAAACAGATTAAAATGGAAAGAAGGCTGCAACATGGGAAGCAGTCTATACAGCAGACTCATATAAGGACAATTGCTTTAGGTAGCACTCTGACCTCAGAATCAGCTCTTAAGGCACTCCGGTCAGGCTGGAAAGCCCAGGAGGAGCATATCAGGCATGAAAAGCCAAGACACTCTGGCAAAAGACGTCCTACACAAAGGACCCCTATGGGTGAGACCCCAGAGGAAAGAAAGGGTCACAAAGAAGGATGTACTTTTCTCTGAAGGCAGGAGAGAACCTCCATTTTGCGTACGGCTCTGTCGAGCTAGTGGATCAAAAGGCTTCCATAGCCAAGACAGATCACAGCAAGAGCCTTGGGTGGTTACTGATGTCATGCATGAGAGTGTTAATTGTTAAATAAACCACCAAAGTCACTATACACTAACTTCTCATGCACGACCTCTGTCCCCAAAGAGTTGCACTATGAAACTTATTAGTAAAACTTGTTAAGAACCACTTCCTTTCAGTATATTAAAAGGAGGATATTACTATGTCCCGTAAGTTATAGTTATGTCCAAGAGCTCACAAAAGAAGTAACATCCTTGGGTACTTCTTTAAAGACAACTAAATTTCTAAAAGGAAAGAAGGGGGAGGTAGGGAAAGGAGGAAGGGAAAAAAAAAACCCACAAAATCACCTTCAATAAGCAATAACACAGATCAGACCTTGTACAGACAACCAAGGAACACTTCTCTTAGTTTTTTTTTTACTCCATTTTTTAAAATTTTTATTTCTCTTTCTCAGACAATACAAGAGAGCAGGAAGTAGGGGGAGAATGGGTGGGAAGGCAGGCACAGTGGGAAGAATTACCATGTATATAATGTTGTATTTATGAGACACATACAAATTAAAAACAAATATAATTTTAAAATATGGGGGCATGTGACAGATGAAACAAAAAAATTAGGATATTGATAATTGTTGACAATAAGTAATAGGAACACAGAGGAATACTATTGTCACCATCTTGTTTTGTTAAAAAATTTATGTAACTAAAAAATTGTAAAACTTTTGCAGAAATAAAACATACTATTTATATTAATTTGAGAGACTGCCAGACCCAAGCACCCTCATATATATATATGTATATATATATATATATATATATATATATATATATATAAAACCTGATATATATATATATCAGGTTAATTTGGTGTAAGTTGATTTAGTAAATCCATAGAAATTTCAAGTACTTGGAGCTTTCTTTTCTAAACACTAGCAAATATTCCATATTCATTTTAGTATTTTGAAAATTATCAACCTCATATGAAGTTCCCTGAATCTATCCTCTTCCATCTTCTATGATTTAAGTTATCAATTCTGAAAAGATAAAGCACATAAACTCTGTAAAGCTTTTAAAGTCCATTTATAAAAGTCAAAAGACTCTCAATTTCTCAACTGTTTCTCAATTTGGTAAGTTTTACTTTGTACAGCTTGAACTACATTTTTCCAGATGAAAGCAAAACAAAGTTTGGAAGTTCCAATTATTTTGCATCATTCATTATCATTGTACATCTCTCTTCCTGTTCATGTTCTTGCACTGAATCATAACCAAAATAACTTGTTGTCTTTAGCATTTTTTCCTGCATGCCTCATCTTCAACAAATATTTAGCTCAAGTGATGCCTACTTTTAAAATAATTCTCCTAGCTTCTAACCTTTCTTCTCAATTACTTACCATACCTTTTCTCTATTGTATAAATCCTGAGGGAAACCTTTATATTTTAGAAAAGTCACGATCACCATAGAAATTTTTACTAAATAGAGAAGAGTCTATATAAGAAAATCAAAATGAACTCACTCATAGTTTACAAGGCCTTCATCAAAGTCCCTCTGGTCAAATGACTATCTTCAGTGCCTTCTACACTTCTTATCCATTAAGATTATTTGCTTGTGTAATCAGATTATGTAGTTCTTTTTCAGACACATCCTTTTTGAGTCATATCCTTTTCAGCAAATCTGACCATGAGATCTCACCTTTTTTTTTTTTTTTTCATTGAGCCCATCTGTTTGGTTGCCTGACATTTCCCTCCTTTAGGATTATTAATGCCTATATGAACCAGTCATTTCTCCCATCTCCTCGGCCATATCTTTCTTTTAATTCAATTAAATCAATAAAGAAAGGCAATAATATGCTCTTCTAACTTATAAAAGGTATCTGGAGGGGCCAGCACTGTGGCATAGAGGATAAACCTCTGCCTGTGGCACCAGCATCCCATCTAAGCACCAGTTTGAGTTCCAGCTACTCCACTTCCTATCCAGCTCCCTGCTAATGCACCGGGGAAAGCAACAGAGGATACCCGAGGACTTGGGCGCCTGCATCTACATGGGAGACCCAGATGAGGCTCCTGGCTCCTGGCTTCAGCTCCAGCCATTGTAGCCATCTGGGGAGTGAACCAGTGGATGTAAGACCTCTCTGTTTCTCCCTATCTGTAACTCTGCCTCTCGAATAAACAGACAAATCTTAAAAAAAAAAAAAGTGTCTGCAAGGAAAAAAAAAATCAAGAGTTTTTTACATGTCATACTTCATGAAAGTTCTCTAATAAACTTCGAGGTACAGTTACTGTGTTCAGAATTTTCATAATTGAAACTGGTTTAGGGAGGGAAATGGGGAAAGTGCTGCCTGTATCTATTGCCACCTTCTTTGTACCAGACACTGACTAGGCACTTCACATGATGTTTATTCATTTAATATTCTCAAAGCTTCTATAAAGAAAGTACTGTTTCAGCCTCTATTTTACAAATAAGAAAAATGCCAATGATAGGTTAAGCAACTTTCTCAACTAGATTGGAAAGAGAACTTTGAGATAATAATAATTTGCATATTCAGGGAGGAAACCTCTCTTTAGTTGAAATACTCCATTCTCAGTCTACTGTGCTTCTGTCCCAGCTTTGTAATTTAGTAATGTAAACACTTCATCCAAAGCTTTAACTTAACTGGAGTAGTTTATCTCCCCCATACAACAATGTTCTTTTCACTTCCTATCCTTTGTGTTTTCATCTAAAGCCCTCAACACAGCTGCCAATCTCATGCTTACATATTTTCATACAAACAATATCTTTAACACTCCCTCTTCCTCCTTTCAAACATCTGTATCTTTGAATAAGAAATGGATTCCATTGCCATTAGGAGGCCAATCCTTCGAAGCTCTATGTGACACGGAAAGCTTCCTGTTTATGTAGGCTAGAAGAATCATATCGAATTTATAGGTTATGGTTTGATCTGTGGGGCCAGCATTGTGGCGTAGCAGGTTAATCCTCCACCTGTGACTCTAACATCCCATATGGGCACTGGTTTGAGAGCTGATGCTCTACTTCCAATCCAGCTCCCTGCTAATGTGCCTGGGAAAGCAACAGAAGATAGCCCAAGTGCTTGGGCCTCCACACCCTAGCCCAGCCCTGGCTGTTGCAGCCATTTGGGGAGGAGTTAACTAGCAATAGAAACTCTCCCCCACCCCCTCTTTTTCTGTAACTCTGCCTTCAAATAAATAAAAAAATCTTTAAAAAAAAAAAAAGGTTTGGTTTAAAAACATAAAAATCAGACGAGATCGGGCGCATGGCTGAAGAGCCCATGAGAGTATTTTAGGCATGGAAAGCCAAGACACTCTGGAAAAAAAAAAAAAAAAGAAGAAGACCTAAATGAAAGATCTCTGTGAGTGAGATCCCAGTGGAAAGAACAGGCCATCAAAGAAGGAGGTACCTTTCTCTGAAGGGAGGAGAGAACTTCTACTTTGACTATGACCCTGTCGGAATAAGATCAAAGTCGGTGAACTCAAAAGGCTATAGAGCCTAGGGAGATTACTGATGCCATAAACAAGAGTGTCAAATTGTTAAGTCAACAACAGGAGTCACTGTGTACTTACTTGTCATGTGGGTCTGTCCTTAATGTGTTGTCCAATGTGAAGTAATGCTGTTACTAGTACTGAAACAGTATTTTACACTTTGTGTTTCTGTGTGGGTGCAAACTGATGAAATCTTTACTTCATATATACTAAATCAATCTTCTGTATATAAAGATAATTGAAAATGAATCTTGATGTGAATGGAATGGGAGAGGGAGTGGGAGATGGGAGGGGTGCGAGTGGGAGGGAAATTATGGGGGGGAAAGCCATTGTAATCCATAAACTGTACTTTGGAAATTTATATTTACTAAATAAAAGTTTAAAAAAATAAAAATAATAAAAAACATAAAAATAGTTAGAACACTCAACTGATCAAATTTCCCTACAAGTTTTGTATTAATGAATCATAGATTTATTCTCCTTTTCTCTTCCTGGTAATATATCTTCTTCTGGTAATAGATCTTAAGTTTAATGAGAAAGTGCAAAGTCCATAGCACAGCACCTTCCCGTGGATCATACCAATGTCAGAAGCTCATAAACAACAAAAAATCAAAGCAAAACCTAGAGGTGACTAGTGCTGGGAACCTAGTCACCTTCTCCATCTTTATTTCCTCAGCTATAAAGTGAGGATTAATGGAAATACCTATTTGACAGGGTTGTTAAGAGGATGAAGTTAAATCAAGTAACCGATGAGAAACCACCATATGAACCATAAAGTCAGTGGCTATGGTGATGACCAAGGTTCAGAAGGCCATAATTCTGTTTGTAACCAATAAATAAATACAAAAATATAAATGTGCAATATCCAGGTGACTAGAGGCTTTTGTTGACTGTAAAGGGTGTTGGAAATTGTCAGTTTCCCAAATTTCTAAGTTTCATTTTTTTCTATGATAGAAGAGTCTGGGTTGTCATTTCAACATTTGCTGACTCTTCCTTACTGGCTTACTGGATGTAGTGTTTTAGGAGCCAGCTTTTTCTCCTGCCTGGGAGCACTGGGAGCCAGAATCTAGTACTGACTTTTTCTTGCTGGGTAACAGTTCTGTTGCTGTCTTCCTTGGGGAGGACATTAGCCTCAGCCTCTAAAATCAAGGTTCACCTTGTTAGGCAAGGAGGGGAAGCAGTAGGGAGGCTGAGCACACGCACATCTCCCCCCTTCCTTGCTCCTCTATTGTCCCTTCCTTCAAGTTTGTCTTTCAGTCTTCTTTTCAAGGCAATATTGAAATCTCTGTTCTCAAAGTACCCTCCAATATCCACTGCTTCTTGCTCTATGAATTGCCCAATTTAATGGAATTAAAAAAAAATACCCCCAGTGGCCCTAACATAGCAGAGGAAAGATAGCCACCTACCCATCCACCCACATCCTTCAGCCACATGTGGCCTGTTTAGATAGCATCTTCTGAGAAAAGTTTTTACAGGTGGTTTAAGCCTAATAAGTTGCTGGGTTAGTTTTGTGGCTCACCTTCTGTCCTATGACATTACGAATGGCCACAATAGGTTGTTGCAGCAACTGCTGCTTAAACCAAAAACAAGTACAAACTGAGTTTGCATTGTCTCATTTAATCCTTACCACAAAGCTTTAAACTAAGTACTAATATCAACACCAGTTTACAGGTGGGAGAACTGACATGAAGAAGTTTAATTACCGAAGGTTGTACAGATAGTAGGAGGCAGAACTAGGATTGGAAGGTGGGTTCATCTAAATGCTTGTGTACTCTGCTCTACTTGTTTTTTGGAGAGATCAATGGAGTTGGCCTGGAACAAGAGAGTCTCTTGATTGCAAGTTGTAACAACTAAGGCAAGTTGCCCAGCCACTGCAGCAGGAGATGCATACAGAGTGACACAGTCAGAGAAGGCCTGAGTTTCGAGAATGAAGAGTGATGAGAGAGGATGATCTCCGTAGTGGCGGTCAGGTCATTTAGGCTGCTACCATGCCCTCATCAAAGGGGTCCCCACTCCATGAATCTCTAACATGCAATTGTAGAGCTGATTTTCTGGGTTTCCTGACTTTTCCATGTGAGCCTGTCAACCCCTATCACCTTAGGTAATAACCTCAGTTCTTGTCATTTTGTGCCTGACACACAGACTCCCTTAAGCCTAAACACCCTCTATCACTGTCTTGGTCCAGTGGAGTCCAGTGGCAAGAGAACCTTAGGGACTTGCAGACCCTAAAGCCCATATCTTGCCACTACCCCAGCAGTGTCACTTCCTCTCCTAGCAGGTGATTCTGTCCCTTCCTTCTTCATTAAATTTCAGCTCCAGGGGAAGGAGTAATGAGGCCTGTGGGTGCTTTCCAATAGGTCCTGGGTGCCCTGGGCACCCAACAAATGTCTCCTGAAGGAAGAGCAAGACGCAGGCAGTGAGCAACTCAGAAGCCTATTGAGCTATTGGCCTCTGGAACTGCTGTTTCCCAAGTCCACCAAGAAACTGGGCAATGAAGCCAGAATTTGGGGGGTGACTGGAAAACAAAGGCAGAGTTTTTCCCCAGGCTTTCACACCCTGCAATTAGTCCCATTCTCTACATAGAAAAATAGTGCTATAGAAGTTCTCCTGTTTCTGAGATTGACCAGGACAACCAGCTGCTGGTGACAATTAGTGCTGGAAATGCTTGCAAAAAAGTCACATAAGACATTTTTAGTGTTCCCATAAAGTCTGTATATTCTAAGAAACTTGTATAAGTCAGTAACTGGTGCTACATCATTAGATGTTACATATGACAGAATGTTCTAAGAAATACCCAGAAAAACAAGCAGCTAGGTTGTCTGACTTCAGTGTCCCTGTATCTTTAATATCCACCTGTCTGGTGAGCCATTTGGTAAATGTCAGATTGCTACCTTGATCTTTCCTTGTTCGTTAAAAAAAATGAACAAGAAAAGCATTTGATTATATAAAGCATTCCACTGCATTCCTCCCTCAGGAAGTCGGGATGTAATAATCAGAAACAGATAAGAAGAGGAAAGATTGACTGGGAACCGCTGTTTGTGCATAGACCATCTATTTCTTTCCAGTTCTCCTGCTGCTGTACTTCTTGCTCACCAAGTTGCCTCATCTCTGAATCTGTCCCTGCTTTCCACCATCAGTAATATCTACAAGCTGAGTTCCCAAGGCAACCACAAATATTTGTTACTCCTTCTGCCATGTGATTTGCCCTAAAATTAAGTTCAGATATTTTTCTCTACCATCAAAATGCCAGGAAGAATGTAAATGGATATTGACATTTTATGTATACCTTTGAAATAGGGAAGTACTAATGCTACTTAGCCAAAGTTTCTAGGAATACTGTCAAAGTCCTAAAATAGAAGATAACTTGTATCTTTATATATATGAGAGTACTTCATAAAGTTTGTGGAAAATTGAATTGAAAGATGTTTATATAGGGGAGGAGCACTGTGGTATAGCAGGTAAAGTTACCGCCTGTGATACCATCATCCCATATGGCCACTAGTTTGTAAACTGGCTGCTCCACTTCCAATCCAGCTCCCTGCTAATGGCTTGGGAAAAGCAGTGGAAGATGGCCCCTGGGACACATGTGGAAGACCCGTGTGAAGCTCCTGGCTCCTGGCTTCAGCCTGGCTCAGTTCTGGCTGTTGTGGCCATCTGGGGAGCGAATCAGTGAATAAAAGATCTCTCTCTCTCTCTCTCTCTCTCTCTCTCTCTCTCTCCCCCTGCCCTGTAGCACTTTCAAATAAATACATAATTTTTTTTAAAAAAAGATAAATTCGTTTGGTGCAAAAAATTCTGAAATCTGTGCATAGTTTGTGTAATATGCATTTTTATAACATGCAGTTTTTATAGTATGCATTTTCCAAAAACTTCTCAAAGTACTCTTGTTTTATCCTTTGTATATATAACCTGGGTGTTACATATACATTATATATAATTATGCTATCTTGTTTTTTATTTTATTTAAGGAATACAAACTTCATGCATTTCAGACATACAATTTAGGAACATAGAAAATAGGAGAAACACAAGGGAGCTTGGAACAAAAGGATTAGAACAAGCTGAAACAATCATATGCATACACACCCAAACGTGCAGAAATGGTTTTCCTGGGGCTGGTGTTGTGATGCAGCAACTTAAGTCGCAGCCTGTGATGCTGGCATCCCATATGAATGCTGGTTGAGTACCTGCTAATGTTCCTGGGAAAGCAGCAGAAGATGTCCCAAATACTTGGGTACCTGCTACCCATGTGGGGGACCTGGATGGAGTTCTAGGTTCCTAGCTTCAGCCTGGCCCAGCCCCAGCCACTTGGGGAATGGATCTGTGGATGAAAGATCTCTCTCTCTCTCTCTCTTTGTCTGTAACTCTGCATTTAAAATAAATGAATCTTTATTTTTAAAAATGAACCATTTTCCTCTCTAAAAAGGAAGCAACAAACAGTGCATGTTTTCTCTAAAGTCTAGTTAAGATTTAACCTCTATCCTTTGAAATGTCCTCTCTATGTGCTAGCCAAGGTCCCCCAGAAATCTTCAATAGGAGGTAACAGTATTTCAAACCAATTAACAAACAAGATTTGCTTTCTGGTCTCATGTGACTCCGAAGTAGGTGACCCTTTGGAAATCATGGACAAAGTCCCAGTTTAAGGCTCCAACTCCGTGATGACTTTACTCCACACATCCTTGTGAATTAGGAAGCTTCCAAATTAAACTGGTCCAGTGAATGGAAGTTTGACAAAGACATCAGTGATGGTTATAAAACTTTATATTTTGACAGTCTCAATAACAGTCTTTAAAAATGCATTTATGTCCTCTGTCTTTTTGGACCCTCAAAGAAATTCCCTAGTACACAAAGGATACATGCATGGGTACACTCACATGCTCCTACTTTATAGGTGTATAAAGAGCAAGAAAACTTGCCCAAATTGACTGTTAAATTCAACCATGGCATCTATGCCCAGGTCAGTATCTCTCTATCCTAGGTGTTCTCCTATGTTTCCACCTCCATCGTCCCCATTATCACCCAAGAATCCTGAAACCAGCAGAATTTAATATCCATAAGACAAGGAGTTTAAAAGTTAGCCTTGGAGCTTTTAGAGAATCAAATCAAAAATTGATAAGATAATGGAAAGACTACTATAGTTTTTAAAACAAAAATAGAAAGGCTGAGATGAACTAGTACAGGATGGAGAAACTAAGACAAAGCGGAAAGTTTTCTCTTCCTCCTGACTATTCTAGACCTAAGGCTTCCCCAAATGTCTATGACAACCCTTTCCCACAGTATTTGCTTGTATTTACCAGGTCCATGTGATTGACTTTTAAAATATCTTGGCTGCATGAGACTGTTTCAGGCATGGAAAGCCAAGGCACTGTGGCAAAAAATGACCTAAAATGAGAGATCCCAGTGGAAAGAACGGGCCATCAAACTTGGAGGTACTTTTCTCTGAAGAGAAGAGAGAACTTCCACTTTGATTGTGGCCCTGCCTAAATAAGGTCAGAGTTGGTGAACTCAAGAGGCTTCCATAGCCTTGCCAGCTCATGACAAGAACCTCGGGTGATTCCTGACGTCATAAATAAGAGTGTCAATTGTTAAATCAACAACGGGAGTCACTGTGCACTTGCTCTCCATGTAGGATCTCAGTCCTTAATGTGTTGTACTATGAGAATTAACAGTAAAACTAGTCTTCAAACAGTTGCTTTTTACTTTGTGTGTTTATGTGGGTGCAAATTGCTGAAATCTACTTAGCATAGAGTTGATTTTCTGTATATAAAGAGGGGAAGAACCACTATAATCCAAAAGTTGTACTTTCAAAATTTATATTTAATGAATAAAAGTTTTCTATAAAATAAAAAAATATATCTTGGCTGGACTTCCTGACTGACCACAAGCATGTTTCCTCCCCCCATCTCCACCCCCACTATCGTATTAGCACCACATTCATTTTCACTAACTGTGTTGACACACATTCTTTATATGACATGGTCTCTTTTTTATATAGAAAGCTTTTATTTAATAAATACAAATTTCATAAGTACAACTTTTGCTTCTGTCCCAGCTTTGAAATTTAGTAATGTAAACACTTCATCCAAAGCTTTAACTTAACTGGAGTAGTTTATCTCCCCCATACAACAATGTTCTTTTCACTTCCTATCCTTTGTGTTTTCATCTAAAGCCCTCAACACAGCTGCCAATCTCATGCTTACATATTTTCATACAAACAATATCTTTAACACTCCCTCTTCCTCCTTTCAAACATCTGTATCTTTGAATAAGAAATGGATTCCATTGCCATTAGGAGGCCAATCCTTCGAAGCTCTATGTGACACGGAAAGCTTCCTGTTTATGTAGGCTAGAAGAATCATATCGAATTTATAGGTTATGGTTTGATCTGTGGGGCCAGCATTGTGGCGTAGCAGGTTAATCCTCCACCTGTGACTCTAACATCCCATATGGGCACTGGTTTGAGAGCTGATGCTCTACTTCCAATCCAGCTCCCTGCTAATGTGCCTGGGAAAGCAACAGAAGATAGCCCAAGTGCTTGGGCCTCCACACCCTAGCCCAGCCCTGGCTGTTGCAGCCATTTGGGGAGGAGTTAACTAGCAATAGAAACTCTCCCCCACCCCCTCTTTTTCTGTAACTCTGCCTTCAAATAAATAAAAAATCCTTAAAAAAAAAAAAAAAGGTTTGGTTTAAAAACATAAAAATCAGACGAGATCGGGCGCATGGCTGAAGAGCCCATGAGAGTATTTTAGGCATGGAAAGCCAAGACACTCTGGAAAAAAAAAAAAAAAAGAAGAAGACCTAAATGAAAGATCTCTGTGAGTGAGATCCCAGTGGAAAGAACAGGCCATCAAAGAAGGAGGTACCTTTCTCTGAAGGGAGGAGAGAACTTCTACTTTGACTATGACCCTGTCGGAATAAGATCAAAGTCGGTGAACTCAAAAGGCTATAGAGCCTAGGGAGATTACTGATGCCATAAACAAGAGTGTCAAATTGTTAAGTCAACAACAGGAGTCACTGTGTACTTACTTGTCATGTGGGTCTGTCCTTAATGTGTTGTCCAATGTGAAGTAATGCTGTTACTAGTACTGAAACAGTATTTTACACTTTGTGTTTCTGTGTGGGTGCAAACTGATGAAATCTTTACTTCATATATACTAAATCAATCTTCTGTATATAAAGATAATTGAAAATGAATCTTGATGTGAATGGAATGGGAGAGGGAGTGGGAGATGGGAGGGGTGCGAGTGGGAGGGAAATTATGGGGGGGAAAGCCATTGTAATCCATAAACTGTACTTTGGAAATTTATATTTACTAAATAAAAGTTTAAAAAAATAAAAATAATAAAAAACATAAAAATCATAAAAATAGTTAGAACACTCAACTGATCAAATTTCCCTACAAGTTTTGTATTAATGAATCATAGATTTATTCTCCTTTTCTCTTCCTGGTAATATATCTTCTTCTGGTAATAGATCTTAAGTTTAATGAGAAAGTGCAAAGTCCATAGCACAGCACCTTCCCGTGGATCATACCAATGTCAGAAGCTCATAAACAACAAAAAATCAAAGCAAAACCTAGAGGTGACTAGTGCTGGGAACCTAGTCACCTTCTCCATCTTTATTTCCTCAGCTATAAAGTGAGGATTAATGGAAATACCTATTTGACAGGGTTGTTAAGAGGATGAAGTTAAATCAAGTAACCGATGAGAAACCACCATATGAACCATAAAGTCAGTGGCTATGGTGATGACCAAGGTTCAGAAGGCCATAATTCTGTTTGTAACCAATAAATAAATATAAATGTGCAATATCCAGGTGACTAGAGGCTTTTGTTGACTGTAAAGGGTGTTGGAAATTATCAGTTTCCCAAATTTCTAAGTTTCATCTTTTTCTATGATAGAAGAGTCTGGGTTGTCATTTCAACATTTGCTGACTCTTCCTTACTGGCTTACTGGATGTAGTGTTTTAGGAGCCAGCTTTTTCTCCTGCCTGGGAGCACTGGGAGCCAGAATCTAGTACTGACTTTTTCTTGCTGGGTAACAGTTCTGTTGCTGTCTTCCTTGGGGAGGACATTAGCCTCAGCCTCTAAAATCAAGGTTCACCTTGTTAGGCAAGGAGGGGAAGCAGTAGGGAGGCTGAGCACACGCACATCTCCCCCCTTCCTTGCTCCTCTATTGTCCCTTCCTTCAAGTTTGTCTTTCAGTCTTCTTTTCAAGGCAATATTGAAATCTCTGTTCTCAAAGTACCCTCCAATATCCACTGCTTCTTGCTCTATGAATTGCCCAATTTAATGGAATTAAAAAAAAATACCCCCAGTGGCCCTAACATAGCAGAGGAAAGATAGCCACCTACCCATCCACCCACATCCTTCAGCCACATGTGGCCTGTTTAGATAGCATCTTCTGAGAAAAGTTTTTACAGGTGGTTTAAGCCTAATAAGTTGCTGGGTTAGTTTTGTGGCTCACCTTCTGTCCTATGACATTACGAATGGCCACAATAGGTTGTTGCAGCAACTGCTGCTTAAACCAAAAACAAGTACAAACTGAGTTTGCATTGTCTCATTTAATCCTTACCACAAAGCTTTAAACTAAGTACTAATATCAACACCAGTTTACAGGTGGGAGAACTGACATGAAGAAGTTTAATTACCGAAGGTTGTACAGATAGTAGGAGGCAGAACTAGGATTGGAAGGTGGGTTCATCTAAATGCTTGTGTACTCTGCTCTACTTGTTTTTTGGAGAGATCAATGGAGTTGGCCTGGAACAAGAGAGTCTCTTGATTGCAAGTTGTAACAACTAAGGCAAGTTGCCCAGCCACTGCAGCAGGAGATGCATACAGAGTGACACAGTCAGAGAAGGCCTGAGTTTCGAGAATGAAGAGTGATGAGAGAGGATGATCTCCGTAGTGGCGGTCAGGTCATTTAGGCTGCTACCATGCCCTCATCAAAGGGGTCCCCACTCCATGAATCTCTAACATGCAATTGTAGAGCTGATTTTCTGGGTTTCCTGACTTTTCCATGTGAGCCTGTCAACCCCTATCACCTTAGGTAATAACCTCAGTTCTTGTCATTTTGTGCCTGACACACAGACTCCCTTAAGCCTAAACACCCTCTATCACTGTCTTGGTCCAGTGGAGTCCAGTGGCAAGAGAACCTTAGGGACTTGCAGACCCTAAAGCCCATATCTTGCCACTACCCCAGCAGTGTCACTTCCTCTCCTAGCAGGTGATTCTGTCCCTTCCTTCTTCATTAAATTTCAGCTCCAGGGGAAGGAGTAATGAGGCCTGTGGGTGCTTTCCAATAGGTCCTGGGTGCCCTGGGCACCCAACAAATGTCTCCTGAAGGAAGAGCAAGACGCAGGCAGTGAGCAACTCAGAAGCCTATTGAGCTATTGGCCTCTGGAACTGCTGTTTCCCAAGTCCACCAAGAAACTGGGCAATGAAGCCAGAATTTGGGGAGTGACTGGAAAACAAAGGCAGAGTTTTTCCCCAGGCTTTCACACCCTGCAATTAGTCCCATTCTCTACATAGAAAAATAGTGCTATAGAAGTTCTCCTGTTTCTGAGATTGACCAGGACAACCAGCTGCTGGTGACAATTAGTGCTGGAAATGCTTGCAAAAAGTCACATAAGACACTTTTAGTGTTCCCATAAAGTCTGTATATTCTAAGAAACTTGTATAAGTCAGTAACTGGTGCTACATCATTAGATGTTACATATGACAGAATGTTCTAAGAAATACCCAGAAAAACCAGACTTTAAGTTTCTATAATGGAAAATGCTATTAATACAAATGTTTGAGAATTAAAAAGTCTAATGATCTTGTGTTACTAGACATGATAGTTATCTTAATGAGAAAGCCCCAGAGGCCTAAAGGGTTAAATACTTGTAAAATCCTACAGGTGCTTTCAAAAATACTGTGAAGTAAGCAAGTGCCTCTGGTTGGTTGATGAGTTTATAATTTTAAACATGGCAACTTAAAGTCTTTTGTCATCCATAGTTATATATGATGTGCTGCTCAAAAAACTAAAGCGTTGTTGGTTCTGTGTTTAGCTGTCCTCCTATAGGTTCCTATGGACTTTTTCCAGCCACTTTTATTGTATTCAGTTCTTTGGGATGGCTCTGTAAACAGATGAAGCCAATAATGTATTAACAGTACCAACTGAGAGAAAGTATGGTTAACCGAGGTTACTAAAAACAAAAAGCAATTCAAATCAATTGGCAATCTACAAAAAGAGTTAAAGATTTTAAAAGCTATTATTAAAATTGCTATATTGGTTTATTATGCTATGTTATATGTGTGTACATATTGTATGTCCACATGGGGAAATTTTATTAAGAGTTTTATTTTAAATGGCTTATAGAAAAGATTGTCCATAAATTTAAGCTGCTAAAATCGATCAAAGATACATTTTAATTTGTGTGACCTGAATCTGTGTATCATATGTTTTAAACGTGTTGGTAGAAAGAAACTAAAAACATTTTAGATGGTTGTGCTTAAGTTTACTGGCTAAACAAACTACACCATGTTAGATATTTAAGAGGTGTTTTCAAATACATAAATACATGATTCTTAAAATTTATAGAAGGCATTGGACCTTCTGGTAAATGTTTTCTTAAGTTGTTATCTAATGGTTGAAATGGTTTGCTAAGTATTCATGTAATATTGCTATTGTCAGCAAGCAATCTAGAACTTGCTCCCTCATTTCTCTATTCTAAGCCCAACTTGTTCTTTTATTTCTCTATTCTCTTCAAGGTAGGAAACTAATTCTATTATAAAGGAATCTGTAGGACGCACAATTTAATCTTCAGACCTTATAAAAGAGATGGCTAACATTTTTCTGTAATAGCATTGCCAAAATAAGAACGTAAATAATAATCTCATAGCTAGATTCACTTCGCCATCAGCGAGTATACAGTAAGTAGAAAAAACCTCCCTTTCAGACCAAAGGGAAAGAAAGTTTTAAAGTGAGAATATAATTTTCCAAATGGGCATTGTCTACCTTAGAAAAACTACTACAGAACATGCCTGTGACTAAAGACTTGGAGTTCAGGCCACCGAAGATTAGAGATGGGACTTGGGCACTCCCTTGACTTGCATCCTCTGGTCTGCTTTAACAAAAACCAGGAGGAAAAGAAAGCTCAGCATCAGAAGCAATGGGTGGCAGGCCTATTAATGGCTGATCTGTACAGTGATCTGCCCTCAAGGAGTCCCAACAGGCCAGTCCACTGCAGTGGCTTTCAATGTGGTAAGCCTGGGCTTCAGCAGAAGTCAGCTTGTGAAGAGACCTGGCAGCTCTGCCAAGAGTTGGATCACTGGAAATGGACCTGCCCTGGAGTCGAAGGATGCCCAGGTCAGAGCCACAGATCTTATTGGCTCTAAGCTGAAAAGCCCTTCACTCAGCCCAACTTCCAAAGTGACCACTGCAGCTGAGGGGACGGCCAAGTAGGGTCAGCAACATTGCAGGCAGAACTGTAAATTTCTTGTTAGAGATGCCACCTGCCTTTACCTGGCCAGCTCTCCTCCCAGGCCAGCCAAGTAATGAAAGTCAACAGAGTGCCTTCCCCTAGGAGGTTCACACCTCCCTTAGGATGTACCCCATGTTAAGAGATAGATAGGTCTGGGCCTCTGAATTTACAAGGCCTAAAGCCCACCAGATTATTATCAAGCCCCTTCTGTCAGGTTCTATTTGCCTCTCAATCAGAAAACTTAAAAACTTAATTGTAGCTTAGACAGCACCTTTCTTAGCTCCTCTAATAATGGCTCTGTCCTTTGTTCTAGGCCCTGTCTAGTGCACTTGGGCCTCATTCCTTTGTAATCATAACCTCTACTCTACCACCAATGGCTCTATTCCCAACCTGTGTGTACTGATGGTCCTCTTCCCCACTTAATGCTGTATAATTGTTCAAACCTGGTAAATGCCACTCTTGGGATCATTGGTTACTATCCTCACTCTGTCTTTTATGACCTTGTCTAAATATGATCAGAGTCAGTAAACTTGGAAGGCTTCCATAGCCTTGGCAACTCATGACGAGAGCCTAGGATGGTTACTGGTGCCATAAACTAGAGTGTCAATTTGTTGGGTCAACAACAGGAGCCACTGTGCACTTGCTCCTCATGTGGGATCTCTGTCCTTAATATGCTGTACATTGTGATTTAATGCTATAACTAGTACTCAAACAGTATGTTTCACTTTGTGTTTAAATGTGGGTGCAAACTGTTGAAATCTTTATACTAAATTGATCTTCTGTATATAAAGAGAATTGAAAATGAATCTTGATGCAAATGGAAGGGGAGAGGGAGCGGGAGAGGGGAGGGTTGCGGGTGGGAGGGAAGTTATGGGAGGGGGAAGCCATTGTAATCCATAAGCTGTACACTGGAAATTTATATTCATTAAATAAAAGTTAAAAAAATAAAACAAGCAGCTAGGTTGTCTGACTTCAGTGTCCCTGTATCTTTAATATCCACCTGTCTGGTGAGCCATTTGGTAAATGTCAGATTGCTACCTTGATCTTTCCTTGTTCGTTAAAAAAAAACGAACAAGAAAAGCATTTGATTATATAAAGCATTCCACTGCATTCCTCCCTCAGGAAGTCGGGATGTAATAATCAGAAACAGATAAGAAGAGGAAAGATTGACTGGGAACCGCTGTTTGTGCATAGACCATCTATTTCTTTCCAGTTCTCCTGCTGCTGTACTTCTTGCTCACCAAGTTGCCTCATCTCTGAATCTGTCCCTGCTTTCCACCATCAGTAATATCTACAAGCTGAGTTCCCAAGGCAACCACAAATATTTGTTACTCCTTCTGCCATGTGATTTGCCCTAAAATTAAGTTCAGATATTTTTCTCTACCATCAAAATGCCAGGAAGAATGTAAATGGATATTGACATTTTATGTATACCTTTGAAATAGGGAAGTACTAATGCTACTTAGCCAAAGTTTCTAGGAATACTGTCAAAGTCCTAAAATAGAAGATAACTTGTATCTTTATATATATGAGAGTACTTCATAAAGTTTGTGGAAAATTGAATTGAAAGATGTTTATATAGGGGAGGAGCACTGTGGTATAGCAGGTAAAGTTACCGCCTGTGATACCATCATCCCATATGGCCACTAGTTTGTAAACTGGCTGCTCCACTTCCAATCCAGCTCCCTGCTAATGGCTTGGGAAAAGCAGTGGAAGATGGCCCCTGGGACACATGTGGAAGACCCGTGTGAAGCTCCTGGCTCCTGGCTTCAGCCTGGCTCAGTTCTGGCTGTTGTGGCCATCTGGGGAGCAAATCAGTGAATAAAAGATCTCTCTCTCTCTCTCTCTCTCTCTCTCTCCCCCTGCCCTGTAGCACTTTCAAATAAATACATAATTTTTTTTTAAAAAAGATAAATTCGTTTGGTGCAAAAAATTCTGAAATCTGTGCATAGTTTGTGTAATATGCATTTTTATAACATGCAGTTTTTATAGTATGCATTTTCCAAAAACTTCTCAAAGTACTCTTGTTTTATCCTTTGTATATAGAACCTGGGTGTTACATATACATTATATATAATTATGCTATCTTGTTTTTTATTTTATTTAAGGAATACAAACTTCATGCATTTCAGACATACAATTTAGGAACATAGAAAATAGGTGAAACACAAGGGAGCTTGAACAAAAGGATTAGAACAAGCTGAAACAATCATATGCATACACACCCAAACATGCAGAAATGGTTTTCCTGGGGCTGGTGTTGTGATGCAGCAACTTAAGTCGCAGCCTGTGATGCTGGCATCCCATATGAATGCTGGTTGAGTACCTGCTAATGTTCCTGGGAAAGCAGCAGAAGATGTCCCAAATACTTGGGTACCTGCTACCCATGTGGGGGACCTGGATGGAGTTCTAGGTTCCTAGCTTCAGCCTGGCCCAGCCCCAGCCACTTGGGGAATGGATCTGTGGATGAAAGATCTCTCTCTCTCTCTCTGTCTGTAACTCTGCATTTAAAACAAATGAATCTTTATTTTAAAAAGTGAACCATTTTCCTCTCTAGAAAGGAAGCAACAAACAGTGCATGTTTTCTCTAAAGTCTAGTTAAGATTTAACCTCTATCCTTTGAAATGTCCTCTCTATGTGCTAGCCAAGGTCCCCCAGAAATCTTCAATAGGAGGTAACAGTATTTCAAACCAATTAACAAACAAGATTTGCTTTCTGGTCTCATGTGACTCCGAAGTAGGTGACCCTTTGGAAATCATGGACAAAGTCCCAGTTTAAGGCTCCAACTCTGTGATGACTTCACTCCACACATCCTTGTGAATTAGGAAGCTTCCAAATTAAACTGGTCCAGTGAATGGAAGTTTGACAAAGACATCAGTGATAGTTATAAAACTTTATATTTTGACAGTCTCAATAACAGTCTTTAAAAATGCATTTATGTCCTCTGTCTTTTTGGACCCTCAAAGAAATTCCCTAGTACACAAAGGATACATGCATGGGTACACTCACATGCTCCTACTTTATAGGTGTATAAAGAGCAAGAAAACTTGCCCAAATTGACTGTTAAATTCAACCATGGCATCTATGCCCAGGTCAGTATCTCTCTATCCTAGGTGTTCTCCTATGTTTCCACCTCCATCGTCCCCATTATCACCCAAGAATCCTGAAACCAGCAGAATTTAATATCCATAAGACAAGGAGTTTAAAAGTTAGCCTTGGAGCTTTTAGAGAATCAAATCAAAAATTGATAAGATAATGGAAAGACTACTATAGTTTTTAAAACAAAAATAGAAAGGCTGAGATGAACTAGTACAGGATGGAGAAACTAAGACAAAGCGGAAAGTTTTCTCTTCCTCCTGACTATTCTAGACCTAAGGCTTCCCCAAATGTCTATGACAACCCTTTCCCACAGTATTTGCTTGTATTTACCAGATCCATGTGATTGACTTTTTAAATATCTTGGCTGCATGAGGCTGTTTCAGGCTTGGAAAGCCAAGGCACTGTGGCAAAAAATGACCTAAAATGAGTGAGATCCCGGTGGAAAGAACGGGCCATCAAACTTGGAGGTACTTTTCTCTGAAGAGAAGAGAGAACTTCCACTTTGATTGTGGCCCTGCCTAAATAAGGTCAGAGTTGGTGAACTCAAGAGGCTTCCATAGCCTTGCCAGCTCATGATAAGAACCTCGGGTGATTCCTGACGTCATAAATAAGAGTGTCAATTGTTAAATCAACAACGGGAGTCACTGTGCACTTGCTCTCCATGTAGGATCTCAGTCCTTAATGTGTTGTACTATGAGAATTAACAGTAAAACTAGTCTTCAAACAGTTACTTTTTACTTTGTGTGTTTATGTGGGTGCAAATTCCTGAAATCTACTTAGTATAGAGTTGATCTTCTGTATATAAAGAGGGGAAGAACCACTATAATCCAAAAGTTGTACTTTCAAAATTTATATTTATTGAATAAAAGTTTTCTATAAAATAAAAATATATATCTTGACTGGACTTCCTGACTGACCACAAGCATGTTTCCTCCCCCCATCTCTACCCCCACTATCGTATTAGCACCACATTCATTTTCACTAACTGTGTTGACACACATTCTTTATATGACATGGTCTCTTTTTTATATAGAAAGCTTTTATTTAATAAATACAAATTTCATAAGTACAACTTTTGGATTATAGCAGTTCTTTCTCCCATACCCACCCTCCAACCCCCAAACCATCCCATCTCCTACTCACTCTCTCATCCCATTCTTCAGTAAGATTCATTTTTAATTATCTTTATATAAAGATGATCAACTGTATACTAAGTAAAGATTTCAACAGTTTGCACCCACACAGACACATAAAGTATAAAACTGCACGGTCTCTTGATGCCTGCTGATTCTGGACATATCCATCTAGTTTATCAATATTTCACTTTAAATGTGATGAGAGGCTTGAATATGCCACTTCTAGGTCTGTATCACACCTCTGGCCCTCCTGGTTGCATGGCAATGGCCTCAATTCCTTACTTCTAAAATGAGAATAATAAGTTCTCATAAAGTTGTAAAGGTCAAATGAAACTATGTGTAAAAAGTGCTTAATGGTGCCTAGAAAGCCCCAACTTACACTGAATTTCCCTTTTCAAACATGCAGGTGATAGTTTTTGTTTATACACTTTCATATTAACAAGATTTTTCCTTTTTCAAATCGCCTTAGCATCTCCATTGGGATTAATATCCAAGGTCATGTGCAACTGGGTTGAAAAAGTAGACCTTGGCCAGCGCCATGGCTCACTACACTAATCCTCCGCCTGCGGCGCTGGCACCCTGGGTTCTAGTCCTGGTTGGGGTGCTGGATTTTGTCCCGGTTGCTCCTCTTCCAGTCCAGCTCTCTGCTGTGGCCCAGGAAGGCAGTGGAGAATGGCCCAAGTGCTTGGGCCCTGCACCCGCATTGGAGACCAGGAGGAAGCACCTGGCTCCTGCTTCAGATCAGTACAGTGCGCCAGCCGTAGGGGCCATTTGGGGGATGAACCAACAGAAAGGAAGACCTTTCTCTCTGTCTGTCTCTCTCTCTCACTGTCTAACTCTGCCTGTCAAAAAAAAAAAAAAAAAGAAAGAAAGAAAGAAAAAGTAGACCTTAATAAGTGAAAGCAATAACCAACAAGAAGGAAAACACACATGTAACCCTAATTTAAAAGGGAGTAAGTAACTCAAAGTCCTGGAAATTACAATTGATGAGAAACATCAAAATAATCACATGCCAAGAAAATAAATTATAGCACATAAAACTTCCCAGGTTGAAACTAAACCAACTTCAGGGTGCATTAATGAAATTATTGTATCCCATTCAAGGTTCAGTCTTTTGCAGCATATCTGGACCCTGTATTAAGTTATTAGCACACACTTAAAGAGAGACGACCTTGATAGCCAGGAGATTGTCCAGAGCTTTCCAAAAATGTTAACCAACCAGAGTTTGGCAAAGGAACAAGAACTAGGCCTCTTCAGGCTTGGTAATGGCAAATGTGGAGGGGTCATGACAACATCAATTCAGATATCTTAGGAACTGTTTCCTATAGGAGGGTAGTTGATATGCAATGGGATCTCTGTGGTCCAGAGGGCAGAATGAGTACCAGTGACAGAGGGAAGATGAAGGGAAGGAAAAATGTTTAACTTCAACTTGAAAAAGATGGAGTTGTCTAAAATGGTGAGACTACTATTGGGTGGGAATAGGAGTAAAGTATAGGTGGGTGAGGAGGGATTTTAAAGACAGTAGAGTCCAGCTAGACTCTCTGTTAAGAAGCTCAACTGTGGAATTAGCTTGTCCATAACTTTTTCAGACATCTATGGTAAGACAAATGAAACAATAATATCCTCTCTCTGAGACCCAATAACTATAAAAAAAAGTATCAATCTGATAGAATTGGGTGCAGATTAAATAAAATAACCTATTAAAAAGTCTTCAACATGAAAGACATAAATGGAAACAAATAAACATGAATGCACACTAACAGAGGAAACAAAGAAGAAAATATCAATTACAATCTTCAGAGATATGAGGAAATATTGTATCCATGAAACCAAAACAGTTTATGGTTTTGTTTAAAGAAATATTCAGAAAATAAAAACAAGTTTTTAGAAATTTAAACTACAAAAAGAGATTTTAACAAAGGATTCAAATATAAAGTTGAAGAAATACCTTAGAAAGAAAAGCCAAATATCAAAGAATGTGGCAAGAAACAAAAGAAATATAAATTATTAATACAGGAAAGAAGAGCTGACTAATAGACCTTCCACAAAGAAAGAACAGAGAAAACCATGGGAAGGAAATTATCAAAGGAACCACAAGAGAAAATTTCCTTGAATTGAAAGATTTGAGTCTCTCAATGGGCGGGGCCAAATGCCCACACAATGGATGAAATAAATGGATCACAATACATTACAGTGAATGAAAATAAATACATACCTAACAAAGTACACCACCATAAATTTTGAGTACACAAGGTATAAAAAAGATTCTAACTTCTTCCTGGAAACAGAGGGAGTGGTAGGAGAGAAAATTGATACAAAAATAGTGCAGAGGTGGGAGTTTGGTCCTGCAGTTAAGTTGCTGCTTGGAATGCCAGCTTCCATATCAGGAGTATCTGGTTTGAGTTTGCCTACTCTGCTTCCCATCCAGCTTCCTGTCAATGGAAGCAGCTGATGGTTCAAATGCCTGGGCTCCTACCACCCAGGTGGGAGACCTGGATCGAGTTCTAGGCTTCTGGCTACAGCCTGGCCAAATCCTGGTTGTTGCAGGCATTTGGGGGGGAGAATCAGCAAGTGGAAGCCATCTCCCCCACTCCCCCGCCGTGTGTGTGTGTGTGTGTGTCTGCGTTTCAAATAAAATGAAAATAAATAAATAAATACTTGGCAATAATAACAGAATCAGACTTCAAAATTCTGAACTACGGTTATTTTCCCTAGTATATCTTTTCTCAGGAAGTTACTGAAGGGCATGCTCCACCCAAAGGAAGCTGTGAACCTAGAAAAAAAAGTGAGCTGTAGTACAAACTGAGAGTCAACACAGGAGAGAGGCCAAGGGACGGCTATGAAGACAGCTATGCAGCAGGCCAAGAGAGTGACCTGAAAGGACTGGGTCACGATAAACGTTTCAGAAGGCAGGACTAAAGAAATAACAGACAAGAAAAGAAGAAGAAAAATCAAAGAATAAAAATACTTGTTAGATTACAGCCGGTAAAAATTAAATAAATCAAAGGTTTTGGAAAAAAAAAAAGTATGAATAATAAGAGACATAGAAAACCAAGCAGGTTTTCATAGAAATAAGGCCTTATTAATGCCAATAAAAACAAAAAGCTGTACATGAAAGGAAGCCATAAGTGCAAACAACACCTACCTGCCCATGTGCAGGTAAACACTGGATATCGATTTAACCCAAAACTGTGCTGTAAGTATATGGGGAAGGTTTGTGGAGAGAGCAACCATGGCAGCAAGGGAAAATGAAACGGGGTGAAGGGCTCAGCTGCCATCATGGGAAAGCAACAGTAACATCTGACTTAGCAGTATAGGCATAAACAGCAGAAGGGATTCTGAAAACTCTGAAAAGGATTAAAGTGGCTACCCTTGAAAGCAGGACCATGGAAGTGGAAGGAGAGGGAAAAATAAATGGACAGGTGACTGCAGTTCTTTGCTACAAGTTATGAAACTTGACTTTAAACTATATACATGTATTACTTGGATAAAAGGAATTTGTAAAAGTGAGAAAAAAATCCCACCAATATGACAAGTTAAAAAATTCAGGGGCCATTCAACTGGTTATCAAGGTCTGTTCTGCTTTAAAACTGTTATTTGATATCCTCACACCCCCTAGTGTCCTTCTGTGTAGGGAAACCCCCAGCTGCCATCTTACCACGTGGATGCCGGATGCCGCTGGAGTTCAACAGCTCTCACTTTTTCAAACACATGCCATTCCCGCCCCCCTTCTTTTTTTTTTTTGGACAGGCAGAGTGGACAGTGAGAGAGACAGAGAGAAAGGTCTTCCTTTTCCGTTGGTTCACCCTCCAATGGCCGCTGCGGCTGGCGCACCGCGCTGATCCGAAGGCAGGAGCCAGGTGCTTCTCCTGGTCTCCCATGGGGTGCAGGGCCCAAGCACTTGGGCCATCCTCCACTGCCTTCCCGGGCCACAGCAGAGAGCTGGACTGGAAGAGGGGCAACCGGAACAGAATCCGGCGCCCCAACCGCGACTAGAACCCGGTGTGCTAGCGCCACAGGCAGAGGATTAGCCTGTTGAGCCGCGGCGCCGGCGGCCATTCCCCTTTTTTATAATCCAAGCTAATTTCCTCATTTTGGTTTCATTCTTACTTTCATCTCCCTTTTTATTTCAAATCCAGGTGTATTTCTTTCCTTTAGAATTTATTTTTTTCTGAGTTACACTTCTGAATAGTCTGTTAATGGCAGTGGCTCCCAGAAAGCCAGTAGACTTATTTTTATAGATTCATGGAAAACTGATACAAATTATATTTGAAAATGAAAAATAAGGCTAACAGGTGATTTACTATGTTTTGCACAGACTTTCCAAAATTGCTTAATTTCTTACTAGTCAATCAGTTACTTTCAATTTAACTTTACATTTTTTCCATGACAGATTATTCTAAATGGTACTTTTTTTATGACTATAATACAGTACATATTGTTAAAAATTAGAAAACAGAAAAAGCATAAAAAAGGAAAAAATTTACTGTCTTATGATCATACATAAATAATACCTTTTAGTATTTCAATGTCTATCTTCCTAGTCTTCCTCCTGTGCACATTTAGTGTCTACATTTATTAAGATTTTTAATAACATATGTCTTGGCTGTTCAATTTTATCACCTGCCTTATTTCTTAACAGTGCTTTCCCTCTTGTGCAAACTCTCTTACATCATTTTATTATTGTTTCTCATACGCTATGCATTAGGTTATTTCATATTGTTCACTGCTGCAAACAATGTTCTAATAAATATCCATATAGTGCCATCTATGGACAGCTTACTTACGTAAGTTCTCATAGTGTGTGGGCAGGGTCAGAGAATATATATTTTTAAAGCTTTCAATAAGTATAGCAATAATCATTGTACTCTGATGAACAATTTGGGAATATTAATTTCCCCACATCTTCAATAGCCCTGAACACCTAGAAAAACATTTTGCCTTTTAGTGCAGAAAAATAAATAGTACATCAATGTTTTAGTTTACTCTGGCACTTCCTCACCTACAAACCACCTGTTAAACTCTCACAAGAGTGGAATCTACTATCTGTTGTAACAGGTGCCAGAGGCAACCCATAGCTTGCCAATACAAATTAATATATAATTAGATTTTAGCATAAATTACACAGAAAGCAACAGAACTTAAAGGATTTTCTTTCAGAAGTGGATGAAAAGAAAGTGCAACAGATATGGGAAAGCAAAAGCTCACAAATCAAGCCCAGTGAAGCCTAACCCTCAGAAGTCTTTAATGTATACTAGCCAAGTTCTCCAATACACTGCCTCCTGGAGACCAGTCATCAAGTCCTTTTACAAAGCCAACATCAAAATTTGTATTTGTTTTTTAAAATAAATTTTTCTTACTGGACTTGGAATAAAAATAGAAAGGCTGTAGGCAGATTAGCTTTACAATTTTCTTTCAATGGACATTTCCTTAGAGTGATCCATAGCAGATGGTAGGAAACAGCTTTATAGAACATTCTGCAACTAATTAACTGGAAAGAATGGAGAATAGAAATGTATGCAACAGAGTCCCAACTAGGAAATTAATCAAGAAGGAAAAAACCATTGGGAAAGCACAAACAATCTCCTGAGAAGCTAGTGGAACCTGCAGAGACCCAGGAGTTCAGGCAAAGGAAATCAGAATGACAGAAGGAGTGGTTCAGACTAGGGACGGTGGGCCTAGAAGGCAAGGTAGAATAGGCTCAATAGCACACACAGGAAAATGGGCCAAGTAGAGCAGACATGCAATCCAAGGTGGCTAGAAAAGAGGAATCCAGTTATAAAAAAAGTCAGCGTTTAGGTGCTGGGTCAGCATCAGTAATGCAAAGAACAGTAGTCAGGACAACAGTGGAACACAGACAGAAGAAGCCAGAGATCATGAGAAATTCTGCAGATCCAAACTCAGGAACTTAGACATACAGAATAAAACAATAAATATAAGGGGAAAAATTTTTATTTTTGGAAACTTCAAAAATACAAAAAGGTTCCACTTTACTTGTTTAATACTGGGTCAGGGTTTTTACATGCATTTTGCTGAATGAGCAATCATTTTAAGCTTAGACTTTAGGACTCAGTAGAAATAGCAGATCCTAAAAACCACAACCTCCTTCACTCAGGGGATATTTACCCAGGTAAGCCCAAAGGTCAAGATCATGATTAGTCAGTTTCCACGATGGGATTTTCAAGAAACACTTTTGTCATAATAGTAAGTAGAAGACAGAGATGACATACTAGAAAATGAATTGTCCTGAGTTTCAGTCAAGAGATACAAAACATGGGCTATACATTAAAGATTCTTTAAAAGGTCCTATAGCCAGGTAGTTGTTGTTAAAGAACAGTCTGGATTCTAATCTGTTTTGGCCAACAGGTGACAGATACAATGTACTGTTCACAGCTTCCCCAGGGTCTTCTGGTTTGAAATGGGTTTCTCCTTTCTTTGTATTAGTGGTCTTCCATTAGGCCTCATCAGGTTCCCTTTTCTTGTCTGTCCTTAGAAACATCTTTGAGTAATGTGGCTGTAATATGCAAGGATGAGTTTCTGGAACAGGTGATGAAACAGAAAAGTATAAAGGCTCCCAAGCAGATTTAACTGATTATACACCTCTGCAATGCCACCATATGAAAATGTAGCAGCTCAGTGGAGTAGGGCTTACGAGCAGAGCCTGCTTATATCACTGAGCACTTAGAAAGTGTCTGAGTAATGAGTTATATGTTGATTTAACAATTGATATGTTGCTTTGATATAAGAGATTTTCAGGGTTGCTTTGAATGTTTGTGCAGTTGCGCCTAGACAACATTTATATCTTAGACCTTCCAGGTACCTGGGAGTTACACCACACACAATATCAGTTGCATGCAGCAGCCTTGGTTGGGTACTTCTGTGTCATGGACAGGCCTTCCAGATTCCACCTTGGGGATAAATTGGAATATTTTCTATAGCATGTCTTTGACATCTAAGATCATTTTACATATTAGAACGAATCATTAAAAATTGCCAACACTTGACAGTTTTTGAACTAGAAAACCATAAATTTCTTTTATTTTTAAGATTTATTTATTTATTTGAAAGTCAGAGTTACAGAGAGGCAGAGGGCAGAGAGAGAAAAAGAGGTCTTCCAACCACTGGTTCACTCCCCAAATGGCTGCAATGGCCGGAGCTGAGATGCTCTGAAGCCAGGATCCAGGAGATTCTTCCAGGTCTCCCACGTGGATGCAGGGGCCCAAGGACATGGACCATCTTACACTGCTTTCTCAGGCAATAACAGAGCTGGGTTGGATGTGGAGCAGCCAGGACTCGAACAGGTGCCCATAAGGGATGCCGGAACTACAGGTGGCAGCTTTACCCGCTCTGCCACAGCACTGGCCCAGAACTGTAAACTTCAAATGGTTCAACCTAATAAATATATTTGAAAAATTTGAAAGGGTATTGGCCAGCAAAATGGTACAGGGTTTAAGCCACTGCCTTTGATGCTGGCATCCCATATGTGTGCCAATTCAAGTCCTGGCTGCTGCAATTCTGATCCAGCTCCCTGCTAAAGCTCCTGGGAAAGCAGCAGAAAATACCACCCATGTGGGAAACCCTGATTGAGTTTTGGGCTCCTGGCTTCAGCCTGACCCAGCGTCATTTGAGGAGTGAGCCAATGGATGGAAGGTATCAGTGTGTGGGTGGGGGAGGGTGTGTCTGCACATCTGTTTGTCTCTGTATCTGTCTCTCTTTCCCTCTCTGTAACTCTGCCTTTCAAAAAAATGGAAATGGTATTATAGGTCAAGAACTGGACAAATGTCACTGACTTAAATTTATGTTGTTATTTATTATAATTTGCTTATTTGAAAGGCAGAGACAGACATATACACACACACATACAGAGAGAGAGAAACAGAGACAGAAACAAGAAAGAGATCAAGAGATCTCCTATCTACTGGTTCATCCCTCAAATGCCCCTAAGAGCTAGGGATGGGCCAGGCTGAAACCAGAAGCCTGGAACTCAATCTGGGATTCAACATGGTGGCCGGGACCCAAGAACTTGCTTCCTTCCAGGGTATATATTAGTAGAAAGCTGGAACTAAGACTAGAGCCAGGACTCAAACCCAGATACTACAATATATGATGCAGGCATCCCAGATAGAATCTTAACCACTGTTCAAAAAGCCCACCTGCCATTGCCTTTAATACCATTCTCAGGCATGGGAAAGCCATTGGTTCATCCTGAGCTAATGTGTAGATCTTGGTGTGTATCTGACAACCTGGCTGCATGGGTTGGGGTGAATCAAAGTAAACCAGAACTGGGTAGAAGATGAGGACAAAGTCCTTCTTCAATCACTGGAGTCCACTGGAAGATAGCCTTCCTATAAAAGAAATACTACAGCGAAGGAAGATTTTGGAGAGAAAATAAAGTGAAAAAGAAGTCAGAAAGACTCAGGAATCCTTCAGACATATGAGGGAATATCCCTTATATGTCGTGGCTCTTGAAAATGGTGAAACAGCTGTGGCCCTGATGTATCTGAGAAGCACCATATCCTTTCATGAAAGAGCTCATGCCCACAGCTAAACTGGAGGACTAGTTGGCATGAGGGGGAGCCACAGACTTTGCAGCCACAGACAACAAATAAATGTTGTCAAGCTCCAAGGAGTTGTATACGGAATAACTAATAGGACACTGAAATGTGACAGGAAGCATGGTATTAAGAAACGGGGTAGAGTTCTTTCAAAAGGCAGGAGAGGTGGACTCCAAATATACTCAGCCTCTCATCAATGGTGCGACTTGGTCATCTTCCTTCCCAAATCAGGACATCAGCTTTTCTGTCACTTATTCCATGCTGAAATTCAGAGAGCAATTTGGGAATTCTACTTTTAGGGATTTACCTCCCAAGGATGTGTACTGAAATTAATCCACAAGTATTTATGACTAAATAATCAGAAACTTCCTAAATGTTTCACAGAAGTCAAAATGCTTAAATAAATATATAGTATATGTTCAAATGATTGAGTCTATATGCAGCCATTAAAAATCACATGGTTGGAGTGGGCATTGTGGTGCAACAGGTTATGCTGCCAGTTGGGATGCCCACATCCCCTATCAGAGACCAAATTCAACTACTGGCTACCCCTCTTCTCACCCAGCTTCCTGCCAATGTGCCCAAGAAGGTAGTGGATGATGGCCCAAGTGTTGGGCTCCTGTTACCAAGATGGAATTCCTGGCTCTGGCTTCAGCCTGCTCAGTCCCAGCTGTTGCAGGCATTTGGGGAGTGAATCAGCAGATGGAATATCTCTCTGTGTCTCTCCCTTTCTCTCTGTCACTTTGTCTTTCAAATACATAAACAAATACATTTTTTTCAAAATACTATATGGTAAAAGCCATTCACTTGTTATGACAAAATGTACAATAACACAGAAGATTGCCATTGGTATACATAACATGGCCCAAAACGTATTCAAAATAAATAATAATGAGTAATAAAGAGTAGGACAAAGAGAGGACAAGAAGAATTGAAAAATCTCATGACAAACCTTATGTGGTGATTACAGATGTGTGTGGTTACAGATAATTTTTTTCTTGTTTTTTATATATTCCTAATTTTCTGTAATAAATTGGTATTATTTCTATTATGTAAAAGGATAGTAAATATAATTTATGTTATTTTTAATGTATTTATTTATTCTTGTTATTTTATTTGAACAGCAAAGAGAGAGAAACATAGACAGATTTGCTATGCCCTGGTTCACTCCCCTAGATGCGCACATCAGCCAGGGCTAGGCCAAGCTGAAGCCAAGAGCCTGGAACTCCGTCTGGGTCTCCCACATGGGTCTCAGCCATCACCTGCTGCACCTCGCCCCCTAGAGTGCATGTTTGTAAGCAGCTGGAATTGGGAACAGAGCTGACACTCAAGCCTAGGCCCTCTGAAATAGTATGCAAGCATCTCAAACAGTATCTTAACTGCTGTGCCACACACCTGCCCATATTTTATTTTAAGTAAGATATTTGAGGATAATCAACTCCCTTCCAGCACTAACATTCATTGAGTCATTTTAACATGTCAAATACATTGATACTGAGACCACATTTGAAATGTGATTGTTTCTTGGCTCCTCCCTGCTCTAATCTTCCCTTAAAGTGAAGAGTCCTCCAAATCACTGGATTTTGCAAACAAAGACATCTTTTGAAGCCAAAAGGTAGTTCTGAAAAGAATGTTAGGAAGTGGGTAGGTGCCTAGGGCTTGGGCTATCTATGCAATCTAGATTTTGAACCAAGTTCTTTGAGACACAATTGAAAAAGATCATACTTCCTGGCCCTGAAAGAGCTTCTGGCTTGTCTTTACAGAAATTTGCAATCAGGGTGATGTGCCAGCACCAGGAAGTAATACATTTTCCCATAAATGTTTCCACTCACAAAAGATTTCACAGGTTGCTGATGGTAGAGACCCAAAAACATTACAGGACACAGAAGTGCTATTTCTAGCTGAAGTGAACATTCGTTATCACTGTCTGCCAAAAGTCCATTTCCTCTTCTTCTTGCATCAGGTTTCTGAATTTCCTTTGAGGAACCACACCTCTCTCCTCAATCCTGTTCCTTGGATGTCTCTGAGTCCTCCTTAGTTCAAAGACAGAGGAGAGAGATGAGAAAGAATAGAGTGGAGAACAATGGGACTAACTTTAGGGAGAATTTTTCATCAACACCCCACCAAAATCGTCTTATCAACTCACCAATGACTTACACATGTGAAATGTAATGGTCAGTTTTCAATTTCACTTGATTTGACCCACAAGCAGCATTGGACCCAGCTGATCACTTTCTCCTCTTGAAACAGTTTGATTTATTCAGCTCTCATAACATCATACTCTCCTAGTTTGCCCTTCTCCCCCATTCTATCTATCTAGCTATCTAGCTATCTAGCTATCTAGCTATCTATCTAATTTACATGGAGGGTTTCTCCTCTTACTCCCAATCTTTAAAGTTGGCTCAGATTTTGAAACCTATTTTCTTTTCTGTCTATACTCATTTCCTTGGTGATTTCATCCGGTCTTACATTTAAATCCAGTCTACAGAGTTTAAACACCATATGATGACCCAAGTTTATATTCCAGCCTAGTCTTCTTTCCTGAACTCCAGATGTGTATATATATCCATTGGCTCTATTTGAAATCTCCATGTCATAATAGGTGTCTCAAACTTAAGCATAAAACTGGGATTCTGATCTTTCCACCCAAACCTGTTCCTCCCACAGTTTTTTCATTTCCCAGCTCAAGGTAACTCTTTCCTCCCAATTTCTCAGAAGGCCCAAAATTTTGGAGTCCAGTTTTTCTGTTTCCCTTCCATATCCAAGTAGGAAATTCTATTGGCTCTATCTTTAAAATGCATTCAAAATCTGATCCCTTTTCACCACTTGTACTACTGCTTCCTGGAACTGGACACCATGTTCTCTCACCTGCAGAGAACTGCAGTAGTATTCTAACTGCTCTCTCTCCTTCTGCCCAGGCCCCCTCTGAGTCTACTCTCTACAGAGCAGCCAGAGTGAGTCTATTAAAACTTAAATTGGGGCCGGCGCCGTGGCTTAACAGGCTAATCCTCCGCCTTGCGGCGCCGGCACACCGGGTTCTAGTCCGGGTTGGGGCGCCGGATTCTATCCCGGTTGCCCCTCTTCCAGGCCAGCTCTTTGCTATGGCCCAGGAAGGCAGTGGAGGATGGCCCAAGTGCTTGGGCCCTGCACCCGCATGGGAGACCAGGAGAGGCACCTGGCTCCAAGCTTCGGATCAGCGCAATGCGCCGGCCGCGGATTGGAGGGTGAACCAACGGCAAAAAGGAAGACCTTTCCCTCTGTCTCTCTCACTATCCACTCTGTCTGTCAAAAATAAAAATAAAAAATAAAAAAATAAAAAAAAACTTAAATTGGGTACTCTTCTACTTAAGAGCCACAGTGATTTTCCATTTCACTCTAAGTAAAGGCCAAAGAGTATACAGTAGCTAACAAGACCCTAGACAACATTCTGTTGAGGAAAAACCTACTTCACAGCTCCTATCTTCTTGCTCTTTCTGCTCCAAACACATTGGACTCCTTATTGTTCCTTAAACATCTACATTCTCTTCAGGACTCTGTTTGCTGGTCCCTCTGATTGGAATGTTCTTTCCCAAAACAGCCACAGGAGTTGATCCCTTTAATAGCTTTCTTTAAAATCCCCATATATCTTACCATCATCTCTAAAATTGTAATCTACTAATATTTACCCCCTTTCCTGTTTCATTTTCTCATCATTTATCACACAATTTTACTTATTATTTTGTTTATTGTCTGCCTGTCCTCTAACCAAGAAGTCAAGGATTATTTTGTTCTCTGCTATGTCCTCAAGGTCTAGAGCAGTACTAAGCACATACTCTTTGTTCAATAAATACATATTAAATTAATGATTAGCTCTACTGGATTTTATCCTTCCAACATAATTAAATCCACTCTTACCTTAATCCAATTCACCCTCAAGTGGACTCTCTTCTTCCCTCTACCACCTTACTTCTTAAATTATTTAAACCTTACATTCCTATTTTCCCAACTTCTGCTCTTTAATCGCTTAATATGGCCAGGTATTTCACTAAATTAATTCTCACCAAGGATACCATACACTCCATATTCCCAAACAAATTACCATATTTTAAACCATCAAATGTACCACTTAAGCTTTTTTGATTGTTTTACTAGGAGAAGGGTTGTGTATAGGGAACACAAAATGTATCCCAATTCCCCAAAACACTGAACTATTTTGCAGAGGTACAGGGCAGGAGGAGATTCTAGGAGAAACACAACACCTATAGCCTAGTATCCATGCCTTTTCTGCAGCTTTGGCACCTCTTGAAATTTGGTCTTAAAACACATCTTCCCTTGGCTACTAGGTTCAGATTCTTCTTGGCTTCTTTTACCTTTCTAAGCATTCTTTCTGGATCTCTTTTCTTTACCCTCCTTTAATTAATGTTGGTGGTTCCCTACATCACATTCTTCACCTTGTTTTATTTTTACTCTTTACACTTTCCAGTTTGACTTATGCATGTCTGTACTTTCTTTTTTTATTATTTAATGAATGCATTTTTACACATATACAACTTTAGGAATATAGTGGTTCTTTTCCCCATATCGTTCCCATTCCCTCTCCCATCTCCTTCTTCATTATGGATCATTTTTAGTATGGCACGTCTGTACTTTCAACCACTGACTCCACACCCCAATTCCAAGTCCCATTGATTCTGGCCTGATCTCTCCAAGCTATAGACCCAAACTTTCAGCCACCAACAGAATGTCTCTACTTGCTTGATGACTTATAGACAGTTCATTTCAGCATAGCCTAAAATGAATATGTTATCTCCCTGCTCCTTTGCCAAATCTGTTCTCCCTCAGCTGTTCCCAACATTGTTTATAAATATGTATTAATACCTTGTTCTCCTTCCTTCCTAAAACACCAGCTGGCCCTTTACCTCGGACTGTACCACAGCATACTGTCTAAATCTAGACCTTTACATTCATTCCTCCTCCCAATGCCCTAGTGTAGGTTCCCTCACCTACTGGGTCCCTGCAGAAGGCCAATGCTAACCCCCCAGCATTGCTCATTGTTTGGTTCATTTCTGGGGTGCTATCACAGTGATCCCACCAAACCAACTCAGGACCATAGAGGACAGTGACAGCATAAGTGAAACTACTTTGCCATACTTTCCCACATTCATATGAAAATCCAACTCTGTACCCACATAAAATATCAACATATGAGAGTTAAGAAATTCCAGTAACAGCCCACATCCCCTCTTCTGAGACCAGGCAGCATGAAAACAAAGGCCTTGGCTGGCTCTCCCCACACCCCCCAGCTTGAGGACAATAGAAGCACACCATGGGAGGAGAGCACAAGCTTCTTGGGAGAGAGAAGAGGAACTCGGGTTTGTTGTTTTGTTTTATGCTTGTTTTTGCCTCTGTGAACGGGCAGCCACGTGCCTGCAGTAAATACAAGGAGACCTCGATTTAGAACAAAAAGATTTTGGAACAAAGATCTCCAACAAAGACATTAATCAATAAAAGTAGTAGCTAAGGAACTCCCTCCCCAATTTAGTAGAGGTTTGGCCTCAATGGGGAAGGAGCAAAAGCAAGAAAATAGTCCCAGAAAAGGGTCCTTCCTGAATGCCTTTTTGCCTCTGGATAACAATGCTGACAGAATCCAACAGCCCTAGGTCTCCATCCTCTGAACATGACAATACTGTGAGAGGGCTTTTGCCTTCTGTCCTGGGTCCCAGTGAACTTCTCTGCTCAGAGGATTAAGATGTCTTTCCACACATAGAGGAGGCTGTAGCATTGGTGACTGCATTCTTCCAAGATCCAAACAATCTGAGGGAGCCATTGATAATTCATGCATTTTAGCCACCTCTAACACTGGAAGGTGCTAAATCTCTCCTAACATGTCCTTAAACCTTTTTATAGTAAGATGGAAAACAAGAACATTCACTTGCACATATACTATACAAAAGGAATATTTTCTGAGTAAATAAATTTTGTAAGAGAATAGAAAGAATAGTGGAGGCAAAGTAGGCATGAAGGAAAGAGGAGGAAATCTCTGTTTGTTTTTAAACTAAATACAGGAGAATGTTGCTATGACAGGCTAAGATAAAAGCTTTCAAGGAAGCCAAAAACATTGTAGCTAAATGAAAGTTTGTATTGGAGATAGTTAAGGAAAATTGAATCAGTGATGCACAAGAAAATCTTCGGAACATATTCTCAAAATGCAATGAAAAATAAATGAAGGGGAAAAGTGAAGAAAGAAATAAGAAGTTCAGAAATAAGAGATCTAAATAGTAGGTCCCTGAAGAAGAAAAAAAACAAACAAAAAAACACAAAGCAGAAGCACTGATCAAAGTTATGACAAGAAAAATCTCTCTTACTTCTAAAGAAATCCTGAATTTGGAAATCAAGAAGGTTTACCATATTTCAGGCAAAACCTATAAAAGGAAATCTGCACTCAATTGTCTTATTGTGAAAGTTGTTTCAGGAACAGAGAGCAAAAATCACTCAAGTCGAAAACCAGTTGTCCCAACTTCTTTGCAGCAGCAAACTTAAGACAGTGGAGGAATATTTCCAATGGTGTGAGTGGGAAAGCTTTCTATATTTAAGACAAGTTGTCACTCTTGTACCACACTGATGCCCTTCCTAAAGAGCTACTTTGGCATCCTACCAGATCACTGTGAAAAGAACCAAAACTTAAGAATTTACAAATGTGGAAAGGATAGTGAGAAAAGAACTATGTTGAAATCCAGCAAATCCATGAGGGATGAGTTGACTATTAATGTCTAAATAAAAAAATCTAAATAAATGACCAATGGAATTTTCAATACTGGAGTTTATAATATTGTCAGATTAGATATTTGAAAGAACAAAGGAGGGCACAGGAAAGCAAAAGCTCTGGAATACTTCTTTGGTAACAAGGCCAAAAGGCGCTCGTGTTTACTTTGAAAATAAGATAACCTTGCACTTCAGTGGTCACACTGTCCTCTGTTAAAACTCCTTCAGGTTCCCTCTTACAGACACCTGGGATTGCATGAGAGCCCACCTCAGGACTCGGGATAATTTCCCCCTCTGAAGATCCTCAACCACACGTGCAAAGACACCCTTTTCTCACTAGGAAGCAGTCACAGGCTCTTGGGATTCGACCTGGAAGTCTTTGTACTCTATCACAGTTACTATGTTGGTCGAAACAGAGGAAAGTAAACCTGCAGAAAAGCCATTACGATTATTTCTAAGTGACCAAAATCAAGGAAGAAAAAAGGAGATTAAGTAGAAGACGGTATCAACAACTTACATTACTTACGATGGAAAATATGAGTACTGAAAAGTTAATTTTCTGTTTAATTCACTCTTGCTCTTGGGGAAATTTTTGCATTCCCCCTTCCCTGTCTTTTCAGTGCAATTCTAAAATATTATTTTGCTGATGACACACCTCGTCAGATTTCTTCCTGTGCATGTGTCTCAACACCACTCTCATTTAAGGCTCAGAGATTCTGACTCCCAACTCTCAAATCCTGCCAACAAGACCCAAGCCCTGATCTGGCCTTCTGGAGCCCACCATAGTTCTGTGGGAAGGAAAGGCTAGTAATTTTGCTGCACATCTATTTTATACTCCTAAGGTTTTACAGCCACACAAGGCTCGGCTCCCTAAGATGTCAAATGAGAACATTACCACACTTCTTTCTCAGGACTTCATTTAATTATTCCTTCTCTTCACTGATTTTACCTTCCTTTTATATTCTCAACTCTCCATACCCACCTTCCTTTACTAATAAGCCACAATAAAAACATTCATTTATCATTTTCTTTCTGGTACTGAAATTCTTATAGGTATCAATAAAGTATACTAAAACAAATGTATATACAATATAATTTCACATAGGAGAAAATTATAGTTTGGGATGAATTATCATATAGTTGAAGAGACTGAACTGATTGATAAGTATCCTAATTTATACACTAAAACCATAGCTTTTATTCACAAGTGTTCATAGATTTATAAAAAATTATCATAGGGGTTGGCATTGTGCTGCAGTGGGTTAAGCCACCACTTGCAATGCTGGCACCCCCATCAGAGTGCTGTTTCAAGTTCTGGCTGCTTCACTTCCAATCCAGCCCCCACAAATATGTCTGGGAGAGCAGTGGGTGATGGCCCAATTACTTGGGTTCCTGCCACCCATGTGGGAGACCGGGATGGAATTCCTGCTCTTGGCTTTGGCCTGGCCCAGCCATAGCTGTTGTGAGTATTTGGGGAGTGAATCAGTGGATGGAAAATCAATCTCTCTTCTCTCTCTCCCTCCACCCCCATTCTGACTTTCAAATAAATAAATAAATCTTAAAGAAACATTTAGCATATGCTTAGTGATAGGGAAACCTCTGAAATTACACAGCCATATTCTCTAGTCATTGTTAAATAAAATAAAAAATCAATAATGATCCAAAAATACAAATCATTTATAAATTAAAAATTATTATTCTGGATTATGGAGGCAATAAAAATCCACTATCAGACCACTTGGAAAACTGCACCACCACATCTAAAAGTGTGTTGGATCTATTCATAGCTGTAATTTTCTATAAAAACATTAAGTGTAGATTCAGAAAAACTATTTCAAGTATGGCAGGAAAACTTGACTATCTTTATGTGATGAAATACTCACATAATTTAAAAATAAAAAAACCAAATAAGTGATAAACAGGCACTGATGTGATAGTATACAAAAGAAGTACATTATGTGAAAAATGTCAAATTTCCTATAACTAAAGAAATACAAACTAAAACAACATAAACATGAATGAAGTCATTAAAAAAAAAACACCAAAGCTGTCAGGGATGCAGAATAGTACCTGTTCATGAGAGCCTGAAGGGTCCTCCCTTTGGGAAAGCAATTTAGCAACAGTAATCAAGAACTTTAGAAAATATGAGTTTTAATCCAATAATTTTACTTCTGCAATTCCATCCTCAGAGAATAATTCTGCGTATGGCAAAAAGTTCCTGTACAAAGACATTTATTCAAAATGGGAAGAACTTACATGTTCAATCAGAGGAGAATTGTTAAATAACTATGTGACTATAAAAATTATACTAACAAAGACTTGCTGCAAGATGGAAACTACTTGTGCTTCACTGCTACACTAAGAGCCAGGCCATAAAATTGTGGACACAGCCTAATGATCATGGTTCCATCTCATAGTCTTTCAAGGTCCTACTCAAGTAAATATTAAATGACAGAGACAGCTCAGATATAATAAAAAGGAACTGCAAGGAAACACACCAAAGCC
The DNA here is from genome assembly GCF_033115175.1 of Lepus europaeus. NCBI lineage: Eukaryota > Metazoa > Chordata > Mammalia > Lagomorpha > Leporidae > Lepus > Lepus europaeus. Next base: position 33,289,023 of record NC_084843.1, read on the forward strand.
TCACAGGTAATTGCTTTTCTTCTCTTTGTGCCTTACATAATGGGCATGTGCTTTATTGCTTATATTCTCATGGACATAAAGGAATCATTCACATCCTTCCTATGAATCAAGAGGAAGCACCACTTTCTGTAGGGTGTGTACTCCCACTGTTCACACTGATACTCCCGCACAGAAACTGCAGTCTGCATGGATGTTAGACAACCTCTTGCCTGTGTTCTTTTCTCAAAAATCAAAATGAATTCTATCGATCATCTTGGCATCCATTTTCATCTCTTTGCATCTAGGATTATTCCAACTCACTTCTGGAGACTGGATAAAATGCCCTAGGACCACTATTCCCAATCTCAGAGCCCCAAGTCCCTGCTTCCCATAGGTCCCTAGGACTCCAAGACTCAGTAGAGGTTCTGAAGGAAGCTACATGCACTGTTCCGGTTCTTCTCAAGCTACAGATAAAGAATAAGACAACCTTGGACACTTGGAACCACGGAGAAAAAGTGGAAATATTTAGGTAATTCAACACAAGGTCTTTTTGAGAAACAAGAGTTTATGTGTGCTGAAGATTCAGACTTATTTCTAAGATACAGAAAATTAAGGGATCTCAGTTTCTTGTTCCAAGGCATGTATTTGCTGAGTGAATGAAATTTCCCATCATCGTGCCATGACATAGCTGACAGTAACTCAGCTTGGTAGCTGGTGGTGAAAGAACTTGGTCAGTTGGTAACAAAATGAGCCCTGAGCCTAAGTAAGGTATGCAATGACCCTATAATATTATTATTCAGAGTGGGGCCTGTGAAAGGGCAGCATTACCATCAGCTGGGAGCTTGTTAGAAATGCAGAATCTCAGGCCCCACCCCAGCGTTACTGGATAAAAATCTGCATCTTTAACAAGAGCCCCAACGATGCACATGCATGTTAAAGTTTGAGAGACACTTCCTCAGAACACGCACACACACACACACAATCACCAAGACAAAGCTAGTGCCTTCTACTCTCTTCACCACAGGAGCTGCCCTTGATTTTGACCTCCTCCAAAATGCTGTAAAACACTAACTCTATGTAATTTTCTCAGGGCCTCACTTTCACTCTGCATAGGCTAAGCCTAGCATCTCAGGACACTACCAAGTGGGATTAAATATTACTGCCTTGGGCATAATCACTGGTTAGACAGAGTGGAGAAAGCAACCAATAAACAACACAAGGAAGAAAACACTCTTAAAATGTGGTTTGGCCAAGTAGAGGTAATATCAGTCATTTGTTAAAACTGTTTACCAGATGTGCCTCTTACCATGCAGGACAATCACGATTAAGGAAATCACTTAACATGCATCTCATTACTTCAAAGGCTTATTTGATCACATATGGCAATCCCAAACTCACAGTCAAAGCTACCCTCTGGACTTCCACCTTCAAAGCTCCAGGATGCATATGTAAATAAGTTGTCTGCTCTGAACTTGGAAAAGGAGACAGATCTTTTTATTTGATTTTATTTAAAGTATAGAAATTTCATGCACTTCATATGTATATATTTAAATGTTTTTAATTTTTTTTTTTGACAGGTAGAGTTATAGACAGTGAGAGAGAGAGACAAAAAGGTCTTCCTTCCATTGGTTCACTCCCCAAATGGTCACTATGGCCGGCGCTGCGCCAATCCGAAGCCAGGAGCCAGGTGCTTCCTCCTGGTCTCCCATAGGGGTGCAGGGGCCCAAGCACTTGGGCCATCCTCCACTGCCTTCCTGGGCCACAGCAGAGAGCTGGACTGGAAGAGGAGCAACCAGGACTAGAACCCGGCACCCATAAGGGATGCCGGCACCGCAGGCAGAGGATTAGCCAAGTGAGCCACAGCGCCGGCCCAATATATACAGATTTAGAAACACAGTGATTCTTTCCACCATACCCCACCCCCACCCATGCTCCCTCCCTTAGGAGACCGAGCTTTTCACTGTTAAATCCAGGTTGTAGTTTTTGTAAAAGAGAGAAAAAAGATCTTTAAGCATTGCTAGGATGAGGAAGAGACTTGTGGTAGGCATCAGAGCCTTCTCATCTTTCTAGGACCAACTGAACCATCCCGTCATTTGAGAGGTTTCCCCAGAAGTCATCACTTCCTGTAGGGCTTCTCTTGGTACTTTCTTTATACTTCTATTGTGACTCTAAGGGAAGCAGAATTATCTTTTAGGAGCCTAGGCTTAGAAATCTAACCACATAGGACCAAATTCCCCTCTGCTTATTACTAGCTGTGTGACCTTGACCAAGCAAACTCTCCACAGCTGTAAGATGCAGAAACCAGTATCACAGAGTTGTGATGATTACATGAGGCAACACATATAAATCATGACAGTGTCTGGCACAAAATAAATACCCAAGCAGTGTTAGCTATTATTATTAGCATTTTGCAGAATCTCATTTCAATTAGAGTTGGTTATATATAGTCTGTCTTCCCCCTAGACCATGAGCAAATTGTTTATATCCCAAGAATTTGGCATAGAGATTTAGAAATAGTAGACACATAATAATATTTGTCAAATTGGTTTGAAGGTATGCCAGGAAGAAGAAAGGGAGGGTGCTAGAAATAAACGTAATGTATTTCATGATTTTACCCAGGGCCAACCTCTGTGGAGTTTGTTTTTCTTCCATCAGCAGAGTACATTGTCAGAGAGAACAGCCAGTCTGCTATAAAGTAGTGCTGGAAAGATGCAATTTATGGAACCACATATTCTGTTCCAAGTCAGTGAAGTGCTATGAAGCATTTGAAATCTCCAGTTTGGCCCCTGGCTAAGAAGGGAGTAGGGGCTGAAGTTCAGCCAGAGTTGCACTGGCCAAACTGAGTGCCTTGGTATGGTGTTGCATCAACTCTCAAGATCATCCACCAAAGCCAGTGCTGTGGCATAATGGGTTGAGCCGTTACGTACAGTGCACTCATCCCATGTGGGTGGCAGTTGACGTCCTGGCTGCTACACTTCTGATCCAGCTCTCCACTAATGTGCATGGAAAAGCAGTGGAAAATGGTCTAGATACTTGGGCCTGAGTACCCACATGGGAGACCCGGATGAAGCTCCTGGCTCCTGGCTTTGGCCTGGCCCAGCCCTGGCTATTGAAGCCGTTTGGGGAGTAAACCAGCAAATGAAAAATCTCTCTTCTTTCTCTTTCTCTTTCTCTCTCTCGCTCTCTGCTTCTGCCTCGCTCTCTCTGTAACTGCCTTTAAAATAAATAAATAAATAAATCTTTTTAAAGACATCATCCATGAGGCCAGCACTGTGGTATAGTAGACTAAGCCTCTGCCTGCAGTGCTGGCATCCTATATGGGAACTGGTTCATGTCCAGGCTGCTCCTATTCTGATCCAGCTCTCTGCTATGGCCTGAGAAAGCAGTAGAAGATGGCCCAAGCACTTGGGCCTCTGCACCCACATGGGAGACCCTGAAGAAACTCCTGGCTCCTGGCTTCAGAATGGCACAGCTCTGGCCATTGTGGTGTGGCCATTTGGGGAGTGAACCAGTGGATGGAAGATTCTTTCTCTTTCTCTCTCTCTCTTTGTCTAATTCTACCTCTCAAATAAACAAATAAAATCTTTTTGAAAAAAATCATACACTGAGATGGTATGCATTTTGGCTTTGTTTTTTGGTATATCCACTTAGAGGGATGTCTTTACAGACTCTACAAAAGAGCCGTATTACACCAGTTGGGAGTCCTACTGTGAACTTGAAGGTTCCCTTTTAAACTAGCCTCTTGGCTCCTGAATGCACATCAGCTAAAATAATACTCAGCTCATGGGCCATTTACTGATAACTCACAAAGAAGCTCAAGGTGGCCGGCGCCGCAGCTCAACAGGCTAATCCTCCACCTTGCGGCACCAGCACACCAGGTTCTAGTCCCGGTTGGGGGCGCCGGATTCTGTCCTGGTTGCCCTTCTTCCAGGCCAGCTCTCTGCTGTGGCCCGGGAAGGCAGTGGAGGATGGCCCAAGTGCTTGGGCCCTGCACCCGCATGGGAGACCAGGAGAAGCACCTGGCTCCTGGCTTCGGATCAGCTCAGTGCGCCGGCCGTGGCGGCCATTGGAGGGTGAACCAACGGCAAAGGAAGACCTTTCTCTCTGTCTCTCTCTCTCATTGTCCACTCTGCCTGTCAAAAAAAAAAAAAAAAAAAAAAAAGAAGCTCAAGGTGCAAGTGGCTGACAAGGATCTTCTGGACTTGCACAAGAGCCTGGTAAGCTTCTCCCCTCCAGGGAAAGCTTACAGAACACCGCCAGGGGGCTGCTGAATGTGCCTCACAATCAGAACATTAGAAACCTGTTGTGGACCTCAGGGACTTCATGGACCTTATGGAACTGGTGCTCCAGGCGCTAGCCACTGAATTATGTGCAGCTCTTCCTGGGCCAGTGTTCAGCTTCAGTCCACTTCCTGAATGGCTTCTGACACCAGGCTCTCTGACTGCTGCATGGGCACTCCCTGGGGCTGCCTCCTGGGCCTCAATCTGGGCTGAGACTGCTCTCTCGCCCACATCAACAATCAAGTTCCCCTAAGTTAGGAGGCTAAACAGCAAAATGCGCTAGACATTGAAGATTCAAAGGTAAATTTTTAAAAACTACGATTTTGGAGAGGAGGAAGACATGCAGAGGGCAGGAACGTGAACCAGTATGAGGAGTTCCACCTTAGGCGTAAATGATGAGGTAATGCGGAAACATCTGAGCCAGGGCCTCATCCTGGCTCAAAGGGTTGGAGGAGGATTAAAGGGGGCGAGAAACACACAAGAGGAGTCTTGAACTCAGGAGTGAGAGCAACAGCTGATAGGTTATGGGCACACACGAGTACTATACGACAGGACCTGAGAGAAGAACCCTTATTCAGTCTTTACAACAACCCTGTGAGGTGGATAGTAGTATTCTCCTCATACAGTAAACGGTGGCCCCAGAACTCGAACTCATGTATGTTGGCTCCAGACTAAAGGGGACGCAGAGGGCCAGACAGGCCTTCAAGGCAAGGCAAATGCTCTTCAGCACTCTGAGGGGCAGTCAGGCAATCCCCCTGGGGGAACTGAAAGTGGCTCCCTGAGGCCTCGCTGGGCATGAGCACAGCAGTACAGAGATGACTGGGCTTGTTCCGCAGTCAGAAGAGAAACCAGAAGCAGATGATTTGGGGTCTGGTCTAAGCTTTTCTTTTCTAATTTTTTTAAAGGCTTCTCTCTCTCTTTCTTTCTCTCTCTCTCCTCCTCCTTCTCCCCCCCCCCCCCCACTTCAAATATGATAGAGATATCTACTATGGGCTGATTCACTACCCAAATGCCCACAACAGCCATGTGGGTCAGGCCAAAGCACCAGGAGCCACTAACTCAGTGCAGGTTTCCGGATGGGTGGCAGAGACCCACCTACTTTAGCTACCACCTGCTGCCCCCAGGATGCACACAAACCGGAAACTAGAATCAAGAATGGAGGAGGAGGAACTTGAACACAGCCACTCTAACAGATGTGGGAGTCCCAAGTGGCATCTTAACCACTGTGCCAAACACCAGGCCCTGGTCTAAACTTCTGACAGCTAGCTATATGATTAGTGACACCTAATCCTCCCTTTTATAAAAGGCCATAATAATGATACCTGCTTCCCTCCAACACAGAATGTCCACGAGTGCCAACTGAGAAAAAGGAATGTGAACTTACATTACAAATCCCTCCCCAGATTTGAGAGTCCATCAGTACCATTTCCCCAGTAGCCTGAAGGATCTGTAAACCCAGAATCCACAGGCTCAGCTCAGCTGAGGGCCCTGCTGAGAAGAGCAACACAGTGGGGGAACGGAGGAGCCTGGAGTCCTGGCTCAGACTGCCTGTGTCCACATCCACTACTTACTGTGTGATCCCCAGGCGAGTTTCCCACTCAACACCTCAACCTCAACGTCAGGAAAATGGGGGTGAGACTGATAGCCCTTGCCTCCTAAGATCAATGTAAGGGATAAATAGCACACGTAGCATGCTTAGAACACGTCCCAGCACAGAATACCTTGTAAGCATTAATGGCTATCATTATTATAATTACTGAGAAATCTGTTGGGTACTCATCCCAGTCCTCTGTCTGCCACGTAACCTGTGTGGGAACATTGGAAGTGAGAGACCCTGCAGAGAAGGTTTTCTATACTCCGGCTCCCTCACTGCTGCAGTTTCTTCCTGTCTCCCACGAGCTGGCAAGGAGCTGGCTCCCCGTCCTGGCAGAAAATGCCCAAAAGAGGTAAAAGACAGAGACTGCCACACCATCTGAACACACCAGGCTGCTCTTGCAGTTTTGAGGCAAAATCAAACTGCAGTCAGTCAGCTCCGACCTGCTCTTTTCAGATGGAACTGTTCTTTTTCCTCCCTCCACCCCTGCCTGCCTCCCGCCCCCACATCCACGCTCCCCCACACAACTCCAGAAAACTTTCAGCCTTTTGCAGAAGACATGCTCTGGGGTCCTGTTGTGACAGCCTCTTGCCACATTAACTTCTCTAACTCCCGGCAGAGCTGCTCTAGCTAATTTCACAACAGGAAAGCATGCAGGAAATTGGAGAACAAAACAGATCTACATACAGAGCCCAGCATCTTCAAGCAAACATGCTGAGGAATTAAGCAGAGGCTAGAATGACTCGGGACTGTAGATGAGGCCGCTGCTCAGTCAACTGCAAAGGGACTGAAACAAAGTCATTTGCCCCTAAAGAACCAGATCTGCATACAAATTAATCATGAATATTCATGAGTCCCTCCAGCTTGCTCAAGAGCCACCCTTGGACTGCACTCCTGAACTCTGCTGAAAGTTTCCCAAAGGTTTTTTTCTGCCTCCTCTCAGAAGGAAGAGGGTGAGAAAGTTCATTCACAGCTTTTCGCCCCTTGCTCTTTCAAGTACTTGCTTTGGGTCTGGAATTATTTTTTCTCCCTCCCCTCTCTTTTTTTTTTTTTTTTTTTTTTGGTAAGGATTTGGATAAATCCGTTTTGGGCTTACCCTTTCTATCTTCCATAAGTAGCAGCTTTTGTTTTCCTCCTCTTTGCTTTTTATTTCAGCCTCTGCTTGCTGTGGTCGGTCTCAGGGAGAGGTACTCAAGGAACACAGATATAACAGACCCTTGGGCGTGTGGGAGGGGCTAAGTTAGCCGGCCCCATTTCGGAAGCAACCTCAAACCCTAGGTCTTTTTCATTGACTAGAAAGGACAGATTGGTCGAGGAGTCCGCGGCTCATTTCCCTAGTTACCGGAAGGCTTCTCCCAGTCGTAACTTTCTGTAGTCTTGAAGAAACTTGTGTGCAAAGATCTCTCTGTCCCTTCCTCCCTACGTCCCTCCCTCTTCGGCTCTCCTGCTGTCTTCCTTACAGAAATCCATTTTTCTCCCTTGAAAAATGCATCTTGGCTGCAAGCAAAAGAGCTACTGAGTTCCTGCAAGGATGAAGCCAGATAACAAAAATCTTGTTACCTGGATATTCACGGGAAAAACTCGGAGAAGCAAGAGCAGTTCTTTCCGCCCTAGAAAGCCCATTTCTTCTGACCCTGGACGAGCAGTCCCTTTGCAAGGTTCGCTACAGCTGGAGAGCAACGGGTCACCCCAGCAATAGGCGCCGCCGCGGGCGCCTGAGGAGCCGGCTTATTGGTTGGAAGGCGGAGTCCGCAGAAAAAGCTGCTCCCAGAGAACCTGTGTCTCGCTGGCATTAGCAAAAGTCGTCCACCTTTTCCCAGCTTTGACTTCCTACCTCTGAAGTCTTAAGAGCATGAATTGCCACACCTGGACGTTGCCAAGATGACCCAAATGCAGATGAGAGGCTGACCGAATTATTTTCAAACTGTGTCTTTGAAGTTATTTTGAAATCAGGACAAGGGCTAACCCTCTGAGAGGAAGTTAAGTCCTCAAGTCTCAGCTTCTCCTTCCACAAGGTTGTCCTAAACCTTAGCATTTCAGGTTTGAAAGAGCCCTCAGACAGCCAGTCTAACCTGAGGATAGAGACGTGTGGAAGGTAAGCCACCTGCCCCTATTCACACAGAGAGCTACCCCTCTCCTGGCAGTTTCTCCTGCAGTATGGGCTCTTGGTGAGTGTCTGTGAATGCCTGAATTAGTGACTGGTAGCAGCCGAGCAAGAACAGATCCAGTTTCCTGCTTCCTCGCTCCTGCTTTCTCTATATTGCCTTTCCAGTGTGAGAACTGTGGATGCTTTAACAAATCTGGGCTGTATATCTGACATAATTCAGTTACAGAATTTTGCATTTATAATAACAAGTATTTAATACTAAATTAAGGCCGGCGCCGCGGCTCAATAGGCTAATCCTCTGCCTTGCGGCGCCGGCACACCTGGTTCTAGTCCCTGTTGGGGCGCCGGATTCTGTCCCGGTTGCCCCTCTTCCAGGCCAGCTATCTGCTGTGGCCAGGGAGTGCAGTCCAAGTGCTTGGGCCCTGCGCCCCAGCCGCGGCGGCCGTTGGAGGGTGAACCAACGGCAAAGGAAGACCTTTCTCTCTGTCTCTCTCTCTCTCTTACTGTCCACTCTGCCTGTCAATAAATAAATACTAAATTAAAAATCCAATTGGATGCCTCTCCAGAAGCATTGATTACATCTCGAATAATGGCTTGGTAACTGCCTGTTATGCCAAAATTCCTTTTAAGTGACATGATGTGATATGTGTAAAAATCAACAATCTTTATAATGGGCTCATGATTGCTTTTATAAATACCATTTTGGAGAAAAACTTGAAAAGGAGCATGCCCACAACATATCCTGTGAACTACAGAATGGAAACCAGAGCATTAAAGCTAGGAAGGAGAAAATAATAATCAGAGAAGATCCAGAGTGGAGGAGGGGCGAGGCCAGAGAAACGAACAACACATACATGCACACATCCACAAAAGCCCCACATTGAGCACTGGGACAATAATTCTCTATTTTAAAATTCAAAGCAACCCCTATAATGCTCTGCTTGGACATGGTCAATTACAGGTTACTTTCAACAACTGACTCATTCGCTTAATTTCATCAGAGCAAGAGAGGGCAAAGACAATCAAGAGCAACGTGTTCTAGTACTCAACTTCTGGTGCAACCAGGACTGGTAAGATCTCACTATAATAACCAGCACTTCATAAAAATTTCAAGTCCGTCCACAGTGAATATTCAGTGAAGGTTTTAGCACCCAATTCATATTACATGAGTCTTTTAGCAACATTTAATGCTTTCTATGTAGTGTGTTCTGTGCTACAATTTAATCATATTGCCCAGTGTACACACCTTCCTTAGCATCATGAAAACATGGTTAAGCAGTTATTAGCTCCCATTTGAACAAGATTAATTACAAAAGTGATGGGTATTATTGTGTATGTCTAAAGGTCCTGAGAATTTTTAAATCAAATTCAGATTCTGAAAAAAATGATCAATTTTATTTCTGTAATAGACAGTAGAAAAAGAAAATTACACTCAAAGAGATTCAGGGAGTTGTTAGAAAAGATGTTCCTCTTTATCTTAATAATGAAATGGTCTTTTTATAAATTCCTAGAATTGTAGTTTTGTTTTCCCTACACCTTCAACCTTTTCTCACTGTACTGGTTCTTCCCCCTAAGCATATAAAATATTGAAATAATTCTCATTCTTAAAAACAAATTTTTAGGGGCCGGCACTGTGGAATAGCGGGTAAAGCCACCATGTATAATGCCAGCATCCCACATGGGCATTGGTTTAAGCCCCGGCTGCTCCACTTCTTATCCAGCTCCCTGCTAATGTACCTGGGAAAGCAGTGGAAGATGATCCAAGTCCTTGGTCCCCTGAACCCACACGGGAGACCCAGAAGAAGCTCCTGGTTCCTGGCTTTGGATCAGCCCAGCTCTGGCCGTTGTGGCCATTTGGGGAGTGAACTAGCAGATAGAAGATCTCTCTCTCTCTCTCTCTCTCTCTCTCTCTCTCTCCACCTCTGCATCTTTGTAACTCTGCCTTTCAAATAAATAAAGCTTAAAAAAAATTATAGGTATAGAGTTCAGTTTTACAGATGAGAATGTTCTGTAGATTGCACAAAATGTGAACATACCTAATGGTATTTAACTGTACAATTAAAATGGTTACTTAATTTAGTTATGTGTACTTTAAAATTTTTTCGCATTTAAAAAAATTTAAAAATCAGCAAATTCATTCCATCAGCCTATGCCTCTCCTTTCCTTCACAAACAACCTAGTTGAGATCATGGCTTCCATTGTGTCTTTCCTTTGTCACCTCCACTCATCCCTCATCCACTGTAATTAAACTGCCCAAGATCACAAATGGCCTCTGAACAAAAGACCAATTTTTGTGTTTTATCTACCTTGATTGTATAGCATGGACCACTGTCTGCCTTCCTTCTTTCTTGAAATTTTCTTAATCTTTATGTTCAGGACTCCTCTCCTATCTGATTTTCTTCCTCCACCTCTATATGATTGCTTCTTCTCAGTCAACTTCTATGCCCCATAAATGTTGGTAGTACCTAGAACTCCCCCTTAGGCCTCTTTCTTTAGTTCGCTTATTCTAGCAAGTTCATAATTCCTACCCATGCCTTTACATTTCTGCCTAGTGTATTCACATGAGCACCAGAGCCATATTTTCATTAATCACTAGATATTATCAGAACATCCCACAAGCAGCTCAAACTCAGCATCTAAACTGAACTCTGTATCTTTACTTCCAAATCTGCTCCCCTCCAGTGTTCCCTATGTTAATGGCACCACCATCCACTTAGTCACAGAACCCAGAAACCTCAGGGTTCTCCTAGACCTCTCCCTACCTCCTGCGTCATCCTATTGCTTCTCTACCTTAAGGTCACTCATAGCCAGATCCACCTGTCCATGTCCATGGCCTGTACCATGTGCCTCTCCTCTCATCTTTGCCTAGTTAACTGCAATGATCTGTTTTATACAACATATCTAATTACCCAAAGTGCTGACCAAAAAGGAATATAGACCTCTTAATATTTATATTAATATGGCTTAGATGCCCATCCACAGTAATTTAAGAATGCCTCTTCTCTCTGGATGGCTTCCTAATGAGTCCATGAACCTCAGGAATTTTACTTAGTCCAAAGGGGTCAGTCAGTACAGTCATAAACCCCAGTCTCAACAGCTATTGTTGTTTCAGGGGACAGGATCAGGAGAGTTTCAGAAATTGGCTCCTCACAGAACCCAGAACCAGGCCTCTCCCACAGATCAGCTCCAATGGTGAGCACAATCCTGCTCAAGATCTCAAAGTCAGCTACAGGCTGCCTCCAGCATGCGGAGAAAGCAACCATGAGAGTCCATGTGCTGGATAGCTTTGGTTTACCCCTGCAGGTCTACTCTCCTCCCCTCCGCCTGCTCTCTAGCCCAGGAGGCTGAACCCTGGACCACATCAACAGGTCCCCAGCTCCTCTCATTTCTGGTGCTCAGGCAGTGAGGAGCCTGGCAGAATGTGGGGCTGAGAAGGTTGGGTTCTTTATTCTGGACTCTCCCTATTGAATTTCCCTGAGTTGACTATGCCCATCAGTGCTAGAGCTTTGCCTTCTCAGAGTCCTGTACTTCCCTTGAGAATCTGGTGACTACTCCCTCCCTCTCTGAGCCTAGGTATGCTAACTTCTAGCCTGTTACTAGCAAACTCTCCTACTTTATTTCTGTATAATGCCTTACGGTTACCCTACATCCACATCTCTTTACACAGTCCCTTCATAAATAAATTCCTCTTGATTTACCCTATTTCAATGGTGACTTCTGTTTCCTGGTAGGCCCTAGCTGATATAGTTTATAAAACATTTCCCCGGTCACATTTTGCCTGTGTTAAATAGCACACTCAGCGCGCATGGATTAACAGTCAGGCTTTCACTTTCCCAGTGAGCAATCCCTCAATAAAATAATATTTAAATAGCTAAAATTTATTAAGAGCCAATTTCTAACACATATTAACTGATTTTACCATCATGATAATCTAACAAGTTGAATACTATTATTTCCCCATTTTAAAGATGAGGAAAACAAAAGCTCAGAAAAATTAAATAGCTTGACCAAATTCATGCCACTGGTAAGTGGTACAGCAGATATTCAAACCTAAGTTAGTCTGAACAGAGTACATTTTGTGTTTGTGCTCCGCACTGCCTGCCTCAGGCTTGTTCCCTGGTTACTACCTTCAGTACTAGCTTCAGGTTTGGGGCTGTCAGTCTCATGCCCTCTAGACCATTCTCCACAGCATCGATCTTTCTGAAATGTATTTCTGATACTGTCATTCCCAGGCTTAAAAAATTCTAGTCTCCTTATCATCTATAAAACAAAATTAAAATTCCTATCATGAAATAGATAAGGATTCTGCTTCTCCAGCTTATTTCCTGTCATAGGCTCTGTGCACTCAGAAAACCAGAGCCCATAAGTCTTTCACGACTATGCATTTATACAAGCTGTTTCCCCTGCTCAGAATTTCTTTCCCCTCTTGTTCACTTGGTCCCCCTTCAGACCCTTCATGACTCAAGTATCCAGTTCTCTGTGAAGTTTTGAATGATCCATCCCCACCTAGCACAACACACACATAAACACAGATACTGCATTGACCCACAGACAAGACGTCACTTGTATTATGTTTTACAATTTCATTTCCATCTCAGACCATAAACCTTGGATTCATGGTTGAGTCCTCTTTTCTCATAACTCATGTCCAATCCTTTCGCAAATTTTATGGTTTCTATTCTTCAAAATATATTCAGAACCTGACTCTTCTAATTACCTATATTGCTACCACACTGATCCAAGTCACATCGTCTTACCTGGAATACTGTGACAGCCTCCTCACTGGCCTCCACATTCTGTTCTTAATAATTTTCAGTCCATTGTTGACGTGGCACCCACAATGATTCAATTAGGACAAAACAGAAGATTATGCTATTCCTCTCCTTAAAACCCTCCAATGGCCTCATATCACGCCTAAGAAAAGCTAACATCCTGGGGCCGGCGCTGTGGCACAGCGGGTTAATGCCCTGGCCTGAAGTGCCGGCATTCCATATGGACACTGGCTTGAGACCCGGCTATGGCCTGGGAAAGCAGTGGAAGATGGCCCAAGTCCTTGGGCCCCTGCACCCACGTGGGAGACCCAGAAGAAGCTCCTGGCTCTTGGCTTCAGATCGGTGCAGCTCAAGCTGTTGTGGACAATTGGGGAGCGAACCATTGGATGGAAGACCTCTCTCTCTTTCTCTCTCTCTCTATGCCTATCCTCTCTCTGTGTAACTCTATGACTTTCATATAAATAAATAAATAAATTTTTTTTTTAAAAAAAGCTAACATGCTTCCAACAGCCAACCAGGTCCTACTTGGCCTGTACCACATCACCTGACTATGTTTCCTACTACTCTCTTCTTACTCCCTCTGCTCCAGCCTCAGAGTCTTTGAACCTATTATTCCTTCTTCCTGGAATGCTTTAAAAAAAATCTGCATGGCTCATTCTCACATTCCCTGCAGGTTTATACTGATAGATAATAATCTTTATTCCAACGCCAAGACTGTAATCTCTAAATACTATTTTCCATGAAACTGAACCACGACTCTTAGAGAAAATGGCTCTTTCCAACTCTGGAGGCAGGAAGTATGTAAAATAAGACTGGAGGCAGGAAGCAAGAACACAATGTCAAACCACTGGGGTCATGTCCAGAAGGAGTCAACTCAGGAGTCAACAGTGGCCCCCACTACCCAAAGTAGTATAAAAATTAAGAGGAATAATAACAATAATAACTGTAATTAATTGAAATACATCATAATGTTGACATTTGTGCTCACAGTACTATAAAGAAATCATTGTTCACCTTTGCAATTCATTGTTCTAAAAACCAGTAAATACAAAAGGGGAAAATATCAGCACTCACCCTGCCTTCACTGTACAAACTGTACCACAAGACAACCCCAATGGTTGATGAGAGAAAGTTTCTCTCTAAAGCATCCCAGATAATGCATGAAGAAAACTGGTGGCATTTGGGTAATTTGGGTATTTGCAAAACATCAGTTTGCAAATACCTAAAGTAATAAATCTAAACAATAATCATCAATGTCTATTGTCTCACAAAAGGAAGTACATTCATTATGTGCCTTCTGATGGAAGCATATACCACATTCTCTGATGTTGTTTGCCAAAGAAAAAACAGCCTCTAGACCTGCCTAACAGTTTACAGGAAATATAGGGCACAAACATGTTAAAACACACTACAGGAAGGCAATCAGTAAAATCTAGTCTTTAGGAGAAACTATAAAACAACTCATTTCTTGAACAAATAAAATGTAAGGAAGAAAAAAAAAGAACAAGCTTTAAAGGGATTTAATGGTTAAACCAGGGGCCAGCATCATGGCATAATAGGTTAAGTTTCTGCCTGCAACACAGGCATCCCATGTGGGCACCAGTTCAAGACCCAGGTGGCTTCTCCAATTCCAATCCAGCTCCCTGCTATTGTGCCTGGGAAGGTAGCAGCAGATGTCCCAAGTACTTGGGACCCTGCCACTCACATGAGAGACCGGAATGGAGTTCCAGGCCCCTGGCTTTGCCTTGGCCCAGCACTGACCATCATAGCCATTTGGGGAGTGAATCAGCAGTTGAAAGATTCTCTCTCTCTCTCTCTCTTTGCCTTTCAAATAAATAAAATAAACCTTAAAAAAAGAAACTTCAAGAATATTTAAGAAATTTGAAAACTGGGTATTTTATAATATTATAGAACTGGTAATGTTTAAGGTATGTAATTGTATAATGGCTACAACTTTTCTAAAGTTATTATCCCTTGGAGTATGCACAGATGAACTCTAGGATTAGCTTCAACAAGAAGAGGAGTGGGGAAGGTATAGATTAAACAAAATTAGGGATGAGTCCACTATTAAAGTGAGTACCTTGGGACTTGTACTATTCTACTTTGTAAGTTAGAAATTTTCTGCAATAAAAGGTTAAAAAAAAATCCTCAATGGAAATAGCTGGAGATAACTTGACAACATGCAGTGGCTAGAGACAAGAATCCTGGCAATGATTTAAGGAGTGTGACTCTTTACTAATTTAGTAGCTGTAGGCAACACTGACTTACGGGTTGTGGGATCATGAGGGTCAGCTGAAAACTGCCAAAAATCTGGTAAAGTGATCGTCACAGAATAGGCCGAGTAGTTCACTTTAGGGGCAAATTGTCAGATAAAAAATATCATTTCCAAGAAAAATAAAAGTAACTGAACAACAAACTGAGTGAAGTTTTTGTTTTGTTTTGTTTTGTTTTTTTAAGATTTTATTTATTTACTTGAAAGGCAGAGTTACAGACAATGAGAGAGAGAGACAAGAGAGAAAGGTCCTCCATCCACTGGTCCACTCCCCAAATGGGCGCATGGCTGGAGCTGCACCGATCCGAAGCCAGGAGATAGGAGCCTCCTCTGGGCCTCCCGTGTGGACTTGGGCCATCTTCTACTGCTTTTCCAGGCCATAGCAGAGAGCTGGATGGGAAGAGGAGCAGCTGGGACCAGAACTGGCACCCACATGGGATGCCGGCACTGCAGGCAGAGGATGAACCCACTGCGCCACAGCACCGGCCCCCTGAGTGAAGTTTTAAAAAAGGAGTTATAACAATATAAACAAGAAACATATTCACTGTACAGTTTGTCAAAATCAGGCAGCAGCATCAAGATTTCTTTGTGGAATCTGACGTTGCATGTAGACTTCTGTAAGGATCACACACTGTTCAACGTGCAGCATGCCACAGTGTGGTTTGATAGTTTGAGAAACACCATCACACATCCAACAGAGAAAAAGCAGGAACCACATAAACTGCACTGAGCAGTAATGGTGGGGGTGGGGTGGGTGGGCAGCTGGTTGGATAGGGTGGAGGATGGGTATTCTGGTCTCCACTTTGTTTAGAATTCTCCATTGAAACAGAAGTCTATTGATAAAGCTCATGAAAGGAGGTACTCTGGTTTTATGCTATCGTAAAATAAATTCCCAGGGAAACTATTGTACAAAATGACATGCTTTTGCCAACTCCAAGAATGCTTGTATTTATCCATTCAGCTTTTATTATATGTGAATATACTAAAATATTCTTCATAATATTTGACACAGTATTCAAAATGTTACATTTTTTTTTAAAACAGTTTGTGCTCATGGTCAGTATCAAGGTTAAAAAGAGACTGTGAAAGAATGGGGTTTTATAATTGATAGAGACCCCACAGGGGTCTGAGGTACAATGTGATGCTACATGGCAATTAACAAATCTAGTCTCAAGAATTCAGATTTCTTACCACCAGCAAATAGACCAAGATCCACAGTCTTATACTCTCTATAAAACAAAATAATATTATTTGGTATTGGCATGTGAATACTCAACAAATCAAATTTCCCAACACATTCTGAAAACCATATCAAATTTACCTGACACTACTTGACACTGTGCTTTTACAATCTATCAGCACTACATGTACATATTTTATCAAGAGAAGCACTGATTAATTCAGTTGAATTTGTGCTTCTCTATCATAATTAACCCCTCATTCTATCTGCCTGCTTGTAAGTATACAGAGATGATAAAGAACCCCTGAGAGAAGCAAATAGAGAATGGGAGAATCTAAAAGAGCTCTGAGAGCATTTAGAATGCACAGTGGTTCAGAAAATGTCCAGTTCCTTCTTTGGGAGGGTAGAAATAGAGGAACTGTCTCTGAGAACACAGCCACAGTCCTCAATCCTAGCTGCACATTATAACCATTAGAGCACTAAGAAAAAAAATGCAAAAGTCCATCCTCACCCTTGAAGATTGGGATTTAATTTAATTTGGGGTAGGCTCATGGGTTGTTTTTCTTTAAGGACTAAGATGATTTTAACATGCTATCAGGCCTGTAGAGTTAAGATCAAGAGTCAAGTCATTACTATGTGATCTTAGCCAAGTTTGTAAGCGCTTCTGAACCTCAGTTTGTCTGTAAACTTCCCCATTGTAGGGGAAGAAAGAGAATAAGTACCTGCGAACTCCCAGTAGAGACCCTGGCAGACAGCTGGCATCCAACAAGTATGAGTTCCCTTCCTCTTCTCTTTCGCACCAGATTCGTGTTCAGATTAAACAAAATGTTGTCTTTTTGTTCTCCTATCCCTCTCTCTCCAGTATCTTCCATTTATTTTTCAGAAGTAACCAAAGACTCCCCACGGGCAATGAGAGCAGAAATGTAAAGTGACTCTACATATTAAACCAGCAGCTGTAGAATTGGGACCATGGTGAGAGACGGAGTGAGTGAATGGTGAGCAAAATATAGCCTGATGTCTCTCCCATCTTTCTGTTCCCAGGATAAGCCAGTGGCTTTGACTCACAGAGGAATGCCCTGAATTCTAAGCTAAGAGAAACCCTTGAAGGTCACAGAATAGTCAGCTCTTCCAAAGGGAAAGTATATGACCAGACAGTGACACCAGAACAAAGTAAGCCTGGAGCACACAGCACAGTGGCTTGAAGCAGAACAGCACTCAATGAGTTTGCAGACTTGAGATGAAGATATTAAGCCACAGGCAATTATCTAACCCAACCCCAGTACTTGAAGAAGTCTGTATTGTTTAGAATTACTTTAGTTTACATCAAGTATTTCGCTACTGATTCATAACCACTCTTAATCTGAGCTACAAAGTATATCTTACCTTTTTTGGTTGTTGAAATATCCTCCTTACTCCCTTACCATATACCACAATCCTAAGTGTTCTGATTTTTTAAGTATCTTAGAGGTCTGCAGAGATAATGAGTAAACTGTCACTTCATTTAAAGAATGGTGAGATTGGGACCAGCGTTATGGCACAGCAGGTTAAGCTGCCACCTACAATGCTGGCATACTATATCAGAGCACCAGTTCCAGCCCCAGCAGCTCTGCTTTCAATCTAGCTCCCTGCTAATGTGCCTGAGAAGGCAGCAAACGATGGCCCAAGTATCACTCATGTGGTAACATATTACATTAAGAGACATAGATATGAACTCATGTTTGGTTCAACATGGACATGTATGAATAAACAGCAATATTTATAGTTGTGTGAATTAGAAAGGCTTAGGATACATAAAGATTTCCTTGCTCTGTCAACTGAGGGGCTTGATGTCAATGATATCCTAGTACAATGGCCACACCCAGCCCCCATATCTTTGTTTCCATAACCATTCTAAAATAAAATAAACCAGAACTCTCATGAGAAATAGCTGATGCTAGGCCTGGGAAGGAAACACATAAGGCGGCCCTGGAGTATGTTTTAGTGCCAGAAAGTAAGGAAGTGATAAAAAAAAATACCTTACAATGATGGGGTGTGTCAAAGCGACACAGGAGCCAACTAGAAGAGCTTCTAATACTGGGGGTCAGTGCTGTGGCTCAGCAGGTTAAACTGCTGTCTTCAGTGCCAGCATCCCATATGGGTGCCAGTTTGAGTCTCAGCTGCTCCATTTCCAATTCAACTCCCTGCTAATGTGCTTGGAAAAGCAGAGGAAGATGGCTAAAGCATAGGAGACCAGGATGAAGCTCCTAGCTCCTGGCTTTGGCCTGGCCCAACCCTGGTCATTGTGGCCATCTGGGGAGTGAATCAGGGGAAAGAAGATTCTCTCTCTCTCTCTCTCTCTCTCTCTCTTTCTCTCTCTCTGACCTTCAAATAAATAAAAATAAATTAATTAATCATTTAATAAAAAGAGTTTCTAATAGCCAATACTGGAATAATTTGAGCACTAACATTAAAGTAGTATTTAATTATTATACAATGTATTAAAAATCAGTGAATCTATACTGATATAAATAGACTAATAGACTAATGAATAAATGAGAGTGAAGAGACAAATTTCTCACACGAAAGAATTCCAAATAATTTCTTAAGTGTGGTCTGCACAGAGTAACGATTTTCCAAAGAGTACAGACAGAAAAAGAGTAAGAAAGAGGCTTTACAGTGGGAAAACCTGACAAACACTAAGTCAGAAACGTGACCAAGATCAACATCAGCAGTGATGAGTCATGGTGAGAGTGCACAGCCTTGGTATGATGTGACGAAAATGGTACTTTATCTCTGCGGTCTGCCTCCAAAATCCACATAACCCTCTAGTCTAACCGTGAGAAAGACACCAGACAAATCCCAGTTGACGGACATTCTGCAAAAATACCTGAACTGTACTCAGATTTCTGAGAAATGTCAAGGTCATTAAAACTAAACAAAGTCTGAGAAACTGTCACAGCCAAGAGGAGGGTATGGAGACAAGAGGATTAAAGGTAATTAGTGATCCTGGAACAGGTAAGAACATTCAGTGAAAACCAAGGAAATCCAAAGAAAGTATTACTTCAGTCAAAATAATATATCAACATTGGTTTATTAATTGTATCAAATATATCATATACTAATGTAAGATGTTAGTAATTGGAGAACTAGATATAGAGTGTATGGGATATTTGTGACTTGTCTGTTAATCGAAAACTATTTCAGGGCCAGTGCTGTGGCATAATGGGTAAAGCAGCTGCCTGCAGTGCCAGCATCCCATATGGGTGGCGGTTCTAGTCCCGGCTGCTCCACTTCCGATCCGGCTCTCTGCTATGGTTCAGCCCTTGGGCCCCTGCACCTGCGTGGGAGACCTGGAGGAGGCTCCTGGCTCCTGGCTTTAGATAGGGAAAGTTCTGGGGGTTGTGGCCACCTGGGGAGTAAAGTGGCAGATGGACAACCTCTCGCTCTCTGCCTCTGCTTCTCTGTAACGTTGCCTTTCAAATAAATAAATCTTAAAAAAAAAAACTATTCTAGGCCGGCGCCGTGGCTCACTAGGCTAATCCTCCGCCTTGCGGCGCCGGCACACAGGGTTCTAGTCCCAGCCGGGGCACCGATCCTGTCCCGGTTGCCCTTCTTCCAGGCCAGCTCTCTGCTGTGGCCAGGGAGTGCAGTGGAGGATGGCCCAAGTGCTTGGGCCCTGCACCCCATGGGAGACCAGGAGAAGCACCTGGCTCCTGCCATCGGATCAGCGCGGTGCGCCGGCCGCAACGTGCCTACCGCGGCGGCCATTGGAGGGTGAACCAACGGCAAAAGGAAGACCTTTCTCTCTGTCTCTCTCTCACTGTCCACTCTGCCTGTCAAAAAAAAAATAATAAAAATAAAAAATAAACTATTCTAAAATTAAAAATTTTAGAAGTATGTTAAATTTAACATTGCATTGATGCAGACCAGCGCTGTGGCTCAACAGGCTAATCCTCTGCCTTGTGGCGCCGGCACACCAGGTTCTAGTCCCAGTCGAGGCGCCGGATTCTGTCCCGGTAGCCCCTCTTCCAGGCCAGCTCTCTGCTATAGCCCGGGAGTGCAGTGGAGGATGGCCCAAGTGCTCGGGTCTTACACCCCATGGGAGACCAGAATAAGCACCTGGCTCCTGCCTTCGGATCAGCGCGGTGCGCCGGCCGCAGCGCGCCTACCGCGGCGGCCATTGGAGGGTGAACCAACGGCAAAAGGAAGACCTTTCTCTCTGTCTCTCTCACTGTCCACTCTGCCTGTCAAAAAAAAACACACACACACACACACAAACCTTGCATTGATGCATAAATGCAGCTATTTACACCAAAACCCATTGCTGAAGCACATCTTTTTCAAGTAACTGCTAAATTGACATGGTTTTGTAAAAGCATTTGTTACACATGATTTCTTGTCCAAACAGAATGCATTCTATCTACATCCAGCAGAGTTAAGTCAACTCGGGCTGTGTGCCAAGACACAGAAATAGTCTTCTTATATTGAACTCAATGCGATAACAGTAATATTGAAAGCTTTCCATTCCATGACACTCAGTATTCCTGTTGGTCTAAAAAAAGTCTAAGTTGATTCTCCTCTGGCTCAAAAAGTTTCAAAATAAGTGTCAATGGGGAGAAGTCAGAAACCGTGGGGCAGGGGAGAGTAGGAAGGAGTAACGACTGCTGGTTCCACCACTTGAAGAAAATAATAATAAAAGGAAGGAAAAGGCCTAGGCTTCTCCAGACAGGGCCACCCTTGTATGGGAATGCTGCCAGGAACTTAGAAGTAGCTCGGAGAGGGAGAGCAGCTGTTGTGAAGCAGAATTTACCACACTAGTCAATCCTAAGTGCTTAAGGATTGTTCTTTCCAAGCAATCAAAATTCCAAAGGGCATAAATCTGTCTTCTACTGCTGGACCTTGCTGGTCCTAGGAGGCAGTGGAAAATTTTGAAGACTACATGGCCCCCAGAAATCTTTTGCCGATGACCTTAACAGCATGGTTCACACATTCGGCTTTTGAAAACAACAATAGCCCACGTTACCAGGCTGGTCTATGGCAGGAAGTTTGTGTGCTGCTGTTAATGCCTCCGCCTTTGCAGAGATCAGCCAGGGGTGACAAACCTTTGGGGCAATGCCAGGACCAGGTCCCCTGTTCCCTTTTAAAGTAGGCCCTTCATCCACTGGGGACTAGCAGAGCCTGGAGAAGCAGGAGCACAGGAAAAGATAACACCACTTACAGACTTTTGAAACCATTGCTTAACCTAAATCATCCTCCTCCTTATCATCTTTCCAGGTCTGGTTCAAACTTTGTATCTTTAAAGTCCCCCAGCCAACCCTCTTTCCTCCAAATTGTAAGAGCATAGTTCTCTTCTCACCGGCGCTGTGCTTGCCCCCTTGCTTAATGCCTTACATTGCTAGATTTGCAGACATAACATTTCTTTTATATGCAATTCACAGTATGGCTTCAAATTCTTGAGTCTGAGTGCAAATTCTTTTTCTCTCTCATCCAAGTCTTCCCATATCCCATAGCACCTAGTCCAGTGTTTTGGATATTGGCTTAATAAACAACTGATCTTGACTGGTTATTATTATCACCCTCAGGTTACTGTAAGAAAAATCAAACATAAATCAGATCTTACCCTTCTGACTTGTGACTCAGGATGACCAGGAGGTCTTCATGGTTATGTCCAACCTACTTAACAGCAAGTCTCCATTTGAGGTATTATGTGTTTCTCTGACTAATCATGCCTTTCCTGACCCTGTGCACATACAACTCCTGACTCCCACCAAGGGCCACTGCTTCTGACTTTGGCCATGACTTTTGGATGATGGCAGCTAAGCATCCAGACTTCTCATCTTGTATCTCCTGATCTTGTCCAGCAAAGTAAGCCCACCTTGTTTGCTCAGCCCCAGTACATTCTTCCCTCAGCTCTGCTCTGGCCCTGGGGTTGCCCACTAACATAACCCATTAACAGCTGACACTGCCCTCACTTGGAAAAAGACGATATGTCTGAGGGGATCTCAAAAAGTTCAGCGGAAAAAAGATTTACAAGATGAAAGCAAAAAATATAAATTTATGTCTCCACATAAGCTTTATAAAGTTCCAGACATTTTCATAAGCGATGATACCAGCTGGTTAGTTCATCCCTGAAGAACTGAAGGTCCTAGGAATTTAAACATGTCAACAGAAATTTCTGGATTGTTAACTGAAGAGAAATGGGTGTTCTTTAAAAAATTATTATGATTAGAAAACAAGATCTGGACTGTAAGGTGGATGCCTAATAAATTTCTCATCAAAAACTAACAAAAGTGCTCTTATTTGATGAGAGCAACAAGCAGGAGCATTGTCATGAAGAAAGATTCCCTGCCAAGCTTTCTCAAGTTTTTGGTTTTTTTTTTTTAAGATTTTTTTTATTTATTGAAGAGGCAAAGTTACAGAATGAGAGGGAGAGAGATAGAGGAATCTTCCATCTGCTGGCTCACTCCCCAAATGGCCGCAATGGCCAAGGCTAGGCCAGGCTGAAGTCAGGAGGTAGGATCTTCCTCTGGGTCTCCCACATGAGTGCAGGGGCAAGGACTTGGACCATCCTCCATTGCTTTCCCTGGTACATAAGCAGAATATCAGGATTGGAAGTGGAGCAGTTGGAACTTGAATCAGTGCCCATATGGGATGGCAGCATCACAGGCAGTAGCTTTAAATGCCACACCACAGCACCAGCCCTGGGTTTTTTCTTAACAAACATTTTTCATTAACTTTCTGAAGAACCCTTCAAGAATATCAGATGAGCTCTTAGTGTTTGAAAATAATGACAGGCATAGGATATTACCAGAAAAAATTTTAATTGTTAAACTATCAAGTTTGGCTGGCGCCACAGCTCAATAGGCTAATCCTCCGCCTGAGGCGCCGGCACACCGGGTTCTAGTCCCAGTTGGGGCGCCGGATTCTGTCCCGGGTGCTCCTCTTCCAGTCCAGCTCTCTGCTGTGGCCCAGGAGTGCAGTGCAGGATGGCCCAGGTCCTTGGGCCCTGCACCCCATGGGAGACCAGGAGAAGCACCTGGGTCCTGGCTTTGGATCAGCGCAGTGCACAGGCCACAGCACGCCAGGCCGCAGCGGAAAAGGAAGACCTTTCTCTCTGTCTCTCTCACTGTCCACTCTGCCTGTCAAAACAAAACAAAACTATCAAGTTCACATAGAGATTCCAGGGCTGATGCAAAACAGTGCCTTGTTTTCTCTTACGTGTAATCTACCCCTGGGGAGTATCATTCATGCATTCATTTGTTCAACAACTATTTACTGAATGCCTAACATGTGCCAGGGATCTTTATGAATATCAAGATCTTCTCCTGGTCTCTCGGTCTCCATTTTCCCTCCCTCAATTTCTGTCCTACCTCACAAGTCCTAGCCCTCTATTGTTTACCTCCACCAGGTTTTCCTTTTACAGAGAGTGGTAGTGGTGCTGGGATTCTGATCCTTCAGATACCTCAGCATGATACACCTATAAGTCAGACATTTCTCCTGCTGATACGACCTCCTCTCACACTTACAGACCTCCTTCTGTTCCACCACAAGGGTATTTTGTCACTTTATCACACCCTCACCAAAGATCACTTTCCACCACCTTCCCTACAACTGCAGGGGCCCAAGGACTTGGGCCATCTTCCAGTGCTTTCCCGGGCCATAGCAGAGAGCTGCATCAGAAGTGGAGAAGCTAGGACTCGAACTGACGTCCATAAGGGATGCTGGCACTGCAGGTGGCGGCTTTACCTGCTACACCAGAGTGCTGGCCCCTAGTTATGCTCTGGCAGAGCATCCTTTATTTGTTTTTTTTTTTTTAAAGATTATTTATTTATTTGAAAGAGTTACACAGAGAGGCAGAGAGAGAGAGAGAGAGGTCTTTCATCCACTGGTTCACTCCACAACTGGCCGCAATGGCTGGAGCTGTGCCATCCGAAGCCAAGAGCCAGGAGCCAGGCGCCAGGCGCCAGGAGCTTCTTCTGGGTCTCCCACGTGTGTGCAGGGGTCCAAGGACTTGGGTCATCTTCTACTGCTTTCCCAGGTCATAGCACAGAGCTGGATTGGAAGTGGAGCAGCTGAGTTTCAAACCAGCACCCATATGGGATGCCAGCACCGCAGGCGAAGATTAACCCACAGTGCCACAATGCCGGCCCCCCTTTATTTGTTTTTCACGGCACTTACCCAATTTATAAATATTCACCTATGAGATCATTGCTTCATATCTTATTCCCTGACCGGACGTGCTCCATGAGGTCAGGAAACATTTGTTTTGTTCTCCACTGAATACTACACCCTATACAGGGTCTGCACATAACAGGAAATCAGTCAATATTTTTTTTAATTTGGCAGGTAGAGTTACAGACAGTGAGAGAGAAAGAGAGACAGAGAGAAAGGTCTTCCTTCCGTTGGTTCACCCCCCAAATGGCCGCTACAGCAGGAGCTATGCCGATGTGAAGCCAGGAGTCAGGTGCTTCCTCCTGGTCTCCCATGAGGGTGCAGAGGCCCAAGCACTTGGGACATCCTCCACTGCCTTCCCGGGCCACATCAGAGAGCTGGACTGGAAAAGGAGCAACCAGGACTAGAACCAGCACCCATATGGGATGCCAGCACGGCAGGCAAAGGATTAACCAAGTTAGCCATGACGCCGGCCCCTCAATATTTTTTTAAAGAACCAAAAATCCTTTTAAAAGGGTTTTTTTTGTTTTTATTTTTTGTTTTGTTTTTGTTTTTTGCATTTAATTGAAAGAGAGCAAGAGAGACCTTCCATCTGCTGGTGCATTCCACAAATGCATGCGACAGCCAGAGCTGAGCCAGGCAGAAGCCCAGAACACCAACCAGATCTCCCATGTGGGAGACAGGAATCCAAGTACTCAAGCCATTATCTCCCAGGGTGTGCATTAGCAGGAAACTGGATTGGAGCAGAATAGCTAGGACTCAAGCCAGGAGTCCCAACATGAAATACAGGTATTACAAGTAGCAACTTAACTGCTACACCAAATGCCCACCCCCATAAAATTCTTTGACCTGGTCACCCCCTTAAATCTCTCTTCACAATTTTTTTTTATATTTTAAGATTTATTTATAAGAGAGAGAGAGGGAGAGATAGACAGATAGACTCTTCCATCTGCTGGTTCACTCCCCAAATGGCTGTAATGGCCAGGGCTGGGCCAGGCCAAAGCCAGGAGAGGAGCTTCATCTGAATTTCCTACGTGGGTACAAAGACCCAAGCACTTGGGCCATCCTCCACTGCCTTCCCACGCACACTAACAGAGAACTGGAACAGAAGTGCAGCAGCTGGGACTTGAACTGGTGCCACTGCACCATAACACCAGTCCTTATTTCTCTTCACAGTTCCTAGTCCACCACTTTATCTCAATATTGTAGACAATGACTTAGTTCGACTTCAGTTCACTTGAGTGGAGGATCGCTTTCAAGCATAAACATCAATTTGTGTAAATATATAGGACACGAGCACTTCAAAAAGTTCATGGGAAATGGAATTAAAAGGTAAGTTTATTTTGGAGCAAAAAAAATTGAACCTCAAGCATAGTATTTCATGATGCACAATTTCCATGAACTTACTACCTATCATATGCATGGATTTTAAAATTTTTGCCCCTGAATATGCTTATCTTTTCATTCCATTTCCACAAACTTTTTGAAATGCCCTCATGTGTACAAAATTACATATTACTGTATTGCTTTCAGTGTCAAAAACAAACCAGGAAATTAACTGGAATGACTGACTACATTATAGACATGATGGGGGCAAGAGAGCTGAAGCTTACAGATTTGCATCTATTGGTCACTGGTCAAGGGTTAGGGGGTTGAGGCTGAGGTTAGAAATTCTCAGGCCCAACTGGCCTCCTGAACACACACGTAAAGCGTGTTCCAGCAACGTGAGGGTGATCTGTTCACCAGGTGATGCAGGACCAGGCTGTTGGGACAGCAACTACACCAGGAACCAGTGTGCACAGGAATAGCAGAGACTTGAGAGGGTGTAGGTGTGTTACTGACATATTCGCTACAGAGTCTTGTAATTAGTATAATAATATTGCTATTTTAAAAAAGAATATAACATACTCATCTAAATATATACATCATGCAGGAGCATGAACAGAGGCACTGTAAGAATCCTCCTCTGAGGGAAGAACAGAGAATGGAAATGGTTGGAAGTATGGGAAAGGAGTTTATTAACTTTTTCTTAATATATTTTATATGATTTCCATTCAGTGTTTTAGGGGAAATGGTTAGCTGGAACCTTACAATAGGTATACCATTCTCAAGTAAAATTGCTCTGCACATGAATTAGTCACACAAATCTCTTGAAACTGAATATTTTCTGATTTAGTCCAAATTCCAATCCATAGTCTTTTAAAATTTACTCTTTGGCATATAATAATATTCCACATCAAAAAATTAAGTTTGGCTTTTGCTAAATTATCTTGTAACTTTTATTTTTTTAAAAGATTTATTTTATTTATTTGACAGGCAGAGTTACAGAGAGAGAGAGGTAGAGACAGAGTCTTCCATTTGCTGGTTCACTCCCCAGATGGCCGCAATGGCCAGAACTGTGCTGATCCTAAGCCAGGAGCCAGGAGCTTCCTCCAGGTCTCCCACATGGGTGGAGGGGCCCAAAGACTTGGGCCATCTTCTACTGCTATCCCAGGCCATAGCAGAGAGCTGGATCGGAAGAGGAGCATCCGGGATTAGAACCGGCATCCATATGGGTTACCGGTGCTTCAGGCCAGGGAGTTAACCCGCTGTTCCACAGCACCGGCCCCTATCTTGTAACCTTTAAAAGATGTTAAAAACCAATTGGAGATCTATAAGAATTACATTGATTGACTGCATCAAGAACTATTACCAAAAACTCATCTGGGTTGGCAGTCAGATAAAAAGATATTTTTGAACTATTAAGTGTGCTCATACACAATGACAAACCAGCATAACCTAAAGCTCTCTGGAAATGAAGAGATTTCTCTTGACATTGATTATAAGATATTCTGAACTCTAAAACATTAAAAATCTATTTTCATCAAATATTTTGAATCAAAGAAATACAGACTAATGGAGAAAATGTCTCTGAACCCAGCCACTCAGCTGTTTACCAAAATTCTGATTAGGAAAAACAGAGATTGTTGTTTAATTGTGACTCTCTGTCAGTTTTCTAGCCAGCTCCAGTAAGCTATTTTCTCTTCCCTAGTTCTGACTCTGTTAAAATTGTTCCAAGTTATGGGATGATTCCATGTGCTAACTCTTACATTTAAGGTTTTATTTCTGAATTTGGGGAAGACCAAAGAGACACAGATTTTGTGTTCTGTTAAAGTAATTTAGTGTGTTCTCTTAATGTAGCTGTTAAGTTCTGATTATTTAAAAGCAGCTGAACTTTTTTATGGTTTGTTTAAATGTATACTCACTCTAAAGCGTCTGAGTAATCACCTTGTAACCATGATCAAATCTGGTCTATATTATGTCATGATGTTAAGGGATCCTGTTTCTACCAGATACTTTAAACTTCCTTGGCATCCTTGACGGGAATTCAAAAATCAAAGTTCCAAATTCTTTAGACTTTGATATTTCAAGTTAGACCCCTGGAAATATCAAAGGATATATGTTTCTCATCTTGTAGAGACACCAGTAAGGCTATTTGGATTATATTACAGGTACTGTCAAGATGTGGTGTTAAATTTTAAGTTATGATAATAAAAAATGCTATTGATACAAATGTCCAAAAGTTAAGAAGCCTTATTATCTTGTGTTACAAGATATGAGGGTTATCTTTATGGTAATTTAAAAACTATTGGGGCTGGCACTGTGGCATGGTGTGTAAAACCACTGCCTGCAGTGCTGGCATCCCATATGGGCACCAGTTTGAGTCCTAGCTGCTCCACTTCCAATCCAGCTCTCTGCTATGGCCTGGGAAAGCAGCAGAAGCAAGTCCTTGGGCCCCTGCACCCATGTGGGAGACCTGGAAGAAGCTCCTGGCTCCTGGCTCCTAGCTTCAGATCAACGCATCTCTGGCCATTACAACCAGTTGGGGAGTGAACCACCAGATGGGAGACCTCTCTTTCTCTCTCTGCCTCTGCTTCTCTTTCTGTGTATTGCTAACTCTCAAACAAATAAATACATCTTAAAAAAAAAAAAGAAAAACTATTGCTGAAACTGCTTTATTGTTCTATCTTGTATAGATCTGGGTCTCACAACTGGCAAGGCCTTAAAGCCTACCTGATTATTTATTAACAAGCCCCTTCTGTCAGTTTCTATTTGCTTCTCAATGGGAAACTTGCTTGTGGGTTTAGACAGCACTTTTCTTAGGTCCTCTAATAATAACTCTATCCTTTGTTTTAGACCCTATCTAGCCCACTTAGGGCCTAATTCCTTCATAATCATACCCTCTACCCTTACATCAATGGCTCTACTCCAGGCCCATGTGTATTGATGGCCCTCTCCCCGACTTAACGTATGATTATTCATAATTTTTTCTACAGACAAACCCCTCTACCCGCCAAGAGATGTGGCCTTGCTCCTGGTTTTGGTTGCGATCAGCTTCGTAGTCTCCCTTTCCTCAGTAGGGATCAGGAACAGCTTTGGGCCACAACGTTATCTCGACCAACTGACCCCAAAACAACTCCACCAGTTACGAGAGGAGGTCACTGGGTCCCCTGAGACCTCAGCTGATGCATCCAAGGTCTCCAAAGCCAAATCACCTCACTAACAGGCGTGGTACTATAGAACAGACCTGCTTTAGACTTTATAACAGCTAAAAATGGGGGAACTTGTATCTTTCTGGGAGAACAATGTTGCTATTATGTTAGTCAATCCTGCCGGGTAAAACAAAATATTAAATTACTTTGTTAATGCCACTCCTAGGACCATTGGCTGCTATTCTCACCCTGGCTTTTATACTACCTTGTCTGTTTAAGTGTTTACAGGAGATAAAAATGGAAAAAACCAAAGCCTTCACCAACCAAGCAGTCAACCAAATGCTACTACAGGGATACACTTGGCTCCGACCCAGGAGATCATGACTTGAGATGTCACCACACCAGCAGAGAGTGACTCGTCACCGCATGTAGCAGGAAGTAGCTCTAAAAGATCATTGTCCCTCCACCCACCCTGGGCTTTTGGGGCCAATGTAATCCCATACAATACTTGCTTTATAAAAAAAACAAAAGGGAGAATGTTAGTGAAATAGTGCTGTCTTATCTGAGGCGCCATCTTAAGCCCAGGTGCCATTTTAGGCTCTGGCCCAGTTGCCATCTTGTATAATAAGCTTCAGTCCTAAGCCTGGCCTGACTTACTAGAAGTCAGGTGACCAAATGATCCAACCACAAGCATCACCCCTACCCCTAACGGGATTTTCTGCTCCCACTTCCCTACCCCTGAAAGGCTATAACAGGACCTGCTTTCCCACACACTTTCTCTCTTCTCTCTTTCTTCTCTCTCTCTCCTTCTTTCTCTTGACCACTCTCCAGCCTGTCAGGTCCCCCCGCCTCCACCAATAACTTTTCCTTTAAAAAAAAAAAAAAACAGATTGCGCAGAGGTCTCTACTCTGAAGCCTATGGCACAGCAAAGGGAAACCTGGTGTCCACAAAGGTGCCTGGGAGATGGAGCACTGGAGGACCAAGGGCATCTGCAACCCTGTGTGCTATGCCTTGTAGACCTGACAATGGTCTTTTCTGCCTCCATAGTCCAGAGGATGGGCGATACAAATTTTACAGGTATATTCAAGAGTGACATAAGACAAGGGAAACACAGAAGGAAGTAACAGAAAACACTTCCCTAGCACTTGAATAATACATAAATATTTACTACATGTCTCATGCTTTGTTACTGTGTTTTATTAAGAAATGGGAGCAAGCTAAAAGAAACTCAGAGGAAAATCATTTTTTCCCCTTCTGTATTTGCTTTAGGGCACCCTGTATAATTTCAACAATGAACCAGGACAGGAGTGGGAACCTGTGACAATTAACATAACAAAGTATCCTGCCACTTTCATTTGTGTTACCTTTTTCCCACCCCAAATTTCCCTTCACTCTCCACCCCATCCTCCATTACCAGCAGACTTGAATCTCCACAGCAAAGGGTCTGTTCGCAGCTCATTTTCTATCTAAAAACACCAGCCACTGTACTTGGGAGAAAAAATCTTTTCTAGCAGTCTCTCCAAATGTTTATGGATTTTCACATTTGCTACAACTGAGCATAAAAATTATCACAGCAATGACTGAAATAAAAAATGCAGTAGATCAGACACCATGGTATGGAACAGCTTTGTTGTAACTATGAAGTATGAGGTAAGTGTATTGTCAGATCAACACTACAGAGAAATTGCAAGAACTTTGCTTCCAGGAAGTATACAACCAAGGAAGAATTGAATCTTCTCTAATAGCAGTCATCCTGAAGAACCGAAAGATAGCCCTACTGCATTTTTTTTTAAGATTTATTTTATTTATTTGAAAGGCAGAGTTAGAGAGAGGTCTTCCATCTACAGGTTCACTCCCCAAATGGCCACATCAACCAGGGCTGGACCAGGACAAAGCCAGGAGCCAGAGGCTTCTTCCAATCTCCCACGTGGGTGCAGAGGCCCAAGCACTTGAGCCATCTTCCACTGCTTTCCCAGGCACATTAGCAGGGAGCTGGATTAGGAGTGGAGCAGCTGGGAATCAAACTGGTGCCCATATGAGATGCTGGAGTCACAGGCAGTGGCTTTATCCGCTATATAACAATGCCAGCCCCAGCCCTAGTGCTTATACTGACATTCTGGTGGTGACTGAAGTTGTAATCTCTACTGACCTACTGATTATTGCTTTTAAGCATTTAATTATCTCACAATATGTCTCAAAAAAGCCTAGTACTTAAAGTATGTGTCTGTGGCAGATTGTAAAATGTTCACTTCTTTTTATCCTCATCTTCCTAACTAAAAGAAAATCCAGGGGGCAGCGCTATGGTGCAGCGGGTTAATGCCCTGGCCTGAAGTGCCAGCATCCCATATGGGCGCTGGCTCAAGACTGGCTGCCCCACTTCGGATCCAGCTCTCTGCTGTGGCCTGGGAAAGCAGCAGAAGATGGCCCAAGTCTTTGGGCCCCTGCACCCACATGGGAGACCCGGAAGAAGTTCCTGGCTCCTGGCTTTGGATTGGCACAGCTCTGACCATTGCAGCCAATTGGGGAGTGAACCAACTGATGGAAGACCTTTCTCTTTGCCTCTCTCTCTCTCTCTCTCTCTCTCTCTCTGCCTCTCCTCTCTCTGTAACTCTGATTTCCGAATAAATAAGTAAATCTTTAAAAAAAGAAATCCAGTGTTTAGCTGCCCAGCATAAAGATGGCCTTGCCCAGTCTATCTTGCCTCTGTGTGTATACAGAATGGTGACTCACTCCTGGGCTGGCCAGAATGTTTATCCATGATAACGTTTGGCCTGAAGAGGTAAAGGGAAGAAGAGAGAAGTACCCAGAATTCAGAGTAAGGTTTGACTATAGGAAGCAGCTGTCTTGTAAAAGCTTCTATCTTGGGTTGGATTCCCCAGAAGGCAACCATGAGGCTAGGATTCGAGCAATAGTGGTTAGTTTGGATGGAAATCCCAAGAGGACTGGGAGAGAAGTGGGTAATTGGTTTGGGCTGAGAATGAGGCCAATACAGAGTATGAATATCAGTCGATTATCAATGAGTGCACTTGGGACTCACTCCTAAAAGGGACCTCTAGGAGGTGATATAGAACGCAGTACATAACTGTGCTAATGGGCAGGCTATAGCGCAGCGGTTCCTTCAACACATAACCGTGCTAACTCAGGGGAATAGAAGTGGAGATATATATCCACCAATTCCCATATATCACTGGCCTAACCTGCACATAGACTAAGCATATTTCCATAGCCAGAAACACTCAAGCAGAGAGCAACAGACATTTTCAAAGGAAGGAGCCATAACTGTGTTTAAAGAATGGTGATGGCTGAGAGTACTGAGTGGGGGACGCTTGAGGTTTGCTGTACTTTCAGTTAAAGAATGCAGCCAGGGGCCGGTGCTGTGGCATAGCAGGTAAAGCTGCCGCCTTCAGTGCTGGCATCTCATATGGGTGCTGGTTTGAGTTTTGGCTGCTCCACTTCCCATCCAGCTCTCTGCTATGGCCTGGGAGAGCAGTAGAAGCAAGTCCTTGGGTCCCTGCACCCATGTGGGAGACCGGGAAGAAGTTCCTGGCTTCTGGCTTCGGATCAGTTCAGCTCCAGCCATTGTGGCCAATTGGAGAGTGAACCAGCGGATGGAAGACCTCTCTCCCTCTCTCTCTCTCTGTCTCTCTCCCTCTTTCTCTCTCTCTCTCTCCCTCTCCTTCTGTCTCTCTCTCTCTCTCTGTGTGCCTCTCCTCTCTCTGTGTAACTCTGACTTTCAAGTAAATAAATAAATCCTTTAAAAAAAATTGAGAGAGAGAGAGTGCAGCCATTGCCAGCCAGGAGGGAAGGACCCTGCTCTCCTCCTACTTCCAATCTCCTGCTGAACAGAACCAGAAGTCCCTTGATGCAGTTCACCCTGGCTGGCCTCCCAGGACACAGAAAAGGGAAGAAGACAGAGAGTAAACAGAGAGTAGCCAATGCTGTCTGCACACAAGTCTCAATATTTAAAATCTCAAAATGTACCATTTGACTATAAAAGTAGTATGTTATGTTTACATATTAGTTAAAACTAATGAAACTGGAAAAGCTCTTGGAAAAGTTACTTGAGAGTCTCAGCCATTGAAGGATGAAAGGAGAAAAGTTCTAGTTCTGGCTCTGATCATTATCAATGATACCAGCTAGGCAAATCCTTAGTGCTTGAGGCTGTTTGCTCAGATTTACAATAGGACGAAGTCTATTGGTCTAATGAAGCTAAAATGAAAATCAAAAAAACACAAAATGCTTTATAATTACAAACGTTCTACCAATGTGAAGTGTTAGCATGTTGTCACCGTGACAATATACAATCCTGTTATTAAAGACACAATCCCATTATCAAACACATTCAGGAAAGAGACTGCTCTATTTTATTTCATTGTTTTTCAAGTAGGAATACA
Source organism: Lepus europaeus (assembly GCF_033115175.1). Classification (NCBI taxonomy): domain Eukaryota; kingdom Metazoa; phylum Chordata; class Mammalia; order Lagomorpha; family Leporidae; genus Lepus; species Lepus europaeus. The sequence goes on from NC_084843.1 coordinate 33,322,225, forward strand.
TTTACATAAATATTTATCACCATATACCCTCTTACAAATGAAAATAAGTATAAATAAATAAGATATATTTATTAACAATTATTTCCTTCCATTAATCCTACACCAAAACAAACAAACAAAATCCCACCACCTTCTAATTATCAGTTTCTAATAAACAGGAAACTGAGCCCATGCACAGTGCCACTGATGTAGATATTGTCAGGTCCTAGTCTCTCAGTCTTCTTCCCTTAGCTTACAGTTTCTTTCCCCTGCTTTGATTATTGCAAACAACCTCTTACTAAGATTAACTCTGTAAATTCAGGGGAGGGAGCATTAGGCCCACCCAGCTCTAAGGTCCATAAGGTCCCAGATCACAGGCCTCATGAGGTCACATTTCTCCTCTATAGTTAAATCCTAATAATGGGTCTTGTCTTGAGGTTTTGTTTTTTTTTTAACAGAAGCCCCAAGTCCTGCACAAAAAGTAACAATCATGTGCACACAGGCCCTAGACTAACCAAAGCCCACTTTGCCATCATTGAAATTCCCAGAAGAACATGACAGCTGTCCTTTCACTGACCAATGAAAGGAAGGCCAGGAACACTGTGTGCCAAGCAGAGACCTGCCTCAGAGCTCAACATGTGGCTCTCAACCCCAGCTTCAACCGATGAGTCCTCACCCATCACCCCTCAGGGAGTTGGGAATTAAGCTGTAGCTGCCCACACTCCTTGTACTCCTTGCTCTGCGCTTTGCAAAATAAATGCCAACTTTCTTCCATTGCCCTGATGTCAGTGATTGGCTTGCTGTGTGAACAGCAAGGAAACCCAGGTTGGGGTGGGGGTAGGGGGGCTTGGAGTGGAGGGATGGGTATTTAAAACACTCATAGTTTTTTATCTAGTTATTTCCTTCTATTTTTCATTGTGTGCTTTACCCTTTCGACCACTTCCTCTTTTGTCCTTATATGCTGTAACATTTCTGATGATACAGTAATTATGCCCAAGATCACGATTCTTGCCCATTCTTTTTTCACTTCCTTTTTAATGTAGAAATAGGCGCCATTAGGTTATAAGAAGCACCACTAGATTACAGAAAGAAATACTGGGCAGAACATCTTCTGGGTGTAATAACCAAGTCAAGTGAATTAGTGAAGTTATTTTGTTCCTATATGGGAACTTTAGTGCTTCTGCCTTGTTATAAACCTGGCACCAATATGCATTAATGAAGCCAGAGATTTTATTTCATTTAGGGTTCTCTGTAAGAGCCTTAAGATCTGACTCACTGTAAATTCACTCATTTGGCTGACCTAAAGTTCCTAAAAGGAACTTTTGAGGGAGGGAGGATTGTTTGCTTTTAAATATACCACCATTAGGACACTAATCATTTGTCGGTTCTTACCCACCCTCAACAAGGTAGAGAAAGGTGGAGACTTAAAATCACTAAGGAAATAAAATCAGAAATTTCCTAAGAGTGAACATAAAGCTGAAATTCCTACTGCTGACTCCATTGTTTCAAGTCTTTCCAGTGGGTGGGAACAGGAAGATTGAAAAGCCTGGGGAAGGAAAGGTTTTGCCCTTTTCCTTTAAGCCAGTCCACTTTATTTTAATTAGCTGTTGAGCTATTACCGTTTTGCTTCACATCAGGAACCTGTGAAACCCCATTCATTATCACACCATCTTGAGGAAACAGATACCGCCCTCCTGAACTTTGGTAAGAAGTATAACAGATATAGCAGTCCAGACCAATTACTCCAGGAAAGACAGATCCTCCTGGTAAGGCCACGGGAAACTATTTTCTAAAACTCCCTGATAAGCCTTTTTCCACACAGATGATTTCCATGGTACACACTGTGCTTCTTTGAACATGATTGGTAGAAACTCCATTTAAAATGCTGGAATAGCTGAGGTATTTATAAAGACAGAAAGACTGGAGAGAAACAGAATTCTAAATAATTTTAAATCAATTTGTTAGATAGCATTAATAGGCTATTGTTTTAATATTTCCAAATCTGCTAAAGATTACTTCAATTCATAATGCCTAAAATTACAATAAACTTACATCAGGACTTAAGAAAAATTTTGGATGAAAGAATGCACAATTTACTATTTACATGAATACCCTGATTTTAATAAGCAAGTGTCACTCTAAATATGAAAACTGGCTTGGTTTGGGTTTTGGCACCAGACTGCTAGGAATAATATGAGTAAATGAAATTACTTCAGCACTTTCATTATTTCAGCATGAGCTTTAGGATGCTGGTAAAAGAACCTCTATCAACATAAAAATACCAACTGTCTGCTGAGAGCTAACTTTTTTAAGCTGTGATTAATTCTTCTACTCCACAATTAGATGTAAAACCTATGAGGAAAGTAGCACCAATAGATAATACTTCTAGGTTAAAAATAGTAAAAATAAAATGTTAATTTGACCAATAAGTGGTGAAAGAGGGAGTAAAGAGATTGCACTCTCCTCATGACACATTTTGAATTCTTCTTATAACTTATTGATAACTAAGAAATTTTTCCCATGAATAAATGGGTAATAATTAAAATTAACCATTATAATAATATGAATTGTAAATAGGTTACCCAAAGGGAATTCCTAGACAATGTGCAGCTAGAAGATTGGGACCTTGAGGTAATCTGTAGCCTGAATTTTTACTATCATTCTCAAGTATGGAGAAGACATTTCTAGAGAATAAATCTGAACAGAGGCCATAGGGTTTGGAGGTTGCTTAGCTTAATACAAGAGTTGCTCTTATTAAGTAAGTCTCTCCACTTTTTTTCAAATAAGTAGGAAAATTCAGTGTGGCAAAATAACAGCTCAAATCTTAAGTGCAGGAAACATTGTGAATAATAGCAAGTGTACTTCATATCCCAGTGTTAGAACACCATGTTTTTCCCAAACAAATCTCACTGGACTGCTCAAACTAAGCACTATATGGAGCAAATTGACCTCTCACTTCTGAACCTGACTTGCAGCACAACTTACTACAAAACCCACTGAAGAAGCTTCACATTCTTGTACACTCCCTGGATCATAAACTCTGTACTGGAGCTAAGAGCCAGCAACAAGATAAATTAGAAAGTTTGTGCTTCTGTTGGAGGAGAACTGGTGAGATGGGTCTGGCTTTGTGTCCTGGTGTCAGTGACAATTTACTAGACTGGACACATCAGTGAGAGTAGAAAAAAATGAAGTTTCATTAAAGCAAGAAAAAGAAAAGCTCCCACAAAGGGGAGGGGCTGGTGGAAAAGAGACCAAGCTGCTGAGCTCTCACAGTCTATGGGTAGTTATATGTCTTTAACACGTCAAGTCCAAACAGCAAATGTAGTGGTTATACATTAGCTACTGTGAAGGCAGGGGCAGTCTTTTTTTAAAAAAAAAAAATTATTTATTTATTTATTTGAAAGAGATACACAAAGAGAGAGATAGAGACACAGAGAGAGAGAGGTCTTCCATCTGCTGGTTCACTCCCCAGTTGGCTGCAACGGCCGGAGCTGCGCCAATTCAAAGCCAGGAGCCAGGAGCTTCCTTCAGGTCTTCCTACATGGGTGCAAGGACTTGGGCCAACTTTCACTGCTTTCCCAGGCCATAGCAGAGAGCTAGACCAGAAGTGGAGCAGCCAGGACTCGAACCGGCACCCATATGGGATGCTGCAGGCAGTGGCTTTACCTGCTACGCCAGAGCACCGGCCTGGCAGGGGCAGTCTTAAAGTAACCTTTTCTAAATTGTTTCTGTCAAAACTTCATCTTATTATCCACTGGCAAATATTTGTTACAATGGGCTTCCATCCTGTTCTGTTTAGTGCATACGTGCTAGCAAGGAGCTGGAGAATGGAGCCAGTCTGGCCTAATTCTAGTCCCGGGCTCCCTCACTTCTGGGCCAGGCATTGTGGTGTAGCAGGTAAAACCGCCACCTGGGTGCTGGTTCAAGTCCCAGCTATTCAACTTTGATCCAGCTCCCTGCCAGAGACCTGGAAAAGCAGCAGAGACGGCCCAAGTGCTGGAGCCCCTGCACCCACATGGAAAACTCAGATGAAGTTCCTGGCTTTGGTCTGGCCCAGCCCCAGCCACTGCGGCCACCTGGGGATTGAATCAGCTGATGGATGTCTCTCTCTCTGTCTCTCCCCCTCCTCTGTAACTCTGACTTTCAAATAAACAAATGTCTTTAAAAATTAAATAATTACAAATAAGTAGGTAAATAAAAAGAAAATGTGTGCTTCCAGAGAAGTGGAATCACCTTCAAACCCAGGTAAGGAGCCTCTGCAGATCCAAGAAGCACTATGAACCTCAAGTAACATAAACAAAAAGAAAACCATATCTAAATATGCAAATTATTGCAAACAAATAGGAAAAATAAAGGGCTTGGGATTTCAGCTTACTTGGAGTTTACAGATTATTCTATTACTGCCTCAATGGAAGCAGGCAGAAGACAGGATTCTTGGGCATAAACAAAGGACTTTACTACTCACAGCAACAGCCAGAAAGACACTCATCAGCATATTTGCATTGGTTCACCTTTTGCCTAAGTCCCATGGGGTAGTGCTTGCACACACAGTGGATTGCATCCCAGGAGAGGACCAGAGGGCAAAGGGCCCAACATTCTTTGAGAAAGCAGCAGAGCCAGTTTCCCTCCCTCTCCTCAGGCAGTGAGCAATCACACAACACACTATGATCTCCTTGACCAACTTAGCTGACTTGCTATAGAAACTGCTCAATAATGAGATGAAAAAACCTTGCTATCTGGCACACTCAACAATTATTCACAGAGACAGTTAGGAACCCTAAGAACAGCCTCTCCCACAAAAGCCAAGGCAGAAAATGGAGCTGCAGTAGGGCAAATTTACTACATCTTATCACAAATAAGTCAGGATTAGCTTGAAGCAGATTTAGATAGGGCTTAAAATATGTATCGTGAGGGCTGGTGTAGCAGGTTAAGCTGCTGCCAGTTGATGTCCCAGCTGTCCACTTCCAATCCAGCTCCCTACTAATGAGCCTGGGAAAGCAGCAAAAGATGGCCCAAGTACTAGGGCCCCTGCACCCACGTGGGAGACCAGGATGGAGTTCTAGGCTCTTGGCTTGTGACCATTGGGTAGTGAACCAGCAGATAGAAGATATTTCTCTCTCTCTCTGTAACTCTGCTTTTCAAAGAAATAAAATAAATCATTAACAAAGACGTTATGACCAGGGATATTAATAGATATAAGGAAGACCATCTCATCGTGATAAAAGGGTTAATACATCTAGAAAGTATAAAAATTAAACATATAACACCTAATAATAGATCTTCAAAATACATGAAGTACAGAATTAAAGTAGAAATAGACAAAGGGTATGACTCACTCATCTGAAAGGATTCTTGCTTAAATAATATGCACTAAAAATACACATAGTTATTGTGAAGTTCCAGGAAAAATCAGAGAAGCAGAACAAAAATCATTTTATAGGACTTGAATTTAAACAAGGCCATAAATTTCATAATTTTAATGTTGACACAAATATAAAAATGATAATTTCTCCAGATTCCAGGGATAACCTAATGGAATAACTTAATGCTTCCTTTCATGTCCTTTCCTTCCTCCTTTTGGGAAGCCTTCCCAAGGTTACTGAAAGAGTAAGGTGGTGCCCAAAATGTCACATTCTTACAAGGTGTAAGAAAGTGAACCTGAAAATACTCTTTGTAATTCTGTTTCAGAACGTGCAAGCTAATTCTGCTCTTAAACTATTTTTTGCTCCCATTATTGTTAAAAAGACTGCATATTATCAAAAACACAATAATTTTTTAAACTTCTGTTTGAAAAATAAGTAAATGATGATCACGTTCTTGTACATAAAATAATGCATAAGTGAACAAGTCAATAAAAATGTTTGTACAAAGATTAAGAGGTTGTCAGGATAATTAGTTTTAAGATGGCTTTTATTTGATACTATATCATAAGTTATTTTAAACTACCTATTTTCCAACATATTCTTAAATTCAGAAAAAAATGTAGATTTTTTTACCAATAAACTATAAAGTGGCATTACATAGTGTAACAGATAAATAACATACCTCCAAAATATAACAAAGGTTATAATCTAAAATGAGGTCTAAAAGAAAATAGAAGACTTTGTTTTGTTTTAAAATTAGTTTATAGCCTTAGTTCCCAAGCCCAAAAGAAGGGCACAAATCAGTGCCCCTTCTCTGAAAAAACTAATTCTAGTTTTTTATTCTAAAATTAGTAATATTTTTACTTCAAATTTAGATAATATTACCAAATGGTAAAAATTTTCCTCTTAAAATTAATAAGAACTACTTCTCTAATAATTCTTAATCGTACTTGGGGCCAGTGCTGTGGCGCAGCAGGTTAATCCCCTGGCCTAAAGTGACGGCATCCCATGTGGGCACCAGTTTGAGACCCGGCTGCTCCACTTCCACTCCAGTTCTCTGCTATGGCCTAGGAAGGCAGTGGAAGATGGCCCAAGTCCTTGGACCCCTGCACCTGCGTGGGAGACCCTGAAGTTCCTGGCTCCTTGCTTCAGATTGGCGCAGCTCCGGTTGTTGCAGCCAACTGGGGAGTGAACCAGTGGAATGGAAGACGCTCTCTCTCTCTCTCTGCCTCTCCTCTCTCTAACTCTAACTTTCAAATAAATAAATAAATCTTTTTAAAAAATTAATTGTACTGTACTGAAAATCTGGTTATATTTTCTGAAATTATCAAATAACATTTGAAAACCTAGATTGTTAGGATGTGGAGGTTTAAAATACTCAACATAAGGAAAAGCCTCTCTCTGACTAAAGTTCCAGGTAATCACTGTCAGCAAGATTTGCTCCTCAGATTTGGGATACTCACATAAATCAACAGTGATGAAACGAACATCTTAACAGGGCCTTATTATAAAATAATTAATTATTTGAGGTGTTAAGCATTAAAATCTGTGAAGCGGGGCTGGCATTCTGGCATTAATGGGTCAAGCTGCCACCTGCAACAGCAGCATCCCATTTGGGCGCTGGTTTGAGTCTGGCTGCTGCATTTCCAATCTACCTCCCTGCTAATATCCTGAGAAAGCATTAGAAGATGACCTAAGTCCCTGGGCCTCTGCATGCACGTGGGAGACCAGGAGGAAGCTCCTGGCTCTTGGCTTCAGCCTGAGCCCTGGCCATTGTGGCCATTTGGGGAGTAAACCAGTAGATGGAAGATCTCTCTATCTGTCCCTCTCTCTCTCTGTAAACCTGCCTTTCAAATAAATAAAAAATAAATCTTTTTTTAAAATTGTGAAGCCTTATAGATTCCAATTGACTGCTATTTTGTTCAAAATTAGCTGGAAGAGTAAAATGCCAAAATAGAATTTAGTTTGAAGATATTAATAGGTAGACTATAATATTTTCTAACAAGTCTCTGGCCACTATGAAACTCATATCTTAAATAACTATATTACTACCCCTCCCAACTGTCATAAATAACTCTGCCACAAACTAACCTTCAGCTCAAAAATTAAATTCAGAAAATAAAACAATGTGTAAATATGAGGGTACTTTTAAAAGTTTGTGGAGAATGGAATTAAAAGATATGTTTATTTTGGTGAAAAATATTTTGAAATCCATGCATATGAGGGATCTTCAAAAAGCTCATGAAAATATATATTATGAAAAATTATGCATGAATTTGTAAATTACCTGCATCAAAATAAGTTTTTCTTGTAATTGCATTTTCCACAAACTTCTTGAACTACTTTTTAACAGCTACATAATCAAAAAATCACAGCAACTTGCCCCACTATGCTATAATAGCAGTTATCTGTTTCATGAAACCATTCCCCAGTAATACAAAAATGGCCATCAATTATTCTCCTTTCTACCCATGCCCTTTGATATATTGTCTTCCAACACTGTTCAAGGCTGGCCATGAGACATCAGCAAACGTGACACAAGCAGACGTTTGAAAAGTGCTTTCACATTTGGGGCCTGTCCTTTCAGGCTACTTTGTTAAATCTGAAATCACCGTGTAGAGAGGCCTGGGTTACCCTACCAAAGTGTGAGAAACCACATGGAGCATGTAATGTCTAGCAGTGGGAGGCCCTCCAAATCTCCTTTTTCTTTTGGCTATTCTTGACCTTTTGCAAAAACATACAAATTTTGAAACTGACTTGTCACTTTTTATCAAATGCTGTTTTAAATTTTTAATGGTAGCAAATTGAATCTACACATCAATTTGGGAAGAACTGACATATTTTAATTGTCTTTCTAGCTGTGAATTTCGTGTAGTCCTCCTTTCATTTAGGCTTTCTTTCACTGCTTTCAGAAATATTATACAGTTTGATAGGTAGTTGTCTTGCACTGCTTCAGATTTATTCATAGGCATTCGATGTTCTTCATGTAATTATAAATTTTATTACCTAACTTTTTATTTTATAATTTACTATTTCATAAAGTAGGAATACAGTTGAGTTTTCTATATTGAAATCATGAATATTTATCCTTTTCTTTCTTCTTCCTTTATTTCCTGCATTCTTGTGCATCCTTATGAAAAGATTTTCTTTCAGTCTGAAGACTCCTTTTAGCCTGAAGAGTCCCTTTGTTTTTTTGTTTGTTTGGACAGGTAGAGTTATAGACAGAGAGAGAGAGAGAGACAGAGACAGAGAGAAAGGTCTTCCTTCCATTGGTTCACTCCCCAAATGGCTACCATGGTCGGCGTGTGCCAGTCCGAAGCCAGGAGCCAGGTGCTTCTCCTGGTCTCCCATGCGGGTGCAGGGCCCAAGCACTTGGGCCATCCTCCACTGCCTTCCCGGGCCACAGCAGAGAGCTGGACTGGAAGAGGGGCAACCGAGACTAGAACTGGCACCCTTATGGGATGCCAGCACTGCAGGCGGAGGATTAACCAAGTGAGCCACGGCGCCAGCCCCCTGAAGAGTCCCTTTGTGTCAATCTGCTAGTGATTTGTTATTCAGTTTTTTCATCTTGTCTTAATTTTTTAGGGATATTTTACTGGGTATGGAGTTCTAGGTTGTCTTGTTAATTTAACACATCGTTTCACTTTCTAAGACTTCCATTATCTGTTGAAAAGTAAGGTGAATATTTTATTGTTACTCTTGAAAATAATGAATTTTTAATCCATTTTTTGTAGATTTTCCTGGTTTTCAGCATTTGAGTAAAATATATTTAGTTATTATGTTCTTTTTGTTTTCTTGCTTGGGTTTTATAGAGCTTGAATCCATAGACTGATAACTCTCATTCATTTTGAAGATGAAATGCCCCATTATTGCCCATCATTCTTCTGGGCCTCTTATAAGATATCTATATTTCTATCACTCTCCTCCCATTGTCTCATATTCTTTTCTGAATTTCCAACATTTTTTTTTCTTCCATGGTTTTTTGTTGTTGATGTTGTTTTTTAATTTATTTGAAAGGCAGAATTACAGAGAGAAAGGGAGAAACAGAGAGAAAGAGAGCTATTCTGTCTGCTGGTTCACTTCCCAGATGGCCACAACAGCCAGGTCTGGGCCAGGCCAAAGCCAGGAGGCTGGCACTGCAACCAGGTCTAGCAGGGACCCCAGTACTTGGGCCATCTTCTGCTGCTTCTCCAAGCGCAATATCAGGGAGCTGGCTCAGAACTGGAACAGCCAGCACTGGAACTGACACTCATACGAGATGTTGGTGTTACACGTGGTGGCTTGACCTGCTGTGCCACACATTGGTCCCTCTTCCATGGGTTTTTTTTTTTTTTTAAGATCTATTTATTTATTTGAAAGTCAGAGTTATATATATAGAAAGATAAAGATACCTTCCATTAGCTGGTTTACCCCCAGATGGCTGCAATGGCTGAGGCTAGGCTAGGCCAAAGCCAGGAACCAGGAGCTGTATACAGGTCTCCTACATGAGTACAGGGGCCCAAGCACTTGGGCCACCAGCTGATGTTTTTAAGGCCATTAGCAGGGAGCTGCATTGGAAGAGAAACAGCCAAGACATGAACCTAAACCCATATGGGTTGCTGACATTGCACACAGTGGCTTTACTTATTACTCCACAATGCCAGCCTCTCTCTTCCATGTTTTATATGTTTTTTTTTAAGTAAAGGCTATATATTTATTTTCATTTTTCATTTTATTCAAAAGGCAGAGAGACAAAGAGATACAGAGAGAGATCTTCCATCCTTTCATTTACTCCCCAAATGCCTGCAACAGATAGCACTGGCCAGCCTAAAGTCAGGAGTCTGGAACTCAGTCTGGGTCTCCCACATAGTGGCAGGGGCTCAAGTACTTGAGCCATCACCTACTGCCTCCCAGAGTGTGAGTTACCAGGAAGCTGAGTGAGTAGTAGAGGAGCCAGGACTCAAACCAGACACTGTGATATAGGATACAGGTACCCCAAGCAGTGACTTAACTACTTCACCAAATGCCCCCCTCAAACTAGATCTTAACTGATAACCTATGTTTTCAGTTCATGAAGGTATATTCTGCTGTGTCTCATCTATTGTTAAACCAATCCATAGAGTTCTTAATTTCCATTATTGCATGCTTTTCAGGTTCATTTTTATAGGCTTTAGTCTCTGGTGAAACTCTTAATCTCATCAGCTATTTTAATGAATATATTAATCATATCTATTCTTCAAGCCCATACCTATAGTTATGACCTCTTACTATTGTTAATTTGTGTCTTTTATGTCACATAATCAGCTATTGATTTTATCAGTCTACCGATTTTTATTTTTTAAAATCTTTGTAAAAATTTTTATCTTATTTGAAATGCAACATGGGGAGAGGGAGAGACAGACAGAAAAAGAGGCAAAGAGACAGGGATCTCCCATCTGTAGATAAACTCCACAGATGCCTGCAATAGCCAGGGCTGGGCCAGGCCAGAGCTAAGAGCCAGGAGCCAGGAATTCAACCTGGGTCTCCCACAATGGGAGCCAGGGACTCAAGCACTTGGGCCATCAGCTGCTGCCACTCACGGTGTAGATGAGCAGGAAACTGGAATCAAGATTTCCTTTGTGATATGATGCATGGGCAATTTTTATGTACTTTTAAAATTTTTATTTTACAGAAAGGGAGGGAAAGGCAGAGAGACAGAGAGATCTTCCATCAGCTGCTTCACTATCCAAATGGCTACAACAGCCAGAGCTGGGTCAGGCCAAAATCTGGAGCCGGGAGCGAGGAGCCAAGACCTTCTTTCCAGTCTCCCTTATGGGTGGCAGGGGCCCAACCACTTGGGCCATCTTTCACTGCCTTCCAGGCCATTAGCAGGGAGCTGGATTGGAAGTGGAGCAGCCAGGACATAAACCAGCACCCATATTGGATGCGAATATCATAGACAGCAGTTTAACGCACTACAGCACAACTCCAGTCCCAATTTTTATTATGTTTGAAAAGAATTAGTTTTCTCCGTTTATTGGATTCAAATTTTATACCACCCATAGATATTAGAATATTGGTTTAATCATTTATTTATATCTTTTCTTCTAGTTATTTTTCATGAAAGAGGTATAATAAAATTTCTCACTCTGATGATGGATTTACCAATTATGTTTTTCTATTTCAAAGCAATTTCTTTAGATATACAAGTATTCATAAATTTTATATCTTCTAGGTAGTTCATAAATTTTTATCAAGATTAAATCTATATTGCCCATTGCTATGGCTTGCATGTTTTCCCTAGAAGTTCATATATTAGAAATTTAATCCCCAAATTCATAGCATTTGGAGGTGGGGCTTTTGGGAGGTACTAGTGTTAGATTGAGGTCATGAAGGGTGGCGCCCATGGCTCCATGGGTGGCTTTATGAAAAGAGCAAGAGAGACTCAGCACACTCATACCCTTTTGCTATCCCATGCCTTTTGCCTTGTTATCACTCAGCAAGAAGGCCCTCACCAGATGCCACCACTTGATGCTGAACTTCCCAGCCTCTAAATCTGAGAAATACACTTAAGTTTCTTTAGCCATTACTCATCTTAGGTATTCTGTTGAAGCAATACAAATCAGACTGAGAAACTCTTTGGTACAATTCACTTGGAATCCTATTTAGACTATTAGTAATATTACTCCAGCTTCTGCTTTGTCCATACTTTTATTTGCAAAGTTGGTATGTTGTTACATAGTTGGACTTATTTATGTTGTTGATTTTCCATTTCCTTCTATTTGTTTCACTGGACTATATTTGTTTGTGTTCCATTTTCCTTCCCTAGTGGTTTAGAATGATCCTGTTTCTAATCTTTTGGTCATAAGTTTTAAGTTTTTCATTAAGGAAAAATGTCAGGGGCCAGTGTTGTGGCACAGCAGGGTAAGCCGCTATCCATGACACCAGTCTCCCATGTTGGAGCAATAGTTTGAGTCCTGGCTGCTCTAATTCCAATCAAGCTCCCTGCTTATGTGCCTGCAAAGGCAGCAAGTACTTGGGCCTCTGTTACCCACGTGGGAGGCCAGGATGGAGTTCCTGGCTCTTGGCTTCAGCCTGTTCCAGCTATTCATTGCAGTCATTTAGGGACTGAACCAATAGATGGAAGATCTCTCGTCCTCTCTGTCTCTCCTTCTCTCTGTTGCTCTGCCTTTCACACAAATAAGTCTTTAAAAATTAAATATACAGGGGCCGGCGCTGTGGCGCATTGGGTTAACACCCTGGCCTGAAGCACTAGCTTCTTCTTTTTTTTTTTTTTTTTGACAGGCAGAGTGGATAGTGAGAGAGAGAGACACAGAGAAAGGTCATCCTTTTTGCCGTTGGTTCACCCTCCAATGGCCGCTGCGGCCGGCTCATTGAGCTGATCCGAAGCCAGGAGCCAGGTGCTTCTCCTGGTCTCCCGTGTGGGTGCAGGGCCCAAGGACTTGGGCCATCCTCCACTGCCTTCCCGGGCCATAGCAGAGAGCTGGCCTGGAAGAGGGGCAACCGGGATAGAATCCGGCACCCCAACTGGGACTAGAACCCGGTGTGCCGGCGCCACAAGGCAGAGGATTAGCCTGTTAAGCCATGGCACTGGCCAAGCACTGGCTTCTCATATAGGCACCGGTTCTAGTCCCAGCTGCTCCTCTTCCGATCTAGCTCTCTGCTATGGCCTAGGAAAGCAGGAGTGGTTAGGAGTGCCCACTTCGTTCCCAGCTCCAGTTTCTGATTCCAGCCTCCTGCCAATGTACACCCTGGGAGGCAGCTGGGATGGCTCGAGTAACTGGATTCCTGACACTCACATGGGAGACCTGGATTGTGTTGCCAGCTCCTGGCTCCAGCACATGGGATCTCTCTCTCTCTCTCCTTCCTCCTCCCCTTCCCTCTCCTCCTCTTCCTCTCTCTCGGGCCAGGAGCTGGTGTTGGGCCCCTGGGGACACAGCACACCCCTTCCTCTCAGCACACAGGGCTTTGATGGACCTTTCTCTCATCTGCCCACCCAGGAGTTGGGTTAAGGGAAACCTCTTCATGAAACTATTGAAAAGCAAAACGCCCAAAAGCTAAAGGAGGCTCTTGGGCACAGACGAGCCCCCGAGTCTGTGCTCCAATCCGGCCACTGGGTCTGACTGCAAAGCGCTCACTGTTCTTCCCAGGTGCTCATGTTTTCTCCTCTTGCAGCATAAACATGACGACGTGAAACTGATGTCTGTAAAGGCAGGCAGCCGCCAGCGAGTTTGTAAAGCTGAGTGACACCTAAGTAATTCCAACCACACCAGAAAATTCTGCAAATGTCATCTCAGAAAATGAATCTGTTGGAAGACTCTGAGTGTGTCCTTTGACACATTACTTTAATTGGGGTGGGGGAGAACCTTGGTGTGCCTGTGTGGTTGAGGGATACAGTATCATGTAACCTTGAAATTACTTCAATAAACAGACTCTTTCATCAACATTAATGAATTCAGGAATAATTTTTTTTTTTTTTGACAGGCAGAGTGGACAGTGAGAGAGAGAGACAGAGAGAAAGGTCTTCCTTTGCCGTTGGTTCACCCTGTAATGGCCGCCGCGGTAGCGTGCTGCGGCCGGCGCACCGCGCTGTTCCGATGGCAGGAGCCAGGTGCTTCTCCTGGTCTCCCATGGGGTGCAGGACCCAAGGACTTGGGCCATCCTCCACTGCACTCCCTAGCCACAGCAGAGAGCTGGCCTGGAAGAGGGGCAACCGGGACAGGATCGGTGCCCCAACCGGGACTAGAACCCGGTGTGCTGGCGCCGCAAGGCGGAGGATTAGCCTGTTGAGCCACGGCGCCGGCCTGTAAATTTCTTGTTAGAGATGTCACCTGCCTTTACCTGGCCAGCTCTCCTCCTAGGCCAGCCAAGTAATGAAAGTCAACAGAGTGCCTTCCCTTCAAGACTAGAACCCGGTGTGCCGGCGCCGCAAGGCGGAGGATTAGCCTGTTGAGCCACGGCGCCAGCAAATTCAGGAATAATTTAACAATGATTCAGAGTCACAGTTCAAATTACAAACTTTGAAATCCAAAGTAGTTTTTGCTTAGATGTACAATATAAATTTCATCAAAAGAAATGTAACCCTGAAAAAATCATATTCATAAAAGTTAGTCTAAACAATCAAAGAAAATAATGTTTGATTTTTTGATATATTTTAAAAATAGTTAATGCATATCTAACATGTCCTACTCACTGTTGAAGGCACAGGGATACATCTGTGAACAAAATAGACAAAAAAAATCCCTGTTTTGTAGAATATATTCTAATACATATAATTTGAATAATCTGAAGTTGACCTTTTCTCATAGAAATTAGTAAGGTAGATAAACACTTTAATGTCAAACACAAATATGCATCACTTTATTTCATCACCTAGTCACACAAAAATGTTTGCGAATATTCACAACACAGGGATACATTTAGCTATTGACTTCAAAACATTGGAAAACCAAGATCTTGTCAAGGAATGTGAGCAAAGTCAAGTGGCCTAAAACTTACCTGCTTAAGTGATTCACCTAGAAAGGAAGGCCCTGGCTAGATACCAGACTTTAGATAACTCTAAACAGTTCTTAATTTATATCCCAAGACCAAGCAGCTGAAATAATCCAGATGTCAGAATTATAGAGAAAAGAAAACGCTAGGTCTAACAGGAGCAAATTATGTAACTCTGAATTGAAATTTGAAAATTAAAGTCAGCTCCTCAGCCATGCCAGGCGCATTTCACGCGGGCAACAGCCGCAGGGCTTGCTGCTCGCGGCCCTGACAGGCCGGTAAGGAGGACCCCAAGACCAGGAAGTTCTCCTGGACAGCGGCCCTGACAGGCCGGTAAGGAGAACCCCAAGACCAGGAAGTTCTCCTGGACGGGGCCCTCCAACTCCCCAGCAAAACAAGACCAAGTGGCGGCTCATAACAGAGCAAGGGTTTTCTTCGCTGTTCCCTGCATTTTGTTTTCTCCTCTTCTAGAAAACATTTTTCTTTCTACTCACATTTTCCTTCCCTATCTCCTTACATTTCCCCTTCTCTTTTTTATTCCCAATTTCCCTTCCTTCAACACTTTTTCTAGCAACAATAACGCAGTTCATCTTTAATAATATTGAAGCATTTGTGGAGTTTAAAAAAAATTTTTTTTCTCAACGTTAAACTTCAAGGAGCTGAATGAACCGTATTTTAATGTGCTTCCAAAAACATGTACTTAGAGGAGACACTTCCTACGGTACGTCACTCTGGGTGTGTTTCACTCCCTTGACACCAGCATCCTTCCATAGAGAGGATGTCTCACCGCAGGAATCCGGGGAGGAAAAGACGTGCAAACCTCGTTCCAGCCGCTGCCGTTTCCGCTCCTCCGGGCGGCCCGGTCTGCGCGGGACTCCGGCCCTAGCGGGTGGCCCGACCTCCTACTGTCCTCTAGCGGAGAGAAGGGACATGGCTTCCCTACCCCGGGCGGTTGCCAGGCGACGGAGGCTATGCCCTGGCCGTCCCGAGGAGGACGGCCTAGACCCAAGGATGCTGAAAGAGCTGCAACAACACCGCTTCTTATTGGCTGGAGACCACTCCGCGCTCGCCATGAGCCAATGAGCGAACGCATGCGCGTGACGTCAGACGCTGTGCGACTCCTCCCACCCCGCGCTCTAGCAACGCGTCTGGAGACGGCGGAGGCTCCCGTTGGACCCTCGGGCGAGTGGCCTGCCCTATGTGCGCCCGGCAGCTAGTGCTACTACAGGTGTTCTTCCTGATGCACCCCCAGGGCGTCCAGCCGCAGTCGTCTGGCTCGCCGTCAGAAACAGCGCCCACTTCTTCGGTCCCGGGGCCGGGCACGCCGGACACGCCGGGCACGCCGGGCACGCCGGGCGGGACCCTCCAGCCGTCCTCGGAGGGGACCGCAGCGTCCTCGGCCGGGCCTGAACTCTCTACGGTGGACTCGACCCTGGCGACCCCTTCGGCGCCTGGGAATAAGACCGTGGACCTCTTCCCAGGTGAGAGGAGGGATTGTGGGGGTCAATCACTCGCTTCTTGGGTGTAAAGCCCTGTAAACAAGGTTCAGCTTGCCACGAAGCGAGGTGCGGGGCTCCCGGAAGAGGAGGGATTAGTGCATGGAAGACGTCGGGGGGCCTCTTGCCACTCGTTCTGCTTCCTGTTGTCCTTTCGTAGTCCTACCGGTCTGTGTCTGTGACTTGACTCCTGGCACCTGCGACGTGAATTGCTGCTGCGACAGGGACTGCTATCTCCTCCACCCGAGGACGGTGTTCGCCTTCTGCCTCCCTGGCAGCGTCAGGTGAGCCGCGGTGCCCAGAACGAATCCCAGAGGAGCCTGGGCCCCGCAGTGGGTGCCAGGTGGAAGTAACAGTTCACCTGCGTGCCCCTCGCCCCCACCTCCGCTCCGAGGACGTTCGCTTGGTTTTTCCCAGCTGCGACCTTCCTTTGCTGATTTCACAGAGAGGAGCTGTCCAGTTGAATAGGACTTTTGTGTTGCCTTACAGATGTTCAGGAGCCTCTCTCTGACACCTGACTGACATCCCTGGGGCACCCGTCTTCAGACCGACCCCTCCCCATCTAAGTATCTTCTCTATCCTCTTTCCTCGTAGGTCTTCAAGCTGGGTGTGTATAGACAATTCTCTGATCTTCAGGAGTAATTCCCCGTTTCCTTCGAGAGTTTTCTTGGATTCAAATGGAATCCAACAGTTCTGTGTCCATGTGAACAACAGTGAGTAGACACACATCGACTGTTCTTGTGTAAGGTGTATTGGGAATTGGCTTTGTCTTTGGGCCACCCTTCCCGTTCTTTATAAACCTCTATTTTCGTCCTTTAGATCTCTACCATTCTCCCTGTTCTTCCACCTCGTCCCTGCCTTTTCTCTCTCTCTCTCTGCCTTGTTAGCAAATCTTTGCCATTTCTTGGACTACACTTGCTGTGGATCAGAGAACTCTTACACAATTTCAGTTTAGATGCTTTAGTCATTCCGTTAAGTTCCTGTAATCCCAGGTAACCAATATCCCTCACTTACTACCATCTCCATGAGGGCATTCCATGAATCCCCAGTGCCTGACACACAGTTAGCACCAGACAACATGTGAACGAATATCTTTGACAAATGAGCCTATGCCTACCTTGTTTTTAATTTTATAAGTTAACAGTGTATGGGAAGGAGCATTATATAGGATCTCAGTCCTACCATTCATTTCCTTGCCATCTGCACAGACTTGAGCAAATCCCTCTGTATTTCCAGGCTAGTTTCTTCAGTTGTGAAGTGAGAACTAATGTCACTGGCCCTGGTTGAGAAGGTGCTCTGTAAATGTAGAGTACAGTAAAGGATGAGAGATGGCAGTCATTGGTGTTTTTAATGGACTGAGAAATTTGCTAGTGATGGCTGCAACTTTTTATTTATTTATTTATTTATTTATTTTATTTATTTTTGACAGGCAGAGTGGACAGTGAGACAGAGAGAGACAGAGAGAAAGGTCTTCCTTTTGCCGTTGGTTCACCCTCCAATGGCCACCGCGGCCTGTGCGCTGCGGCTGGTGCACCGCACTGATCCGAAGACAGGAGCCAGGTGCTTATCCTGGTCTCCCATGGGGTGCAGGGCCCAAGGACTTGAGCCATCCTCCACTGCACTCCTGGGCCATGGCAGAGAGCTGGCCTGGAAGAGGGGCAACCGGGACAGAATCCGGCGCCCCGACCGGGACTAGAACCCAGTGTGCTAGCGCCGCTAGGCGGAGGATTAGCCTGTTGAGCCACGGCGCCAGCCAGCTGCAACTTTTTAAAATATTTTTAAAATTTATTTGAGAGGTAGAGTTACAGACAGAGAGAGGAAGAGACAAAGAGAGAGGTCTTCCATCTGCTGGTTCACTCCCCAAATGGCGGCAATGGCCAGAGCCGGGCCAATCCAAAACCAGGAACCAGGAGTTTCTTCTGGGTATCTCCTGTGGGTGCGGCGGCCCAGGCACTTGGGCCATCTTCTGCTGCCTTCCCAAGCCATAGGCAGCAAGCTGGATTGGAAGAGGAGCATCTGGGACTTGAACCTGCACCTATATAGGATACTGGTGCCACTGGCCCCTGGCTGTAACATTTCTAAAGGTAATGCAGCTAATATATCTTTTTGTAAATGTTGATGAAGCAAGATGATGTTCACACACAGCGTAGATTTAAATGCTCCCTTGCAGCATGAAAGTCAACCCACCTGGATTTCATCTATTGTTAGGAAAGAAATTGCAAAACTATATTTGTATCAGGAAAGGACCAGTTTTTGTTTTCTGTGAACTTGAATTTGGAAGCAGTTTATCAGGAGACCAATGGCTGTATAGGTTGTAAAGAAGGTGAAGGGACCAGAATGATTACTTCATTTTAAGACAAGGCTGCTCCTTCCTTTATAAACCTATTGCCTTCTAGAGCCAGCTTTATGATCTTGGAACACGGCTACTGTCATGGTGTCCAGCTGGTGCTCCCTCCTTTTAATCTGCACTCTTGCCTTCCATACTATCATGCACTCTGCTTCTGGACCAGTATATCTGAACAACACCTGGGAATATGGCCACTCCCAGAAACATTACTGGGTTGTTATGAATGAAGCTTCTCTGAATGAGGCCGGGGAGATGGATTAGTTTAGTCTGAAGAGGCAGCAGCTGCCCTTTGGTTCTGATTGTTTGCCTCCTTCCCTCTCACATACACATACAGCACACAAAATCATGGAGAATCACTGTACTAGATTAATCTTCCCATAACATCACATTATGATGTTGTTTCCTTATTTAGACATATCCATTAATTTCCCACCACTTATAGAACTATGTAAGGCCAGCATTGTGGCATTGCAGGTTAAGCTGTCACCTGCAATGTTAGCGTTACATACAGGCACCAGTTTGATTCCCATCTGCTCCTCTTCCAATCCAGCTCCCTGCTAATGCACCTGGGAAAGCAGCAGAGGATGGCCCAAGTGCTTAGGCCACTGCACCCACATGGAAACCCAGATGAAACTCCACGCTCCTGGCTTTGGCCTGGCACAGCCTCAGCCATTGTGGCTATTTGCAGGAGTGAACCAGCAAATGGAAAATCTCTCTCTCTCTCTCTCTCAACTCTTTCAAATATAAATAAAAAATACATCTTCAAAACAAACAAACAAAAAAAACTGTGTCCAGTTACTTTATCCTGACAATCAAGGTGCTCTCAGGTTTTATCCAGCTTCTGTTTCCAGGCTTTTCTCCCATTACGGTCTTCATTGACCATCTGTGTTGGCCAGACTCATCTACTTTTTGTCCTCAGGAGATTTCCTAAACATGCATTTACTTTATATTCTTGACTCAGCTATTCCTCTTTGTCTTTCATTTTAATTTCCCAGCTCTTCCAAGAGTCCTTTCTTGCTCACGTATCAGAAGTGAACCCATCCTCAAAAGTTCTAAGGCAGTTATCTTTTTGAGTCACTCCTTTGGGACGTAAAGGACTCCTTGTATGGTTATCAGTTTATGTGAACTTCATGTCTCCCCAGGTAAATTACCAGCACCTGGAGAGGATGCCCCATATCTTTATGTGCCCATAGAGATCGTATCTACTGATAAATTATTAATAGGGGATGTTCTTAGTCTAAGTCCTTTTGTACAATAGCGTGGAAAGAACCCTAGACCAGGTATTAAGAGATCTGCGATCTGTGGCCTTTTGTAATTCTTTTACCTCTGAGGATCCAAATTTCCTATGGGATTGAGTCAGATGGTCTCTGGGTTTCCTTACACATCTGAAATTGTATTAATCTAAATCTAAATATATTTAAACTCTGTTAGGTGTAATATTCCTTGTATGATAGCAAAATTTTGGCAAAAACTCCATTTATTCTCCTTATTTGCCTTATCTCTGCTTACCACCAATATCCCTGCACAGCGGTAAGATACAAAATGTTAATTTTCTCTTATTCATTTAAGCCATGAAAAATTGCCAGATGGATATTTGCCATCTCAGCTCATCTTCTTCATGAGCTTCTTTTGTTAGCTTAATTTTAACTTTCATTTATAAGGATACAAATTGCTGAATTTTATATGAGGAAAATAGTCTTTAATGTGGTTTTCAGCATATGAGTTCCTGGAAGATTCATAGTTTGAAGATTGCAGATCAAAGCATCACCTGTTTCAGAGCGATGCTTTTTCAAACTCTACATATTCATGCACTTCCTGGAGATCCTGTTAACATAAAAATTCTGACTCTTCGGTCTAGGGAGTGATCCTCAGGTCTGCATTTCTAACAGGTTTTCAGGTGATAATATATGCATCTCACTTTGAGTAGCAGGGATCTAGGGAATGAGCAGTCTGAGAGGCCCCAGAATTGAAAGATGTATTTATTTCATACTGTATCAGAAACCTGAAAATGCATATAATTAAGATGTTGTGATCTACTAACTGATAGAATTAAAAAGGGGAGAATGATCCAACATGGGAAGCGGGATACACAGTGGACTCATAGAATGGCAGATGTCCTAAACAGCACTCTGGCCTCAGAATCAGCCCTTAAGGCATTTGGATCTGGCTGAAGAGCCCATGAGGGTATTTTAGGCATGGAAAGCCAAGACGCTCTGGCAAAAAAAAAAAAAAAAAAACCTAAATGAAAAATCTCTGTGAGATCCCAGTGGAAAGAATGGGCCATCAAAGAAGGAGGTACCTTTCTCTGAAGGGAGGAGAGAACTTCCACTTTGACTATGACCTTGTCTAAATATGATCAGAGTCAGTGAACTCAAAAGGCTTCCATAGCCTTGGCAACTCATGACAAGAGCCTAGGGAGATTACTGATGCCTTAAATAAGAGTGTCAGTTTGTTAAGTCAACAACAGGAGTCACTGTGCACTTACTCCCCATGTAGGATCTCTGTCCTTAATGTGTTGTCCAATGTGAATTAGTGCTATAACTAGTACTCAAACAGTACTTTACACTTTGTGTTTCTGTGTGGGTGCAAACTGTTGAAATCTTTACTTAATATATACTAAATTGATCTTCTGTATATAAAGATGATTGAAAATGAATCTTGATGTGAATGGGATGGGAGAGGGAGCGGGAGATGGGAGGGGTGCGAGTGGGAGGAAAGTTATGGGGGGGGAAAGCCACTATAATCCAAAAGCTGTACTTTGGAAATTTATGTTTATTAAATAAAAGGTTAAAAAAAAAAAAAAAGGATGTTGTGATCACAGAAGATAAAGGTCAGGCTTATTTACTCATTAGCTTTTTTTTTTTTTTAAGATTATTTATTTGAAAGTCAGAGTTACACAGAGAGAGGGAGAGAGAGAGAAGAAGAGAGAGGGGTTTTCCATCCGCTGGTTCACTCCCCAGATGGCCACAATGGCCGGAGCTATGCCAATCCGAAGCCAGGAGCCAGGAGCTTCTTCTGGGTCTCTCACATGGGTGCAGGGACCCAAGGACTTGGGCCATCTTCTACTGCTTTCCCAGACCATAGCAGAAAGCTGGATTGGAAGAGGAGCAGCCGGGACTAGAACCGGCACCCATATGGCATGCCAGCGCTTCAGGCCATGGCATTAACCCGCTGCACCACAACGTGGCCCCATCATTAGCTTTCAGTGATGCAGGTCTTGCTGCCTTTTTTCACTCTGTCCAGATGTCATAATTATGAATAATGAAACTAGCATGGAGCATGGTTCTGCTGTACTCCTTTGTCAAGGGAACAGAAAACCTGGAGTGGTAAAGCTGAGTGTTTTATCATCTGCTGGGCAGGGGGCAGTACCAGAGCCTATTCCTGTGTCTCCTGGTTCTGAAGTGCCATAAAGAGATGACTGCAGGAGTGTGGATAAATTTATACAGATGGATAATAGGAATTATGGAATTGTTACAGCAAATACCCTTTGGGGGTGCCTGAAGTCTTAAATATAGGAATTAAAAGGTGAAAGGAATAAAACATAATAGTCCATATACTTGACCAAATTCTTAACTCAGATCTCTCTTTTTTTTTTTTTTTTTTTTAAGATTTATTTATTGATTTGAGTCTCACCACAGAGGTAGAGATAGAGAGAGGTCTTCTGTCCGCTGGTTTACTCCCCAAATGGCTGCAGTGACCGGAGCTTCATCCGGTCTCCCATGTGGGTGCAAAGGCTCAAGCACTTGGGCCATCTTCTACTGCTTTCCCAGGCCAATAGCAGGGAGCTGGATCAGAAGTGGAGCAGCCAGGACTCGAACCAGCGCCCATATAGGGGATGCTAGTGCTGCAGGCAGAGGCTTAATTCAGATCTTAAACAGTAATTCAGTTAATAGGTTACAAATAAATTAGGAGGTGATAGAAATTGGGATTGTTATCCCTGGAGATGGAATATTGGCTGAGAACCTTCTGGGACAGTGTTCTGTGGCTTGATTTGTGTGGTGGTGATACCAATAAGTACATTTGTTAAAATTGCTTGAGTTCATTCTTTAGTGTATCTGCATACTTTATATTATGCTGCAATAAAAAAATTTTATCATTTGTCATGCCAGATATTTTTAAAAAATCAATGTTCTTTTATCTAAATACTCTTTCTTTTTAAAAAAAATTTAGCAAAATTAAACTATTTCCAGAAGCTCCAAAAGGTCAATGCAACCAACTTTCAAGACCTGGCTACAGAGTTTGGAGGAGAATCATTCACTTCAACAACGCAAACGCAGTCACCACTACCTTTTTATAAGGTGAGCCCACGGAAGGGGGTGGGATTGTTTGGTTAGGTTTCTTCTTTAATAGTACACAATTGCCTGGGGATCTTCGAGGAACCTCCCTACAACCAGATAACCCTTCATCAGCTCTTTTAAAGGGCAGTTCTGCCCATGTAAACAAGCTGTTGAGTTAACCTTTGTTTCTACTTTGTCTTCTCTGGTGTAATTCATTCCAATCTCCAATATTTGATTCAGGCTGGGGACCCCATTCTGACTTACTTCCCTAAGTGGTCTGTACTGAGTTTACTGAGGCAGCCTGCTGGAGTTGGAGCTGGGGGACTCTGTTCTGAGAGCAATCCTGCTGGTAAGTCCAGGTCAGAAATACCATCCTGTATCCAGTTTAAAAGAAGCTTTTTCATTTACTACTCTCTTAACTATTTGTGTCCTAAGGCTTCCTAGAGAGTAAAAGTACAACTTGCACTCGTTTCTTCAAGAACCTGGCAAGCAGCTGTACCCTGGATCCAGCCCTTGATGCTGCCTCTTACTATAATTTCACAGTCTTGAAGGTGGGTGTCTCTTCTCTCCTCACTCTGTCCCCACTGTGGATTTGAAGTCAACATGCTTCCCATTGGTATTGGTTATGGAAAGAGCATTGAACTGAAAGTTAGACTCCTCAAGAGCTACGTATAAGGCAGAAGGCCTTGAAACCCCCATCATATGAAGAAAGATGAAAGAATTTGGAGTACAGACCCACGATTAGAATTTGTCACCCTCCAGGCTAAGGGGATTGATTTGGGAGAACATAAGAGGGTGATATCTCATTATTTCACCAAACTTCTTGCTTTGTCTGTTCAATACAGCTCTGTCCTACTCCCAGCTAGCTCCACTCCCGTCATTTTAGTGTAAAGAAGAGTCAGGTGGAAGACAGGAAGTGTATCATTCTAGTATGTTGGTTTCCCATTACCAAAATTTATTAATAGTAATATGAAACTACAGATTCCTGGTGATTTTATGAAAGGTATATGCACACTTAGATCTCTCTTCTCTTATTTTAGGTTCCAAGAGGTATGACTGACCTGCAGAATTTGAAGGTATGAATTGGTTTATCAGGAAAAAGAAAAAAAGAATATTTGACCTCTTTATATCTGAGTAAATTTTAGTCTAAATTGTTATGGTGAGATAAATGTAAGCATGATGTATCAAACAGTTAAGGATGGGTCTACAACAGTGTTTTCCCAGGTATGTTCTATGTTGTTAATAGCCTTGTGTGATATAAAGATCATGAAGTGTTAGGTAAGTTTGGGAAACATTCAGGTAAATAAACACTATATTGAAAGTGGGCTTCTTGGAGTGTTTAATTTGCTAGAGTGCTTTGTCAGTTTCTATGAAGAGGATGTTGAATATATATTTTTTTTAAGATTTATTTTACTTATTTGAAAGACAGAGTTACAGAGAGAGGTAAAGACAGAGAGCCAGGAGCCTTTTCCGGGTCTCCCACGTGGGTGCAGGGGCCCAAGGACTTGGGCCATCTTCTACTGCTTTCCCAGGCCATAATAGAGAGCTGGATTGGAAGTGGAGCAGTTGGGACTAGAACTAGCGCTCATATGGGATGCCAGTGCTTCAGGCCATGGCTTTAACCCGCTGCGCCACAGTTCTGGCCCCTGAATGTGTTATTTTTAAAAATTTACATAGCTGTGGAACCCGTATTTTGTGTCTAGCAATCTGAGAAATGTGTTTTGAGAAGTGCTGATTTAGGATGACCTGAATTTCAGTTGTAGGCTGGCAGTAGAAGGAAAGAGAAGGGAACAGTCCTAGGGAAAGAAAATACTCCTGTAGCTGGCAGAGAAAAGCGCAGCCTTCAATTGTAGTTGACTCGCCTCTTTCCTTTGCTAGCTCCAGGTTCCTGTAACCCCTGCCTCACAGACTGACCCTCCTCTCTTGGCTGGAAACACTTGTCGGAATGTCGTTTCCCAGGTAGGGATGCTGACCTCAGATGGTGGACTGAGGCCTGTGGATCAGTGTTGCCAGAGATGCCTGGTCTTCCATGAAATGGGAGCCTGACCCCCATCTGGATTTTACGTAGCCTGAAATGTAACACGCCGAGATTGAGCCCATTGCCTTGCTCCCTACCACGTTTCGTCGTTTCCATTCCATCATTCTCCAGTATTTCAGATTCACTGTTGCTGACTCCTCTCCCTTTGCCCATGTGCAGTCTGCTACTGATTCCTACTGACCATTAGCTCGTGTTGACAGTAAAATTGAAATGAATTAGTTCTGTTCCCTGTTCTTTCTCTTCTAATCAGTCCAACATAAAGGAGTAAGAATTATCATAAAGCATCATGTTAAAGACTATATGAAGAAATTTAAGGTTACCTTCAATTGCTTGTGAGTTACACCCTGAGGTACTGTTTCTGTTTATCTCCAAACATCATGAGAGCCAGATAAACTAATTTCCTTCCAGGTTCACCTTGGCTTCTGCTTTTGCTCACCTCTGCCCACAATCAGAGATTTCTTCTTCCCTTTCAATGCTTATCATAAACTCAGCCCTCCCATGAGCCCTTGCAGAGAGCTCCATCCAGTCTTTTTTCACATACAAATGTAATGTGAAGTCAACATATGTTTTCTTGGTATTTATGTTTGGCATTTTTAAGAATATATTCAATTTGCCTCATTTTTTAAAAAGATTTATTTATTGAAAGAGTTACACAGAGAGAATGAGAGGCAGAAAGAGAGAAGGGGATAGATCTTCCATCCGCTGGTTCACCCTCCAGTTGGCCACAACAGCTGGAGATGCGCCGATCTGAAGCCAGGAGCCAGGAGCTTCTTCCTTGTCTCTCACACTGGTGCAGGGGCGCAAGGACTTGGGCCATCTTCCACTGCTTTCCCAGGCCATAGCAGAGAGCTGGATTGGAAGTGCAGCAGCTAGGTCTCAAACTGGCACCCATATGGGATGCTGGCATTGTAGGCGGAAGCTTTACCCGCTATGCCACAGCGCAGGCTCCCAGTCTTCCTCATTTAGTTTCTTTCTTTTAAAAGGTTTATTTATTTATTTGAAAGGCAGAGTTACAGAGAGGTAGAGAGAGAAAGAGAGGTCTCCCATCTGCTGGTTCACTCCCCCAGATGGCTGCAACAGCTGGAGATGCACCAATCCTAAACTAGGAGCCAGGAGCTTCCTCCAGGTCTCCCACAAAGGTGCAGGAGCCCAAGGACTTGGACCATCTTCCATGGCTTTCCCAGGCCATAGCAGAGAGCTGGATGGGAAGTGGAGCAGCTGGGACTTGAACTGGTGTGGGATCCCAGCACTGCAGGCAGCGGCTTTACCAGCTATGCCACAGCACCAGCCCCCTCATTTAGTTTCAATAAAACTTTTCAAGATGGAGATTCTTCTGTTCTAAACATAATCAGCCCAGTAATTACTTTTTATTAATTGACTCTTCTTTTGTATTTCAGGTCATCTATGAAATAGAGACCAATGGGACTTTTGGGATCCAGACAGTCACTGTCAGTTTTGGACAAACCAACCTGACTGTTGAACCAGGAACTTCCCTACAGCAACACTTCATCATTCGTTTCAGGGTTAGGGCCCTTCTCCTAGAGGGTACCAGAAGGGGAGGAAATACCGGGTTACAAATAGTTTCTATGCTTCTGTAATACATGGGAAATAGAATGAGAAGCAAAGACCTAATTCATTCTTGATAGCTAGAACAGCTAGGTGTTCAGCAGATACCTATTCATTGACATCATCTCTGAGCAAAGCAGGACTTCAATCTCATATCAAAACTGTCTTCTCAGTAGTTGTTCTAAATCATAAACTCAGCCATCATTCTACAGAAAATTTTAACTAGCTTTTCTCATATTTCTGAGTATTCAGTATTTTATTCACTTCCAAAATTTCCAGTTTTGATCCTTATCTCTTCCCTTTTGCTTTCTTTCCTCTTTCTTGAACCTAGAATAGTTTTTCTCAGTTTTACCTTCAGGTGATCAGCCAAGCCCTGTGTCTCTCAGAGATGGCATCTCTAGAACATCTATAGTTACTTAAAATATATTTTAAAAAACATTTTAAAAGATATTTAAAAAAATTATATGTAGGGGCCAGCACTGTGGCGTAGCAGGTAAAGCCACGGCTTGAAGTTCCGGCATCCCATATGAGCACCAGTTTGAGTCCCAGCTGCTCCGCTTCCCAACCAGCTCTCTGCTCATGGCCTGGGAAAGCAGTGGAGATGACCCAAGTCCTTGGGCCCCTGCACCCACGTGGGAGACCTGGAAGAAGCTCCAGGCTCCTGGCTTTGGATTGGCGCAGTTCCGGCTTCAGCAAGATTGAATGTAGCCCTAAATTAACAGCATTTTTTAAAAATTATCTTCATCTTATTAAAAAGACAGAGACCAACCCCTGGTTCAGTTCTCAGATGCCTGCAACAGTCACAGCTTGCCAGGCCAAAGTCAGGAGTCCAGAACTCAGTCTGAGTCTCCCACTTGGGTGGTAAGGACTCAAGTACTTGAACCATCACCAGCTGCCTCCCAGAGGTGTACATTAGCAGAAAGCTATATCGGAAGGGAAGGAGCCAAGATCAGAACCAGGCACTCCTTTATAGGATGCAGGTGTTCTACGTGATATCTTAACTGCTGTGCCAAATACCCACCCCTGATAATGTTTGAAAAACAAGGTTAAGGAATTCTTGGTTGATCCTTGGTTGTAATCCTTGGTAAATGTAGCATGTGAATTTCAGTAGTCAGATCATTTAGGATTTATTTTAGTGAGTTAGAAAAAGTAAAGCACTGGAGTAAAAACTTCTGCAAAATGCAATACTGTGCAAAGAAGCCAGATTCAGTGTTGCTCACTGAATTGTCTTAAAGAAGGGTATGAAGCCCAGTAGTGGAACAGAGTATAGCATGCTGGTCTCCATAGCTGACTTTTCTTCACTCTTTCCACAGTCTTTTCAACAGAGCACAGCTGCTTCTCTTCCTGGACCTAGAAGCGGGAATCCTGGCTATATTGTTGGGAAGCCACTCTTGGCTTTAACTGGTGACATGAGTCACTCAGTATCCTTTTTCGAAGAGGGTGTCCTGTTACAGTCTAATGAGAAAAGCTGCAATGGTTGATCTTTTTGAGTTTCTATTTCTCAAGCTTTCCCCATTTTTTTAGGTATTTATCACTTTCTTTACCAAGCTACAACTCTACTCTCAAATGTTGATAACAGCAGCTTTAAAGCAATTTATGGAAAAACAGTATTTGTCACTGTGTTTTTTAATCACTGCAGGAAAAGAAAAATTTGTGACTTGAACAATATCCTGATATTACTCAAATATAAATAGTGTTAAAGGAACAGTGATGCATGAATTTCCCAATCCTCACTTGTTTTTTTGTTCTGATCTCCTTGATAATCACCTTTCTACCTCGGATGACCCTCTTGCAAAGTCAGGGTAATGGAATTTGCTCTGTTAAGAGACATGAAGTACAATTTGGAGTAAATGCAATGTCTGGATGCAAGCTCAGGTAAGTCTTTGCTTGTCCCTGCTTGTAGGGAAAATACTGATATGGTAACTTATATTTGAAATGACAGTTTAGAGAAAGCTTGTAAGAAATAGTCGTTTAACCTAAGTAACATTGCTAAGAGTTTTTTGATAGTCCTCAATTCCTAGTGAGGATTATTTCCTCCAGTCTGCTTTATCATGCCATTTCTAATGCATGGATTAATATGCTGATGTGGTTACAGTAGTATGTTAGCACTGGACTCTGGCTCCGTGGTGTTTAATTGCAGGCTGTCAAAGGATGGCTGCCGTGGCCAGCAGCAGGAGATTTATCAGGCTCTTCACGGACAGCCAAGACCGGAGCATGTTGCCATCTTTGGTGATGCAGACCCGGCCCAGAGAGGAGGGTGGACCAGGATCCTCAGCAGGAGCTGCAGTGTTTCAGTAAGGAGAGAAATACACTTTCTGATGATGGCTCATTTTACTCCTTTGTGAATTACAGATAATAAAGTTAAAACCCACCTCTTTCCACAGATAATGTGTAACATAGGAGGAAGGATATAAGAAATCTGTCCATTTGAAGTAATTATTTCAAGTTAGGCTTACACATAACTTATTTTCCTTACTTGGAAAAAAAAATTAAAGAGAAAATCTAGAGATTATGGTTCAAAAATCACCATTTTTTCAAATACTCTCTCATTTACTTGAATATTTGCTCATCACAAATTTCATGATTATACTCCTTTCATCAATACACTCTTCAGTTATACTCTTCCTGTTATAAAAATTTAATATTTATTTACAAAAAATACATTAACAGGTTAAAAATTGAAATCATTTGAATTGTTCCTGCATCTTGCAATTAGTCCCACCAAACTACTGCTTTAAGTATATTCTATTTGTATTCCAGAAACTTTCAAGGCTGCCTGAAGCTTTCAAAACAGACTGCTTAGAGCAGACATTCTTCTTAGAGGCTAAGATGCCCACATCCCACATCAGAGTGCCTGGGTTTGATTCCCAGCTCTGGTTCCTGACTCCAGCTTCCCTCCAATGCAGACTGTGGGAGGCAGCAGTGATGGCTCAAGTCACTGGGTCCATGACACCCACATGGGAGATTCAGATTGACTTCTGGGCTCCTGGCTTTGGCCTGGCCCAGTCCTGACTGTTGCACTGTTGCAGACATTTGGGGAGTAAACCACTAAATGGACAATCTGTCTCTGTCTTTCTCTTTCCTTGTCTCCCTCCCTTCCTCCCTCCCTCTCTCTCCCTCTCCCCCCCCCCTGCCTTTCAAATAACATGAAAATAATTTTTAAAAATTGCTATTTAATGCATGGAGACTGTAGGCAATAATCAGGCAATTAAAACAAATACTTCTTTATCCTTCTTCAGGCTATGAACTGTACTTCTTGCTGTACCATACCAGTTTCCCTGGAGATCCAGGTATTGTGGGCCTATTTAGGCCTTCAGTCTAATCCACAAGCTCATGTGTCCAGAGCCCGATTCCTATACCAGTGCCAGACAATACGGGTAAGTCATGGTTCATAAAAGACCGCCAAGCCTTTCAAAGCCTGAATTGTCTTATCAGCCATTTGATGACCAAAATTTTTAACTCTGACAGCCAATTTATGTTACCAGCCAATGTGTGTTTAGAATGTGCTGGCACAATTAATTTTGAAGTTTATCCTTTCTGCCTGGTTACTTAAAAATGTTGTTAAGGTGACTTACAGCCAATGTCCACCATAACCCAGTTTTTAAAGAAGTTCCTGACTCTAGATTATAGTATTAGTTAATTTCTTTTAAGTAACCCTAGCACTATTACCATACTGTGGATTCAACCCCAGAAAACGTTTTCCATAAATGTGTGTTGAATGTGACCACCACATAATTATAGAAGCATCTCTGAACCTGTGAATTATTAAAATAATGCTGTGACTGGTTTGTAGTCACTAATTCTTGGTTGTATGTGCTCCACTAGATAAATGCTTTTATCTGTAGTAAACATATTCCTATTGTTTATGGTGTATAGTGTGCCTTCAGATAGCTTTAGTGTCTGCCTTGCTTTTAGAACCTAATGCTTAGCTTTAGATGCTTGGAAACATGGTATTTTCATTTTACTTAGAAATTATTAGGTCCTAGTAAAGTGATTCACATATAAACTTGTAACCCAGTTTATTAACTTCTTTTTTTAACTGAAAAGTTTGAAGCTTTTTGTTTTTAATTTGTTTGAAGAGGCAGACAGAGAGGGCAAGGCAGAGAGCAGGATACAGAGAGGGGGAGGTGGAGAAAGCTTTCCCACCTCTGGCTCACTCTCCCAGTGCCCACAGCTGAAGCAAGGAGCTGGGAAAGCCTGGGGTGGCAAGAACCCAATTACGTGAGCCATCACTGCTGCCTACTAGGATCTACATTAGCTAAAAGCTAGCGTCAGGAGCCAGGGCAAGGAATCGAACCAGGCATTCCAGTGTGGGATGTGGGCATCTTAACCAGTTGGCTAAACACCTGGTTTAATAGAAACTAAAATAGGTTAAAATTCTTACGCATTCATTACTTTCCAGAAAAGAAAGAAGCTTAAGGCTGCATTTAGGTCAGAAGTAAAATGCTTTTAACCCTCCCTTGCAGTAGTTTCTTTATGCCTGTAAATGGGGTTAACACTCAAGTTACCAGAAACTGCATTAATGATAAGATTCCATTCTCCTCCAGTGTTGGTTTAGTGAATAAAACAGAATTATTTCTGTGAGACTCGATCTCATAGACTCTACATTAAATCCAGTGTCAAATTTTTCTATCTTTCCTCTTTATTTCTGGGTTCCTGTTTTCACAACATACACAAGAAGATAGCCACAGGATTGTTCTCTGATTCTATTAGACATTGAAGCTACCTGGTACCTCTTTCTTGTCTTGATATTTTAACCAGTATCTTTTGTAGTGTTTAGCAGAAGTTAACTTTTCAGGTTAGTTTCGTCCCTCTATAAAACCAGACTTAATAGTTGTCTAGTCTGACTCAGCATAAGTGGGTAACAATTGAGAATTTTATCTTTTGTTCACGCCTAACTGAATGATCAAAGAAAAACTAATTGTGTTGAACTTATTGAGAGGTGGTATGGTGTATACAAAACTGTATTCCTTAACTTAGGGTGCTGTAAGGGATTTACAAAAGTCATTAGGAATATGCAAAAATGTTCACGTCTTTAAAGCTCATCTCCATTAAGTTGCCGTGTCTTTGTAAAAGTTTGAGCTATGAAACAAATGTGTTAAATGCAAACATTGCTTTCTAGAGTATAGAATATCATCTGTATAGAAAGTATTTTTTAACCTCCTGGATCTTGAATGGGAATTTTCTCCTGAAAGCACATAAACATAGTTCTTTTTGTCTTTATGCATTTATGCTTATTTGTCTTTAACTTTAAATCACTTCCCTATCCACAAGGCTTGTCTCTCAGGACTTCCTATGAAAATTTTTTCCCAGAATTTCATAACATATCCAAGAACACCAGTGTACATGCTACAAAGTTTCTAAAATGAAAAAGAGAAGGACTTAATACTTGTAGACTATATATCATCCAGGATTCTTCTGCACGTGGAAGTTAACAGTCGATAATAGGCTCACCCAGGCCGTGTCAGTCAGTTTGTGTCTCTGAGTGATAGCATGAAACTAAAGCTGAGGCACAAACTGGCAGCCTGTGGGACTTTATTTACTCTGGGTAGACTTGTGTTGTTTGGTCCACAGTTATTTTGTTAATTTAATTTTTGCCACCATAATAAGGAAATTTTACCTAGATATCCAGATTTCTGAATTCTCTTGAAATTTGACAGTGAAGACTCTATGATATTCCTGTATGGTATAAAATCTTGTCACTGAGGCCGGCGCCGCGGCTCACTAGGCTAATCCTCCGCCTTGCGGCGTCGGCACACCGGGTTCTAGTCCCGGTCGGGGCACCGATCCTGTCCCAGTTGCCCCTCTTCCAGGCCAGCTCTCTGCTGTGGCCAGGGAGTGCAGTGGAGGATGGCCCAAGTGTTTGGGCCCTGCACCCCATGGGAGACCAGGAGAAGCACCTGGCTCCTGCCATCGGAACAGCGCGATGCGCCGGCCGCAGCGCGCCTACCGCGGCGGCCATTGGAGGGTGAACCAACGGCAAAAGGAAGACCTTTCTCTCTGTCTCACTCTCACTGTCCACTCTGCCTGTCAAAAAAAAAAAAAAATCTTGTCACTGAATGGTGGAACCTACTTATAAATAGCATACCCTATTCTCTTATACCCATATACTCCTATACCATTGTACCCTATTCTCCATACCCTATAGCATACCTTTTCTCCATTCACAAAACTTGCACCTAGCTAACCGTGGCCATCCCACTTTTGTCATTCAGGTTATCTGATTAGGCTGGTAGGCATTTGTGTTTTTGAACCTTGAAATCAAGCTGCAAGATGGTCAGTTGAATTTTGAACTGAATTGCATGATGATTTTAACTGTATAATTATAGAAACATTTTAAGGTCCTATTATTATAAAAAAGAAGTGAAGTACCAAAATTTTTGGAGCGTTTCCAGGGACAAACTGTATATAGTAGGGGAAATACAAAGACAAAGGCTGTGTAGACTTCCCTTCTTGTACTTTAATAATAATAATAATAATAGTAAACATTGAATATTTACTATGTGACACGTGGTAGTTTTTTTTTTTTTTTGACTGTTGAATTCTCACAACAAACTCATGAAATAGATAGCATTTATTTTACATGGCATTCCTCTGCTAATAATTTTATAATTATAAGGCCTTGAAAGCAATCTTAAAATTTAGGGATTGATAACATACACCAGGTATCATACCTACATAAAAAGCTTTTTTAAACTTAAATATACCTCTTGAAAAAAAAAACAAGTCATTTTACAGAATCTCAGAATCAAAACCAAAGCAAGTGAGTGTAAAGAACAATGTGAGATCACAGGACCAAGGCTCCACACCTTTCCAAAATTGTAATATTCATGTCCATCACCAAGTAGATCATCTGCTTTTTAGATTACCTAGGAGACCTATTGCCTGGAGTTTATGAGGTAACCATGAGGGCTTTCAGTCACACTGATGTAGGTCTGTGTCAAGTTATTTCATTTCTCTATGTCTTCTGTGAAATGCAGATTATTAATACTCATTCAGTTGTTTAGATTAAATAAGAGAAAAGAAAATCACTTAGCTCAGCTCCTGGCGCATAGTGAGAACCCAGCACATATTGATCATCATATCATTATTATTATTATTATTATTTTTGACAGGCAGAGTTAGACAATATGAGAGAGAAAGAGAGAAAGGTCTTCTTTTTTCCATTGGTTCACCCCTCAAGTGGCCGCCACGGCCGGCATGCTGTGCCGATCCAAAGCCAGGAGCCAGATGCTTCCTCCTGGTCTCCCATGCGGGTGCACAGCCCAAAGACCTGGGCCATCCTCCACTGCACTCCCAGGCCACAGCAGAGAGCTGGACAGGAAGAGGAGCAACCAGGACAGAATCCGGCGCCCCAACCGGGACTAGAACCCGGGGTGCCAGCACCGCAGGCGGAGGATTAGCCTAGTGAGCCGCGGCGCCGGCCATATCATCATTATTTTTAAAGATTTATTTATTTATTTGAAAGTCAGAGTTACACAGAGAAGAGAGGGGCAGAGAGAGAGAGAGAGAGGTCTTCCATCCCCTGGTTCACTCCCCAGTTGGCCACAACAGCTGGAGCTGTGCCAATCCGAAGCCGGGAGCCAGGTGCTTCTTCTGGGTCTCCCACGTGGGTGCAGAGGCCCAAGGACTTGGGCTTATACTGCTTTCCCAGGCCATAACAGAGAGCTGGATTGAAAGTGGAGCAGCCAGGACTTAAACCAGCGCCCATATGGGATGCTGGCACTGCAGGTGGTGGCTTTACCCACTACGCCACAGCGCCGGCCCCATATCATCATTATTTTTATCATAACTTTCTTGGTTCCAACCTCCCATTAAAGTGGCATATCAAGAAGATTTGTGGCAGAACAGAAAAGAGAAATGCAGATATTAGAGTAGTGTTTTTCTACCTTTGTTGGGTACTGTTTTACATCATGACCAGTAAACATAAAAAGGTATTCACCATCATTAAAACCCCAGGTTACTACTTTATGCCCACTAGAATAGCTAGAATTGAAAAAAACTGATAAACATGTTCCAAGAAATGTAAAACTGGAAATTCTCATAAATTATTAGTAAGAAGGGAAAATGGTACAACTAGCTGGTCTTAAACTTTATCAGTGTATCTTCCCTGTGACCCAATAATTTTACATTTAGTTATTCACTAATGAGGAATTAAAACATATGCCCCCAAAGCCGGCGCCGTGGCTTAACAAGCTAATCCTCCACCTTGCGGCGCCGGCACACCGGGTTCTAGTCCCAGTTGGGCCGCCGGATTCTGTCCCGGTTGCCCCTCTTCCAGGCCAGCTCTCTGCTATGGCCCGGGAAGGCAGTGGAGGATGGCCCAAGTCCTTGGGCCCTGCACCCGCATGAGAGACCAGGAGAAGCACCTGGCTCCTGCCTTCGGATCAGCGCGATGTGCCGGCTGCAGCAGCCATTGGAGGGTGAACCAACGTCAAAAAGGAAGACCTTTCTCTCTGTCTCTCTCTCTCACTATCCACTCTGCCTGTCAAAAAAAAAAAAATTAAAAAAAAAAAAAACATATGCCCCCAAAAAGATGTGTAAAAGAAAGTTCATAGCAACCTTATTGATAACATCACAAAATTGGAAATGACCCAAATATCCATCGTAAGGAGAATGGAAATTATATTTACACAATGGAAAATGCTACTTAGCAGTTAAGCATAATGAATTACTGCTACATAAAATAGCATAGATTAATCCCAAGAATGTTTGAGTGAAAGAAGCCACACACACAGAAGTGGGCTCTAAGATTCTGTTTATGTGAAGTCCAACAACAAGGACAGCTCATCATCGTGATAAAAGTCAGAAAATGGTTGCTGTGGGAGAGGGGCAGGGAATAATATGGAAGGGGACACAAAGGAACTGAGATGATGAACATATTCCAGATCTTTTTTTGTATTGGCAAATAGCACATATAACTGTCAAAACCCAATGAACTAAACATGTAAGATGTATATATTTTATTATTTATAAATTATAGCCTCAAAAAATATTCAAACAAAAAGACATTCAGAAAAATGAGCAGGAAAGCCACTAGGGGGAAATATTTAGAATACATATTGACAAAGTTGTGTTTAGAATAAAGAACTTACACAGCTCAATAATGTGTTACACATGTAAGCCAAAGGAGAATTTGTTCTTGTGCATTGTTTGAATATACCATAAAACATAAATCTAAGAGATGTTAGTCACAGCTTTTTCCTTAATAATGACAATTTTCACTTGTAATGCTTTGACATGTGGGGTTAACATAAAAGGATTGAAAATTGTGATTATAGGGGCAGGCTTTTGGCCTAGCAGTTAACATGGTCTGTATGCCTGGGTTTGAATCCCAGCGGCAGTTCCCAATTCCAGTTTCCTGCCAGAGCAGACTCAGGAAGGCATCAGGTAATGGCTCAAGTCTTTGGGTCTCTGCCACCTGCATTGGAGGCATGAATTGAATTCTCAGCTTCCGGCTTGCCCACTCCCTGCCATCGCAGGCATTTGGGAAATAGACCAACAGAAGGGAGCTCTCTTCTGTCTCTTGCTTGCTCAATTGCTGTCTTGCTTGCTCTGTCTCTATCTCTCAGTCTCTGTTTCTCTCTCTGCTTCTCCAATAAAAAAATTAAACATTGTGATAATGAAAGTGTAATATATATTTCCTATGACCAAAGCCAAACAAAACCTAGTGTGAACTCTTCATGTTGTTACAAAGTAAATCTTATTTGAGGATAAAGGATTTTGCTCCATTGTAAACTGAATTGGAACAAATAAACTCCCAAAATCTTACAAAGTTTACAATAGAATTGTTGGTGGTAATTTCTGAAGTAAACATCATAAAATATTATAGCTTTTAAGTAAAAATAAATTAAGTCAACCATACATAACAGAACTGGATCCACAGGAAAAGAAATGTGCTGACTTGACGGTGGGTCTTTTGTCTGTCTTGATGAAAGAAATGAGATGACCAGATCTGAGGGCACTTTTTTCAATGCACTTCTTGCTGTGCATGCTAAACAATGAATTCTCTCATTTTGCCTACACATATGTTTAAGAATGAAAATATAAAAACTTTAGATTTCAGAATTCAAATATAATACACTGAACATAACTCAAAAACATTATTCTTCATTTGGTACTAAAGCTCAGATTATAAAATGAGTTAATGACATTCAGTATTATCCGGTGCTTGGTAAGTGCAGTTCAAAAGGCTATTTTAGTATCTAGTAGGTTGCACTTGTTTGAAACCTCCTTATGATTATGAACATAGATAAATGAATAAATATTTCATATGAAATATTAATAAAGATATGGATGAATGATGAAACACAACCTTTAGGGATCCTAATTACATTGTCGTAGAAAGGATAAGGGGTCAAATAGATCTTTGGTTACTGACTTTTTTTTTTTTTTAAGATTTATTTGAAAGTGAGACAGGGAGAGACAGCAAGAGAGAGAAGAAAGATCTTCCATCTGCTGGTTCATTCCCCAAATGACTGCAATGACCAGGGCTGGCCCAGGCCAGAGCCAGAAGCTTCATCCTGGTCTCCTACGTGGGTGCAGGGGCCCAAGCACTTGGGCCATCCTCCACTGCTTTCCCATGAACATTAGCAAGAAGCTGGATCAGAAGTGGAATAGCCAGGACTCAAACCAGCACCTGTGTGGGATGCTGGCACTGCAGATGGCGGCTTTACCTGCTGCCCTGTAGCTCTGGCGTGGTTGCTGACTCTTAATAGCTATGACATACTTTCTACCTTGAGATTTATCATCTCTTATTTTGTAGTTCCTTATCTCCAAAAGCACCTCTCCTTCTTTGTCCTCCCCTAAAATCCTAACTTACTCTGGGCCATGTACCATGCCTGGAGCGACATATACAGTGGTGAACAAAGATAGCTACCATCCCTGGAAGAGGGGAAGCAATTCTCAGGTGAAATTGGAACAGTTCTAAGCACTGCTGTAGAAATTCCCCAGGTGACACTGGTGGCCTGAACCTGGGTGGCAGCTCTGTGGACTCTGAAAAGTAGGTAGAATTTAGAAGATTTAGAGGTGCCATAGGTAGGACTTGGGTATTTAGATGTACAAGTTGTGGGAGAAGTCAAGGATGAGAGGTAGCATTTAATTTGGGCATTTCATCCTGTTCTTTTAAATTTTGTACACGAGACTCTGGACTATCTCTAAAAGTGATTTTGCATTTGCAGTACCCTTGTATTTTATCCCTCCACCCTCCCCATTTTGATGGGTATGCCTGAGGTTTTCTTCCTTCTTTGCTTTGCTTACTAGAACCCACTTTTGCCTGTTGGGTGCTGGTGCTAGCCACTCCATATGACCCTTACCCAGTGACTTAGGGGACAGAAAAGCCCAGCTCCCTTAGCCTGAGTTAGGACAACACAAGTTGTTGAAGCTGTGAATTCCTCCTTATATTTCAGTTCCCCTGCATGTCGGACTGATACTATTATTATAAGTGATCAAGTTAGTTGATAATTATATAATTTACCAAAGTAATACTACATGCATTTTTAAAGTTTAAAAAAAAGATGCCAGAAAAGATTCTGCTTAAAAATACAGCCCCATACCCCCCCCCACCCTCCTGCTCTCCAGAAATTACCTCTTTAACTATTTTGCTGTTTCCTTCTATATTTAGCTTGACTTCAAAGCATTGTGTATAGTTATCTCCTGAATCATCATCTTCTGAGAGGATGCATTGCCTTCTTATTTTCATAGGTGCTGTTACTCTCCTCCTGTCCTCCCACTGGAGTTATACCAAAATACCTTTTATCTCTTTAAATAAAAGATTTATTTATTTATTTGAAAGAGTTACAGAGAGAGAGGAGACAGAGAGAGATCTTCCATCCACAGATTCACTCTCCAAGTGGCTCCAACAGCCAAGGCTGAGCCAGGTTGAAGCCAGGAGCCAGGAGTTTCTTTTTTTTTTTTTTTTTAATTTTTAAATTTTATTTAATGAATATAAATTTCCAGTGTACAGCTTATGGATTACAATGGCTTCCCCCTCCCATAACTTCCCTCCCACCCTCAACCCTCCCCTCTCCCACTCCCTCTCCCCTTCCATTCACATCAAGATTCATTTTCAATTCTCTTTATATACAGAAGATCAATTTAGTATAAAGATTGCAACAGTTTGCACCCACATAGAAACACAAAGTGAAACATACTGTTTCAGTACTTGTTATAGCATTAAATCAAAATGTACAGCACATTAAGGACAGAGATCCCACATGAGGAGCAAGTACATAGTGGCTCCTGTTGTTGACCCAACAAATTGACACTCTAGTTTATGGTGCCAGTAACCACCCTAGGCTGTCGTCATGAGTTGCCTAGGCTATGGAAGCCTTCCAAGTTTGCTGACTCTGATCATATTTAGACAAGGTCATAAAAGAGAGAGTGAGGATAGTAACCAATGATCCTAAGAGTGGCATTTACCAGGTTTGAACAATTATACAGCATTAAGTGGAGAAGAGGACCATCAGTACACACAGGTTGGGAGTAGAGCCATTGGTGGTAGAGTAGAGGTTATGATTACGAAGGAATGAGGCCCAAGTGCGCTAGACAGGGTCT
The DNA here is from genome assembly GCF_033115175.1 of Lepus europaeus. Lineage (NCBI taxonomy): Eukaryota > Metazoa > Chordata > Mammalia > Lagomorpha > Leporidae > Lepus > Lepus europaeus. The sequence continues at coordinate 33,361,317 of NC_084843.1, forward strand.
AGAACAAAGGACAGAGTCATTATTAGAGGAGCTAAGAAAGGTGCTGTCTAAGCTACAATTAAGTTTTCTGATTTAGAGGCAAATAGAACCTGATAGAAGGGGCTTGATAATAATCTGGTGGGCTTTAGGCCTTGTAAGTTAAGAGGCCCAGACCTATCTATCTCTTCACATGGGGTACATCCTAAGGGAGGTGTGAACCTCCTAAGGGAAGGCACGCTGTTGACTTTCATTACTTGGCTGGCCTAGGAGGAGAGCTGGCCAGGTAAAGGCAGGTGACATCTCTAACAAGAAATTTACAGTTCTGCCTGCAATGTTGCTGACCCTACTTGACCATCCCCTCAGCTGCAGTGGTCACTTTGGAAGTTGGGCTGAGTGAAGGGCTTTTCAGCTTAGAGCCAATAAGATCTGTGGCTCTGACCTGGGCATCCTTCAAGTCCAGGGCAGGTCCATTTCCAGTGATCCAACTCTTGGCATAGCTGTCAGGGCTCTTCACAAGCTGACTTCTGCTGAAGCCCAGGCTTACCACATTGAAAGCCACTGCAGTGGACTGGCCTGTTGGGTCTCCTTGAGGGCAGATCACTGTACAGATCAGCCATTAATAGGCCTGCCACCCATTGCTTCTGATGCCTAGCTTTCTTTTCCTCCTGGTTTTTGTTAAAGCAGACCAGAGGATGCAAGTCAAGGGAGTGCCCAAGTCCCATCTCTAATCTTCGGTGGCCTGAACTCCAAGTCTATAGTCACAGGCATGTTCTGTAGTAGTTTTTCTAAGGTAGACAATGCCCATTTGGAAAATTATATTCTCCCTTAAAAACTTTTTTTCCCTTTGGTCTGAAAGGGATGTTTTTTCTACTTACTGTTTACTTCGCTGATGGCGAAGTAAATCTAGCTATGAGCTTATAAATTAAGCTCTTATTTTCGCTATGCTATTACAGAAAAATGTTAGCCATCTCTTTTATAAGGTCTAAAGATTAAATTGTGTGTTGTACAAATTCCTTCATAATAGAATTAGTTTCCTACCTTGAGGAGAATAGAGAAATGAAAGAACAAGTTGGGCTTAGAATGGAGAAATGCGGGAGAAAGTCCTAGATCGCTTGCTGACAATAGTAATATCACATGAATACTTAGCAAACCGTTTCAACCATTAGATAACAACTTAAGAAAACATTTACCATAAGGTCCAATGCCTTCTATAAATTTTAAGAATCATGTATTTGGAAACATCTCTTAAATATCTAACACGATATAGTTTGTTTAACCAGTAAACTTAAGCACAACCATATAAAATGTTTTTAGTTTCTTTCTACCAACAAGTATAAAACATACAATACAGAGATCCAGGTCACACGAATTAAAATGTATCTTTGATTAATTTTAGCAGCTTAAATTTATGGACAATCTTATCTATAAGCCAATTAAAATAACATTCTTAATAAAATTTTCCCATATGGACATACAATATGTACACATATATAACATAACATAGTAGACCAATATAGCAATTTTAATAATAGCTTTTAAAATCTTTAACTCTTTTTGTAGATTGCCAATTGATTTGAATTGCTTTTTGTTTTTAGTAACCTCAGTTAACCATACTTTCTCTCAGTTGGTACTGTTAATACATTATTGGCTTCATCTGTTTACAGAGCTATCCCAAAGTACTGAATACAATAGAAGAGGCTGGAAAAAGTCCATAGGAACCTATAGGAGGACAGCTAAACACAGAACCAACAACGCTTTAGTTTTATGAGCAGCAAATCATATATAACTATGGATGACAAAAGACTTTAAGTCGCCATGTTTAAAATTATAAACTCATCAACCAAGAAGAGGCACTTGCTTACTTCACAGTATTTTTGAAAGCCCCTGTAGGATTTTACAAGTATTTAACCCTTTAGGCCTCTGGGGCTTTCTCATTAAGATAACTATCATGTCTAGTAACACAAAATCATTAGACTTTTTAATTCTCAAACATTTGTATTAATAGCATTTTCCATTATAGAAACTTAAAATTTGGTACCACATCACATCTTGACAGTATTTTTTCAGTTGGACCCAAAGTGGAAAAACCAAAGTCCAGGATTTACTGGAAATTTTAGAGTCCAGATTGTTTGAAACTTTGATTTTTTGAATGCCTGTCAAGAATGCCAAGAAGGCTCAAAATCCAAAATATCTGGTTGAAATAAGATTCCTTAAAATTATGAAGTAACATAGACCAAATTTGATCATTGTTACAAGGTGATTATTCAAATCTTTGAAAATAAGCACATATTTAAATAACCCATAGCTCTTAATAAAAATTCAGCTGTTTTTGAACAATTAGAATTTAACAGACATCAAGAGAACATAATAGATTACTTTAACACATTGCTTTAACAGTGAAACATAAAGAAAAGATTCTAAAAGGTGCAAGAGAGAAACGTCAGATTACTCTTAGAGGATCTCCAATTAGACTCACAGCAGACTTCTCATCAGAAACCCTACAAGCTAGAAGGGAATGGCGAGACATAGCCCAGGTACTAAGAGAGAAAAACTGCCAGCCACATGGGTAGCAGGGATCCAACTACTTGAGCTATCACCTGCTGCCTTCCAGGCTGCACATCATCAGGGAGCTGCAATCAGATAGGAACTGGGACTCCAACCCAGGCATTTCAATGTGGGATGTGGGTGTCCTGAGCAGTGTCTTAACCATGTGTCTGCTGGGTGTTCTTTTCACAATAGAAAAATCAGTTCTCTGACATTTCAATTATTACATGTTTAATAATCTCCTATCCACTATTTTCTCTGTTCTTTCTTTTTGGAACTCCTGCTAATCTGTTACTTGGTCACTTGATTGATCCTCTTTTATTTTCCTTTTCTCTCGTTATCATCTATCTCTACCTTTGTGTTCTTCCTGAAAGAATTCTACTAGTTTACTTTTATCCTTTTTATTGAATTCTTTATTCTAGCTATCACATTTTTATTTGTAAGAGCCCCTTCTTATTCTCCATTTCTTGTCTTTTCTATCTTTGAAGATATTAATAACTTTACACCTTCAGCTTTCATTGTCTCTGTTTCCTCTGAGTTTATTCTATTCATTTGGTATAGATTGTGCTTTTGCTAGGACTATTAAGTTTTTCCAGAAAAGGCTGGTCAACCTCCTGAATGAGGGGTGTGGGTATAAGACTACCTGCCAGGGGCCAGCACTGTAGCATAGCAGGTAAAGCCCCCACCTGCGATGCTGGCATCCCGTATGGGCACCAGTTCAAGTCCTTAATGCTCCACTTCTGATCCAGCTCCCTGTTAATAGCCTAGGAAAAGCAACAGAAGATGGCCAAAGTCTTTGGGACCCTGCTCATGTAGGAGACCTGGCTCCTGGCTTCCACCTGGCCCTGCCGCAGCTGATGGCAGCCATTTGGACACTGAACCAGTGGATGGAATATCTCTCTGTCTCTGTCTCTCCCTCTCTCTGTGCAACTCTGCCTTTCAAATAAATAAATAACTCTTTAAAAAGACCACCTGCCAGTAGTTTGGAGCTAAAAGAGAGAAGGGGTTTCATTATACAGAGTAATCTCCCAGTTTTTAATTCCACTCCTCACTCCGTCCTTCTCTATGCCCACTGTCCCTAGGTCTGTAATTTCTTTGAATTAAATCATCCAGTCTCTTGTGAAAGTATAGAACTGATTGCAGTAAGAAGATCCTATTCAGTGGCCATCTATCTGATCCTATCTCCCTTCATCTCCTATTATTGAGCCTGGGGCTTCTGCAGAGGTCTCCTTGCTGGTAGTTTCTGAAGGCTTTTAGGTTTGGCCTTCTTTCCTTTAATGAAACCTTGCTTGTCTCCTATTTCAATGAAGATAGAGGTGTCCTATCTGATTCCTATTGGATTGGAAAAGATGTCTTTACAGTGCTGTCCTAAAATCAAGTCTAGTAGTAACTCTTGCTGAGCACATATCAGGGGGAATCAGAAAGCATAACTGTTCCGCCAGCTTCTGTCATGTGGGGTTTCCAAGCCACTGAAGCACCATGATAGACCTAAAAATACATGCCTGAGTAGACGTGGGCGGAAAGGTTGCCTTGTGCTCATGGTTATCTTAGGTCAGTTATGGTATACGTCTCTCTCTCTCTCTCTCTCACTGTCCACTCTGCCTGTCAAAAAAAAAAAAAAGAAAAGAAAAACAAAAAGTAGAAAAGTTATGGTATACACTAACTTCAGGGCTCAAGAAATTCCCTGATTTGGGAAGTTGAGTACACTACTGACACTACTCTTTTCCCGGCCTGAGTTTTAATCTAATTAAAGAGAGCTAGACATATCAACATATCAATTTTTTTTTACTAAAAATGTTAGGTGAGTCAACCACTAGGCTTCCTAATGTAGTATTACACTTTGATCATGAGGCCACTACCTGAATTCCAGCTATAGCTCCTTTGCATATCTTCCTGGAACAACTGGTAGACAATTTAAAAGTTATCTTCTTCCTGAAGGCTCTGACATTGGTCAAAATAGCACATTCATTAAATCCTAGATAGCACTGAACCCAAAGCTGAAAATTCATTACTGCTTCTATTTCCCATCCCAAAGTATTTCTAACCATCCTGGCCAGTACAGTACATCAGACATTCTGCAGTGAAATTAAATAACACCATTAACATATTCCAATAATGTCAACTGCAAAATTTCCTCAAAAAACTGAATATATCCTCTTCCAATTACAAAGTTCCTGGGGGAAAACTGAAGTTCTAACCAACCCTTTTGTCAGTTAACATCCAGAAAAACCTAGTACTTACTCTTAAGTAATAAGCTCCTCCTCATTTTCTTTGTGTGGTCAGTTTCAAACAGTCTTGGAGGCCTGGCTAGAATCAGGATTCCCTTAACAGCTTCAGCCAGGCCAGGTACCCTTGAATGTCTATGGTTCCTTTAGCACTTTAGATAATGTATTAGTTCTGTGCACCCAAGAGTTAATAGGACAGTTAAGAGTATCACAACACTGACCCCAGTACACACCGTAAAAAAACAAACAAGGGGCTAGCGCTGTGGCATAGAAGGTTAAGGCCCCACCTGCAGTGCCAGCCTCCCATATGGGCCTTGGTTTGATCCCAGCTGCTCCACTTCAGATCCAGCTCCCTCCTAATGCACCTAGGAAAGCAGCAGAGAATGGCCCAAGTATTGGGCCCCTGCACCCACTTGGGAGATCTGGAGATCCAGAAGAAGTTCCTGGCTCCTGGCTTCAGCCTGGCCCAGCCCCTGCCATTGCAGCCATTTGGGGAGTGAACCAGCAGATGAAAAATCCTCTCTCTCTCCCTCTCTCCCTCTCTCCCTCTCTCCCTCTCTCCCTCTCTCCCTCTCTCCCTCTCTCTCCCCCTCTCTCCCTCTCTCCCTCTCTCCCTCTCTCCCTCTCTCCCTCTCTCTCCCCCTCTCTCTCTCTCTCCCCCCTCCCTCTCTCTCTCTCTCTCCCTCTCTCTGTTTCTTTGCCTTTTAGATAAATAAATAAAATATAAAAAGAAAACAAACAAAACATAGCAGTCCCTAGAAGGGTTATTCTAGGTAAAATTATGTTCCTAGAGCCTGGTGCTGACTGTGATCTTATGTACATCAGGATGAATGAAGGTGAATCGAGAAAAATCTTCATTTCAGGTTTCACAGGTAGTTATGAGTGGTCAAATTATTGTTATAAATTTGCTTACTGAGCACAGAGGGAATTTACTTCAGATAAACATGATTCCGGTATCATCAGACTGCAGCCATAACTACCAAAAGCTATATCTGTTAGATCAAATACTGGAGTCAGCCTCACAAGTTCTCACCTTTTGGGAGCATCTGTTTGGTTTGACTTTAATTGGTGTGTAGTTGGGAGGATCCTTTCTAACCCTGCGAGGTTGTAAATTTGATAATTTTTTTTTTAATCTACATGACTGAGATCTTCAATTTTTCCATGAGATTCCACTTTCCTTCTGCAATTTGAGAGAATAGAATTCCTCTGCTACTTCTACTTGTAGATGCATACTGTACTGTTTTAGAGCCTGCAGCCTTCTGAGAGCTGATAGGTTTGAGCTGGTAAGCACATAACAGCAGCAGGTTTTGCTGCCCGGCCTCTGATAATCAGGCAGTTCCCTAACGAGGGGAAGCTGGAGTCAGCTTTAGAGAGATGTTCACTGTTCTGGTGTCGTGGACTGTTGCTAGGAAACGTTATTTCCTTGACTCATTCAGTGAACTACATAGGACCAAAATGAGCAAAAGAGCCACGTTGCTTAGAGCAATTTATTTTTGGCTTTTCTTCAGGGAAAATGACAGCCAAGTTGGAAAGCCATATAATGGATAATGAGCACTGACCTGTCATTCACTTTCTTCTTGCAGGATTCCCAACAAATAACGGAAGTATTTCTCACAACTCTTGTGAATTTTGTGGACATTACTCAGAAGCCAGAGCCTCCAAGAGGCCAGCCCAGAGTGGACTGGAAATTGCCATTTGATTTCTTCTTTCCTTTCAAAGTGGCATTCAGCAGAGGAGTAGACTCTCAAAAAGGTTCAGTGTCCCTCAGCCTTATCCTGTGCCTCTTACTACTTGGAGTTCTCAACTTAGAAACTAAGTGAAGGAAAAGAATAATTAGATTTCAGTTTTCCCTATGGGAAGCTCTGAGGCAGCCTATTGATCCTGGCTATATAGATTCTTACCTGCTCATGACTAGAGAGAACATTTAGGGTAATAGAGGATCAACTGGAGGAATCTTTGTGTGTGAAAGAAGATATTTTTAAAAAGTAATAAAAAATACTTCATCCATCATAGCTCACTGCATAGGGCTCTACAGGCTACCAAATATACATTAGATTCCCTACTTCTCAAGCTGGGAAGGCAGGGAGCCTTCCTGTAGCCTGTCCTGTTGTGTTATACCCAACTAAAGGTTTGCAAGATCTTTATCCACCTGCTCACATGCACAGTCAAAACCAGCAGACAGAGGACATACTCCTGCTGTCACCCAGATTGAACTCAGAAATGATTGCCTTCTGGACTTGAGAGGAGCTGACTGTTAGGACGGAAAACTGCTGGCTGTATATTTTGTCTGGTTCCTTTGCCAATGTCTGGCCACACTGTTTGCCCAGGCATGAATGGGGAAAGCAGTTCTTTCTACTCAGGTTCCAAAGTGAATGTGGAATCCCAGCTCCCTTTTCTACCATCAAATGACCTACCATTCGTTTCTGTTCTTTCTTTCCCTCCATTGTGGTGAAGAGGGATAAAGCTGATAGAGAACTTTGTTGTACTAATTCCAGCAGCACAGTAGAAGTTAATTGACTTGTGTTCTGTCACTTGATTATTTTTCTATGTGTGTGAAGTTTTTAAAAAATAAATAAAATGTTCATAAATAGCATAACAGCATTCTGATCAGAGAATTTGAGTTCTTTTTGTGGGAGAATCACTCTGAAGACTCCAATTTTGTGGTATTGACATTAGTAGTGATTTCAGCATTGAATCTACATCTTAGCCTAAGGTAATGGTAAGTTACAAAGGGCCTTGCCTGCCTGGCCAATTCGAAAACTCTGGTTTGCTGAGAAAACTGCCTTTAAAAAAAAAAAAAGGATTTATTTTATTTATTTGAAAGGAAGAGGTACAGGGAGAGAATGAGATCTTCTACCCGCTGGCTCACTCCCCAAGTGGCTACAACAGCTGGGGCTGGTCCAGGGAGAGGCCAGGAGCCTGGAACCCCATCCAGGTCTCCCATGTAGGTGGCAGGGGCCCAAGCACTTGGGCCAACTGCTGCTGCCTTCCCAGGTATTCCATCAATTAATACCTGAGCAGCCAGGACTGGAATTTTTGCTCCCATGTGAGATGTAGCTTCCTAAGCAACAGGTTAACCTGCTGGGGCACAATGTCAGCCCTGAGAAAACTGCTTTTTATAATATAATCTAGCATCATTCTAAGGTAAAGAGGAACCAGCTGGGAGTTGAGATAGAAAACATTGAAAGCATGAACCTTTAGGCCTGGAACAGAATTGCACTCTCCTTGTAATTAAGGCAACTTTTTGTTGAAAGATATGTTATTAAATCTAATTGTTTTAAACATACATCCCTTTTATTAGAAACAATAAAAACAATAAAATAGAATAATTCCAGTGAAACATGAAATTGTAAGGTTACAGCCACTCAGTGACCTGACAGTTTAGTGGGAGAAGATTGACTCTTGACACAGGAATCTTATTTTTTCAGAGAAGCAGACAATCAGTGTGGCCCAGACTAGTGAGGGGTAAGCATGGAGGGAGTGGTGAGCTTGGAGCTAATATGGCAGGATGGGTAGGACTGGGAGAGTGATTGGAAGGAGGAGGTGGTCCCTGGAGCTTAGAACAACCAGAGAAAAGTCTGAGGAGTTGGGAGACTGAGTTTCTGTGGTAGAAACACTGCATGGCAAAACAGCTGAGATAGGAGGGGGCAGCTCTTCATGTGCGACTTGAAATCCAGGCAGGGAGGATTGGGAGGTAGGTTGTTTTCATAGCATATGAATGCCATGAAATTAAAGCTGCCTATTAATAAAGCATGTATTTGTTTATAATTAGTCCAATTTCGTGAGCAGAAAATGCTCATTGTGAACACTATCTCTGACTTGTTTATTATTTTTGCCCCACTCTGAAGCCTCTAGAAATCAGCCAGTTCCCTGGAAGAGAATGGTGAAGGTCTTCTATCAGTTACTGCTTAACTAGTGGAAGTGCTTCTATTCAGGGGACATGGTGCGCAAGGGAAGTCAGCTGGTGGCACAGTAACCAGAGTCCGTTACAGAGATGTTATTTAAGTTAGCAACCATGCCTCCAAAGAGCTTATAATAAACCTTGCCACAAAGCTATTCAAGAATTGACATTCTCCAGGTTTGGGCTTCTTACAGGGAAATAACTTTATGTAGGAACTCATCCTAGGTTACGGGGTAGCAGGCATCCCATCCACTCAACAGATTATGAGTCCTTTGCAGAATTTCGTCTCTCTGCTGCTTGATTCAGATTCTTCTTCCCTTGTCCAAGTGCTATAAAACCATTCTGTGCATTTTAAAAATATATATATACATACCATACTACATAATTTTTTTTTCAAAATAATTAATTTTCTATGCCATTTTCATTTTAACACCAGGTTGTTTTTTTTTTTTTTCATTTCCAATTCTCTTTATATACAGAAGATCACTTCAGTATATAATTAGCAAAGACCTCATCAGTCTGCGCCCACACAGAAACGCAAAGTATAAAAATACTGTTTCAGTACCAGTCATAGCATCACTTGGCTTTAGACGACACATTAGGGACAGATCCTGCATGGGGTGTAAGTACACAGTGACTCCTGTTGCTGACTTAACAATTTGACACTCCTGTTCATGGCGTCAGTAATCTCCCTAGGCTCTAGTCATGAGTTGCCAGGGCTATGGAAGCCTTTAGAGTTCGCTGACTTTGGTCTTATTCCGATAGGGTCATAGTCAAAGTGGAGGTTCTCTCCTCCCTTCGGAGAAGGGTACCTCCTTCTTTGATGGCCCCGTTCTTTCCACTGGGATCTCACTCACAGAGATCCTTCATTTAGGTCTTTTTTTTTTTTTTTCCATGATATCTTGGCTTTCCATGCCTGCTATACTCTCCCTTTAAGTAAATGCCCAGTGTATGTATATTGAGTTATACAACTATCACTACTAATTCTAGAACATTTTCATTACCCATTAGCAATCACTTTCCATTTCCCCTTTCTCTCCAGTTTCTAGCAGTCACTAAGGGGCCAGTGCTGTGGTGTAGTGGGTAAAGCCACTGCCTGCAACACTGGCATCCCATATGAGCACCAGTTTGAGTCCTGGCTGCTCCACTTCCAACCCAGCTCCCTGCTAATAGTGCCTGAGAAAGCAGTAGAGGATGGCCCAAGTCCTTGGGGCCCTGCACCCACATGGGAGATCCGTTGCAGACATTTGGGGAATGAGCCAGCAGATGGAAGACAACTGTCTCTCTCTCTCTCTCTCTCTCTCTCTCTCTCTCTCTCTTTCCCTCCCTCCCTCCCTCCCTCTCTCTGTCTCTCTGCAACTGACTAGCAGTCAGTCACTAAGGTCCTTTCTGTCTCTATAGATTTCCCTCTGCAAAACAGCTCATATAAAGAGAATCATACAATATATAACTTTTTGTCTGGCTTTTTAGGGTAACCTTGTCAAGTTTCAACCATGTTGTAGTTTATATCAGTAATTTACTCTTTTTTTTTTTTTTTTTTTGTGGCTGAATCACAATCCCATTACATAGATATACCATATTTTATTTATTTGTCAGTTGATGGACATTTGAATTGTTTGCACATTTTTGGTTATGAATAATGCTATATGGGACATTTGTATACAAGTTTTTGTGTGGACATACATTTCATTTATCTTGGGTATATATATACATAGGAGTCGAATGGCTGGATCATAGGGTAACTCTGCTTAACTTACCAAGGGATGCCACATTACTTTCCTTACCAGTAGTATGTGAGGGTTCTAGTTTCTCCACATACTTTCCAATAGTTGTACTGCCTTTTTAATTTTTGCCATCCTAATGGCTGTGAAATATCTTGTGATCACTGTGCCTTTTTAACCTACAGTGCAGAGATCTTCTACCCAAAACCAGCAGTCCGTTCTTTGTAGGCTACCCCCTCACTGCTCATTTCCTCTCTTCTTTGATAACAAGACTATTTAATCTACTTCAGATAAGATTATATGACCATCTTACCTCCTTATAACAGACCTTCAGAAATTGTTAGCTTTTTCATTCCAGTGCTTGTTACACATTAAGCTCTCAACTTATTTTTCCCTGACATTTTGAAAGCCATCTACAGAACAATACATTCTTAGTTTCCTCTGTGTATCCATACTAGGAAGTTACCCATTTGACCTATTGCACAAAAGATCTCTTAGAATCATGCATTCAATTTAAGGAACAAGTATTTTTGTTTGTTTGTTAAGATTGATTTTATTCGAAAGGCAGAGTTACAGAGAGGGAAAGGCAAAAAGGAAGAGATCTTCCATCTGTTGGTTCACTCTCCAAATGACTACAACAGCCAGGGTTGGGCCAGGCCTAAGCCAGCCTGGAACACCATCTGGGTCTCCCAAGTGGGTGGCAGGGGCCCAAGGACTTGAGCCAACTTCCACTGCCTTCCCGGCTGAGTTAGCAGGGAGCTGGATTGGAAGTGCAGCAGCCGCAATTCAAGCCAGCATTAATATGGGATGCTGTTATCACAGGTGGCCCCAAGGAGCAAGTTTTATATAAAAGGGATGTGTATGATTTGAATAGATTGAAATTGAAATGCTAGCCAGACTGCTGCAGGTATGGGAAAACAAGTACTCTTAAATACTACTGTCAATGTAAACTGGCAGAAACTTCAAGAGAAGAGTAGGTGGCTATTTGATAATTATCAAAAGCCTTAAAACTTTTCATTAACTTTGACTCAATTTTCCCAAAACATTATCCAAGGAGGGAAAATGCTTACCATAGGGGATTACACTGCCAAACTGGTATATGCATAGCTTGGAAGGTTGTGCAATCGTTGGAAATTATGCAGAACTATATTGTCCAATGAACACATTTCATGATCTTTTTTTATTTAATTGACAGGTAGAGTTATAGACAGAGAGAGAGAAAGGTCTTCTTCCACTGGTTCACTCCCCTGATGGCCGCCAACGGCTGGCACTGTGCCGATCCGAAGCCAGGAGCCAGGCAAATCCTCCCGGTCTCCCATGCGGGTGCAGGGGCCCAAGCACCTGAGCCATCCTTCACTGCCTTCCCAGGCCACAGCAGAAAGCTGGACTGGAAGGAGAGCAATCAGGAGTAGAACCCGGCGCCCATATGGGATGCTGGCGCCGCAGGCAGAGGACCAACTAAGTGAGCCACGGCGCCAGCCCCTCATGTTCTTTTTTAAAGGAGACAAAACACTATAAAATTATACATAGTTTTGGGAAAATTGTTACATGTGTATACTTATGCAAAAAATTCTGGAAGGCCAAATCTCAAAAATGAGGCATTCTGAGCTGACATTGTGGCATAGCAGGTAAAGCTGTCACCCGTAATGCTGGCATTCCATATGAGCGCCAGTTCATGTCTCTACTGCTCCGCTTCCTATCCAGCTCCCTTTTAATGGCCTGAGAAAGTCAGTGGAAGATGGCCTAAGTGCTTGGGTCCCTGCCATCTGATATGTGTGAGACCCAGATGAAACTTCTGGCTCCTGGCTTTGGCCTGACCCAACCATGGCCATTACAGCCATCTGGAGAGTGAACCAGGGGATGGAAGATCGCTTTCTATCTCCCTCTCTAACTCTGACTTTTAAATAAATAAATAAATAAATCTTTTTTTTTAAATGAGGCTTTTCTTATTTAACAGTAAGCATCTCTGATTTTTAGAACCAGAGAAAATAAAACTATTTTGAGTAGATATTTGCTCTCTAAAAAGAAGCTCTCTGTATTTTGTATGCAGGAATGTTCCCTGTTTATGGGTAACTCCAATTCTCTGTCTCTGTTTGTTCTATCTGTTGAGCATTCTAGGCCTATCTTTTAAAGAGTAGCTCCCAATTGCCAGTTACAACATAATCTGGGCCCCACCCCTCGAGACTCCAGGACTGGGAAACTGCAAGGTGGGGAATTGTATTCTAAGAATCTGTATTTTGGCCAATGCCATGGCTTAACAGGCTAATCCTCCGCCTTGCGGCGCCGGCACACCGGCTTCTAGTCCCGGTTGGGGCGCCGGATTCTATCCCGGTTGCCCCTCTTCCAGGCCAGCTCTCTGCTGTGGCCCAGGAAGGCAGTGGAGGATGGCCCAAGTCCTTGGGCCCTGCACCCGCATGGGAGACCAGGAGAAGCACCTGGCTCCTGCCTTCGGATCAGCACAATGCGCCGGCCACAGCGGCCATTTGAGGGTGAACCAACGGCAAAAAGGAAGACTTTTCTCTCTGTCTCTCTCACTATCCACTCTGCCTGTTCAAAAAAAAAAAAAAATCTTTTTTTTTTTTAAGTTTTCCTGACACTTTGATGTGTGGCCTTGCTTGTGAAACTATTAAGCGATGTTGCCTAGCGTTGCTGAAACTGGTTTCATTTAAGTTTGTCTATCATTGCCAACTCACAGACATAGCGACATTTTCCATAAGCACTCTCACCACTCCGAGCTCTGCTGAAGGGGGTAGAGGAGGGGCCAGCCTCCATGTTCATGGCTTTTTGTGTGTGTGCTTTTTTTGGTTTTGTTGTTGTTGTTGTTGTTGTTTTTGACAGGCAGAGTGGACAGTGAGAGAGAAAGACAGAGAGAAAGGTCTTCCTCTGCCGTTGGTTCACCCTCCAATGGCCACTGCGGCCGGCACACCATGCTGATCCGAAGGCAGGAGCCAGGTGCTTCTCCTGGTCTCCCATGGGGTGCAGGGCCCAAGCACTTGGGCCATCCTCCACTGCATTCCCGGGCCACAGCAGAGAGCTGGCCTGGAAGAGGGGCAACCGGACTAGAACCCGGTGTGCCAGCGCCGCAAGGTGGAGGATTAGCCTATTGAGCCGCGGCGCCGGCCCATGTTCATGTTATGTGCATGACCTTCCACCTCTGCTAGTCCAGCAAGATTTTCTCTCTGGGGAATTTGGAACTGAGACCAAGACTAGAAGTCAGCCAGGAGTGGATCCTAACAGGAAGAAATGTTTGGGGTTGGGGAGACTTTTCCACCAAATGTTCACTAATGGAAAAATCTATTTTGGAGGGAAAAGAAAGCAGATGTGCACAGACAACTGTGAACAAGAGACTTAAAGATGGAGGTCTGGCTGGTGCCGCGGCTCAACAGGCTAATCCTCCGCCTGCGGCACCGGCACACCGGGTTCTAGTCCCGGTTGGGGCGCCGGATTCTATCCCGGTTGCCCCTCTTCCAGGCCAGCTCTCTGCTGTGGCCCAGAAATGCAGTGGAGGATGGCCCAAGTCCTTGGGCCCTGCACCCACATGGGAGACCAGGAGAAGCACCTGGCTCCTGGCTTCGGATCAGCATGATACGCCAGCCGCAGCGGCCATTGGAGGGTGAACCAACGGCAAAAGGAAGACCTTTCTCTCTCTCTCTCTCACAGTCCACTCTGCCTGTCAAAAAAAAAAAAAAAAAAATGGAGGTTCCTTACCTTCCCGTTCCTTCTCCCCCCATCTCCCTTGTGAGACCCAGTTTTCCCTCCTGCCTCTGAAGACACGTCACTCCTTCCGGTAAATTGCCTTGTTTGAATGAGTTTCTGTTCTTCACAATTAAACAACTTGAAACTCAGATAACTTAAGCCTAACTACAGACAGAATCTAAAGAAGTAGTCTGTAATTGTGCATTCTTAAGGCTAATTCTAAACGTTCCACTTACTATGATACCTTCTTTTCATGTCCAGTCTAGCCTCTACTTGCTGAGACAGATCTTAAATCTTTCCCATGAAAAAACAATCAATCTGTTTACCAGATGGAGGACAAATGTCATGGCTGAATTACTTCCTTGACTTCTGTGTGTGGAGAAACAAACTAGTTCATAGGAGGTTCAAGGAGAGAGTATAATTACACTTGATCATAGCCAAAAGGCTGAGAAGCGATGAGAGAGTGTAATTAAAGTTAAGTTTATTTTGGTGTGAAAAATTGCAGTCCATGCAGTGTTTTCATAATATGCATTTTCCATAAATGTCTTGAATACTCCTTGTATATCTGGTATTTGATTTTTTTTCTGTAATCTCATCTCCTACTCCTTCTTCCTTATTGGTAGAATAGAATATTAGTAGCAAAATATTAATAGAAATAATATGAAATATTTGTATAGTGTTAAAGCGTTATCATATTTGATTCTCTTAACCCTGTCAGATGAAAGGTAGTGTGATTAGCCAAATTCCTTATTTGAGAAACCTAAACAAACATTTATTTGTAGTGGGAAGTAATTTTGTTGGCATCCATTCTGACTATAAAATTAATGCAGAAAGCAACTAACTTGGCAAAACATTCTTCTGCAAAAACATTCATTGATACATTATCAAGTAAAAAAGCTGTCAGGAATAACTTGCTTCAAACTCATACCATTATTTAATTTAAAAAGAACTTATTCAAAATATTTGGGGATTTTTGTAAAAAGGAATATTTTATTCAAATATTTACTGCTATCTGTTATGTTCCAGAAACATACTTCCCTGCCACCAGGAGCTTATATTCTAGCAGGGAAGGCAGACAAGCAATCACCAGAAGGTGCTACGTGGGTGAAGAACCAGAGAAGGCCACTCCCTTTGGTTTTAGCCACACCCATAGCTACCTAATTTGTCCTGAAGTATGTGATGTGACTCTTAAAAGCCAAGAAATACCAGACGCAAGTTACATCAGCGTAGTCTTATTTTCTTTGGCATCTTCTATCTTACTTCAGACCCAAAGTGCTCCACATTTAACACATTCCATGCCCTCTGGCCTCTGCCTCCTTGTTTGCTCATTCAGCATCAGATTCCCAGGTCTTCCACCTTGCAAGCTGGCGCTGTCTGCTCTCCAGCCCCTCTGCTGGAACCTTTCTTCCAGCCACCATTTCTCACCATGGCCTCTCTGTCTTTCTCACCATGGCCTCTCACCACGGTTCTCTGTCTTTGGAGAGCGTAAAATTGAAAACCTTCAGCACAGCACAGAAAAAACCCTTTTGCAAGGTGGGCTCCCAGCCAGCCCCCTACCCTGCTCCTGTGGCACATGCAGCCTCTCTTACTGGTGTCTCAGAGCTCTGCAGATTCCACTCCCTCCTCCTCACAGGCTCCTGCTTCTCCAAAAACACATCTCAGTGACAGCTGTCTTTGTAAAGCCGTCCCTAAGTCTCTGAGCGGCCTCCTCTCCAGCATCCAGAGGATGCTGTCATTATTTGGTCAGGTATCCATAACGCTTCCTTCACACCCAGCTGGCAGTCCATTCTTTGCATATCACAGACCGGGTAACTTAGAGGAATGTATTTCTCACGGTTCTGGGGGCTTCGAGTCCAAGGTCAAGGCCCCAGCATCTGGTGATGGCTCCTACTTCATCCCCACGTGGCAGAATGCAGAAGAGCAGGAAAGGGCAAACCTGCCCCCAGCTCCCGCAGGCCCTGAAAAGAGCAGCACGGATCCCTTCGTGAGGGTGGATCCCTCCTGATCTAAACAGCGCTGTGGCATGGAGGATTAAGTTTCCAACACATGAGTTTTGGGCGATGCATTCGGACCATGCAGGACCCAACGGCTAATGAAGGAACAAGCATAAACAGGCTTAGGAGCGTCCTCAGGGACACGGAAGGGCAAACCAGCTTCATGTCCCCCTCCTCCAAATCCCATGCTGTTCCCTACCTCCCCACCCTTGTCTCCTGCCCAGCCTCACGTGTGTGTGCAGAGACCCGGCCTTGGAGGGAAACACAGCTAAGAGGAAAGAGGGAGACAGTCTGGGCTCTCATTTTCAAGGGCGGAGCTGCATTCACCTTTGGAATAATTGCAGCTGTCAGAGAATGCGTTTTAGAATGTAACCGTCCCCAGACGACGAGCTGCAAAACCACCGCAGCCGCAGTGTGCAGGCACCGACCCAGCGTGCTGGCTTCCGAGGTGTGTCTCGGGTGTAAACCATCCACACCGACGCTCACACAGCCTTTACGAAACCCACCAGCAGCTGGGGGCGCCCAGCTGGGAAAGCCCGCCGGCCGCTCCCTCCAGCCTCCAGCCACCTCTGGGGACGTGGATGCTCCCGGGAGCCTCCGGCCCCGCCTCCCCGCGTCTGCCCGGGCCGGAGGGCGGGACCCGCCACGTGGAGGCGCGGCCGCGATTCTCGGAAGGCGCCTACGCCGGCGCCGCGGGGCGGCTCTGGGTCGGCCCCGCGCCCCCACGTCAACGGCGCAGGCCGGGCGGCCCGGATTTACTCCGTCGCGGCTGACGTAACGCCATCGTGCGGGACGTAGACGGAAGCGAGAGGAGAGTGAGCGGGCTCCAGAATCAGCCTGGCGTGGAGTGAGGGCCGGGCTGCGAGTCCGGGGGCGGCGGCTGAGAGCGTGCGCGGCGTTGGCGGCGGCGGCGCCTAGGCAGGTACGCGGCAAGCCGCCGGGTGGGCGATGCGCCGGCGCCTCTGAGGAGGCTCACTCGCGCCCGGCCGCGGAGGGGCCGCGGGGGCGCGGGCCCAGCAGGTGCGGGTCGAGGCGGGGGGTCCCTCGGGTGGGCGTGGGTGCTGGCCGCTGGCTGGGCCGGCTCTGGGCCTCCAGGGGCCGTGCTGCAGAGCTCCGGCGCGCTTCCATATGCCGGGCGCCGAGGCCCTGGGGTCTGCGGGTCGCTACTGGTTCCACTCTCCGTGGCGGTCCCCCCGGGTACACCCAGGAGAGGGACTGGGCCTCCCCAGACTCTGCAGGCCTCCTCTCGGCCGGAGAGCCTGGAACCAGCGTGCAGCCAGCGCATCCGCCCCGGCGGTGGAGGTGGTGGTGGCCGGTGCACCCCGCTTTATAGCCGGCCACGGGCCGACTCTCAGGGCCGTCCCTGATCCTCTCCTGAAAGCCAGGCTCCTCCGCAGCCGGGCACTTGGCTGCGACCGCCTTTTGCTGCGTGGCGTGCTGTATGTGGTAGAGAAGTCCTTCCTGCGCATCAGGGACACCTGGAGCCCCCCCCAACCCCGGCCTCCCAGGTGGTGAGAACGAACCTCACTAGGTCTGGGTCTCCGTGTGTGGAGTGGTGCGTCTGTCCACTGAGCATGTGTGCCAGGGACTAGGTTGCTGAGACAGAGCGAAGTTCAGCTCTCTAAGTCTGGGAGATAAGAGCGTTCTGCATAGAAGTTGTCGAGAGGCGCTAGAGAAAGGGCTCCATCATAACAGGGAAACGTGGTGCAGCTGACGAGCCGAGTCTAGACACACGCACGCCCTTTGCTCCTTGGGGTCAGCTGTCTGGTTGTAAACTCCTGCAGGGTGAATGGGCTGCAGTGAGGGAGTGGCCGTCCCTTCTGGAGGTCTGTCGGCCCCGAGCTGGACAGAGGCTCACGTCTACATCAACCTCCCTCTTAGCAGACCTTAAACCTTCAGGGCTTAGATAAGAGACCCTTAAACAGTAACTGTGTGTGTGTGATTACACCCATTGGAGGATGGGTGCACGTAGTGAGTTCTGATGGAAATAAAACATTCAAAGGTGGTAAGCCGCCAGTGCCCAACAGACAGAAGGAAGACTGACATTGAGCGTCTGTTGTACGCAAGCACTTTCCATGCCTTATCTCATTTAATTCTCACAATCTTATGAAGTCTTTACTGCTGTTATCCCTGATTTACAGTAAGGAAATAAAGTCTTAAATTCAGTAACCCTTCAAAAGGCACACAGCTAGCAAGGGGAGAGCTGGAACCCAAATTGGTCCCACTCCAAGTCTGTTTTCCCCTTGCTCTTTACGGTGCTGTCAGTGGGCGGTGTAAAACTCCAGCCGGGAGAGGCGACAGTGAATGTGAACCAGTTAAAAGCTGGCCTGTAGGATTATGTCCAACCTGGAAGGCTACAGTTGCCAGACAAAGTTTCCTGGAGGAGATGAAACTGGAATTTAGTGTTACTATTTGCTTATCCTACCCTTTGACTCTTCTGTAGGTGTTTTTGAAATATTCACATGTAAATAAATGTTTAGCAACTATTGCTGCTGGAATTTATATAATCAACAAACACAGACTGGGGACTTAAATCATACGCAAAAGCTTAAGTCAGCAAAGATATCACTTAATACTTCCTACTGCCTGCTGGATGCCATATGTTTCATAACCCTGTATCCTGCCTGTCTCCCATTTCTGTGCCTTTTAGAGCAGTACATGGCATTCCTGATTTTCATTATGGGACTAACTGCTAATCTTTTGAGGCACTTTTAAGAGGTCTTCAAGCAAAAAAAAGACTGCATTTTGTATCTTGGAAAACAGCAGTATCCCTGTAGCCTAAGAGGTGCTGTAATAGATTACTTATTCTGTGTGTAAATATAGGAAGGAATTCCCTTCATTTTTGTGAAATAAAACATTCTTTTCTTTGCCCAAAGCCTCAAGTTTGACCCAAAATGGGGAAATATCCATAGCCATCATGTTCTCAAGTCTGAGATTTCTAGCCGCATACTTACCCTCACAATCTGCGTATATTCATGTGCTCACGGCCATTTAAAATACTGACCAGTTGCAGGTATTCTCATGGGCAGCCAGGAAGAAAGAGTTAGCAATGGCCTTTGGCCTTTTATCTCTCTTCTTGTGGCTGACAGGAATCAAGCTGACCTTTCTAATGTGTGGGTTTCAGGGTTCATTTGGGAGGTGATAGCAGGAAGGTAGGGATGGACGCTCTAGGATGCTGGATCTGTTACTGATGTTTTGGAGACACCCCCCTCTCCGAACAGTATAGGAATTGTAACAAAGATTTACTACAGTATGTAACTATTGAAAATCTTGTCATTCAAAATATTCATAATGCCTAATCGCTATTTGCTTCCATGGCTTACATAAAATAAAAGCTCAGGGGGTTGTAGGAAAAGGAAAGGCTATGGTTGGGGCCTGGGGAAGAGCCCTTTGCTCTTTCTCTTTTCTGTCATACTGAGGAGGTGGAAGTTTCCCTGATAGAGCAGTTCTGTCAAGGGTTTGCTCTGAGAGTGTGGGGCAGTGCATTGCCTAACATTTTTCATTATCTGGTTTTTAAAAATGCATTTTGCAGGTACTTTGAACAGTGATCACATCTCAGCATGTTGAGTCAAGTTTATCACTCTGGGTTCAAGCCCTTCAACCAGCGTCTTCTGCCCTGGGTCCAGTCCACAGCTGTTTCCAGATCTCGTATGTACCATGGAAATTTATAAGTATGTGGGAACTTGGGTGGTCAAAGTGTGATTCAACAAGGTTTTAAAGGAGAGAAGAGAATGTAGTTTCAGGAGTGGGCAGTCAGCCTAGCAGTTAAGTGCCTGGGTTTGAGTCTCAGCTCCAGCTCTTGACTCCATTGCAGTTTTCCGGGAGCCAGCAGAGATGGCTCAGTCATTGGAATTCTGCCACCCACTTGGGAGACCTGAATTGCAAATGTGGCTCCTGGCTTCAGCTTAGGCCCAGCTCAGGCCATTATGGGAAGTTGGGGAGTGAACAAGCAGATGAGAGCTCTTTCCTTCTGTCTCTCTACCTCTCGGATATACTAAAAAAATAATAATTTTAAAAATGTATTTTGGTAGAATTGGAAAAAAGCAAAGAGGCAGCCTTCTGGGTGAAATGATTGTCAACCAAGTACTCCCTAGTGTTTCCCCCATCCTCTGATTTTTATAGTCTATTTTTTAAAACTTTCGTTCATTACTATTTTTTGTAATTAGGCACTTAATTTTGAGATAATAATAGATTCACTTGCAATTACAAGAAATAATACAGGGGCCAGTGCTGGAGTTTGGCAGGTAAAGCCACTGCCTGTAATGCCGGCATCCCATATGGGCGCCAGTTTGAGACCTAGCTGCTCCACTTCCCATCCAGGTCTCCGCTATGGCCTGGGGAAGCAGTAGAAGATGGCCCAGGTGCTTAGGCCCCTGCACCCACGTGGGAGACCCAGAAGAAGGTCCTGGCTCCTGGCTTCAGGTCAGCCCAGCTCCAGCCATTTGGGAAGTGAACCAGTGGATGGAAGATCTCTCTCTGCCTCTGCTTTTCTGTAACTTGCTTTCCAAATAAAGAAATCTTTAAAAAGGAAGGAAGGGAAGGAAGGAGGAAAGGAGGGAGGGAGGGAGGAAGGAAGGAAGGAAGGATACAGAGAGGTCCCTTATGCCTTTTACCCACTTTCACGTAGTGTGTCCACCAGGGCTATTGCCAGTGAAGACAGAGTATCACAGTCATCCCAGGCTCTTTCATGTTTCTCTTAAAGCCATCCTCTCTTCCCTGCCCCTAACCTTAGCTCCCAGTAATCAGTTCTGCATTTTTTAAAAATAATTTTATTTATTTCTTTAGGAGGTAGAGTTCTAGACAGAGGGAGAGACAGAAAATCTTCCATCCACTGATTCACTCCCCAATTGGCCGCAGCAGCGAGAGCTGGGCCGTTTCGAAGCCAGGTACCAGGAGCCACTTCCAGGTCTCCCATGTGGGTGCAGGGGCCCAAGGACTTGGGCCATCTTCTACTGCTTTCCCAGGCCATAGCAGAGAGCTGGATCGGAAGAGGAGTAGCCGGGACTCGAACTGGTGCTGGCCCCCAGTTCTGCATTTTTGTAATTTGGTCATTTCAAGAATGTTGTATAAATGAATTATATACTACTTGACTTTGAGACTTTTTTTTAATTTTGCATAATTCCCCTGAAGATTCTTTTAAAAAGCTGTGTGTTATCAGTTGGTTCCTTCTTATTACTGAGTATTATTCAATGGTATGAGTGTACCAGTTTGTGTAAATATTTACCCATTGAAGGACATCTGGATTTCTATCCATTTTTTGGCTGTGAACATTCATGGAAAAGGTTTTGTGTAAACATGGTTTGCAGTTCTGTGGGATAGATGCTGCAGAGTGTAGTAGTGTCAGGTGGTAGTTGCACGTGTAACTTTATAGGAAAACATTAGGCTGCTTATGCAGGATGACTATACCACTACATTCCCACCAGCAGTTATGAGTGATCCACTTCCTCCGCGACTTCACCAGCATTTCATGTTGTCACTCTTATTTTAGTGTTCTGATGGGTATGTGGTGATTTATACTGTGACTTTCCTTTTAAACAAACAAACAAAAGTCCATTTATTTATGCATTTAGAAGGAGAGATATCTTCCATCTGCTGGTTCACTCTCCTAATGGCTGCAACAGCCGGAACTGAGCGAAGCTATAGCCAGGAACCAGGAACTCCATTCTGGTCTCCCATATGGATATCAGGGGCTCACGTACTTAGACCATCTTTTGCTGCCTTCCCAGGCACATTAGCAGGAAGCTGGATTGAAAGAGCAGCCAGGACTCGAACTGGCATTCTGATATGGGAAGCCTGGGTTGCAAGCAGCAGTTTAACCCACTGTGCTCCAATGCTGTCCCCTATATTGTGACTTTCACTTGCTTTTCCCTCAGGGATAGTGATGTGGAACATCATCCCATGTGCCTGTATGCCACCTGTTTATCATCTTTAGTGAACTGTCTATCCATGTCTTTTGCTCATTTGGTAACTGATTATGTTTTTTTTAACTGTTGAAGTTTAAGAATTCTTTACATCTTCTAGATACTAGTCCCTTGTCAGGTAGCGTGGCTTGCAAATATTTTCCTTCTAGTTTGTGAGCTTGTCATTTCATTCTCTTAACAGAGTTTTTCACAAATGAAAGGTTTAATTTTGATGAAATCCAGTTTATCAGTTCTTATGGATTATGCTTTTAGAATCAGGTCCAAGAACTCTTTGTATAACCCTAACTCCTGAAGGTTTTCTGTTTTACTCTAACGGTTTTGTAGTTTTCCCTTTTACATTTAACTCTGTGATCTATTTTAAATTCTTTATAAAGCAGGTGTAGGTCAAGGTTCCCTTTTTTGCCAGTGGAGATTGGTTGCTCCAGAAGAGCTGTTCGTGGCGTTTTGAATTGGCCAGCTCCTTGGTGTCACTGAAATCGTATCACTGTCCATCTTCAAGCCCAGCTGAAGGATGAATTGCTAAGCCATTAATCATGCTTATCATCATCCAGAAAATTTCTATTTCTCTTTCATATAAAGAACAGTGTAATGGCTGAAAGTTCAGGATCCAGAGCCAGGTTCCCTGGGTTTGGAAACCACTCTGCTGCTTACTAATTAAATAACTTAGTGATCTAAAACAACAACTGTCTATTTAGGTCACAATTCCGTGAGCTGGCATTTTGGACTGGGCTCGGCTCATGGTGCTTCCGTGTCTGTGTCAGCTGTCAGACTGACTCAGGGCTGATTGCTGGGGAACAGGGGGCCTCCCTTGGGAAGATCGATGTTGACCCAATGATCTCCCACCCCACAGTGGGCTTTCCATGGCTTCTCCAGAGCAGCAAGTATGGAGGCTGCAGGGCCTCCTGGGGCCGACTCTCAGAATGTATACAGTGTTCTGCTTTCATCATTATGGCTAACGCAAGTCACAGAGCCAGTCCAGATTCCAGGGGTTGGAAAACCAACTCCACCCGTTGATGGGAGCAACTGCCAAGTATTATAGCCAATTTTATCATCTGTTAATGTGGATAAATTACTCAGTTTCCCTGGGCCCCTGTTTCCTTATTTATAAAACAAGGATAATAATGATAGCTCATAGTAATACCTAACACTTGAGGCTTTACACAGGCAAATTCAGGTAGGCTGATGATGATGGTGGCTAACAGTTTTTTTTTTTTTTTAACTTTTATTTAATGAATATAAATTTCCAAAGTATAGCTTATGGATTACAATGGCTTCCCCCCCCCCCATAACTTCCCTCCCACCCACAACCCTCCCCTTTCCCGCTCCCTCTCCCCTTTCATTCACATCAAGATTCATTTTCAATTCTCTTTATATACAGAAGATCAGTTCAGTATATATTAAGTAAAGATTTCAACAGTTTGGGTGGCTAACAGTTTTATAATACCACCTGATACTTGTTGAATGTTCACTTTGTGCCAGTCCTTGTCCATGCATTGGTTCACTTCATGCATTGGTTCACTTCATGCATTGACTCTCTTTATCCCCCATAATAACCTTTTGTGAGAGGTATGGTAACAGCAAGTAAGTGGAGGGTTTGAGGTTCCAACTCATACCGCCGTGCTCCAGAGCCTGTACTTAATCTCATTGACAGCTTCTCCTTCTGTATACATAGTTCCTAGTACATAGTAAGTGTTCATAGTAGTATTTTTATTGTTGACTTTTCTCATTCACAGAAGGAGGTACTTTCTGATCTCATCCCTAGATTTTTAGATTTTTGTATCCAGATTTTTCTGGAGCATGTGTTTTGTGTTCACAGAGCATGATGAGCAGAAGCATAGAGAAGTAAGGGCAAAGTGAGAAGACTATGAAAGCAAACACAGATGGAAATAGAAGGCTAGGAAGAGAGAGAAATCATGTCACGGTCCCTTGTTCAAGCCTGAAACAGCATCACTGACTGTTGAGGATAAGGACCCTGATGCAGAAGAAATGAAGGATTTTTTTGAGCAGTGGGAATAGCCAGCCCTCCTCCCACTCCACACAATATAGGCATCTGTGTACCCACGTGTACCTTATCTTCCCCTCCTGCCTACTAGGATTTTCCTTGGGACTTAGAGCCTAAAGATTCCTTACAAGATGAGAAAGGATTACTCAGCAAGAAGTCATGGATTTTCCCAACTATCAAAGTTTTCTCAGTCCTCAGTATGAACCCCAACAAGTGCGATATACTGTAGAACATTTTAAAAATACCCCAAAAGGGACTGGCCTTGTGGCACAGTGGGTTAAGCAGCTGACAGTAACACCAGCATCCATATAAATGCCTGTTCGAGTGAGTCCTGGCTGCTCCACTTGTGATCCAGCTCCCTGTTGATGTGCCTGGGACAGCAGCAGAGGATGACCCAAGTGCTTGGGCCCCTGCTACCCACACGGGAGACCTGGGTGGAGTTCCAGGCTCCTGGTTTCAGTCTGGCCCAGTCCTGGCTATTGCAGCTATTTGGGGAGTGAACCAGGGAATGGAAGTTCTTTCTGTCTCTGTCTCTTTCTCCTCCCTCCTTCCTCTCTATCTCTGCCGTTCAAATAAATAAATAAATCTTTAAAAAAAAAATACTCCACGAAAGATAGGGTCAATCTGGGAGAGTAAAAAGCATTGGTCAGCAGGAAACCCAGAAAGCCCTGGGTCCCTTGAAGTTCTGCTTGGTGCCAGAACCCACCGCACTTGACTAAGTTGGTACCTGATTGAAACCCTGTCGGTAGTTGTGCCCTCCTCTTGAAGCTTGTCAGCCCTTATCAACTACTATGACCAAGTTGCCTGCAGCCAGAGTGACCCTTGGCTATCAGGCCCTGGGCTGTGCCATCTCTGCTGCTGGTACAGACTGTGGGTCAGAAGTTTGCCTCATGCTAGTCCAGCTGCTGGGCTCTGATTGGCTTCTGCCATTTGACCACTGGACTGACATACTTGCCGTTAGCTGTGTCCCTGAGGTGCCCCATCAGTCTGCCCCCACCCACCCATGCCCTCCACCCTCCCAGGTGAGAAACATGGCCAACAGCCCTATCCCAACAGCTGCCGAAGGGATACATAATGCTTGTGTAGCTCTGAGCCCTGTGAACATCTGTGATGAGTGCAGGTTCAAGCCATGTCATCAGGATCAGTTAGAAGAAACCACCTGGGAAGCTCAGACTTCGCTGTATTTATCACCTAGGATAATCTCCCTGAAGACTGAACCAGGGCACCTGTATTGATTAACCTAGTGAAGAAAGGTAGCTCTCCATGGACCTTTGCCCCAGCAACAAACTAGTCCTGGAGTCCCTAGGACCAACAGGAAGAGTTGATCTGCACAGGGCGCCAAGCTCCGGTTTTGCCCCCTCCCCGCCCCCCATGATAACTTCTTGAGCAGCTTTGCACCAGGAACCAGCCAGCAAGTCTACTGTGTATCTGCACAAACCTGCAACATTGTCGCTTGAAAGAAATGGTTACTTAAAAGAGGACAGAAAGGGCTCATAACTGCTTTGTCAAGAAAAAAAATTTTTTTCCCCTGGATTTGTGTGTGAAGCAGGCAGGGAGGGAGAACACACAATGCTCTTCCAGTCCAAGAGAGTGCACTTCTGCCCACCTCCCCCACCACTGCTACAGCGAGGAGAAAAAGGAAAGAGGCTGGATTGTGGTTAGGGAGGGAATTAGGAGCTGGGAGACAGAGGCAGAAGGTCTGAGATAGAAGTCTGTAGATACGCAGAGAGCTGGACAAAAGCAGTGGCCCCCGAAGGTGATCCAGAATGATTGTTCCAACAATTCACTCAGGTATTTGTCACTTGCCCATCATGACACTGAGAACTCGTGGTGGGGAGACGCCTAAAGTTTAGTCCTGGAGAGAACCCCTTACCCACTTCATCTTGCTGCTTGCTGCCAGGGAGCCCCACTAAGCGAAGTCGTCAGCTGTAAGACCCCACCACCACCACCATCAGCTGACAACGTCTCCCCTCCCACCCAGGCCTCACCCTGCCCACTGGCTAGCACTCGTTCTCCTTCTCTGTCAGTTGCAGTTAGGTATGTGTGACAGGAAACAAAATGATGGCTCAGACAGGATAAATGTATTTTTTTCTCTCTCTCCTGGAAGGTTGGCAGCCCTGCAAGAAAGTAGGCAGCCCAGGGCTTCCGGAGTAGCACTGTGAAATCAGGGGCCACGTGCCTTCTTCCTTGTGGCTTCACAGCTCCTGGGGGTTTTCGTGTGGTCCAAATCGGTGATGATAATGATGTGTCTGTAAGGCAGAGAGCCTAAGAACTCCCATCCACTGGTTCACTCCTCAAACGCCTGCAACAGCTCCAGGCCAGGAACTGAAGCCAGGAGCCAGGAGCCAGGAACTCAATCCAGGTCTGCTGCATGGTTGGAAGGAACCCCATGACTTGCTTGAGCTGAAGCCCTTATGTTCTTGTTCCATGCACAGGATGGATGAAGGGAAGAAGAAAGCACTTCTCTTTGTCAGGAAGCTGGTGGAAGTCCTATGTTGTCTTTTTCACGTGTATCTCTTTAACAAGAACTCAGTCACATGGTCATGTCCAGCTGAGCAGGAAAGGCTGGGGACTGTGGCCTTGTGATTGGTGGCAGTTTGCCCAGCTGAAACCCGAGGATCTGTTAATTTGTGAGAGAAAGGGTAGATGGCAGGCAGCATGGGAAGCTGGGCCCATGACAAGGGGCTGAGGATTTTGTGCCTGACCTTCAGCTTTTAGTCTTGCTTTTGGCCTTATGCAGATATATCTTCAGGATTTTTGTTTTGCTTTAAGATTTTATTTATTTCTTTGAGAAGTAGAGTTAAAGGCAGAGAGAAAGGTCTTCTATCCGCAGGTTCACTCTCCAGATGGCCAAAATGGCCAGTGCTGAGCTGATCCAAAGCCAGGAGCCAGGAGCTTCTTCCAGATCTCTCACGTGGGTGCAGGAGCCCAAGGACTTGGGCCATCTTCTACTGCTTTCCCAGGCCATAGCAGAGAGCTGGATTGGAAGAGGAGCAGCCAGGACACAAAACAGTGCCCATATAGGATGCCGGTGCCACAGGTGGAGGCTTAGCCCACTATGCTACAGCGCCGGCCTATCTTCAGTTTTTTTGATGAAGAATTTTTTTTTTTTTCACTTAAACATCTTCTATGGTATTGTAAGAAAAAGAATCAGGAAAGGATTGCTTAGGGGCAGTGTCCAGAGGGACAGAAAGAGACTGACTCCATGATTACTTTCCTTCAGAAAGCCTCTGGTTTCTTTCATACTTGCTGTAGACATCTGAATTCGTGCTGCCTTGTCAGAGATGAAAATTGTAGGTGGGGCTGGCGCCGCGGCTCAATAGGCTAATCCTCTGCCTTGTGGTGCTGGCACACTGGGTTCTAGTCCCGGTTGGGGCACCGGATTCTGTCCCGGTTGCCCCTCTTCCAGGCCAGCTCTCTGGTGCAGTGGAGGATGGCCCAAGTCCTTGGGCCCTGCACCCGCATGGGAGACCGGAAGAAGCACCTGGCTCCTGGCTTCGGATCAGCTCAATGCGCCGGCAGCCATTGGAGGGTGAACCAACGGCAAAAAGGAAGACCTTTCTCTCTGTCTCTCTCTCTCTCACTATCCACTCTGCCTGTCAAAACACACACACACACACACACAAATTGTAGGTGGATTACTTAGGATTTCCTGTTGTTTGTGCCAATGGTCTTGTTTATTAATGTCTTTGCCAATCAGACTCTTTTGGTAGTGGTGCAGTGCATTTGAAAGCACATATTTTTTTTCTGATTGTGAAAGCAATGCATTTTTTATTGTATAAATTTGGAAAATATAGGAAAGAATAGAGAAGAATATTAAAAACCACCTGAAATTCCATCAAAAGGTTAATTATATATTTTGTTCATCTTTTTTGTAACCTTTTAGGCATGTTTATGAAACTAACAGCATGAACATTTTCCTAAGTTATTAAAAATTCTAAAAATATAAATTTATCTTTTCTTCCCTTTTCTTGACATTTACTCTGTTTCTGGTTCTTCCTATCATAAATACCATTCTGGTGAACTGGCTTCTGATACTTCTCTGTCCTCATCTCTAATTTATTCCTTAGAGTAAATATCTAAATATGGAATTGCCAAATCAAGAGGTGTGAACAATATTAAAGCTTTCATTATATTTTTTAAAAAGATTTATTTGAAACAGTTACAGAGAGAAGAGAGAAAGAAAGAGCTTCTACCCACTGGTTCACTCCCTAAATGGCCACAACAGCTGGAGTTGTGCCAAGCTGAAGCCAGAAGCCAGGAACTTCTTCCTGGTCTCCCACGTGGGTGCAGGGGCCCAAGGACCTGGGCCATACTTCACTGCTTTCTCAGGGCATTAGCAGGGAGCTGGATCTAAAGTGGAGCAGCTGGGTCTTGAGCCAACACCCATGTGGGTTGCCAGAGCCACAGGCAGTGACTTTACTCACTGTGCCACAGTGCTGGCTCTGAGCTTTCATTATATTTTACCAATGTAAAATCTTCAGGAAAGATTTTTTTCATTTTTGCTCTTCATCAGCAGCATTTGGGTGTGTCTGTGACCGGTGTACCTGGTATAAATGCTATACAATGCAACAATTAGAGCATATCAGATCTTTTGAGAGACTGGTTTCTTACAGTCATTGATAAAGCTATATTTTGGTCAATACTGTGCATGCATCTTTATTGAGAATTTATATTGTGTATTTCTTTTTTTCTTGCATTTGACTTTGGGGGCTACAGATCGTGTCCAGCCTCCAGCTGTCAGACATGTTCGTCCTTGGAGCAACATCCCTTTCATCACTGTACCTCTCAGTCGTGCACACGGCAAGTCCTTTGCCCACCGCAGTGAGCTGAAGCATGCCAAGAGAATCGTGGTGAAGCTCGGCAGTGCTGTGGTGACCCGAGGGGATGAGTGTGGCCTGGCCCTGGGACGCCTGGCATCTATTGTTGAGCAGGTAACTGCCAAGGTGGAAAATTTTCCTGAGTTAAAAGAGGGAAGGACCTTTCTCTCTGTCTCTCACTGTCTAACTCTGCCTGTCAAAAAGATTAGAAGAGACCAGTGTATGAGCTTAATTTACATCCCAATATGAACCAGCTGGGAAAAGATTGGGGCAATGTGAACATTAACTGGCCATTTAATAATAAGGAATTCATTGAAGTATTTTTTAAGGTAATGGTTTTGTAGGTATATAATTATTTCAAAAAGTTTTTAGAAATTAGAATTAAAAGTTAAGTTGTATTTTAATACAAAACTTTTTTGAAATCCATGTGCATCAGAGGTCTTCAAGAAGTTCATGGATAATGTATTATGGACAAAAATGCATGAATTTCAGGGTTTTTTTCTTTGGATTAAAATAAACTTTTTTAAATTTTGTTTT
Source organism: Lepus europaeus (assembly GCF_033115175.1). Classification (NCBI taxonomy): domain Eukaryota; kingdom Metazoa; phylum Chordata; class Mammalia; order Lagomorpha; family Leporidae; genus Lepus; species Lepus europaeus. The sequence continues at coordinate 33,390,657 of NC_084843.1, forward strand.
CCATAAACTTGTTCAGGTACTTTCATACATCTATAGTCTCTGTCTTTTAGCATTTATCAGTGAAATATGTACAAGTGAAATAATATGTGTGGAACCTGGGACTTGTATTAAAACATTGGTAGGTGTTAGAAGGGTTAATGGAAAGTAAGAAATTAGCCATGAGAGATAGTTGATGAAACTGGATGTTGCGCACATGTGAATTTATAATAACTATTTTCACCACTTTGGTTTCCTATGAAATTTTCTATGATAAAAAGTTATTGTTATAAATTATGATTAGTCACAGCTGATTGTGAGTTCTTGAACCAGAAAACAAGGTTCAGGCATCCAGAGGAATGGAATAGGTTAGGGATAATGACTCGGTTGTACCTTGAGTCTTTCATTCCTTCTTGTGAATCTCTCCAAGGGGGGACACAAAGTGACCACAAGGTGGTTCTGGGCAGACAGAGGAGAACAAGGTCAGCTCCTACTCTAGGCAGAGGCAGCCTGTAGGGACCAGCCTTGCCCCCAGACAGCCTCGTCTCCCCAGGTCAAGCTTAGAGCCTGAGAAGCCATCTACGGAGTTAGGCTGCAATTCCTAGCTTCAGACTTCGGGCTTTATTTCCTGGAGCATCTAGGTCTTCTGCATTGTAGATTCCCTGCAGATAGCACCAAGTCCTGTAGTTGCCAAACCTGGCTACTCATTTAGTAAGGAATTTTCTTATTAAAATTGTCTGCCACATATTAAGCAGGCATTGGAGGCAGCATGCAGGGAGCTGTGTGTTTACCAGACAGCCTGGTGGATCTCCCAGAGCCAGCCCACTGCTGGTTCACAGACCAGCACTTGGCATCCACTGCATCTCACCCTGCCTGAGTCCCTTGTGAAGAGAGGACAGTCAGTGCGGTGACTTGGGACACCTTTCCCTTTCTCAACCGCAGGTGTCAGTGCTGCAGAATCAGGGCCGAGAGATGATGCTGGTGACCAGCGGAGCTGTGGCCTTTGGCAAGCAGCGCCTGCGCCACGAGATCCTCCTGTCCCAGAGTGTGCGGCAGGCCCTGCACTCAGGGCAGAACCAGCTGAAGGAGATGGTGAGTGCTGTTTCTCCACACCTGCGATGGCTTCTCAGGTCTTCTCCTCTCATTCCCAACCACACCATGTCTAATTTTGTGTTTTCCAGGCAATTCCCGTCTTAGAGGCCCGAGCCTGTGCAGCTGCCGGACAGAGTGGGCTGATGGCCTTGTATGAGGCCATGTTCACCCAGTACAGCATCTGCGCTGCGCAGGTGAGCTGCTGGGCTTCACTGCAGGGGGTGGGACCTGGGAGGAGGATTCCTGGAGAGCAGGGCTAGGACGCAGCCTCAGCTACACCACCTGCTGTTTGGGAGATCTGAAGAGAGTCTTTAACATTTTTTGCCTCCGCTTCCTCCTCTGAAAAGTGGGGATAATATCAGTGCCTGCCTCAAAGCGCTTTTGGAGAGGCTCAATGAGAAAATAATATGTCAAGCACTTACTATAGTGTCTGGAACAGAGTACACTCGGTAAGCGTTAGCTCTTGTCCTCATACTGGTAACTCTTGGACTATTACCAGTGCTAATACTTCTTTTAAAAAATTATTTATTTGAAAGTCAGAGTTACATAGAGAAAGATGGACAAAGAGAGGTCTTCCATCCACTGGTTCACTACCCAGTTGGCTTCAACGGCTGGAGCTGCATTGATCCAAAGCCAGGAGCCAAGAGCTTCCTCCCGGTTTCCCATGCTGGTGCAGGGGCCTAAGGACTTGGGCCATCTTCTGCTGCCTTCCCAGGCCACGGCAGAGAGCTGGATCAGAAGTGGAGCAGCCAGGACTCAAACCGGCACCCATATGGGATGCTGGCACTGCAGGCAGCGGCTTTACCTGCTATGCCACAATGCCAGCCCCACTGTGCTAATACTTCTAAAGACATAAAGGTTAGATGTGTTTACTTTGCTGCTCCTTTGACTTCAAATATGGTTCCTTATTTATTTATTTGTGTGTTAGTAATTCTGTATAGAAGACCATTATAAGTGGTTTTTGAAACTCTCCAACAAGTTGTTTCCAAGATTAAAGGCTTAAAGTACAGCAACTTACTTTTTCTTCAAAGAAAAGAAACTAATTTGCATCTCAGCAGGTTGCTCTTGTCTGAATACAGATGTTCCCTCTTGGGGCCTTCCTCCCCTTCCTCTGCAGGCAGACCCTCAGCCCTTGCTTGGGAAGCTGCTGTGGCAACAGGTGTTTTCCCTGGGCCTTTAGCCTTGCTGCATCCTTGCGTTTGTTCATTGTGTGATCGCTCACCAGTGTGACTGAGGTCTGTGTGTTCACTTTGAACAGTCCTGTTTGCTACAGAACTAAACATTTCAGAAAAGAAAGTCGTGTTCTTATTTTCCCCGACACCATCGGCATTTGTAGTCTCCATTCCAGCAGCTGGTACAGGGCCTGGCATTTCGGACATACTCAAGAAAGTCACGTCACAGGAGCAGGTGACTTCTTTCCCTCAGCCATGTCACCACCTGTCTTCCTTGCCTACATGTCATACATCATTAGGGCTGCTGCTTTACGGCTGGGTTCTTCTCAGACCCTGGTGGAAGCCCTGACCAGAACCCTCATTGTTCAACCTCACAGGGATTACATGAAAACTGGTATTCTTGGCCCTCAGGACTTGCTGTCACTCAGTTTCTTGCTATCTTCCCCAAGTATCTTTCTGTTCTGCTAAACATTGTCCAACACTGATTCAAGCAGGAAAGCAGAGTGGCTTACCAGCTCCCTGCTCCACCCTGGAACACCTGATGCTGATGCCCTCTTTGACCTAAGTGATATCCAGTCTCCTTTCAACTTGTGAACAAAACCTCCATGGACCTGGCAGCCTAATCCCTGATGGTCAAGACACAATATTTGTTAATTCCAGCAGTGATCTGCTTCAGACCCAAAACAGTGATAACATAATCCTATTCTGTTTTTCCTAATGCACATTTCCAAGCAGGGTAAGCCATCCATTCACTCACTCACCAAACAGTTAAATGCCTACTATGGCCCAACCTCAAATAGTGCTCAAATATAGAGATATTTTGGTAATTAATGAATAGTCACTAATTCTCTTTAATATCTTCTAAAGTTAGATGCATTAATTTTCTTTTTAGATTCATTTATTTGAAAGGCAGAGTTAGAGAAGGAGAGACAGAAGCAGAGCGAGAGAGGGAGGAGAGGAGAGGAAGAGGGAGGGGAGAGAGGAGAGGGGAGAGGAGAAAGAAGAGAAGAGCGATTTCATCTGCTATTTCACTCCCCAAATGGCCACAATAGCCAGGACTGGGCCAGGCCAAAGCCAGGAGCTGCTTCTGGTTCTCCCACATGGGTGCACAGGCCCAAGCACTTCGGCCATCCTCCACTGTTCCATTGCTTTCCCAGGCACATTAGCAGGGAGCTGGATTGGAATTAGAGCAGCTGGGACTCAAACTGGTGCCCATAGGGGATGCCAGTGATACAGGCTGCAGCTTTAATCCACTGAACCACAGTGCTGGCCCCACATTAATTTTCTTAAATTTTATAAATAGATGAGATTTGGTAGCTCTCTGAGGATTAAAGGCTTTTGCAAGGAGTGTTGAGCATCTTTAAAGAACTTTCCAGGTGATTATAGCCTTTTTTATTTCTAAAAGGATTGAATAACCATCCAAAGATGTGTGTCTCATTCCAATCTGTGTGGAATCCCAGAAGCCTAAAGTTGAACTCTCCTCCCTTTAGCATCTTTGTATCCCATTCCTCGGAAGTTCATCCTGTTCCTCCCTCCTGCATTTTCAACTTATTCATTCTTTTTAGATTTTGGTGACCAATTTGGATTTCCACGATGAGCAGAAGCGCCGGAACCTCAATGGGACTCTTCACGAGCTCCTCCGAATGAACATCGTCCCCATTGTCAACACAAACGATGCTGTTGTCCCCCCAGCTGAGCCCAACAGCGATCTCCAGGGGGTAAATGTGGGTGAAGTATCCCTAAGGGTTTGAGCATGCTGGAGGCACTAACACCACGCTATGCTGCATGTACTAACACCACAAGTTTGGCGTAAGCACGATGGAGAAATGGGGAGAGAAGCTGGCATGTAGAGCAGTGGCTGCATAAGCTCTTCTAAAAGTGGGGAGTGTCATGCAACGGGGTGAGGCGCCGTCCTGACAGAAGATGGAGCTATGAGCATGGCTTACATGTTTCAGTGGTAGAAAGCTGCATGTTTGGTAAAGGGGTTGCCAGTGGGCCTTGTGTTTTTCAGACAGAAGGGGTCTTGGGGCAGAGCTGTCATCCACATGTTCGGGGTCATTGGTTTTACCTGCTAGAGCCTTGCTGAGTGTGTCTGAGACTTTCTGTTTGGACTGCATAGCTCGCTCACTCAGGGCTTTTTACTTGCATTCTAGGTTATTAGTGTTAAAGATAATGATAGCCTGGCTGCGCGTCTGGCCGTGGAAATGAAAACTGACCTCTTGATTGTTCTTTCAGATGTAGAAGGTACAAAGTAATGCCTTTTCCTTTTATCTACATGTGAGCACATGAGTTTCCCTCTTTGTCTGAGTCCTTCTGATCTTTTTTTTTTTTCACTGTGGGCCATTATTTTCTGAGCCATATGTTCTGACAAAGGGTTTTTATGACTCAAAAGAGGGTGGGTAAGTGTGGGAGATGCAATTCAAATGCTGAAATGTTATTTCCAGGTGCTTTGAGTTTTGTCTTTTTGAGATATAATTCACATACTATACAATTCACCTATTTAAGGTTTACAATTCAGTGGTTTTTAATATCTTCACACAGTTGTATGGCCATCACCATTATCAGTTGTAGGACATCTTTATCATCCTGACAAGAAACACCATGCTCACTAACAGTCACACCACCCTTCTACCCAAACTCCCTAGCCATAGACAATCCAGTCTGCTTCCTCTCCCTATGGTTTTACCCATTGTGGACATTTATGTGGTCCTGACTGACTGACTTCTCCAATTTACAGCATAATATTTTTATAGCACATTATTGCATATGTCAGTACTTCATTTTCTATTGCCAAATATTCTACTTTGTGGACATTTTTTGTTTGTGCACTCATCAGTTGATGGACGTTTGGGCTCTTATGAGTTATGTTGCTGTGAACATTCGTGTACAAGTTTGTGTAGGTATATTTTTTAATTCACCTGAGAGCAGAATTGCTAGGTCACATGGCAACTGCATTTAAAAACCTTTTGAAGAACTGCTAGAGTTTTTTCCAAAGCAGCTGCACCGTTTAACATTCCACCAGCAGTGGATGAGGGTTCTGATGCGTCCATGTCCTTGTCAACACTTACTTGGTTGTTCAGTTTTTTTTTTTTGTTTTTTTTTTTAAGATTTATTTATTTATGTGAAAGGCAGAGGGCAGAGTTACAGAGAGGCAGAGGCAAAGGTAGTGAGAGGTCTTCCATCCATTAGTCCACTCCCTAGATGGCCACAATGGCCAGAGCTGAGCCAATCCAAAGCCAGGAGCCAGGAGCTTCTCCTGGATCTCCCACACAAGTTCAGGGGCCCAAGGACTTGGGCCATCTTCCACTACTTTCCCAGGCCATAGCAGAGAGCTGGATCGGAAGTGGAGCAGCCAGGACTCAAACCGGCACCCATGTGGGATGCTGGCATTGCAGACGGCAGCTTTACCCACTATGCCACAGTGCCGGCACCATCACACTTCCTTGTTGCTATCTGCCTTTTTAGCCAGCCTAAGGGAATATCTTTGATTACTTTCAGTTTTTGTTTTTGTTTTTAAGATTTATTTCTTTGAAAGGCAGAGGTAAAGAGAGCGAGACAGAGAAGGGATCTTCCATCCATTGTTTTACTTCCTGGATGGCTGCAATGGCCGGAGCCTGGTCGCTCTGCAGCAGGAGCCAGGAGCTTCCTCCAGGTCTCTCACATGGGTGGTAGGGGCTCAGGCACTTGGGCCATCTGTCCCAGGCACATTAGAAGGGAGCTGGATTGGAAACAGAGCAGCCAGGACTCAAACCAGTGCCCATATAGGATGCCGGCATTACCCACTATATCACAGTGTGGGACCCAGTTAAGATCTTATTTTTTAAGATCTTATTTATTTGAGAGAGAGAGTTACAGACAGAGAGAGGGAGAGAGTGAAAAATTTTTGTAGACATTTGGCACAATGGGTTAAGTTGCCACTTGGAATGCCTACATCCCATTTTGAGTGCCTGGTTCAAGTCCTAGCCACTCTGCTTGCAATCCAGCTTCCTTTTAATGCTCACCCTGGGAGGCAGCAGATGATGGCTCAAGTAGTTAGGTCCCTGTCATCCACAAAGGAGACCTGGGTGGAGTTCCAAGATCCTAGCTTCAGCCTGGCCCTGCCCTAGTTGTTGTAGGCATTTGGGTAGTGAACCAGCAGATTAAAGATTTCTCTTTGCCTTTCAAATAAAATGAAAATAAATTTAAAATTTTTTTAAAGTTTTTGCCTCAAAATAGACTTACCTCTTAATTCCATTTTGCATGAACCTTTTTTTTTTTTTTTTTTTTTTGCTATTTTGAAAAGCAGTAAAAGAGAAGCAGAGATCTTCCATTTACTAGTTCACTCCCCAAATGCTCACCAACAGCCAGGGCTGGGGCAGGCCGAGACCAGAAGCCAGGAACTCAGTGCAGATTCATAGGTGGCAGCAACCCAAGTGCTTGACCCATCACCAGCTGCCTCTCAGCATGCACATTAACAGGAAGCTAGAATGCAAAGTGGAGCCGGGACTCGAACCCAGGGACTCTGATATGGGACCTGGGTATCTTGAGCTGCATCTTCTTCTTCTTCTTTTTTTTTTTTTCTTTCTTTCTTCCTTTTTTTTTTTTTTTTTAAGATTTATTTTATTTGAAAGGCAGAGTTACAGAGAGGTAGAGGCAGAGAGAGTTCCATCCACTGGTTCGCTCCCCAAATGACTGCAATGGCCAGAGCTGAGCCGATCTGAAGCCAGGAACCAGGAGCTTCCTCTGGGTCTCCCAAGCGGGTGCAGGGGCGCAAGTAGTTGGGCCATCTTCCACTGCTTTCCCAGGCCACAGCAGAGAGCTGGATCAGAAATGGAGCTGCCAAGACTCGAACTGGCACCCAGATGGGATGCTGGCACTGCAGGTGGCGGCTTTACCTGCTGTGCCATAGCGCTGGTCCCTTGAGCTGCGTCTTCACCACACCAAGTGCCTGAGCAGAAATGCTTTGAAGCACCTTCGTGTGTTACTGTGCTCCCCGCTGCTCCCCCTCCCCTCAGGTGCCAGTTCGACTCCCTGTACACTCTTCCCATTCATGTTGTTCCCATTTCACTTTGGCCCATACAGTGTATAGTAGCCGTGTCCCTAAAAACCCAAACTTCCAGCATCCCAAACGTCCCGTTGTACATTTCTAGGAGGTCAGAAAAACCCTGCCCCATCCACAGCCCACACCCAAGGCAGGTTACCGAGGCAAGACTTGTTCTCCATTTTGCACTCAAGCAGTGTGAAGTAAGGGCAAAGGCTGCCCACTGGAGCCGAGGACAGATACTGATAAATCAAGTCTTCTGCCCATGTGAACTTCAGAGATATCGAGCCTCCATATTGGTGTCTTTACCCAGAAGACATCTGTGGTACTGTGTTTGTCCACTGTCCTCTGGAGTCTCAGCATCAGAATAGCTAAAAGGGGGGTAAATACAAACTACTTTGAAGAAGGCATTTTGGTTAATCAGCAGTTTTTACTGAATTTTTGTGTGCAGATAATGTGTTAGGTGTTTCATAAGTGTCCATGCATTTATTTTTAAGATTTATTTATTTATTTATTTGAAAGACTTATGCAAAGAGAGAAGGAGAGGCAGAGAGAGAGAAAGAGAGAGACAGAGAGGTCTTCCATCCACTGGTTCACTCCCCAGTTGGCCGCAACGGTCGGAGCTGCACCAGTCTGAAGCCAGGAGCCAGAGCTTCCTCTGGGTCTCCCACGCCGGTGCAGGGGCCCAAGAACTGGGCCATCTTCTGCTGTTATCCTAGGCCATAGCAGAGAGCTGGATCGGAAGTGGAGCAGCCGGGACTTGAACCAGAGCCCATATGGGATGCCGGCACTGCTGGCAGCGACCTTACCCGCTACACGGTGGCCTTACCCACTACGCCACAGCATCAGCCCCCTATCCACGTATTCAATCTGTGTAGCTGTCCCACAAAGTAAGTTGGTGAGCCCAGTATACAAATGAAGTGATGTTCCATTAAGACCAGATCGGTTACATGGGATATCATCCAAAGTCTCCTAGTAAGTACTTGCCAGAGAACAGTTTCAAGTCTACCACTGTTCAGTTGAGAAATGGCACCCCCCCCCACTTCCCCTCAGTACTGCCTGGCAAGGTGAAGGCTCTGAGTTGGCAAGGTCAATATCAAACGCAGTGTGAACTAGACTCCAGTATGCCATTTACGTGCAGCTTCAAACATCAGCATTGGTCATTGTCAGGTTTGTTCTGCTGCTGATTAGCTCAGGTAGTTATCTATTAAATGTTGACGTTTAGAAAAGTGTGAGAATTTTAAATGTGCTCCTGGTTGGGTTGAGATGCTGCTGTAAGGGGAAAAGAGGAATGGGCAGAACCCCGGAATGCTGAGAACCCCTGAATGTCTCTAGGGAAGGATTGGCTTGTGTGAAACCAAAGCAGCCTCTAAATCAGCCTCTATGAGCTGCCATCGCCAGAACTGTTCCCCGGGGAAGAACCCAGCCCTGCCCTCTGGCTCACAAGTGAGGTAGTGTGCGACAGAGAGAGGTTATTCTCCCCCTCCCGCTGATTGCTGCCTGGGGTTTGCTCTGCTGTTCTCTATACTGCACACTGACTTCCTCCCTCCCCAGGAAGGTTGTGTGTATCACACGATTGTCATAGAGATTGGGAACAATGGCAGGGAGATACATCACTGCACCAGGAAAGCAGTCACTCCAAACCAAAAACGTCACCGCCCCAGCTGTCCTTCAGCCAGGCCCCAGCCACGGGCAGTACCTCCCTGTCTGTCTCCCCTATGTCTTGATTTGACTCCACGTTTTCAGACATCCCCCTCGCTGCCCTCTTTTTCCCTTCCAAGGCTCATGCTCACTCTTGTTCATAGTGAGGTGGTGAGGACTTTTCCTCTTGGGTTGTATGCGTAGAACGTTTCACATAGCTTTTTCGTGTCATTCAGTCCTACTCAGTTACAAAAGGCACAGGGGCTTTGTGGTGATAAATCCAGGCTGATGGCCCAAAGTCATGAGCTCCCCTGCTGATTCAGCCTAAGCTTCCCAGCCGCTCACTCATAAAACAGGGAGTATAAATTAGTGCCTGTTTCAAAGGGTGCAGTGAGAGTTAATAAATACCTGTTTCACACTGCACCAAGTCCCAGTAAATAAATAATGCGTGGCTGCTGCACTGTTTCTGCCATAGCCACGCTTGTTTTTCGGTTCTGGCCTTGAGGCGCAGCTTCGTAAGTAGCCATGGCAGAGGTGAAGACAGCCTGCAGTAGACTCTGGGCAGGGCTCACCCATTTGTGGCAAGGATAGGCCATGGTCTGACGTCGGGAATGCTCATTTTTTAAGCCAGGCTGTGGAAGTATGTGAAGTAAGTTGTCCTGAAGCTGGTTGTGAGTATGAGCCAACTCCACATATCCCTTGCCGTCTTCTCCAGTGAGAGCAGGTGGTGGTGTAGCAGGATTCACTCAGATGAATAGGGCACAGCGTGGTTAGCAGCTGCTGGGGGAGACCTTCCTTGGAGGACACTCATTTCCATCCAGCTGTATGACTGACTCTTGTCTACCATTTAGGCCTCTTTGACAGCCCTCCGGGGTCAGATGATGCAAAGCTCATTGATATATTTTATCCTGGAGATCAGCAGTCTGTGACGTTTGGAACAAAGTCCAGAGTGGGAATGGGCGGCATGGAAGCCAAGGTGAGAACTGGGTGCCTTGACCACCAATAGCAGTTATAAAACCCAAATGGTATTTTACCCTTTTTACTTTTGTAATTGAGGACTAGTGATTTGGACATGTACACACTTACATCCATGTATCTAAATGCAAACTTAATGAGTATTTATATAGTCAGTCTGCCTATGTATTTTTATTAATGCTGTGTGAACAGTATGTTTATTTTGTAAACTCCTTGAGGACGGGGCTATTTTTTCATAACTTATAAATCCTTTAGTATTACTGGCTCACACTTTCCTTGGTGAGATTTTTTTTTTTTAATTTTTTCTTTCCCATTAATTGTTCTCACATGTTATATGCTCAAGGTAGAACATGATTCATAGCAATGGCAGAGATGAGGACAAAAACTTTTTTTTTCTAAAAAAAGAATTCTTTTATTTATTTGAAAGAGTTACAGAGAGAAGTAGAACCAGAGAGAGGTCTTCCATCCATTGATTGACTCCTCAAATGACCGCAACAGCCAGAGCTGAGCTGATCCGAAGCCAGGAACCAGGGGTCTCCCATGCACTTAGGCCATTTTCTGCTGCTTTCCCAGGCCATAGCAGAGAGCTGGATCAGAAGAGGAGCACCGGGACTAGAACCGGCATCCACATGGGATGCCGGTGGTGCAGGCTGGGACTTTAACCTGCCGTGCCACAGCGCTGGCCCCACCTTGGACAAAAGCTTTTAAAAGTACTCAGGATCAGAGTCTGGTCAAACCCCAAGCTGCTTGTGGAGCCGTTTCTAAGTTGAAGTACAGCAAGTCAAATGCAGAAGCTATGAATCCCGTGCTAGAGAGTGTGTAAGAGAGAACACAGTGACAAGAGGGGACCTGCAGGTTTGCCATAGGCAGCACATACCAGGCAGAGGCTGAGAAGGGTGCCCAGACTGCCTGTGTGGTTTCAGAGCCTCCAAGCTGTTGGAAGCATCTTGCCTGTACTTGCTCCACATCAAATTGTATTGTATATTTTTCTGAAAGTTTAAAGTGTGACTTGCTAGATCTGAATCTCACCTGTCCCCTTAGGTGAAGGCAGCCCTCTGGGCTTTACAAGGTGGCACTTCTGTCGTTATTGCCAATGGAACCCACCCAAAGGTGTCTGGGCATGTCATCACAGACATCGTGGAGGGGAAGAAAGTTGGCACCTTCTTCTCAGAGGTAAAGCCTGCAGGTAAGTAGTGCTTCATAAGATCCCAAAGCCTGGGATGGGAGCTAGTGACACCCTGGCATAGATGGGACTCAAGACTGAGCTCTCACTCTGGGAATGTGGATCACAATGATGTGCTAGTATCATGAAATCCATTGTTGTTTTGAATACCACATGCAAAACTGGGTTTTGCTTTGTTTTTGTAAAATTCCATCTAACCTTCATAGTGAGACCTCCTCTTTTCTCCAGAATCAGTAGCTTAAAGAATATAAGCATCTGAAACTGGCATTTGGCCTATTTGGATAAGACACCCACATCTCCTACCAGAGTATCTGGGTTTGATTCCTGGTTCTGGCTCCCAATTCCAGATTCCTGCTAAGGGGAACCCTGGAAAGCAGTAGGTGGTGGCTCAGGTGGTTGAGTCCCTGCCTCATGTGGGAGACCTGGATTGAGTTCCCAGGTTTGGCCTAACGTTGGCTGTTGTAGGCATTTTGGGGAATGAACCAGCAGATGGGAGATTCTCTCTCTCTTTTTTTTTTAAGATTTTTTATTTATTTATTTGACAGAGTTACAGACAGTGAGAGAGAGAGAGACAGAGAGAAAGGTCTTCCATCCGATGGTTCACCTCCCAAATGGCTGCAACAGCCAGAGCTACACCGATCCAAAGCCAGGAGCTAGGTTCCTCTTCCTGGTCTCCTGTGCAGGTGCAGGGGCCCAAGCACTTGGGCCATCCTCCACTGCTTTCCCAGGCCACAGCAGAGAGCTGGACCGGAAGAGGAGCAACCAGGACTAGAACCCGGTGCCCATATGGGATGCCGGCGCCACAGGCAGAGGATTAACCTAGTGAGCCACGGCGCCGGCCTCTCTCTCTCTCTCTCTTTCTCTTTTTCTTTCTTAGAAAAAGAATATCAGCATTCACTTTCTCAGGAAATGTTTGGTATGCCTATGCTGGATGCCAGGTACTAATAAGCATTAGAACTGTGAAGATGCAAAAGATAAAGTATGTGTGCTCCCAGTGTTCACAAAGAATAGCATTGCCCTATAATCTGCATTCAGAAATGTGAGCACATTAGAAAGTATTAGCCAACATGGAACTGAAAAGCTCCTTGGAAGGTGGAAAGTGCCGTTGGCTATCCAAATCCACAGGCCAACCAACAGAAGTTTGAAAATATTCAAAAGAACAATGCATCTGTACTAAATGTTTACAGATTCTTTTTCCTTTATTTTTTCCTTTTTTTTAAAGATTTTATTTATTTTAGAGGTAGAGTTACAGAAAAGAGGAGGAGAGACAGAGAGAAACATCTCCCACCTGCTGGTTCACTCCCCAAATAGCTGCAATAGCCAGAGTTGGGCTGATCCAAAGCCAGGAGCTTCTTCCAGGTTTCCCACATGGGTACAGGGGCCCAAGCACTTGGGCCATCTTCTACTGCTTTCCCAGGCCATAGCAGAGAGTTGGATTGGAAGTAGAGCAGCCTGAACACAACCTGATGCCCATAAAGTATGATTGACAACTATCTACATAGCATACATGTTAAATTAGGTATTATAAGCTCTCTAGAGATGATTGAAAGTATACTGAGAGGATGTATGTAGCTTGTATGCAAATGCTACACCACCTTATATAAAGGATGTGTGCATCTGTGGGTTTTGGTATCTGCAGGGGGTCCTGAAACCAGTCCCCTGCAGATACTAAGGAAGAGCTGTGTGTGGACTACTCTAGAAATACAAGTACAGGCAAGTTCTTGTGTTTGTGCCTGAGTCAATCTGGCATGTTCTTTTACCATTTTGTTGGTCAGAGTGATCCCTGTATCTGAGGCAAACATCCAGACACTAAGCTTTCCTGCTGTACATATAATGAGCCTGAATGTGTGCTAGGATGGGGAGGACAAAGCTGACATGACCTGGTGTTTATGCCTGCTCTCACAGGCCCTACCGTCGAGCAGCAAGGAGAAATGGCTCGATCTGGAGGAAGGATGTTGGCCACTTTGGAACCTGAGCAGGTAATCATCTTAGTTGATAGTTTATTATCATTTTCAGGGCAAGTCATACTGTGCGGTTTGATACAGCAGTCAAGCTTGCTGATTCCCCCTTTATTGGTAGTGTACCTTTATTGGTAGTGTCCCACTGAGTTACCCAAATTATAAGTCTGTTTCAAATATGCCATCTCTTTCTTCTTTTGGTTAATTTTATTTTCCCTTTTGTCTTTCATCATTAGGACGTTTGGATCAAAAGCATCATGAAACTGATGAAGTCAGGAAGGCTAACTAATCCTGCCACATACTGGGCATGGAAATATAGGAAATCTACTTATCCTTACGTGATCCAAACCATCTAACTCCCCCACGAGATGAGAGCAGGAGAGCCTGCTCCACAGTTGAAAGCCCTGGCCTGTGTATCAGCCCAGGCAGCAGACCAGTGAGGCTGGACATGGGGATGAGGTCAGGTGGAAGCCACTGGCTGACTCCCCCAGGGTTTTCTGTTAAGGATGGATTTTTTTTTTTTTTTTTTTTAAACAGGCAGAGTTAGAAAGAGACAGAGAGAAAGGTCTTCCTTTTCTATTGGTTCACACCCCAAATGGCCACTACGGCCGACGTGCTGCGCTGATCTGAAGCCAGGAGCCAGGTGCTTCCTCTTGGTCTCCCATGCGGGTGCAGGGCCCAAGCACTTGGGCCATCCTCCACTGCACTCTCAGGCCACAGCAGACAGCTGGACTAGAAGAGGAGCAACCAGGACAGAATCCGGCGCCCCAACTGGGACTAGAACCCGGGGTGCCGGTGCCACAGGCGGAGTATTAGCCAAGTGAGCCACGGCACCAGCCTAAGGATGGATTTGAAAGTGGTGGATGTAGGTTTCTTCTAGGAAAACTATGGCTTGAAAAGAAGAGACTTAAAATAACTGTAAGTAGGGAAAGGAAAGGGAAGGAAGCGCCTTACTTCTCTTGTGCAAAGCCTCCCCTCCACTCCTTCAGTAATCACCACACCGATTTGCCACGTTTCCTAGTCTGATTGGTAAGGACTGGTGTCCCTTCCTGCATCAAGGACTGAATTTTCCCCTTTGATTGCTTTGTCAAATCCAGAATTGACAATGATGCAAAACTAGACATAGAAACTTACCTGGGAAATAAATTAGCTAGTGAAATTAAATACATAAAGATGTGTGCGCTGTGGTGATTTGAAGTGCTGACCCTGTCTCGTGGACAAGTTACATATGCCCCTGCACCAGCATTTGGCCATGGCTCACTAATTATATCAGAAGTTATTAAAAAAGAAAAAGAAAGAAAAAGAATTAAGAAGAAATGAAGGGAGGTTGACAGAGAAGAAGGAAAAAATAAGGACAAATGAATTATGGTGACCTTGGATTTAAGAGCCAGGCGGAGCCTGGCAGTCTCAGCAGAGTGGGTTTAAAGATTGGTGTGCATTCTTCTTGGACTAGCCTATCTGTTTTTCTTTTGAATGATTTGCCTCTATTCTAGCGAGCAGAAATTATCCACCATCTAGCTGACCTGTTGACGGACCAGCGTGATGAGATCCTGTTGGCCAACAAAAAAGACATGGAGGAAGCAGAGGGTAAAGACCAGACCATTTAGATTAGATGTCTTAGAAGGTTTCTGTTTTGATGTTTTATTATGTGTTTTTACTAATAACACTCATCTGCCTAAAGACAGGATTGTTAGAGAAGGAATTTTATATTGCCATCATTTTTGTTGTGGGCAGGTGCTGGTATTCATTTCAGACTCCATGTAGTAACGCCCTCCTCCTCCCCAGGTGCCTTAGGACAGCTGCCACAGGGGCTTTTCCTTCCCCGTGGGTCATGAGCTGTGACTTCTGTGGCTATTTCAGGACAAAAAGAGAAAGCCGTTAAGAACCCCATTGCTGTAGACATTCAGCCAACAGCAACTAACATTGATTGAGACCCTCCTTGCGTGACCAGACGTCATAGTGAGGGCTTTCCAGGCAGCAACTCATTTAATCTTCACAACACAGGAAGGGAGCTGCCATTTCCTGTCTAGGTTTCCCAATGGACGCTGAGGCTCAGAGCAGTTGTCATTTGCCTGAATTCACTGGGCAGTGGTGGGCCTAGGATTCCGGCACAGAAGCATTGTACATACAGAAGAGCTGCAGGAATAGCCGTGGGCTGCCTCAGTTCAGTGACCAGCGTGCGGTCTCTGTGGAGTTGCAGCAGGCACCCTCCAGAAATGCTCATGGAGAGTGATTGAGAAGGCAGAGCTCCCACTGCAGACAGCTGAGTGTGTGGAGTCTGTGAGGCCCCGGCTCTTTCTCTCTCTTGATTCTCTCTCTTGATTCTGTCTTTTCCACCACCTTCAAATATTGGAATTGATCTTATAGGGGTTTGAACTTCTTTTTTCTTGAATAAATATGCCTTAACTTAAACTTCCAGGTTAGTGTATTCCCTTCAGAGGAACCTTCCAGGAATCTTCACCATTACTGTCATTCCTGAAAATATTTTTAAATGTTTATTTGTTTTCATCTACTTGAAAGGCAGAGAGAGAGAGAGACAGAGATAGAGGCAGAGAGAGGGAGAGAGGGAGAGATCTTCCCTCCACTGGTTCACTCCCCAAATGTCTGCATTGGCCAGGGCTGGGCCTTGCTAAAGGCAGGAGCCCAGAACTTCATCCAGGTCTCCTACATGGGTGGCAGGAGTCCAGGCACGTGGGCCATCAACCACTGCTTTCCCAGGCACATTAGCAGGACCCGGGGAAGTGCTAGGAGGACTGGAGCCCACATCCAATACAGGATGCAGATATGGAGCTCTTTGCACCACAGTGTCCACCTCTAAAGCATTTTGAACCATTATTTTAGAACTTCCTCCAGATTACATCTAGTCTTCGTAATACTGGGAAATCACAAAATGGGTTTTTAGAACTTGATAGCATCAATTCTTTCATTTAAAGCTAAATAATTAAGACCCACAGAGGCTAAAGCTGTTGCTCGAGGCCGCCCAGCTTGTTGATGGCAGAACTCGGCTTCTGGTTTAGGTTGTGGCTCCCTGGAAAAAGGGACACAAAGGCCTGCCTGTGCATGGACGTGGTGATCCTAATTCAGGAATTTATTCTAAGAAAATATTTCAAGAGGAGAATACAGCTCTGTTTGTAAAGATAGATTCTTGGGCGAGATTATTTACTGCACTGAAAAACAAGGAGCAGCCTAATGTCTGATAAAGTAGGTGTGGTTAGGTGCAGCAAACCTGTATCAACCCAGTGGAATGTTTAATAGCAATTAAAAATGATTTTGCAACATGGAAAACATACTTGCTAGTGAAGTAAAAGACTAGAATGTAGCATTTAATGTGCACTATACTTAAAACCTGGTTTTTTAGCACATAGGGAAAAGTATAGGAAATGAATTAATTCATATAATTTGTAGAATGATGGCTCAATTATTTTTAAAATTTTTATTTATTTATTTGAGAGGCCGAGTTACAGACAGAGGGAGAAACAGAGAAAGGTCTTCCATCCGCTGGTTCACTCCCCAGTTGGCCGCAATGGCTGGAGCTGTGCCGATTCAAAGCCAGGAGCCAGGAGCTTCCTCCGGGTCTCCCACATGGGTGCAGGGGCCTAAGGACCTGGGCCGTCCTCCGCTGCTTTCGCAGGCCATAGCAGAGAGCTGGATCAGAAGTGGAACAGCCGGGACTCAAACTGGCGCCCATATGGGATGCCGGCACTGCAACTGATGGCTTTACCCACTACACCAAGCGCTGCCCCACCCCCCGTGTTATTTTGATGCCAGGCGTCTTCCTATTGAATTCTGTGGGAATTCAATAACTAGGATGTCATACATTGTGTCTTATAGTTTGCTTTTTCACAAAATTTATCCTAGACAGCTTTCCATGTCATTAAATGTACACTCATGTGATTTGTAATAACGGCAGAGGACCCTCATGTCTCCATTTGTAGGTAGCATCTAGCTTCTCGCTGCTATAAAATGCTGCTGTAGGGATCCTCGGCACAAGCAGGCTCCCTCGTGCAAATGGTCAGCTTGTGGCCCTGAGCTGGCACAGACAGCACAGTGGACATACCCTGCCGTGGTGGTGTACCCTGCCATACCGCCTCAAGGAAAGCTCTAGAAATAGCCCAACAGTGTCTCCCTGAGGCCCCTCAGGTCTGCATCTCTACCTAATGCAGTGTCCTAATTAGTAAAACATCAAGAGATAGCCCCCCCACCCAGGTCTGCTGCTTTACCATGTTTTCAACCCTCCCAGGGAGACTCGCAGCCCCATTGCTGAAGCGTCTAAGCCTCTCCACATCAAAGCTCAACAGCCTGGCCATTGGGCTGCGGCAGATCGCAGCCTCCTCCCAGGACAGCGTGGGCCGCGTTTTGCGCCGGACCCGAGTTGCCAAAAACCTGGAGCTAGAGCAAGTGACTGTCCCCATTGGAGTTCTCCTGGTGATCTTTGAATCTCGCCCTGACTGTCTGCCCCAGGTGTGTGTGACTAGGGGCCTGACTTCAGTGGGGACTGGAGCCAGGGAGGGAGGGAGGGGGAGAGAGAGGGAGGGAGGAAGAGGAGGTAATTTGTGTTCTTGCTTCTTCCAGGAATCTAAAGTAGGTCTTTAAATATTCATTGAAGAAACTGAGCCTTACAGAAGTCAGTGTTCCTGTCACACTTGTCAGGGTGGGGCTGGGACTGCAACCCAGATGTACCTGCCATGCCGCAGTGCAGATTTCCACATACCTGAGCTCACGGTGCACTTTGCTCTCTGACCTCCAGCCCCTGCTGGCTAGTGCAGAGCCGTTCCTCTATTAGCTGGCTCTGCCCATGTCTGAAAGACCCCTTTGTTGTCAGTGTCCCCGGTGGCTTCCTGCACACATGTCTGTAAGGAAAAAGAGCTTTCAGCAGTCAGTGGAAACCATGCTGCAGCCCTCGTTAAGGAGGGCAGCGTGTCCCGGGCTCATGTTGAGAAACCAGGCTGGGAGGTGACGTTAGCAGGTGGTCTCACTTGGTTGCCCTAAACTCTCCCAGAATCTGAGACCATTTTCCCAGGGACTGTCCAGGAAGGTACCAGCTCTTCACAAGCCCCAAGGTCTAAAAGGGACTGTACATAGTATTTATATATATATATATATATATATATATATATATATATACATACATACACACACACACACACACATATAGTATTTGTTTATTTAAAAGAGAGAGAGGAAGGAGAGCTCCTGACCCCTAGTTTACCCCTCTCAAATACCCATAATAGTTGGGGTTGGGCAGGACCAAAACCAGGAAAGTCAATCCACATCTCCCATGTGGATAGTAGGAACCCAGTCTCTTGAACCATCACCTGCTGCCCCCAGGGTCAACTTTAGCAGGAAGTTGGAATAAGGAGCCAGAGCCAGGTATCAAACCCAGGACTTTGATATGAGATGCAGGCATCTTGATGTCTAGGCTAAATGCTTACCTCCAGAAATTCTATTTTGAAACAAAACACTGACTCCTCTTTGCATAAAGCATGGGTAACTATGGGAGTCTGGAACACTCTGGGGAGTGTACTGCCTGCCATAACCTAAAAGCAGCTTTTTCACCAAGGGATTCCCTCCCATGGGGGTGTGTGTTTACCTGGCCGATGCTGGCACACCACCCTTTCTGGGCACATACCTGTCTGGCTAGAAGCCCTTGGGGTGACTGTAGAACTCCCCTCTGCTAGGAGAGGTGGGTCCCGAGTCTCTGTGGGCCGTGCCCGTGAAGTTTCCTCTGTTATACTCTGCCATGTCGGCTGCAATGCCTCTCAGGGAGCAAGGTCTGCTCTTCAGCCAGCTATGGCTGAAGCTCCTTGCCTGATTCTTAGTCCGGGATGGTTTCTCAGAACCCATGAATCCTAACACTTGTATGCAGAATTCTGTGCACTTGTTCGTTTGTCTAGAGAAAGTTTACTTGATTTTTTTCTAAGGGGTCTTAGAAAAAAGTCTGAGAACCCCTAACCTGGAGATTAACATGGTCAGCAGCAAAGCTTTTTAGCAGAATTTCTTTCCCTGTGGCACAAAAGCAGGAAGATATTCTTTCATCCTAAGAGCATTCGGAGAACTAAGCCTCGTAGGGTGGGCATTGTAGTGCAGCAAGTGAAGTGATGGCTTGGGACACCCATGTGTCCCATTTTAGAGTGCCAGTTTGAGACCCAGCTACTCAATGGAGTCTCTGGCTCCTAGGTTATTTATAAAATATGACCCATCTTATTTTCTGCTTGCTGTAAATTAAGCAAACATGCTATAGTAAAAACAAATGAAGAAAAAATGAAATCATGTTTATTTCCTAAGATCCCAGTGGTTCTGTTCTGAAATCAGGCCACCCCGAAAGTGTGTGACCTTGGGGAGTTCCCAGCCTCTCAGCTTCCGTGCCTTCATCCATAAAGTAGAGGATGAAACGGGTCTTAATTCATTCGGGCGTTTGAAGATGAAAAGCAAGGACTGTATAAAACGCTAACATGACTGTCACTATTGTATTCTCCCTTTGATCCACTGCTGTCTCATTTGATCTGCAGGTGGCAGCCTTGGCTATTGCAAGTGGTAATGGCCTGTTACTCAAAGGAGGGAAGGAAGCTTCACACAGCAACCGGATTCTTCACCTCCTCACCCAGGAAGCCCTTTCCATCCATGGAGTCAAGGAGGCCGTCCAGCTGGTAGGTTCCTGAGGATGAGCCAGGTCAGGCCCAGATGGGCCAGGTCAGGTCTTGAGGAGTTGGAAGCAAAGCTTAGGCCCCCTGTGGCCACAGTGCGTCAGCAGGAAGGCATGACCGGAGTGGTGGCAGATCCTTTGTGCTGCAGGTGTTCAGCCATTCTGCAGAGCCAGGTGGGTGTCCAGGCTATGCCCTGGCACTGCCAACTCTCAAGAGTGTCAGGGAGACCTGCCTGCTTTGGGTCACAGGGCAGCAGCAGCAGCAGAGCTACAGTGTGAGGCCTGGGTTCTTCTCAAGGGCAGAACGATTAAGCATGAATAGGATGAAATGAACTTTCTGAACGTTTGTTCTAAACTGTCATTCAGGATGTTAAGTATGAGACCATGCTATTCTCTCTATTGTCACTGTTCTGTCCATTGTCTCATTCTCAATCGTGAAATGAAGTTTGACAGTAACAGCTATGGTTTATTGAGTAACTTCTATGTCCAAGGTCTCTTTCTCCTATTATCTCATTTTCTGTATCAGAAAAAAATAAAGGTAAAATAATTCACGTAGTCAAATAGTGTGTTGAGATATGCACCTAAGGCAGTCCAGACCTTACCTTGAGGCCCACTTGTCCAGAGTCCATTGGCTGCTGGCAGAATGTTTGCAAACCTGCTGCATTATGTGCTCAAAGATTAAAACCTTACACTCTGAACCCCACGGACACCTGCGTTCCGTGATCCCTGTGTGTGCTCTGTAGTGCCCTCATCTTCCTCAGATAGCATCGCGTACCTCCTTGGATTTGTAAAATGATCTGCCCTGTGTTATGGCTGCAAGGATCCCCATCGTGCCTCCCCTGTTCTCTGAGCTCCTTGAAGGCGGGCACTGTGCTCTGCCTGGCACCAAGTGTGTGGTGCCTGGTGAGCGTTGGCTGGGTGACCTTCTGATTCCCATGACCAGTCACTTCATCTTGTTTTTGGAGTGAGCTTCACTGTGCCCAGTTTTCTTATTGGGCTGTGCAGCCATTTCCCTGCAGAGGGGGAGGGACTGCCTGACTTTGTATGCAGAGAGATGCCATCTGCACCTCTTCATTCCCCCCCACCCGGCCTGCAGGTGAACACGAGAGAGGAAGTGGAAGACCTGTGCCGCCTGGACAAAATGATAGACCTGATCATTCCACGCGGCTCTTCCCAGCTGGTCAGAGACATCCAGAAGGCTGCCAAGGGCATTCCGGTGATGGGGCACAGTGAAGGGATCTGCCACATGTATGTGGACGCAGAGGCCAGTGTGGATAAGGTCACCAGACTGGGTGAGCTGTCTGGCGAGGGTGGAGGATTCCTAAAGCCGCTGTGGCCCAGGATCCTGCAGGAGAAGTAAGTCTCTGCTCTTCTTTCTCAGTGAGGGACTCTAAGTGTGAATACCCAGCTGCCTGCAATGCCTTGGAGACCCTGCTCATCCACCGTGACCTGCTGCGGACTCCGCTGTTTGACCAGATCATTGATATGCTGAGAGTGGAGCAGGTAAGGCGTTCAGCCCTGCGCCAGTACACCAGGAGCCGCTGCCGCTCCCTTTAAGACAACGTAGGAAACAAGGTTTCTGTGCATCTGCTGTGTACCAAGTGCTGTGCCTAGTCCAGAGGTGAGGAAAGCATGACTTCCCCTGCCCTCTGACGGCATATGGTACACGGAGCTTTCTTCCAGAGTGGAGTGTGGAGTACACACATACCAGGCCTCAGAGGGAACATGGAGCACGTGCAGCGTGCTGAGTGGACTGTTGCTTGCAACCTTCTATTCAGGCCATAAAGTTGAAAGCTTATGTTCCCAAACACACATTTGTTTTAGATTTTATTTGAATAATTTGTGCAGAAATGTTTTCAACCCAAAATGTATATGCATTCACGCCCCCCTCAAAAAAACCCCTTTATTTACCAATATTCATGTACTTAATACAGTGATACTGGGGAGTCGATTTGCACAGTCGATCTGTGCACAGATGCATTTTAATAAAGCTTCAGCATCTGATGTCAGGGCACCCTTTCAGTATAAACTAGCACAACTAGTCAGGTACCCACTGGCCCTGGTTGCTCTGACCCTAAGCATGGAAGGCTGCAGTCAGCTTGAACATCTGGCATGATCCCAGTGAGAGCCTGCAAGAATTGTGCTGAAAAATAAAAATGAGGGGCTGTCTTTGTGGCATGGTGGCTCAAGCTTGCACATTGGCATTCCTTATCGGAGCACTGATTCAATTCCCAGCTGCTCTGCTTCCAATCCAGCTTCCTGCTAATGCATCTGGGAAGGCAGCAGAAGACGGCCAACTGCTTGGGCCCCTGCCACCCACGTGGGAGACCAGCGTGGAGTTCTTGACCCAGCCCTGGCTATTGTGGCCATTTGGGGAGTGAACCAGTGGATGGAAAATCTCTGTCTCACTCTGCCTTTCAAGTCAATCAATCAGTAAGCAAGGAAGGAAGGTTAAGGAGTTGGAGGGCATGCACATTTGTGTCCAGGGCCTGACTGCACATCCGTGACCTATTTGCTTAGTTACCTGTGTGTGTGTTCTCCACACTGAACTGGACTAGACGAGCAGAGCTCTCCTTCAGCTGGACTGAACCCTACAGTATCCTCAGTCATCCAGATGAGGATTGCTGTGCAGTCCCTCAGAGCACAGTGAGTCCATGTGCACCCCCTGTAGCTCCTTGTGTGGCAGTGAGAAAACCCAGCAGGGGGACTTGCACAGGGATGGGGTTCCGGTTCCTGAGGACCATGGTTGCACACCAGTCCTGGAGGCAGTGGAGTACCAACTAGGAAACCAGGACAGAACTGCTGGAGCAATGAGGGTGAGATAGGCACCACTCATTGTAACTTGAGCCTCCCTGGGCTGTGGTTCACAGGCTTACGCCAGACTGTGCAGGCTCGTACCGGGTCGTGCAGGCTCATCTCACTGGTCCCTGAGCTTGTTCATTTCTCTTATTTTCATGTGGACTTCCTCCATTCAGGTGAAGATTCACGCAGGCCCCAAGTTTGCATCCTATCTGACCTTCAGCCCCTCGGAAGTCAAGTCACTCCGAACTGAGTATGGGGACCTGGAATTGTGCATTGAAGTGGTAGACAGTGTCCAGGAAGCCATTGACCACATCCACAAGTATGGCAGCTCCCACACGGATGTCATCGTCACAGAAAACGGTCAGTGTGCAGATGCCTCTAGCAAACGGTGTCTGCTCTCTTTGCTCTGATCTCTAGGTGGTTCCCAACCCCCCAGGCCTGCAGGAAAACTGACACTCAGGAATGAACTGACACTCAGGCCTAGCATCACCTTCATCGGCTGCTTGGCCCAGTGCTCTCATGGCTGTTAGCTCACTACATTGTCACAGGAGGCAGCAGGACAGGGTGACCAGCACCACTTGCAAGATGACTTAGCCTGTGTCACAGGCATTGTCATCCATGCAGGAACCGTACTGAGCAGTTGAAGTTAACCTGTTTTACCACCAAGGAAACCACGGCCCAGGGGTTAAGGGCAGAACCAATTCTGCACATTCATCTGCTTGCTCCCCAGGGAGTGTACTGAGAGACACTCCTTAGTGTCAGGGCCCCGAGGCCCAGTGCTGAGGGAAGTATGCCCTGCTTGACGGATTTAGCCTCCGTTTGTTTTGGAATCACAACAGCCAGTGGGGACTGAAGCTCACTGTGCTCGAGGACGCGTGCTGCACAGGTGCTAGCTCATTTCTTCTTAATCCTATGAGCCAGGTTTAAGTCATCAGGCCCTGTTCACGCAGGTACAGAGGTTCAGGCAGCTCATCACGCAGCTAGTGGGCGTGGAGTTGGAGTTGCAGCTCGGGCCTGGGCAGTCTGGCCCCAGAGCCTGTAAAACAGGAGTGCAGGTGGCTCCCCCAGCACTGGGGCACACCCTGCCTGAGAGAGCCCCATGCCCAGTCTTTGACACTGATGGACCCAGTTAGCCTTTGTCCTCTTCCTATCTATCACCAACCTTCGTGCTTAATCTGTGAGGGGAGCTTGTGGGAGGCTCCAGAGGGGTCCAGACCTTGCCCAGCTCTGAGTGACTGGAGGCAGGGGTGTTCTCCAGGGGTCATCCTAACCCAGTTTCTCTTTCACCCTGCAGAGAAAACAGCAGAGTTCTTCCTCCAGCACGTAGATAGTGCCTGTGTGTTCTGGAACGCCAGCACCCGTTTCTCCGATGGCTACCGCTTTGGACTAGGTAAGAACGGCTGGTCAGGGGAGAAGGGAACCCCTGTGTGGTCCAGGGAGCATAGTGAGGTAGAGGAGACCCTCCTTTTTACCCTCACATGCTTGGTCAAGATAAGTGGAGGTTATCTGAGCTACCTACCATGAGGCAGCTGTTCCGCGTGCATTTCCATGGAGGAGACTGAGATGCAGACAGGGAAGGAACTTGCTGAAGTCACACAGCTGCCTTTCAGTCCGGGACTTACGCACCTCCGGTGCCAGGGTTGCTCCCACTGCGGTATGGGCAGACACACGGTGTAACAGGTGCACTTGCCCAGGTCCCCAGGAGCTCTGCTCCTGCAGACTTAGTCCTTCAGAGCCACAGCCAGGTTGCCTCAGGGTACGAACTCCCCATGAGAGAGGACAGAAAGTCCTAAGTACCAGCATGGGAGCCAGCGTTGTGGTGTAGAGGGTAAAGCCACCGCCTTCAATGCTGACATCCCATAAAGGTGCCAGTTCGAGTCCTGGCTGCTCCTCTTCCAACCCAGCTCCCTGCTAATGGCCTGGGAAAAGCAGCAGAAGATAGCTGTAGTGCTTGGCCGCTGCTATCCATGTAGAAGAACCTGGAAGGAGAGAGAGAGAGAGAGAATCTTCCATCCGCTGGTTCACTCCACAAATCCCCAGAGCAGCCAGAAGCTAGTCCAGAGCCAGGCCAGGCCAAAGCCAGGAGCTGGGAACTCCAACACGTTCTCCCACATGGGTGTCAGGGACCAATCCCCTGAGCCATCGTCTCCTGCCTCCCTGGATGCGTTAGCAGGAAGCTGGGTGAAAACTGGAATAGCTGGACTCAAATAATCACTTCAGATGGGCTGCAGGCGTCTCCGTGGCAGCTCAGCCCGCTGTGCCAGAACACCTACCCCACAGCATACTTCAAGTGCTGAGGTGCCCATTGTGAAGTGAAAATCTAGGATGGAAGAAGAGCAAAGCCCAAACCATAGCTGAGTTAAATTCCTGGGAAACGCGTTAATGACAGAAACAGATGCGTATTTCCTAGGTTTTTGGTGCCATGCTAAGTGCATCACATGCATCGTCTCAGTTCTATAATATGGATTCTATGATTGTCCTCATTTTCCAGATTGGAGAAAAAAAAATGAAGCACGAGAGGTTAGATTAGGTATTGTGTCCAGAATCCCATTGTTTCTTCCCTCTTGAGCCAGAATTTGGACCTGGTAGCCTCACAGCCCTTACCAGCCACCACGTGTGTGCCCTCGGGCCTGGCGCTTGCTCCTCTCTCTGGTTGTAGCACCTCTCACCTGGTCCACCCAGGCCAGCTGCTTGTCACAAGTGTTCAGGTTGCAGCCAGCAGGTACCTCCCAGGGAGGCTTCGCCTGATCACCCTGCCCAGCATGTTCTCCAGCCCCCATGCAGCGTCTGTCACCTGCCCCTTCCCTGCACTCAGGCACCACCTGAGACTGTTCGCTTGCCTGTGCGCTGGCTGGCTGACCCCCTGGAATATCAGGTCCATGAAAGAGAATGCTGTACCTCCTGGACACCACCATATCCCCAGGACCCAGCACAGTACCTGGTACGTGGTGCACACTCAGTACAGCTGTGATGGGTCAGGGGACCCTGCCTCCACCCTGGGTCTGAGCCAGGAGCAAGAGGAAAGGGAAATGAGCAGTTAACCCTTTCCTGTCTTGTGAGCGCCCGTGTGCTGGGCCTTCTGCAGGTACTAAGAACACGTTCCTGGCTTCTAGAATTTGAAGAGTCTTTGAGGAGTTGAAACCTTTATACCAAACATTGTTGCACACTTCAGACATGCCAAAACGTCAAGACACGGCACACAGTCAGCCAGAGACAGCACTTCCAGCACTGTCGGAAATGCACTGGGGGTGACACAGAGAGCAGAGGCGGCTTGGGGGTTGTGTTATGGGAGTTGTCGTGAATGTGGTGACAACAGAGCCTCCTTCCAAGCACAGCAGGACTGGAGCTGGTCTGGGGAGGAGGGGTCAGGGCAGGGGAGAGGGTAGCAGCAGGGGAAGGGGAGGCCGAGTGGGTGTGGCAGGTGGGCGGGGAGCAGCGGCTGGGAAGAGCTGCATCTCTACTGTTGCTGTTTGGCAGGAGCTGAAGTGGGAATCAGCACATCGCGGATCCATGCCCGGGGCCCAGTAGGGCTCGAGGGACTGCTCACCACCAAGTGGCTGCTACGAGGGCAGGACCACGTGGTCTCCGACTTCTCAGAGCACGGAACTCTGAAATACCTTCACGAGAACCTCCCTGTTCCTCAGCGAAACACCAACTGACGCGAGCCAGGAGAACCCAGCAGTGTTCCCGGTGGACAGCGCACTTGTGGTAGCATCTCAGGGGACAAGTCGCGTCCTGACTCCCAGCTCCTGCAAGGGCCCGCCTGTGGGAAACCGCGCTGCCTCCGTGCTGTGGGCTCCAGTTGGCAATACCAGTCTCGGCTGACACGCGTATTCCAGCTGCCCGCCCCACCTCCCCCCTTTTTTTCCCTTTGGAAATACTTCCTACGGATTGGGACTTGGCTTTGCCCAGCCCGGTTCCTTTGATGATAGAAACAGAGGGGTGGAATTGCCCCGCATAAAAGGCGAAGGAAAATCATGGCTGCTAGTTATCGCCTCGCCTTGGTGAGGCAAAGGCTCCCTGGTGTTCAGTTCGGTGGTAGCAGAGCCAGCCTCTCCTAAGAAGTCCTCCCTCATTTCACTTCCTTTCCTTTCACATGCAAGTCGTCCCCACATGGGAAGAGTGTAGAAAAGGGGCATCTCTGCTCTTAGCGTCCCCCTCAGAAACACTCACGAAAGCAGCTGCAGGCTGCCTCGTGTCCGTGTCCGCGGGGAGATGCGTGCTTCTGTTTACGCAGAGGAAGCAGCGCCCGGATGCCCGCAGCTCTCCCGCTGCGAGGGACGCGCCTGGACCCTGAGCAGCGGCGCCCAGGAGCCGCGCGTCTCGGAACGTTCCCCACTGAGAGCCGCAGCCAGGAGGAGCAGCATTTTTGTATGAATTATTTTGTCAATCTGTTCTTTTCCTCCAAAACAGAAATTTGAGGATTATTTTAATACTTTGGATTCCTCCCCCCTCCCTTTTTGGAGAAATAAAATTCTTAGGAAAAGCCTGCGTGCGTGGTTGAAGTTTTCTCCCTTATCTGCCGTGCTGCTTTTCTTTCCCTCTCGTGTGACCCTCCTGCCCCCACTTTCAGGGGTGGCCTGTTCTCCAGAAGCTGGCTGGGAGACAAGCCATCTGTCTCAGCGCTAACCCCCATGGGAGGGACTCGTGCTGGGAGAGAGGAAAGTAGTACGTGAAACCCCAGAGCTTCCAGACCGGGAGCGTGGTGATGGCCCCAGGCTGGTGCATGTGTGTGACACGAGCACGCTGTCTCCATGTCGTGTGCCAAAGCATCCACCCAGCTGCACAGAGCCCTGGCCACCGTTCCCAGATTGGGCATGTAAATAGCTCCGTTCTCCCAGCTGCCCTGCCAGTCTTGTTGCCTAAGGATCACCTGACAGCTCTACACCGCACCTCTTTCCCCTCCACCGAACCTATCCTTAGGGTCCCTGGTGCCCAGCAGGCTGCAGTTGAATGAGTTCTGTCTGCTGGGGGCCTTCCTGAAGAAATAACCACTTCCCACTTCTTTTTATGCTCCGAGGATGTCTTATGGGCCCCAGGATGCAAGGTGTCCTGTGGAACCTTGTTCCAAGGCTGTCCCCAGACTCTGCCTCTTATCCAGACCCTTACATGGAAGAGCAAGCCACCGTGCCTGCCCTGTCCTCTGAACAAGGATTCTGGCATAGCTTGCCTGAAAAGGCAATAAACAAAGTCATGCTGAGACTGTATCGCAAGTGCCACAATAAGCTCGCAACAGCAACAAGTGCCCCGGGCAGGAGTCTAAAATAGAAAGTGACCCAACAGAGCCAGAGCCCTTGGAGAGAAGAGGCCATGGAGCAGGCAGGCCTGGAGTTCGGCCCTGAGAGATGTGTCCTACGAGTAACCAGTGGGCCGAGCATCCAGGCAAGAGGCTGGTGCAAGCAGACACCCGGAGGTGGAGATGAAACCAACGAGTTTGGGGAGCAGTGAATATTCCAGTTTGGGGCAGAAGGTTCATGTGGCTAAACATGAAGGTGTTACGTTGTAGACAGCTGGTGTTGGTGTAATCCCTGCTGGAGACACAGTTCTTAAGGCATGGGACTGACCTGGGAAATACAGGTAAAGCTTAGTTACCCACCAAGGCCAGTTTCCTGTATGCAGAAACCTTGGCTTTAGACAGAATCTACAGGGAGCGTGGGCCACCCATGTTCTTGGCTTTTTCTACAGAAGTGATGCAATCCCTACACAGGAGCCAGGATGCAGCCACAGTCCCATTCATCCCCCTGCCTTGGGCAGTCTGGTAACGCTCACTGATTGTCCTGGCTCCAGAGGTGGCCACAGCTCTGGCACAAAGCAAGCACTTAGTAGGGGTGAGGTGGTCTGCTGTGAGTCTTCAGTTGCCACTGTAGCCTTGACTGTGTTCTACGAGAAACCAGAAGTGTCTGCTGGTAACTTGAGGCAGTGTTGGGGAGCCAGATTTTCTGGTCACCAGAAGCCCAGCCTTGCTCTGCGCATGAGCAGTGAGAACAGCCAAGTCTGATCACACATTTAAGCGCCTGGGTTTTGGGAGTGGCTGCTGTTGAGAAGTGGTTGCAGCAGCAACAGAGAACCTACTCTGAGCCCAAGAAAGAGAAGGTGCGGGGCTGGCACTGTGGCGTAGCAAGTAAAGACGCCACCTGCAGTGCAGGCATCCCATATGGGGGCCGGTTAGAGTCCCAGCTGCTCCACTTCCAATCCAGCTCTCTGCTGCAGAAGAGGATGGCCCAAGTCCTTGGGTCCCTGCACCCACGTGGGAAACCTGGAAGAAGCTCTTGGCTCCTGGCTTTGGATCGGCGCAGCTCGGGTCATTGTGGCCAATTGGGGAATGAACCAGTGGATGGAAGATATCTCTATCTCTCTCTCCCTCTCTCTGCCTTTTGTTCTCTCTCTATGTAACTCTGACTTTCAAATAAATAAGTAAATCTTAAAAAAAAAAAAAAAAAGCTGCATCCAGGTGAATGGCGTCACCTGCCTAGAAGAAGAGAGATGCTGCTGGGGGGAGGGGCTGCCAGGATGGGACCCAGCAAGAAACTGGATTTCCAAACACTTACCCACAGGCACTACTACGGTATAGTATAAAACATATGGAGTGTGTGTGCTCTTCTGAATCGGATTTTTGTATTTAAATCTCCAAGCAAACACAAAGATTTTGTATATTTGGACATAGTCATCTGGAAATCTTGTCTGGCAGCGGTTTTAAATCTAATAAAATGCCTTTTCTTTCTCAGGGGCAGGTGCTGTTGATGTCATTATTACTCAAATCTGTCTCAGGTGTACATGGAACAGAATATTCTGGGTGGCGATTGCTGCCCTGTTAGGAACAGAAGCCAGGACAGCAGCAATCTCTCTTTTTTTTTTTTTTTTTTTTTTTGACAGGCAGAGTGGACAGTGAGAGAGAGAGAGACAGAGAGAAAGGTCTTCCTTTGCCGTTGTTTCACCCTCCAATGGCGGCTGTGGCCGGTGCGCTGCAGCCGGCACACCGCGCTGATCCGAAGGCAGGAGCCAGGTGCTTCTCCTGGTCTCCCATGCGGTGCAGGGCCCAAGGACTTGGGCCATCCTCCACTGCACTCCCGGGCCACAGCAGAGAGCTGGCCTGGAAGAGGAGCAACCGGGACAGAATCCGGCGCCCTGACCAGGACTAGAACCCGGTGTGCCGGCACCGCAGGTGGAGGATTAGCCTATTGAGCCATGGTGCCGGCCAGCAGAAATCTCAAGAAATGTTTTCAGGTGCAAATAACAGAAACCACAGCTTAAACTAGTTTGAACAAAGGGGAGAGTGTGCAGTATCTGCCTGCGTGACTGAGAAGTCCAAACAAAGGTACAGTCCAGGCCAGTCCTAACCAGGGCTGCGGCTCTGTTTCACTGTCCGTCTCCAACTCAGTGGTTCTCAAACTTCAGAATCTTCAGAGTCATTCAGAGCTTATCCACACAGACTGCTGATTCCACAGATCGGGGGGTGAGGGCTCAGAATTTTCATTTCTTTTTGTTTTCTTTGGTGGCAAATAGGATTTATTATTGTTTATTTGATTAAACAGACCTCAGAATAGTGGAAGCTCTCATGAGTGAAGGGCCTGCCACTTGTTCAGGGGAGCCAGGGATGTGTTTGACCCCATGCCCATCTGGGATGAGCCACTTCTCAGCCACCATGTCTTCAAAGTCGTCCCCTTTAAACTTGGTAAAGCCTCACTTCGAGCTGGATCTTCTGGCAACCAGACAACTTGAACTTGGCCTTACACAGGGCCTCAGTCACGCGCTCCTTGTTCTGCAGCTTGGGTGAGGATGAACATGATGACCTGGCCAATGTGAATGCTGGCCGCTGCACCCTGTGGCTTTCCAAGGGCACCCTGCCTCACTGTCTGGAGTCCAGATTAGGAAAAGCATTAGGTCAGAGGCAGGAATGTCTACTCGGAATGGCTGTCTGTGAGGTCCCTTAGGACAACCCTGGATATCTGCTAACTTGAGCCCAGCCGCATTGTGAGTGGGTTGTGGAGTGAGGTCAGAAAACTGTTTCCTGCTTCCCGCATCGAACAAAAATCTTACATTCCACTCTTAGGAAATTGGCCTGGATCAGTCCCTGTCGTTAACATAGGTGAGGAATTGAGCTGCATGCCACAAGAAAACCCAAACAGCTAGGACTTGAACGTGATAGGAGTTAGTTTTTCTCTAGTATAAAAAGAGGTGTAGAGGACGGCAGCCCAAGACTGTGGGGAGGGCTCCCTGGTGGCATCAGGCACTCGGGCTGCTTTTGGTTTCTGCTGTTCCTTCCTAGGGTGACGCCCTTGTCCAAGTGCGCCTGGCATTCCAACCACTGGGACTGAGGTCTGGGCAGCAGGATGGAGGAAGAATCGCAGGCAACAGTACAGGCCAGCTGCCCCCTGCTAAGGGACATTCCAATGGCTTGACTAGAACTGGCTCGTGGCCTCCCTATCTGCAAGGCTTCTGGAGAGTGTAACTCTTAACTGAGCTCGTTGCAGGGCTGGGAAAATAGGGCTTCTCTTGGTGAGAGAGAAGGGAAATTGGGTAGAGAAGGAAGATGGTCCTAATTGATTGGCGGAGTTGAGTGTGGAATCCATTCACCGCTGCACATGAACGTGGGAAGCAGCAGAGGCCAGGGAGGTAGCCACAGCGCCCAGGACACTCGTGGAGAGGAAGTGGCAGGGGAGGTGACCACACACTGGAGGCTCACGCCGCCACCTGCAGCCCACCATGATAGAGGGAGCACGAAGCTGGCACAGAATTTAGTTCCCAGCTCTGCCACTGACAAGTCCTTGAACATTTGTGCCTGAATTTCCCCATCCTACCTGGGTCAGCTTTCCATTTAGATGGGGGGAGGGCGGACGGGGAGTATCCATCACTAAATTGCAAATTAGCTGAACAAGTTGTTTTTCCTGTCTGACATCACAGCTGCCCAAGCCTTGGGTGGACGTTTATATACACACATACAGGCTAACTGCCAGATCTGTGGGCCTCAGTCTTCTGCAAACTGTGGTCCAAGCATCATTGTAGCAAAATGAGTGGAGGTGGGCACGAGAGATGAGATGAGATGCCCGGATCTCCTGAGCCAAGATGTCTAGGGGTAAGGCAGGAATGGGAGTTGTTAACAAGTCCCTTGTGTGATTAGTGTTTGCCAGTTACTCCTAATAACTCTCTAAAGAGTGGATTTTTCTTAGAAGACCTGGTTATTCCCTTGTGCAGATGCACAGGTATTATACTGCAGGTTTGGTGGTAGAAAGCTAAATTGCTATAGGAGATGTGGAGAAAAGACAAAATCTCTGACAGTTCTGGAGAGGAAAGAGTGAGTTGTAGGCATTGCTGCTATGCCCACATAGGGGTGCGGACTGAAGAACAGGAAATTAGGCTGCAGAATGCTTAACCACCAATGTGTGAGGGAAGTTGCCTGCTTGGAATCTGATGGCCCAGTGGGGGTCGTTATTGTCTGAATGTACCCAGGACTCAAATCTGGGACTTGATCTTGGGCTTCCTGGTTGCCAGACCATGAGCAATACACTTCTGTTGTTTAAATCCCCTCACCTATGATGTTTTGTTAGAGCATCCCGGACAGACTGAGACAGGGGTGACTGTCTTGGAGGCGCTCGCGTTTTAGAAAAGGAGTCTTGTTACTCCTAAGAACTTGCCAGAGTGACGCAGTGGACAGAACGTGCACTTGACCTGCATTACTGCTCTAAATTATGCGAACTTAGCAGAAATGAGCTTTGTTCCTTCTTTGGAAGCAATAGTCAACTAATACCTACCTTAAAGGGCTGTGATCAGGAAAGATTAGGTAATGGTTTGGTACCTGGCTCATGAGAAGCACCAGCAGTGTAGCCGCAATGAGCTACACCGGTATGTCTGCCTTTGCTCAGACATCCACTGAGCCCAGCTGGGAGCAACACGCACAGGTGCTCACTGAGTGCATATGGAAGCAGACTTCTTAGGCAGTCACAGAGGGAGAGATCCGCGGACCATTAGGGACTGCGGTAGGAGGCTGCCAGCCTAACATGATCATATGCGTCCCAGAGCCCAGCTTACTTCCAGACAATTGAGGAGTGTCCAGTTCTTGTCCAGTTGAGAAAGTGCCCCGTGGAGTCTCTTGCAGTAGAAGGTGGGTTAAATGTTACCATGTCTTTTCTATTAGAGTTCCTGGCAAAAATCCATGAACAACTTTATGATTATTCTTTTAAAAAAATATTTATTTATTTACTTGAAAGTCAGAGTTACTCAGAGAAGGAGAGACAGAGACAGAGAGAGATGTCTTCCACCCACTGGTTCACTCCCTAATGGGCCGCAACAGCCAGAGCTGAGCTGATCCAAAGCCAAGAGCCAGGAGCTTCTTCTAGGTCTCCCACGTGGGTAGAGGGGCCCAAGGACTTGGGCCATCAACTTCCACTGCTTTCCCAGGCCACAGCAGAGATCTGGATGGGAAGTGGAGCTGCCAGGACACGAACTGGTACCCACATGTGATGCCGGCACTGCAGGCAGCAGCTTTACCCACTACACCACAGCGGCCCCTATGATTACTCTTAAGGGCATCACATTTAAGTTAGCAGAACTTTGCCCTTCTTGACCGTGAGGTTGAAGCTTCACTTGGTGTTCAGTGAGACCTACAAGATGGCAGGTGCTGGAAAGAAGAGAAAATCCCCCAGCCCCATGGTCCAAATCTTAACCTGTTTGACAATTGCTGCTCTAGCAACCAAGACAATTCTTCTCCCAAACTCCCAGGCCTTACCGCCCATTTTACCCCCAATCCTAGGAGAAGCCCTTTGGCCAACAGGAAGACACCAAATTACATAGGTAAGTTTCTCCTGCTGGATGGGAGGAGCATTGGCCATGAACTAGGGGAAGCAACCAGGTCTACTCCATCTGGCCCCAGGATTCCTGAACACTAGAGGGCAGTCTGGCCCCATGGACCTAAGGACGCCCGTCTGCCCTTCCTGCAGGATGACAGGACCCTCCCTTCCTCCCTGCCAACCCCAACCTCACTCCACCCTGCTTCACATAGCTCTTCTGGATGTGAGGTGCTGGCACCTGAGTGACCCAGAGACCCATTTACCTTGAGAGTAAGAACACCGACTTGTTAATTAAGAGGCAGAATCGGGATTGGACCTTGATGCAGTACCTACTAGGTGTTTGATCTTGGCAAAGTGCCTCAACTTCTCTGAACTTTGATACTTATCCTTAAATAAGCTTGATGAGAGTATGTGTGCAGCACTCAGCGTAATAGCCAGCACATGGCAAATCCTCAATAACTATTAGCTGCGATTCTTCATGGTTCTAAGGACTAGCTCTATCCTAGTTCTGGGCATTGTTCATTTGGTTAAAGTCTAAGAATCCCTTACTGGGAAATAAGGTGAGGGTATCCTTAGGAAATAGCTGCAGTACACCAGACACCATAGTAAAGCCTTGTATATGATGCCTCACTAACCTGAGGGAGGGAGTTATTATCCCTGTTTTATAAAGTACAGAAACTGGGGATCAGAGAGGTTGAGTCAATCACCCTAGGTTACACAGAACATGGCAGGGGAGTTTGGATACAAGTCCTAAGCAGTGGGGCTTCAAAGATCTTTTTTATTTATTTTTTAAAAGATTTATTTTATTTATTTGAAAGTCCGAGTTACAGAGAGAGAGAGAGAGAAAGAGAGAGAGAAAGAGAGAGAGAGAGAGAGAGAGAAAGTCTTCCTTCCACTGGTTCACTCCCCAAATGGCCACAATGGCCGGAGCTGAGCTGATCCGAAGCCAGGAATTTTTACCAGGTCTCCTACGTGGATGCAGGGCCCAAGGACTTGGGCCATTCTCTGTTGCTTTCCCAGGTGCATTAGAAGGGAGCTGGATCAGAAGTAGGGCATCCAGGACTAGAACTATGCCCATTTGGGATTCCAGCATGACAGGCCAGAGCTTTAACCCACAGCACTGCAGCACCGGCCTTAAGGCTTCAAAGCTCTTAGTCACCATGAGGGGCTGTAGCAGTAGTGTTTTCCTAGAAGCTTCCTCTACTACAGCCCAAAGGCGAGCTGTAAGGCTGAAGAAGGGGGTTGCCATAGCTACCAGCTGGACCCCTTTTCAAGTAACGAGATCCTCTGCTCCAGTTTTGCAAGGAGAGCTGCTTGTCTGGAAAGCTCCTGAACACCTGCACCTGGAGGGAGCCGGCTGTGCCTTAATTATTCAGAGCCTCTCCAGACACTTGATATAATGAGCAGGTGTGTGTGACTCTGCCTTCCCCTGACATGCCTTTACTTACCCCATACACTGTTGTCCGTGAGGAAACGGAACCTCACCCTTCTGGAGATACATGTCTGCCTTCTTCATTCCCCATCCCCGTCTATTGGTAACAAGTGGACCATAGACCTTGAAAATGTACAAATCATGCTGAGTTGAAATGGGTGGTGTAACTGGGACTCTAACCAGCAAACAGATAGATCACCTTTTTCTACTCATCTACATTTCCTTTTCTTGTATCCTAAACTCCTAATAGTACAAGTCAAACCCAAAGACTAAATTTGCAAGATAAACAAAAGAGTTGACAAAACATTTGTACTACAGATTTAAATTATGTGAAAGGAGAAAAAACTAGGCTTAGGGAAAAAACTGTGCTGGCGTTGTGGTGTGGGGGGTTAAGCCATTGCTTGGAACACCAGCGTCCAGCGTCCCATATCAGAGCTCCAGATGGAATCCTGGCTACTCCACTTCTGATCAGTTCCTTGCTAATGGGCCTGGGAATGCAGCGGATGATGGCCCAAGTAATTGGGTCCCTGCCACCACTGTGGAAGACCCAGATGGAATTCCTGGCTCCTGGCTTTGGCCTGTTCAAGCACTGGCTGCTGCAGACATTTGCGGGATGAAACAGCAGATGGAAGATCTCTCTTGCTCTCTTTCTCTGTTTCACCCTCTCTCTCTGTAACTCTGCCTTTCAAATAAATTGTGAAAAAAGAAAAAGAAAGGAAGGCAAAAGTCTGGAAGGAAATGGGTACATAAAGGTTGTGCTTGGCCTGCGCTGCTCAGGCTACAGTAGCACGTGCAGCAGCCTAACAGCAGGTACTAAGATGTCCAGTGCTCGGGGTCGTGCATTTTCTAGGACCAGTGACCTACTCATGCGTCCTCACCTGAGTGCTCACATATCCCCCACCCCAGATCGTCCATCTCACACTGCTTCTCTCTCACTTCCTGTGGGGGGGGCAATAGGGCAGGGTCTCTGCGCTGCCTGAGTTACCCTGTGAGGCAGACGTCTTCAGGGCTGTCCGTGGTCCTCTCTACTCTGCGACTCTGTGTTCTTATCAGCATGTTTCCTACTGCACCATTTCAATTTTCATATGAAATCAAACTGAATTCCTCGAAACCTAAATATGTGCCTCTTGATAGTGAACTACTTAAAAATAATTAGCCAATGGCCAGTGCCATGGCTCAATAGGCTAATCCTCCGCCTTGCGGCGCCAGCACACCGGGTTCTAGTCCCAGTCGGGGCACCGATCCTGTCCCGGTTGCCCCTCTTCCAGGCCAGCTCTCTGCTGTGGCCAGGGAGTGCAGTGGAGGATGGCCCAAGTCCTTGGGCTCTGCACCCCATGGGAGACCAGGATAAGCACCTGGCTCCTGCCATCGGAACAGCGCGGTGCGCCGGCTGCAGCGCGCTACCACGGCGGCCATTGGAGGGTGAACCAACGGCAAAAGGAAGACCTTTCTCTCTGTCTCTCTCTCACTGTCCACTCTGCCTGTCAAAAAAAAAAAAAACAAAAAACAATACAATTGATATTCTCAAAATTATACATATTTGGTTTGAAAAAGACAAGGAAAATGTATCAAAAACATCAGGAGTGACTTACTGAGCAGTGAGTCTACAAGTGAGTTTTATTTCTCATATTCTTTCTAAGAAAACGTAGAAAAGTTTTTGGGTTTACTACTTTTTTTAAATGCTTCTCTTGTTTTCATATTTCTTCCTATGGGAAATGATTGGTATGATAGTGAAAATAAAATCTGTAATCATTTTTATAACCTAAAGAGAGGCCTATTCTCCACCCAGACCCTCTTTTGTAGATCAAGGCTCAGGGGCTTCTGGGTGACAAAGCCAGGGAGGGGAAGTCCAGACTGGAAGCCAGCCTGCAGCCCTGGAGGGAGATGGTGGCCTTGGCAGAATGATGAGATTGGTGAGCTCTGGGGCCCCTTGCAGCCAGGGACTTGCTCTTTACTGCTGCAATGGTTTCACCCCCTAGCCCACAGCCTGCCCTAGGCCAGAAAATCCTGGAAGCCTCATGTGTCTGCTCCAGAAAGTTCACCGAACTCGAGTTTTCCCTCTCCAGCTCGCAAGTGAGGCTGCATTCCTGACTCTGTGTGTCCAGATTCTGTTTCAGTGCAATTAGATGGTAAATAATTCAAGGGGACGGAAACTGGCAAAGTGGTGTGTGATGTCCAAATAGCTATCTTGTTTACTCTCTGGTGTAAACTTGAGGCTCCTCTGCAAGACAGGAGCCCCGGGAGCAGGTGAAAGATGCAGACACAGGAATCTCTCCTGTTTGCATTCCCTCCCCTCTTCTGAAATTGTTGGAGGGAGCCAATGCCATTTCCCAGGTAGATTGGCTTTGGCAGAAATGCTTGGACGACATCCTAGACCTGAGGTTCTTCCCACGGTGGGCTGGGTGGTCAGAATCCAGAGGCATCCATCCACTTCTCCTAGAGGTGAGAACATGATCCAAAGTTGAGGCCTCAGACATAGCACCATCCCTGCTCTCCCTTCCTTCTGTGCAAGGAGAGGAGATACTTGAACTTGCCTCATCATTCAAGAAGCAGACTTAGTTAAGACTCTTTAAGTTACAGGTAACCTGAGCCCCTCTCCCTTGCTCTGGAAGAAAGGCATGATGCATTATGTGGACACAGGGATGTCTCATGAAGTCCAAGGGCAAAAAACCGATGGAAATGGCCCAGCCTTGCAAGAAACAGGAAATGTGTGGCTCAGGCAACAAACCACAGCGAGAGCAAGTGACTGGGATCAGGGATCCCAGGTAACTGAGTCTCTCTTTTCTGTGTGAGGGCTTCATTTCCTCCTGCTGGAGACTGGCTTCCGCCATGAGCATGCAAGAGAGCCAGGAGAAACTCCCAGACCTATCCTCACAGCTTTGTCACACCTCCCACCTGCTGTGAAATGAAAAATCCCCCTGGTCCCCAGTTTCAGTGCAAGAAAAACTGGTTGGTCTACATGGAGCATCTATCCTCGCCATAGTAGGGGTGCAGAGGAAGGACTATGGTATGAGCTGGTTTAATTCAGTCATATCATACCCACTTGATCTTACCATGATTAAGTATGCATTGCTTCACAATGGGCACACATTCCGAGAAATGCCCCAGTAGTAATTTCATCATTGTTCATGTATCATGGAGTGATGTAACCAGGCAGTACAATACTACGGAACCACTGTCACAGATGTGATCTGCCCACTGAAACATCACATGCAGCATGAGACTGTATTGAAATAGTTGCACTTTCTCTTCTGGATAGGATGTGTTTGTAACAATCCAATGCTGCTGTGGAAAAAAGAGGAAAAATTGGGTATGATACAAAGATCATGTTTTTAAAGACAGTGGAGAGTTGTGGTAGCAATGAGGCCCAGGGAACTAATATTCTGGACAGAAATGAGCCCCTGCTGAATGAGCTAATCATCTCTGGCCATTTTTTTCCCTGGGGGTTTCTGCCAACTCTCAGTATGCAGGCCAAGGACAGAGCTTGGCTCAGGCAGAAGGTCTCTCGGGGGCAAAGAAAAACCAGTATAGTTTGTGATAATCAGTGTGGTCTGGCATAACATTAGAACATAGCCTTGCTCTAAACACATGGCCAGTTTTGCTGAAGTCTAGGATAGGGCAGAAGAGACTGGGCCAGAAGTGTCTAATGGTGGGGGGCATTTTCCCACGGGCTCGCAGCATATAAAGAACAAAGTCCTGTTGGAGGGAAGAGGCCTGCATCAAAGATATCTGTCAAGATATTTGCCAAATTTTGAAACTCTGTGGGGCAAGAGCCCACAGAGCTAAATCCTCATTGAACTCAAGCTCATTAAATATATTTAAAGCAATGAGTTCATAATGGTACCTAAGAAGAAAGTATCATTCATTATCCTTGAAGGATGCCGGGGAATCAGGCTATTACTTTGAAACTGATAAATAAAGGAAAAGCAGCAGCGTTTGTTCTACCTTTCTTTTTCCAACTGTATGTCAGGACAATCAAATAGTTGATGAAAGGACGTTTTTCTTTATAGAAATATTCCAGCTAATAAATGAAGAAGTAATACAGCTCTGAAATGAATGAGCCTATCAATATCTTGCAACTCTTTTTTTTTTTTTTTTTTTTTTGACAGGCAGAGTGGACAGTGAGAGAGAGACAGAGAGAAAGGTCTTCCTTTTGCCGTTGGTTCACCCTCCAATTGCCGCCGCGGTAGCGCGCTGCGGCTGGCGCACCACGCTGTTCCGATGGCAGGAGCCAGGTGCTTCTCCTGGTCTCCCATGGGGTGCAGGACCCAAGGACTCGGGCCATCCTCCACTGCACTCCCTGGCCACAGCAGAGAGCTGGCCTGGAAGAGGAGCAACCGGGACAGGATCGGTGCCCCGACCGGGACTAGAACCCGGTGTGCCAGCGCCGCAAGGCGGAGGATTAGCCTGTTGAGCCACAGCGCTGGCCAATATCTTGCAACTCTTAATGAAATAATGGATCTAGGCAAGCATCATCAATGGCTGCCAACATCACTTAATACCTCCTGAAGGAAAGACAAAAAGCTGCCTGTGAAACCTGCTGGCCAAAGAATAGAAACTAAACTTCATCAAATCTATTGCTCTATCCACAGTTTGCAGGAAATGCAAGTGACCCAGTCTCTTCAACAAGTAAATCATAAGGAGTAGGAAGTTCAGGGGGCAGACTCTAGGTTAAATGAAGCAATATACATATCACCCAATTGCAACAGCTAGATCCTGCTTTAAACAAACTCTTTTCGAAAACCCATTTTTATGGCACAGCTGGGGAAATGTGCACACTGAATTGACCCTAAATGATACTGAAGGATGTATTTTTCATTTTTAGGTGTGACAATATTATGGTTGTGTTTCTATAGTATTTATCTTTTAGAATGATAACTTGAAATATTTGTGGGTGGAATTATATGATGCCTAGGACTTATTTTGAGATAATTTGCAGGGAGAGCTAGGGGTCAGCCAGTGAAGTGGGAGCATAGAAAAGACAGACTGGCCTGGAGGAGGATTCATGGGGCTGGTTGAATGGTGAATGGGAGTTTATTGTATGCTCTTCTATATTTTGTGTGAGCTTTTTTTTTTTCTTTTTTTTTAAAGAAAGAGAGATCTTACACCTCCTACTTTACTCTCCAAATGCCTGCCACAGCCAGGATTGGGCCAGGCCAAAGCAGGGAATCAGGGACCCCATCCAGGTTTTCCACATGGGTGTCAGGGACCCAAGTACTTGAGCCATCACCTGCTTCCTCTCCAGGGTGCACAGTAGCAGGAAGCCAGAAGCAGGAGCAGAGCCAGGACTCAAACCAGGCACTTGGACATGGGATGTGGGCGTCCCAAGTGGTATCTTAATCACCACACCAAGGGCCCACCCTGTGTCTATTTTAAGAATATCGAGCACATGGCTGTCATGTGTGCTAAAGAGGTGCCATGCTGGGGTTACAAATCTGAAGATCCTTGGCCCTACTCTCGTTACATCAGTCTGCTTCCCACACTCTTATCACTAGTACCTCTTTTATTATTCTTTTTCCTTATGGATCCCACATTTGAAAGATTCTGACCACAAAGTAAACTCATCAGGTACGTAATAATTTTAAAGTACAGTCATTCCTCAGTATGTACAGGAGATTTGTTCCAGGGCCTCCCGAAGATATATAAATTCTTGGATGCTCAAGCCCTTGTATAAAACAATGCAGCAGGCTGGCACTGCAGCTCAACAGGCTAATCCTCCGCCTTGCAGTGCCAGCACACCGGGTTCTAGTCCCGGTTGGGGCGCCGGATTCTGTCCTGGTTGCCCCTCTTCCAGGCCAGCTCTCTGCTATGGCCCGGGGTGCAGTGGAGGATGGCCCAAGTGCTTGGGCCCTGCACCCCATGGGAGACCAGGAAAAGCACCTAGCTCCTGGCTCGGATCAGCGCGGTGCACCGGCTGTGGCAGCCATTGGAGGGTGAAACAATGGCAAAAGGAAGACCTTTCTCTGTCTCTCTCTCTCACTGTCCACTCTGCCTGTCAAAAAAATACATAAAAAAATAAAAAATAATTTTAAAAAAACAATGCAGTATTTACATGTCACCCCTCCCCCACACCCTCTTGAACACTCTCACTCTTGTCTAGATTATTTATGATGATACAGTGTAAGTGCTAAGTAAACAGGTATTGTACTATGCGGTTTAGGGAATAACAGCAAGGAAAAAAAGTCTGCACAGGGTCAGTCTAGACACAATTTTTTCCAAATAGTTTGTATCATGGTTGGTTGAATCCATGGAGGCAGGACCTGCAAATACAGAGGTCTAAACAT
This sequence comes from Lepus europaeus, assembly GCF_033115175.1. NCBI lineage: Eukaryota > Metazoa > Chordata > Mammalia > Lagomorpha > Leporidae > Lepus > Lepus europaeus. The sequence goes on from NC_084843.1 coordinate 33,431,619, forward strand.
ACTGTCTTTATGGTGGTTGAAATGTCTAAATACATCTTCTCTGGGGTCTTACAGGAAGTCTTGTCTGGGAACCTCAAAGTGGTCCAGCTTTTTTGTTTTGCAGAGATGGACACTGCGGCCCGGATGGAGGGGGTGCCCAGGCCCCTCTGGCAGAGGTGAGGCTGGAGCCCACATTCCTGAGGCTACACCTGTGCCTCCTCTAGGGCACAGTGTGTAGATGATCTGCTTCACTGTATTAGAAGCTGTCACCAAGTTAGCCTGCCACCTTCTCCTTTAAGACTGAGCTATGCTACTTCCTTCAACTTTTCTTCATAGATTTGATCTACTTGTCACCTTCGGAGACTCTTCCAAGGCTGTCTGACACATGCCTCATTTGTTTCAATTCTCATGTTGCTGAGCCTTTGTGAACAACTGGGTTAAATAGTCAAGCAGGGTCAATTCTCGGTTATCTGGGGGCAGATTGGCCGATATCCCATGCAACCCCGGCCAAAGCAAAACAAGAGCACCGTACAATAGGGGTAGAATCGCAGTCAGCAGATGCCCTGCTAGGCGGCTTCGAGGGTGGAATGTTCTTTCCCTTCATCAGTCCCTTCGCACGTGCAGGTTGATTGTTGTGAAATCCTTATCTATGAGTGTTTATGGCTTTGTTTTGGACGCTTGTCGCACACACTCTGACTGGAAACGCCAGTGCTGAGTGCACCTCACCAATGTCTCACTGGTGACCTCTTTTCTCTCCAAGAGATTTTCCTGTCAAAATGGCAGAACCACATCCTGCATCCCAGCCTCCTGTCAAGCTGACAACACACAGCAACCAACCTCAGTTGCCAGCATTCTCAGAGGCAAGACCACAACCTCTGACAGCCCTTTTGGATGGTACTGTCGTCTACACTGGTCTCTGTTGGGAATTACTGGGTTTCCTTCCTAAATTTCTATCTGGGAGAAACAAAGGCCTGATTTGCCCACAGTGAAGACAAGAAGTGGCTTTCATATTAGCCGATTGGAATGGAAAACCAGCATTAGGTCCACCTCCAAAAAAGCTTTCACTTGAAAAGTGATGACGTTTCACTTATCTGTTCCAACGTTTACCAAAAACTTTCTTGAAAATCCGGAGTTGTTGACTCCGCGCCTCTTGCCCCCACCACGCTGTTCCTCTCAGAAACGAACCCACTGCAACATTGTTGAGATATCAACGGCAACAGTGCTGAGGCTCACTTGGCTAATCCTCCGCCTGTGACGCTGGTACCCGGGTTCTAGTCCCGGTTGGGGCGCCAGATTCTGTCCCGGTTGCTCCTCTTCCAGTCCAGCTCTCTGCTGTGGCCCAGGAGGGCAGTGGAGGATGGCCCAACTGCTTGGGCCCTGCACCCGCATGGGAGACCAGCAGGAAGCACCTAGCTCCTGGCTTCGGATCAGCCCAGTGCACCAGCCGTAGTGGCCATTTGGGGGGTGAGCCAATGGAAAGGAAGACCTTTCTCTCTGTCTCTCTCTCTCACTGTTTAACTCTACCTGCCAAAAATAAATAAATAAATAAAATCTGGAGTTGCTTGCATAAATTAATCAAAGAAGAAGCAACTGTAAATATAGAGCCTAGTCCTGTCATTTCTACACTCAAAGATTCACTACAGCTGAATGCAAGGTCAGTTTTTAAAGAACGGAGTAGGAGAGCTAACCATTAGCACCATGACAGGCCCTTGGGACAGGATGCTCCATCATCCCCCGCCTATCCACTTGGCCTCAATTCTCTCTTCTGTTATCCACTGCATACCTCCCTAACCAATCTAAGAATCTCTCTTCTTTCTTGATTTTAGTACTCTGTATCCTACCTGGAAACTCAAGTCTACACTTTTTTAAAAAAGATTTATGGGGCCGGCGCTGTGGCATAGCGAATGGGACCGCCGCCTGCAGTGCCGGCATCCCATATGGGCACTGGTTCCAATCCCAACTGCTCCACTTCCAATCCAGCTCTCTGCTATGGCCTGGGAAAGCGGTAGAGGATGACCTGGGTGCTTGGGCTCCTGCACCCATGTGGGAGACCCAGAAGAGGCCCCTGGCTCCTGGCTTCAGATCAGCAGAGCTCCGGCCATTGTGGCCAATTGGGGATGAACCAGCGGATGGACGACCTCTCTCTCTCTCTCTGCCTCTGCTTCTCTCTCTGTGTAACTCTGACTTTCAAATAAATAAATTTTATTTTTTTATTTATTTGAAAGTCAGAGTTACATATAAAGAGAAAGAGAGAGAGAGGTGTATCTTCTATCTGCTTGTTTACTCCCCAGATGGCTGAAATGGCTTGGGCTGGGCCATGCTGAAGCCAGGAGTCAGGAGCTTCATCAAGGTCTCCCACATGGGTGCAAGGTCTCAAGCACCTGGGCCACCTTCCACTGTTCTCCCAGGTGCATTAGCAGGGAGCTGGATCAGAATTAAAGCAGAACCAGTGACCATATGGAATGCTAGCATTGCAGGTAGTGGCTTAATGGGTTAATGCTGGCCCCTTCAAGTCTATACTTTAATTGTATAAAAACTATTTAACACAGAGCCTAGAAATGCAATCATAATTAATGACAAAAATATTAATGGCATTTACATTAAAGTCAGAAACAAGACAGACAACTATCATTGTAGCAGAGATCCTTTTTTTTTTTTTTAAGATTTATTTGTTTATTTGAGAGGCAGAGGCAAAGAGAGAGAGGTTTTCCTTCCACTGGTTTACTCCCCAATTGGCTGCAATGGGTGGAGCTGATCCAATCCAAAACTAAAAGCCATGAGCTTCCTTCCTTTCAGGTCTCCCATGTGGGTGCAGGGCTTCAAGGGCTTGGGCCATCTTCTACTGCTTTCCCAGGCCATAGCAGAGAGCTGGATCAGAAGAGGAGAAGCAGGGACTCAAACCAGTGCCCATATGGGATGCCAGCGCTGCAGGCAGCTGCTTTACCTGCTACTCCATGGTGCTGGTCCCTGTAGCAGAGATCTTTATCATCACAGTGGGAAGGAAACACATGAACAAGCAAGAGTCCAGCCCTCATGATTGTCCTCTGACCTTACTGCTGGTGACCCCTGCCTTCCTGGATTTGTACCTTTCAATCTGTGGCAATGAGCAAATTGAAAATGGCCTGTAGCTTAAGATGCCTGTGTGGTGAGAGAAACAGCATTTACCAATTCTATTTATTTTATTTTTTAAAAAATATTTATTTACTTATTTGAAAGGCAGAGTTGCAGAGAGGCAGACAGAAAGAGAGAGATCTTCCATCCGCTGGTTCACTCCCCAAATGGCCACAATGGCTAGAGATGGGCTGATCTAAAGCCAGGAGCCAGGAGCTTCTTCTGGGTCTCCCAAGCAGGTGCAGGGACCCAAGGACGTGGGCCATCCTCTGCTGCCTTCCCAGGCCACAGCAGAGAGCTGGATTGGAAGTGGAGCAGCCAGGTCTCGAACCAGCGCCCATATGGGATGCCAGCACTGCAGGAGGCAGCTTTACCAGCTATGGCACAGTGCCAGCCCCAGTGTTTACTGATTTTATTGTTTCCATGTTGATCATTTCCTCTCAACTATCTGCTGGAGTCAAGGAGGAAGAAGAACCAAAGGGAAGGATAAAAAAAAAAAATCAGAAACATCTTACTGATTAGAGTTTCCAGGCCATAATGAAAGAGGGGGTGCAAAAGACCACAAACAACAAGAATTCATTGGGAAAAGACAAATGAAAGAGCGGGGGGTGGGGATTGGCTATATGGTGGATGGATAAGCAGCAAGGACTAAGAGAGTGAAGATGAGGAAATGGACCAGAAATCAGGTGGATGCCTGATTGAAAATGAAGGTCAGGGCAAGGTCTGAGATGGAGTTAACGGGAGGACCTAACTAGACTAGAGAAGAGTAGCTTGCAGGGGCCTGTTGAGCCATTAGTCAGATGTAAGGTCTGGGGAAGCTGTAAATCCTTCAGGATGGGTAGGAAACTCGGCTAAGGGAGTTACATCTGAACAGGTGCCCTGTTCAGCCCTTACAACAACAATTCTGTCAGGTGGGTGCCATTAGTTTTCCCACTGTACAGAGGAAGACAATGAGGTTTAAAGAAATTAAGTATTTTTTGCTCCAGATCAGTCACCCAATAGTGAGTGGAGGGGGCCAGCGCTGTGGCATAGCTGGTAAAGCTGATGCCTGCAGTGCTGGCATCCCATATGGGCACTGGTTCGAGTCCTGGCTGCTCCACTTCTGATACAGCTCTCTGCTATGACCTGGAAAAGCAGGTAGAGGATGGCCCAAGGCTTGGGCCCCTGCACCTACATGGGAGACCTGGAGGAGGCTCCTTGCTCCTGGCTTCAGATTGGCTCAGCTCCGGCCGCTGCAGCTATTTGGGGAGTGAACCATCGGATGGAAGACCTCTCTCTCTGCCTCTGTTTTTGCCTCTCTGTAACTCTGCCTTTCAAATAAATAAATAAATCTTTAAAAAATATAGTGAGTGGAGCTGGGATTCAAACCCATGTCTGCTGACTCCAGAACCCCAGCTGGGTAATCTCGAGTTTTCCTCCAAATTCTAATCTGGTTTTACCCAGTTTGCTTTCCAAGACAGGGCATATTCAGGACGGTGTGGGAGGCATTGCTGTGCACAATACAAGTGTTTAAAAGAATGTTGGTCAGACTGGTGAACCAGTGGATGCCAACAGTTCTAAAATATTTGTCAAATGTGGAACCTTTGGAGGAGCTATGATTGATTAGTCTGGATGAGAGAAAGGTGGGACACTGGGTACCTAAGGGACTGAAATGGAAGTACAGTCATCTACTGAGTACTTCCAGAAAGGAGGCCAGTTGGTACAAATGATGGGGAACAGATTACAGTTCCGTCTCGGGACAGGTTTTCAGTTAAGGCCCTGGCAATAGGATGAGCTACTTTGCTCTGTACAAGACTTCCATTCCAAGCTTCCCTCATTCATTCGTGTTTGTGGGGATGATCCACAGCGCTTCATCTCTATCTTAGGAACTGGAGTGCAAAAGGCAACAAGACAAACATGTTCACAGCACTCCTGGAGACTTCATTTTAGTGGAGAAAGCAGATGATAGACAAGTAAGGGAACAAATAATTGCATAACTTACTTAACAAGCATGTGATAGGCTATCAAGGAAGGAACAAGGGCCTAGGGTAAGATGTAAGGGAGGGAACAGCTGTTTGCTGCTCTCCTGAGGTTCTTTTGGGTCCCTTTGTGGTTTTCTTGTGTCATGCCCCTGGCATTTGTGTGCTTTTGTTTCTAAGGACAGACACCTGGCTATGACTTGGTTCCAAGGACAGCCCTTCAGCTACCAGAGCTCTTTGCTCTTTTGCACAGTTAGCTCCTCCCACCCCACCTTTGCCAAAGACTCAGTTTGCTAAGCAAAGGCCGAAAGCTCAGCCCCTTGTCTTTAGGAGGAGCAAGGTTCTGGATGCAAGATTCTGACTGAGGCTGGGTCTGTGCCTCAAGTGCAGGCTTCCGGGCTTCTTCCTTCCTTCATGCTGTCTGCATTCCTGTCCAGCTTTCCTGTCCCACCCCCTCAGCAGTTTCTCCTCGGGCACTTTGGAAATAGAACATCTGCTCACAAATTCTTGGGTCGAAGTCTGCTTCTGGGGGCTCGGCCTAAGACAGGAAGAAAGTCATGATCTGATTTACCTTTATAAAAGGTGCCCTTGGGCTGGTGCCGCGGCTCACTAGGCTTATCCTCTGCTGTGGCGCCGCACCCCGGGTTCCAGTCCTGGTTGGGGCGCCGGATTCTGTCCTAGTTGCTCCTTTTCCAGTCCAGCTCTCTGCTGTGGCCTGGGAAGGCAGTGGAGGATGGCCCAGGTCCTTGGGCCCTGCACCCGCATGGGAGACCAGGAGGAAGCACCTGGCTCCTGGCTTCGGATCGGTGCAGCGCGCCGGCCGCAACTCACCAGCCATATAGCAGCCACTTGGGGGGTGAACCAACGGAAAAAGGAAGAGCTTTCTCTATGTCTCTCTCTCTCTCTCACTGTCTAACTCTCCTGTCAAAGAGACCCAAGATCTATGTTGAATATACAATCAGCAAGGTTTGCTTGGGAAGGACAGAAGAGGGGAAGAGTCCAGGAACATCAGAGATGGAAAGGCCATCAATGGTGGGAAGTAGGACTAAGGGATTTCAAAGGCCATGCACCCATTTGAAAATCCTCTGGCGATGGCTAGATTTAGCAGTCAAAGAAAGGTAGGAACTAGAAACAGTTACACATGAGAACAACCCTATAGACTGGCAGAAAGCTTGCAAAAAATCATTGAAGTTTCCCAAATTCCTATGGAGTTACCTAATGGGGTGTTTCCATTTTCTGCTCCCGTAGTTCCCCACCCACTTGAATCCAGGTCACGCTGGCATTATGAAATGTGCTAGGCCTGTCCCTAGGAGAAACGTGCATGTGTGAGCCTCACGCCGACCTTCTTGCCATGCTGACTTATGCTGTTGGTGATTGGTTTCCTTGCTTTTATTAAAGAATCAATGCTAAGTTTTCTTATCCTCATTATTATTGCTTGAATTCACCAAGCATTCACTGGCACTGACTTGGCTCAGCACTTTGAGTATAGAATCTCACTGAATGTCACAACAGCCTTTGAAGTGGATCTTTTTGAGGTTGAAGTCTTCATGGTTTACCCCAAGTCAAACAGCCTGAGAGCGGTAGACTGCCCATACCAGACCTCAAGTTCTCAACCAGCGTGATAAACCGACTGCAGAAAAAGTCAGTGCTCTTGGAGAAATTCAGTGCTTCCTCAGCCTACACAAAACTCCAGATCCTGGCGGCTGGGGAGCCCTAGCCAGCAGCCCCAGGTTCTCTCTCCCTCCCTCCTAGACACACCCCCGGCCCTCTGTTCCCCACCCCAAGTCTTCAAAGCACCCAGCTGGCTCTGCTCTGCACCATAGGCTCCCTCTCAACAACCTATTCAATTTTTGGCACCGAGTGAACACCACAAGCCCTTTAAGAGGTCAGTACCCACACAGTTTAGGGATTTCCTTGTCTGTGACCCGGAAGCACTTCATTTGCGCATGCATCAGATCCATCCCACCAATGTGCGCCAATTGCCTGTTTCTTGCTAGACTCTGGTAATGAGAGGAGGACAGCGATGTCCTTAACTGTCAGAAATTCAATGCCGCGGGTCTGGAAGGCTATTCCCAAAAAGCAGCCCTCGTTCCCAATTCTCTGGAGAAGTCGAGGGTCTTTTGTATTTTAAGACAGGATCCCCAAGACTGGATCACCTGCCACAGGTGGAAACAGCCTAAATGTCTGACAGTACAGGTTTCACTAACTCACTAATCTAATATTCCACACCGTGAAACAGTCTCGCAGATCTTAAAGAGAAAAAGAATCCTGAATTGCATGAATTTCATAGTACACTGTAAAATGAAAGACCAAAAGCAACATAATATTTTGCACATTGTGGTTCTATTTACATGAAAAAGTGGTAAATTATGTGCATGGTTAACAATGAGTCTTTCAAAATAGCGAAGTTTCTGGTGATTTTTGTTTTATTCATTATGGTTGGCTTTCAATTTTTGATTTAAAAAATAATTTATTCAGAAGCCTGTCTGGAAGGACTACACACTGTGTGATTCCAACTACATGATGTTCTGGAAAAGGCAGACAGGAAAAAGACCAGCTGTTGCCAGGTGTCAGGTGGAGAAGGCCCCAGCAGGCAGAGGGCAGAGGGTCTTCAGAGTGGTGAAACAGTCCCCAATGATACTATAATGGTGGATCCATATCACATTACATTTGTGGAAATTCATAGGATGTGTAACACAAAGAGTGGACCTAACACAAACATGGACCAGTTAATAATGAGGTATCAATACTGGCTCATCAACTGTAACAAATGGACTACACTAATGAGAGGTGTTATAATGAAGGAAATGGGGGTGGGGATTAGGGGAGAGTCAAAAAGAAACTCATTGTACTTGCTGCCCAATTTTTCTGTTAACCTAAAACTTCTCTCTTTCTCTTTTTAAAAATTTATTTGACAGAGTTAGACAGTGAGAGAGACAGAGAAAAAGGTCTTCCTTCCACTAGTTCACCCCCCAAATGGTCGCCATGGCCAGAGCTACACTGATCCGAAGCCAGGAGCCAGGTGCTTCCTCTGGTCTCCCATGTGGGTGCAGGACCCAAGCACTTAGGCCATCCTCCACTATCCTCCCAGGCCACAGTAGAGAGCTGGACTGGAAGAGGAGCAATCGGGACTAGAACCCAGTGCCCATATGGGATGCTAGTGCCTCAGGCGGAGGATTAACCAAGTAAGCCACGGCACTGGCCCCCCCTTAAGACGTCTCTTTTAAAAAAATCTATTAGTGGGGCTGGTGCTGTGCTGTAGCAGATAAAGCTGCTGCCTGCAGTGCCGGCATCCCATCTGGATGCCAGTTCGAGTCCCAGCTGCTCCACTTCTAATCCAGCTCTCTGCTATGGCCTAGGAAAGCAGTAGAAGATGGCCCAAGTCCTTGGGCCCCTGCACCCTCATGGGAGACCAAGAAGAAGCTCCTGACTCCTGGCTTTGGACTGGCACAGCTCTGGCCATTTCAGCCATCTGGGAGTGAACCAGTGGATGGAAGACCTCTGCTCGCTCGCTCTCTCTACCTCTGCTTCTCTGTAACTCTGCCTTTCAAATAAATAAATAAATCTTTAAAAGTTAAAAAAGTCTATAATATTTCAAATATGTGGGAAAATACAGAGAATCTAATGAACACTTTTATTCATTCACCACATTGATTTATTAAGTCTTAAGATTTTACTACTTGTGGCCGGCGCCACGGCTCAATAGGCTAATCCTCCGCCTGCGGTGCCGGCACCCCGGGGTTCTAATCCCAGTCGGGGCGCTGGATTCTGTCCTGGTTGCTCCTCTTCCAGTCCAACTCTCTGCTGTGGCCCAGGAGTGCAGTAGAGGATGGCCCAAGTGCTTGGGCCCTGCACTGCATGGGAGACCAGGAAAAAGCACCTGGCTCCTGGCTTCGGATCAGTGCGGTACGCCGGCCGCGGGGGCCATTGGAGGGTGAACCAATGGAAAAGGAAGACCTTTCTCTCTGTCTGTCTCTCTCTCTCTCTCACTGTCCACTCTGTCAAAAAAAAAAAAAAAAAGATTTTACTACTTGTAAAATATTATTTTACTATTTGTTTTAGATGTTTAGATATTGCTTTATATCCCTCCATAATTGCAACTTCTTTCCTCCTTCACCAGGGAAAATTCCTTCTATGAATTGGTACTTTTTATAATCTGTTGACATAAACAATATGTATAATATTGTTTATGGCTTTTTACTTCTGCATGGCATTAAATTATATATTGACTTTGCAAATTACCTTATTTATTAACCTTATATGAAAATTACTTTTGTTGGTTTGTATAGTTCTAGTTTATTCATTGTAATTGCTATATAGCATTTCATTATATGAGTATGCCACAATAGAAGGTTTTTTTAATACCTTTTTAAAAAACATTTATTTTATTTGAAAGGCAGAGTTACAGAGAGAGAGGGAGAGACAAAGAGAGGGGATCTTCCATCCACTGGTTCACTCCCCCAGATGGCTGTGACAGCCAGAGCTGGCCCAGGCTGAAGCCAGGAACCAGGAGCTTCCTCAGGGTACCCCACGTCAGTGCAGGGGCCTTCCCTGCTTTCTTTCTCTGCTTTCCCAGGCACATTAACAGGGAAGCTGAGCAGCTGGGACTTGAACTGGTGTCTATACAGGATGCCAGCATTGCAGGTGGTGGCTCAACCCGCTATGCCACAATGCTGGCCCCAAGAAGTTTTAAATAATATTTTGGAATATATCTTAAATAATAATGAGAAACTACTCAGGTTAGTATGGGAAAGATACAGAATGTTAGTTGCAATTGACATGAAATACACACATAAAAGGTAAAATACCCTAACAATAAGTATAAAAAGGTTAACAATGCTATTTCTGAAATTGTGGTATTATAGATAATTTTCCATATTTCCTAAACCTTGTGCAATGAATAAGTATTGATAATTTTTAAAAATGTGAATTAAAGGCCTGCAGTACTACTGAGATGAGATTGAACCATGTAATCTGAAATTATCACTTCCTTGTTCATTCCAATTAGCAGTGTCCCTCAGTGATCTTCAAATAGTCCCACCTGCTCTGCCCAGGCTTGTTAAAAGGGGAGCAGCTGGCCCTGTGTCTCCGCGTCCGAAGGCCTTACCTCCCCGGTCTCTGAGGCACATTCGGTTGGTTTCTGATGCCTGATACCCGCAAGGCAATTACAAGATTGGCTATAATTACGCCTGCAGTGATATTATGGGATTGGATATAAATATTCTTGCTACACGTGAGCAGAGTTTATTTCTGCTCACAGTTTACCATCTGTCAGCAGCACACCCTTTACTAGCTGAGAGGAGGGAAGGCCACCACGTAAGCTGGAGGTGAATGAGAGTTGGATGGGAAATTTTACATAATCGACTTCTAAAACATCATCTCAGTGTGTGGTGCTGATGGGACTGTTGTGTCAGGAATCACAAGAGAGGGGCAGCAGGTTTGTTTCGGGTTTGCATTGTACGTGATGTACAGCAAGGGGTCTCCAGTGGCTCTGAGCTGGGATTGAAGCTTGGTCAGGCTGACTCAGACATCCCTAGTCACAGTGCTCCTGAGTGTTTGAAGCCCACTTTTTGCAGAGGTACCGCCATTTCTACCTCCTGCCTTGACCTCCCTCCCTAGCCCAAGTCTGACATTCCCCCTGGTTTCTGGATAGTTCCATCTGCCTGCCCTGTTGTGGAATCAAACTAAGTTTACAAATGTATGCTGTTAGGAGCCTAGGTCTTTCTGTCCTCACTTCCTCCTCTTTCTCTTAGTGGCAACACCATGACCTTAGTCGTCTAGGGGTCACCTGGTGCCACCTCCTGTCCAGGACCTAGTATTCCAGGGGAAACCGGTCTTGCCACGCCCAGATCTAGCAGTTTCTGGCCCTCAGAGGTTAATCAATCTTTGTTGCATGACTGAATGAGTCGCCTCCTGCATTCCAGCTCTTATTAGCTCACACCTGGACTGGTGCAGTGACCTCTCAGCCTGTTGTTCTGCCTGGGATCTTCCCGGCTCCACCTCCTCCTGCACCACCCCGGAACAGGTTGTCCTTACACACCACCTCCGTCCCACCATGTAAAATCAAAAAATATGATCCTGGCTATCAAGATGTGCATTCTATCCCACTGATATCTCTAGCCTGTGACTAAAATCACTCACCTCCCGAAACTCTTTGCTCTGTTCTCAAGTCACCTTGCACTTGATGGCCTCCATGGCTGCGCCCAGGCCTCTCCCTTCATCTGGCCTCATATTCCCATTTCTATCTGTTCTCCAAACAATATCACCTTTCTGGATCCAGCTCTCATCTTCTCTCTTCTCTGAAGTTTTCTCAGGCCATTCCAGCCCTGGTTTCTTCCTCTGGTGGAGGACTTGCTGTCCATGCAATTGTTGGATGATTAATCACGTTCTACCTTTGGCATCTTTTATCTTGTTGCAATGGTCATATTTATTTTCCCCTTGGGTTGTTTTCCCTTGTTTTCTATGTTTGTCTTCACTCTCTGACTAGGTTACACACTCCTGCAGAGGAGACTATTCTGTCTCAGGGACCTTTTGGCTTGGTTTGGTGCTTTTTCCCTCTAGCTGACCATGACATGTGACCCAAGCCAGCCAAACACAGGACCCAATTCCCTTATCACCTTGATTTTCCTTATCATGGCCCCTGACCCCATGTGACTCAACAGTTTACTCAGCATGGTCCATGACCCCTGCTTTCCTCACTACAATCTTTCCCTTGTGCCTGTCTAACTGAGCTGCTGGGAAAAGACAAGTAACCTCTGTGTTCTCAGAAGTAGCAGCGTGTGAAGCTTAGGACCACCCAAGCCGGCAGAGATGAAAAGAGAGATTCGATGACAGCTCTTGGGTCCCAAGTTGAGCTGTCCCTAGAGCCCTGTCTACCTTTGATATTTAGTTATGAAGCTAACGAATTTCTTTTTTCTCGATGGACTAAACTGACTTAAGTTTCTGTTATTTTAAATGGCAGAAGCCAATGCATCTGAGAGAAAGAAACGGGCTCCTTTTCTTGCTTATCTAAGTGCCATAAACAATTTATTACCTTGTGCATTTTTGTAAAAATGTTGTGAGGATAAGTATGCTAGACAATTGTGAAAATATAAAAAAAGTTTAAAGAACAGAATGAATATCATCCATGTCCCCACCACTCCAAGCTACTGCTGTCTGCATCTGGCCTGCTTTTTCTTTTAATCTCTTGTTTTGTACACTTTTTAGACAGCCACATCATTGGAGTGTGTCTTTACTTTTCTGTTCTGCATTTCTCTCTGATCATTATACTGATGCTAGTTCAGCATTTGTCATTTTTTAACCTAGTCTTCAGATTTGTGTATATTTAACAAATATTCTCTTTATTTTTCTTACTTTGGAAGACAGGGAAAGTGTGCACATGTGTGGGGGTTGAGAGGTTTGAGGCGAAGAGTAGAGCGATGCCAAGGAGTATATGCATGTGAAGCAGAAAGAAAAGGGAGCAGAGACACCCCGCACTTGCTGTCTTACAGCCCATATTTATTCTGCCTGCTTGCAGAAGAGAGTTAAGGCACTGTTATCCTCTGGCCTGAGAAGAGCTCTCCAGTCTCTTTCCAGTGGGGGTGGCTGCAGCAGCTGCTGTGGTTCCATGCGCCTGTGTGCCTGAGGCTGAGCCAGAGCTGGCTTCTGCAGGCTGCAATTCAAGATGGCCAATTCGCAATCCTAGCAAAATCAATCTATTGGAAACTAATGAGGCACAAATAGTTCATGCACTTTGAGGCTGATCTGCCAAATGAGATGAACAGGGCTCAATCAGCAGGGAAAATCAACGATGCAAAAAACACATTTCAATCTAGCATTGTTTCCCTGGGGATGCCCACGACATCACATTCTATTGTTTTGATGCCTCTGTGGCAATTCTTATTTAAGCTTCTGTAGGCCAGACCAGGAGGACTCCCTCTCCCAGGGTTTCATGCTCCCAGAGGCTGGGAAATGCCAAGATTTGGTGGCTGAGACCGAGAGGCCTGGGCAGCCAATATGTGCAAGAATTAAGAACTTCGTGTTTTGGAAGCAAACGCTAACCTCTATGTTTCTAAACCACCCTCTGTACCAGGTGATGTAATTAGCAAATAGCATGATTATGAAGTTCTAAGACAGCAAATCCCAAAAGTATTATTAATTCACATTTATAAACGCAAAATAAAGAGTAATATTTTTTAAATCCCACAATTCTCTTAAATATTATACTAGTAAGATACAGTCATCTAGAGACTATTAAAATGCAAAATGAAAAAATTTGAGTCATCTCCATTAAACTTCACTAATACTTGGAAAATTTCTCTCCATGTAGGATTATTTAAAAAAATAAGACCTCAGGATGGGTATTTGGTGCAATGGTTAAGTTGCTGTGTGGGATTCCCATGTCCCATATCAGAAATCCTGGTTTGAGTTCTGACTCTTTGATTCTGGTTTAGCTTCCTGCTAATACACACCCTGGGAGGCAGCAGGTGATGGTTCAAGTACTTGCGTACCACATGGGAGACACGGATTGAATTCTGAATTTCTAGCTTTGGGCTTTTGGAGAATGAACCAGTGAATAGAAGATCTCTCTGCCTTTCAGATAAAAATAAAAAATAAATTAAAAAAATTTAAAAGACAATGTAATCCACGCTGTCCTGCAACTCATTTAAAAAATTGTGATAGAGTGAAGTTACCTATTCTACTCTCACTGCATTTCCTGTGAGTGTCCAGCTTTTACTGATACCCTGTGTTTGGAAACCCACTCAGGCCATGGCAGGTTTGACTAGAATGGGCCATTTGGCTTAGACAAATGGGAAAAAGATCGGGAAATATTAAATCTGATCTTGAGTGGGGGTTCTACAGCAACCAGGGCCCTGACAAGGAGCTGAGTCCAACAGTCCTCGCCAATCAGGCCAGCTTCAAGGCAACCAAGGGCGTTCCCTGTGGGGTCATCAAGTTAAACCCAAGGGTTGCCAGAAATCCAAGGGCACAGTAACAAATGCTTGCAAGGATGCGAAGAAACTGGCACACGTTGCTGGTGTGAATATGCAGCTTATTTGGAAAACAGTCTAACAGTTTTTCAAAAAGGTAAACAGTTACCGTTTGACCCAGCAATGCCACTCCTGTGTATATATACAGGAGAACTGAAAACATGTCCATGCAAAGACTTACACATAGCAGCATTATTCATTATATCGAAGAAGTGGTAAAAACCCAAATGTCTGTCAACTAATGAGTGGATAAACAAAGTGTGGCAGAGGAGAAGCAGTAGTGACTGCTAATGGATATAGGATTTCTTTTCATGGTGATGACGCTGGTATGCACTCAGTAGTGACAGTTGCACCACCTATGAGCACACTAGAAACCACTGGGTTATAGATTAGTTTATCTATGCTACTGTCTTGGGATTGACTATGCATTTGTCAGTCTTTCCCACTACACTGTGCGTGTCTTCAGGGTAGGTTCTGTCCTCATTTTCTGGTTCTGCAGCACTGAATAGAGGACCTAGAGCAGAGTAGGCACGTGATACACATGACAGTGGTTCATTCAATGCTTTGAGTTCCTTTTCTAGACTCCCAGGGCCACCTGTGTGGCTTTGCTCCCTACTCTCCATGATCAGCCCTGGTCTATCCAGGCACAGTGTCCTCTGGAAACACAGAGTGGCCATCTTCACCCAGGCTTCACTGCCAGCCTGTGGTTTGAAGACCAATTGGCAGAACTGCATCCTTTAACCTGGTGAGCCTTGTCTGGGAGCCACACTGAGTCCAAGCAGAGCGGCTGGCACTGATGCTTCAGGAGTCGTCACTTTCTTCCTGCTAGAGAATCTGCCGTGAACATTCCTGCTTTTCTGGAGGTTTCAGCCTGGGCTGTGACAGGTTCTAGGAGCCTGGACTTAGCTTGCTTTCTGGTTCTGCTCTTCTTCCACAAGGTCAAACGAAGAAGATCTTGGTTCTTTTGATCTAAAGGAGACGACAGGTATCTCTGTCCAGTTCTCCCTTGTACAAAGTCCAATTGCCCCACTCCCTTGGCTGTAGGATGATTTCCTTACAGATTATCTCCCTACAAGCCAAGCCAGATAAACAGGTAAGTCACACAGCATGGCCTAGGTTGCCAATGTAAAGAGAGCTGCAAACATCCCTGGAACCAGTGACTCCCAGACCTCCTGTGACAGAGCCTCTGCATGCCTGTGTGAATCCCTGGGTTCAGAAGGCTGGGGAGCAGGTGGTGAGCATGGCCAGGTTGCTAGAGGTGCTCACCGAAGTGCTGTGGGACGCAGTGACTCGAGGTATAACTTGAGGCTTTGCTGAGTGGGGGCAGGGCAACTAAGTTTGGGGACAGGACAGACTTGCACAGGTAATGGAGAGGGGGCTGGGGCTGTAAATATATGGGATGTAAATGCAGTGGTTTCCAACCAGAGTCTTCTGCCCCAGTCAGAAGAGAATGGGTCTCCCAGCTGCTACCTTTGGAACGCGGCCTCCTCTTGTTGCCTTCCCAAGCCCCCATCCTAGGGCAAACCCTTCCACCGACTCAGATGCAGCTGGTTGAAGAACATTCTGTACTCCTAATTCCCCTCATAGGTCCACACAGGTCAATATTTATTTTTTCTTTTCTTTTTTTTAAGATTTATTTATTTATTTGAAAGAGTTACACAGAGAGAGGAGAGAGAGAGAGAGAGAGAGAGACAGAGACAGAGACAGAGAGAGACAGAGAGGAGAGAGGTCTTCCATCTGCTGGTTTGTTTCCCAGTTGGCCGCAATGGCCAGAGCTGTGCTGATCCGAAGCCAGGAGCCAGGAGCTTCTTCCGGGTCTCCCACATGGGTGCAGGGGCCCAAGGACTTGGGCCAACTTCTGCTTTCCCAGGCCATAGCAGAGAGCTGGATAGGAAGTGGAGCAGCCAGGACTCCAACCGGCGCCCATATGGGATGCTGGCGCTTCAGGCCAGGGCATTAACCCACTGAGCCACAGTGCCAGCCCCAAAGGTCAAAATTTAAAACCCTTCATTTTAGGATGTACTTTTCTCTGAAGGGAGGAGAGAACTTCCACATTGCCTATGGCCTTGTCTAAATACTGATGGAGTTTGTGGATTCAAAAGGCTCCCATAGCCTAGGCAGCTCATGTCAAGAGCCTCAGGTGGTCACTTACGTCATACATAAGAGTGTTAATTGGTAAATTAATAACAGGAGTCACTGTGCACATACTCCCCATGCAGGACCTCTGTCCTCAATGAGTTGTAATATGAGAGTTAACTGTAAAACTTGTTTTCAGTTTTTTTTGTTTATGTGTGTGTGTGTGTGTGCGCGCAAATTGTTGGAATCTTTACTTAGTATAGAGTTGGTCTTCTGTGTATAAAGTTAATTTAAAATGGATCTTAATGGAAAATGGGACTGGGAATGGGAGAGAGGAAGAGGAAGGGTGGGAGGGCAGGTATGGTGGGAAGAATATATTCCTAAAGTTGTATTTATGAAATTTGTATTCCTTAAATCAAAGATTTCTTTGGGGGGGGGAGGCCTTAATTTTGGCTGTGTAATAGCATTAAATAATCTGCAGGTCTAAACTCATGCACTTGGTCAAATGCAATACAATATTTGAGGTTTCCTTAGGTACACATAATCTCACCCAAGCCACAACACAAGAAACACTGAAGCAAGTGTTTTTAGATTGAGAAAGAGAGACCTGATGATGAGGGTTTTGGAGTTACTGCTTCCCAAGCCCAGCAATCCCCATTCATCCTCTTATTTTCTACCTAATCCCATAGACATCTCCTGAGCAACTTCACTCACCGAACTTCCCGCAAACACCATCCACCTGCCTTGACCTGCAAAGAACGTGGAATCCTTGGATCTGGCATTCAACACATTTCAGATCCATTTTATGTCCTGAAGGTACATATATTTGTTTTTGCTTTAAAGATTTATTTATTTATTTATTTGATAGGCAGAGTTAGAGAAAGAGAGAGAGAGAGAGAGAGAGAGAGAGAGAGAGAGAGAGAGAGAGACTGATCTTTCATTCACTGATTCTCTCCCCAGATGGCTGCAATAGCCAGGTCTGAGTCAGGCTGAAGCCAGGAGCCAGGGGTTTCTTCCCGGTCTCCCACATGGGTGCAGGGGCCCATGCACTTGGGCCATGTTCCACTGCTTTCCCAGGCACATTAGTAGGGAGCTGGATTGGAGGTGGAGCGGCTGGGACTCGAACCGGAGCCACAGCACTGACCTCGATTTTTTTTTTTTCTTCTCATTAATTAATCAGTATGAAATAACAGAAGAGTTTTGTAAGGAAGTTTTGTCCTTCTACTACTTGCAGAAGAAATTAGGTACAAATCACCTAGTGCTCAACTGGCCAAACTCTTCAATTCATAACTCCCTTTCTCGCGTCCCATTTTCTCCTCTCCAGTATGGTATCTAGGAAAATGACTATGGTCAATCTTTGGATAACTGGGGAAACAAGCTACCCAAACCAACATTTTAAGAAAGCATCTTTCTCAATATTGACTCCCAGTAATAAACAATAAACAATATCCTCTCATTGAGTGCTTATGTTCCCAGGCAGCAAGTAAGCATGTTGCATACCTGACCTTATCTATAGCCTGCAAGTAAATGCTTGGAGGGTTGTGTTTTCCCTGACATGGGAAAGATGAGGGAAGTTTGCACAAGAGTTCCATAGCAGGCATTCCATACCAGGATGTGTCAGACGTCTCTGCTCCAGAGCCTGCAGCCTCAACCACGGTGCTTCTGCCATCTGTAGGTCTTCTGGTTTACTTCCTTTCCTCCCGTCTGTGTGACCCTGAAGCTGGAAGAAAGGCTACAGTCTGGGCTGACCTCCTAGAAATCCTGTTCCCTCCTCTCCTGATCCCCACATTTACCGCCTGCTTGGGGGATTCTGCCTACAACAAGCTCATGATCCTAGCTTGTGTGTGCGTCTCTCCTGCCTGAGGTTTTTATTTCTTCCCAATAGTGGAAGGACAGGATTAATCTGATGCACATAAAGAGAAAACGAGGAGTTACTATGAAGATTAAAGTAAACCTCGGCACACTTTGGACAGCATGTAAGCACAGTACTTTGCACTGTTTGAGAAGAGCAGACACAAGCTATGGCCTCATGGAATTTACAATCTGATGGGGAGAGGGAATGAGGATTAAGACTACATGCAAAAGTGATCATACCAAATATGGCAAGTTCCATGAGACGCGGGGTCGGGGTGGGGAGTGAAGCACTGTAGGGCTGGAAAGCAGGAGCCCTGACATTTCCCTGGGGAAGCAGGATGAGCCCTCGGGGTGTAAGAGAGACAGACATACGGAGAAGGCTACAGAATTTACAGCGTCCAGTTCAACAGTGGAAATGTGGACTCCCTTATTCAAAAATGAATTTTAAGGCAGTGGAAACAGAGCATTAAACTAAGTGAGGGGCCCTTATGAGCACAGCTGCAAGCCCAAGGGGGTGTCCTGCGCTACACAAACCTCCCCAGTGTCTGCTTCCTCAGGGCCAAATCTCCCTCTCCCCCTTTCATGGCAGGCTCCTAGCACAGCCCCTGGTACCCAGATGAATCAGCGAATGGCGGGAGACAGTACTGACCTGGCACCATTACACCTCATGATTCTGCGGGTCACTGAGAGGTGCTAGGATGACGATTTGGAACACTTTTGGGCAGATTACTTGAATTGAGTCTTTTTCTATTTTTTTTTTTTTTTTGATAGGCAGGGTGGACAGTGAGAGAGAGAGAGAGAGAGAGAGAGAGAGAGAGAGATGTCTTACCTTTTCTGTTGGTTCATCCCCCAATGGCTGCTGCAGCCCGTGCACCACGCTGATCCGAAGCCAGGAGCCAGGTGCTTCTCCTGGTCTCCCATGCAGGTGCAGGGCCCATCCCCCACTGCTTTCCCAGGCCACAGCACAGAGCTGGACTGGAAGAGGAGCAACCAGGACAGAATTCGGCTCCCCAACCAGGACTAAAACCTGATGTGCCGGCGCCGCAGGCGGAGGATTAACCTAGTGAGCCGTGGCGCCGGCCCAACTTGGGTTGAGTCTTGAAGGATACTAGGATTTTCCTTTCTCGTCCTGTCCCTCCTCTCCTTCCGGTGTTTTTCCATGTTCTGCAAACCCTAACGGCAATGTTCTGCTTTATAGTCACACAAACTGCTTGGGGCTCCTCAGGACAGTCTCCCACTCACACAGTGGCCTTGACTACAGATTGTTTCTCCACGGATGGAGTCTGGTTTTTCATTTTAAAGTCATTTGGCTTCATTGTCACTGAACAGTTTGATAAATAGTTATGAAGAGAAAAAAAATCAGGAAAAATATAAACATGATTACTCATAATCCCATAGGAAATAATTCCATAAAAATAATTCAATGGAATTGTACAAAACTAATTTTCAGCCTACTTTCCCATTCAGTGTTGTGTTAGGAGCATCATTGTATTTCAATGCCAG
This sequence comes from Lepus europaeus, assembly GCF_033115175.1. NCBI lineage: Eukaryota > Metazoa > Chordata > Mammalia > Lagomorpha > Leporidae > Lepus > Lepus europaeus. The sequence goes on from NC_084843.1 coordinate 33,451,069, forward strand.
GACTACCTCTTCTTTTTCATGGCTGTCTGGCATTTTGACAGATACCAATACATTTAAATTGAACGTTTGGGTTATTCTGAACTTTTCATTAAACAGTGTTGCCCTGAATTTGCTGGGTAGGCAGCTTAGTTTCTCTACCCTTTATTTTCCACCTCTGCGGGTAACTTTAGGGTAAAGTAGTATTTCCAGTGGGGGTTGTGCAGTGTGAGTTCATGCACGCAAAGCTCTCAGCACAAGCACAGCGTGGTGCAACACAGGCCAGCCGTGCTCAGTGCATGTGAGCATGCCCAGAGAGAGCTGTCTGACCCAGGCCGTGGTGTAAACAGTGGAGTCGGGCAGTGCTCTTGAAAACCAGTAGGATAAGATTGGGAAGGGAAGACAGTGTCGTTCTCTAGGCAGACTATTTCTCTAGGGCATTCTTGTCTCTTGAGTAAGTTCATAGATAGAAGTTTTCTTTTTAAAAGATTTATTTATTTATTTGAAAGTTGGAGTTACACAGAGAGAGGAGAGGCACAGAGAGAGAGAGAGGTCTTCCATCCGATGGTTCACTCCCCAGTTGGCCGCAATGGCCGGAGCTGGACCGATCCGAAGCCAGGAGCCAGGAGCTTCCTCTGGGTCTCCCACATGGGTGCAGGGGCCCAAGGACTTGGCCCATCTTCCATTGTTTTCCCAGGCCATAGCAGAGACCTGGATCAGAAGTGGAGCAGCCGGGTCTTGAACCGGTGCCCATAAGGGATGCAGGTGCTTCAGGCCAGGGTGTTAACCTGCTGCGCCACAGCGCTGGCCCCAGAAGTTTTCTAATATTTTTCAAATTATGTACTTATTTTTATTTGAAAGACGAGGGTGGGAGAGAGAGAAGGAGGTCGGTCTTCCATCCACTGTGGGATTCACTCCCTGCATGCTGGCAACAGCAGAGTCTGGGAGCCTGGAACTCCATCTGGGTTTCCAAGTAGGTGGCAGGGCCCCAAGTGCCTGAGCCAGCATCTGCTGCCTCCCAGAGAACACACTTGCTGGAAGCTGGAGTCAGAAGCAGAGCTGGGTCTTGAACCTAGGTCTCTGATATGGGACATGGGCTTCCCGAGCAGCATCTTAGCCCCTGCGCAATAGAGGACAGCAGGTACCCAGCAAAGATGCATCTCTCTTCCCTGATGTCCAAGAACCTCTGCAGGTGAGTGTCCCATCAGCTGGTGCAGTCATCAGGGCCTGCCTGTCCTTAGCCATTAAGGACAGCCTCTTAACTGGGAGTCCGATCTGGCTGAAGATTCTAGCCAAGGGCAGCTGACAAAAATCAGTTGTGCTCAGCCTAAGGGTGTGGCTGTTCTACCTTCAGGAATGTTCTAGGGATGTGGGAAGCTGAGCACAGCGGGAGCAAGTTCCAGACCAGTGACTTGCTGGCTCTGTGATCTTGCTCAATTTCCCCTCTCCGATTCCTTTTCTGCAACACCAAGGGGGAGCCAGAGGAGGTCAGGAGGATGGTGTTCAGTGGTTCCCGCTGAACAAAATCTAACCATCACGCCTTTTCCTCCACCCGCCACGTTCCCGTTACCTGGTTTTATTGTTTTCACTCTTAGATGATCTTGTTGAATCACTTGTTTGCCGCTCCCTCACTAAAGTGGAAACGTCATGAGGGCTGGGCCTCCCTTGTCCTTTCTTTCTGCAGGAACCCTGGAACCCGGCACACACCTGACATGCGATTCCTGAACACGTGTGTGTTCCACGAGTGCGGTCTTCGAGCCTGGGTTCCAGTCCTGGTTGCGCCCACGGCAAGCCGCCCAAACGACGCCTCGGCTTTCCCAATTGAAAAATAGGGATTCCCAATAGGAAGGGTTGGAGGTGCTGAGGACCAGACAGGAAGCACGGAGCACGCTGGCTGCTATGGAGTACCACCGTGATAGCAGCAAGCAACCAGGGACGCATGGAAACCTTGGCTGTGTAAATTCTCACTACACCCTACAGTAGGAAATCGGTGCATCACATCATTTCACAGAAAAGCCAACCGCAGCACACGGGTTAACTAATACTATACGCTGTCAGGACACGCTCAAAGATTCTTTCCGGGCACCCGGTGGGCGGCCCCTTGAAGCATCCCAAGGCTTTCGGCCCGACCAGGACAGAAAGGGTTACTGCGCCCGCGCGCGCGTTATCAGCGGGGACCCGCGGGCCCGCGCTCCAGGCTCACAATGCCGCGGGCGGGGCGGCCGGCGCGTCCTCGCCTCCCATTGGCGCACACACCCCTTCCTGTCACGGCCGGCTAGGCCACGCCCCCTGGGCGCTGCCGGAGTGGACGTTTCCAGAGATATGTTAATGAGGGGGCGGGCACCGCAGCCCATTGGCCGGAGGCGGACTGTCGGTGAAGTCAGCGCCGAGTCCCAGAAAAACAGAGCGGGGCCAACTGCAGCGTGTAGTGCGAGCGGGGCAGGACGCACGGGCCCGGAGACCCGCAAGGTAAGCCAGCGCCTGCCGTCCTGCCCGGCGGCGCTCGTCCGCCCCGCGGCGCCGGCGCCGGGGGTGTGCGCCTGCCCGGCCCCTGCGGGCGGCGCCTTTGTTCCGCGCTCGGAGGAGGCACCTTTAAAGGGCCAGCTGTTGGAGGGACCTGGGGGACCTCCTCGCCCAGAGCATCCCCCCGGGGTGGCCGCGGGGGTAGCCGTGGTCCCCCGAGGCCCTGTCCGTTTGTGCTGCCTGCTCGCCGGGTCCGCCCGCCTTTTTCAGGGAGCGTTCCCAGGGTGCGGGGGGATCTGGGCGTTCCAGGTTTTGGGGGGTGGGGAGCGGGGCTACGATCATGGCCTCTGCTGGGAGGCAAGGTCCTCCTGCTCGGAGCGGGCTGCAGTGTGGGCGGGCGCAGGGGGCCTCGAAGCCCGGGTGGGTTTGTGCGGCGACATGAAACTGCCCGGCTGGGGGCCCCTGCGCAACCGCGCGAGGAGGCGGAGGGGGCGGGCGGCGGGATGCGGGCGTCTCAGGTGTGTTCATTCATCCGCGTCCCCGTGGAGAGGCCGGCGCGCCGAGCGTGTCCGGGGCTCCGGAGACGCGGGGCCTGCGCTCCCGCCGGCTGACAGCCTTCTGCTGGGCTTCCCCGCGCCGGGGTGGGCTGGAGGCAACCTCCGCGCCCACCTCGCCGCCTCTCGACCTGGCTGCCGGGATCGGCGGTGGCCATTCACGATGGAAGGAGCAGGAGGCTTCAGGTCCTTTGCTTCCTTTGGTGGGGGGAGACGTGCAGTCGAATTCTGCATGCCGGTGCGTCCGCTTTGCCAGCCGCCGGCGCACGCCTGCTGCCTCCCGGCAGACAGAATGAATCACGCTGATGCGTGGCTACAGAAGAGCAGAGGGGATCCCGGTGAGCGTGGCCCCGGCGTGTTCTGGCTGAGCCTTGGATCTTGCGTAGCAAACACGGAGCGCTGGGATGCCCCTGTAGTCGCAGGGCCGACCTGCCGAAATGGCTCGAATCGATTTCGCCTCTCCCAGGGACATCATGGAACCTCCGCCTCCGCGCCCCGGGCCCCGGGAGCGCCTCGCCTCTCCGGAGTGAATGAAGGCTTAGCTGGCTCCTCTCTCCTTGCCGTTTGGGCTCCTCTGCTTAGGTTCAGTTCTGCGTCTGTGGTTGGCAACGTAGCTTGGTGGTGACTGAAGAGAGAGGGGGCGACCTGAAGTAGGGTGGGCCGTAGAGGGGGCGCAGCCGCCGCCGCGGTGACAGGAAGCACATGACGGACGCCCGGAGACTCCATATCTACTGCCCATAGCGACGACGTGGAGGAGGTAGAGGCCGAGGGGGTGTGTGTGGGCTCTGCGCGGGGAGAGGTGGGGGAGCAATTTTCCGCCCCACCCTCTTGATGCTGCCTTAAATAGCTGATGTCTCCCTGTGGGCTGGGAAAAGGAGGGACGGGTTGGTCTGTTGGCACCTCTGCCCTGGGCACTGTTGGGGTAGATGGATAGGAAAGGGTTAGTGCTCCAGGGGTTGCAGGGAGCACATTTCTCAGCGGGAGGGTCCCAAGACAGCAGACTCGGGCTGCAGGGAATTAGCAACTGAAATGCAATGGGCCGTACCCTGTTGGGGTGTAGCCGCGGGAGGGTTTTGTGGTCCTCCACCAACACCCACCCCTGCTGGCCCTTTCCCCCCTGACCTGCTCTTTGGTTGTAGTTGGAGAGTTTCTGCAAACTTTTCTGAAGATAATGGGATTATTGGGGGCTGAAGGGGGAGTAGGATTTATTGGGAAGGAGGAGCCAACGCTTCTCACTGGCAAGACAAAGAGCTGTCCACTCTCCCTTCTCTTCCCCCTCCTCTCCTCTCCAATCCGGAGAGGTCAATCCAGAGAGCCGAGTCTGGGGTTTTCTTTGCAGAGAATTGAAAGGGCAGAGCCCAGGAAAGAAAGCTTTTATTGTACAGCACTGGTAATCCTCTGGTTGTCTAAATGGAGCTCTGGACCCTTCCCTGACGTGGAAATAGATTTGCTGTAGAGGGCACTCACTGTGTAGTTTAGGATTTAACCTGTTTCAGAAAAAAGGAACAGATGGCCTCCCAAAGCTTTGGTGGAGTCGCTCTGGACCAGAGGCAGGGCAGCTGGCTTTGCTCCTGTCCACCAGTCTTCCCTGGGCTCCTGCCTTCTCATCACTCTCCGGGCCTGTGTCCTTGTTGGTAAGGTGGAGGACTTCCGATAGATCATTTTCAGGGTTCCTGACAGCGCCACTGCTCTTAGATTCACAAGTGCAGCTTGTGATGGCGTTGTGAGGCTCTTTCTTGGCATGAAGGAAACAGCCTAGTACTTGGGCTCGAGGGATTCAGATTCACCTTTCCCTTGATTTGTGTGATTGTGAGGTTTTACCATATGTGAATAATTCAGAGCTAGAATGGCCCCGGGCAGAGGCAGAGGCACAGACCTCTGAGTGGGTGATTTTCTGGGGTGGAGGGGGAGGGGTGGGATGACAGATTGCTAAGGCAAGGGAGTTTTCTGTAATTCTTCCTGGTATGTTGAACCCATTTTATTTATGGTTATGCAGGTGTACGTTTAGAGTATGATCATTGGAAGAGACCGCTGTGGATTCCAGGTGCGCTTCCTTCACCGAGGAATCTGAGAGCTGGGGGCATTGGCCTGTTTGCCCAAGGTCACAGAGCTAGCAAGATGCAGAGTTGGGGTAGCAGCCCAGTGAATAGATCCTAGGTCCTGTGTTCCAGATATGTCTCTGAGAAGGATTATTCTGAGATGGGGCAGAGAAAAATGAGGAGGAAATAGAGGCATAGAAGTTGGAGAAACAGACCAGAGAAGGTGGGAGCTGGAGACGGGACGGGTGGGGAAGCCAAGCTCCGAGCAGAATCAGCTGTGAGATGGAGGGCGTTTCTGCCACCCTAGGAGTGGAATAAGGAGCGGCTTGGCTGGGGCCAGCTGAGAGTCCTGCCTGGGCCCGAGACGGACCTGGAGTCCCTGTGGTCTCTCCTGGTGACCCTCTGATTTCAGAGTGTGCTGGAGGCTGCTTCGGAGGCCTGTGGCTGAGGACAGGCAAGATCTGGACATGTGGGAAGCCAGCTATGCCAGCGGGGATGCTGGCGAATGCTGAGGTGGGTCCCAGTTCTGCTGAAGCTCCCCCCCCACTTTAATGCAAAACTACAGCAAAGTTTTCCATGACATTTCTGTTTGATGAAAGCAGCATTTTCTCCTCTGACGTTCATGGGTGCTTTGTACATTTTATGAGTTGGCGATTCATGGACTCCCTTTCCAGAGATGTCTGGAGATGACTGCTGAATTGGAGCTCATTTTGGGGGAAGCCTCTGGCTTATGACTTGAGCTAAGCCTCAGTGTTTCAGTGGGCAATTCAATAGCTGTGAACTGTGGTTAAGCGGAGCATGAGCCATTCAAAGGCCAGGATAAAAGGTGATAAGACTTTGAAGTCTATAGCCCAAGCCCTGAGCTGGCAATGAATAGTACTTTTCTTTGGCCAATTTAGGAAGTTGTCTTATGGATCCTTGGTTGCTCTTGCTTTTTGTCTGGGGTGGGCCCATGGTCTGTCCGTGTGTTTTGCTGCCTGTCTTCCTTTTCCATTGTTTCGCTCCTCTATCCATTTCTTTCTCTCCTCCCTTGTATGTTTCTCCTAGCTCCCCTGCCCGTCCTTTCTTTACTGTTGATGATACAGCTTTGTAGTGTGTTTTAATGCATTTATTGCACCATTAAAATTTCATGTTCTCTGTTCTTAATTTAAAATCACCGTTCAGTCTTTTTGAATGTGTATGTGTTTTACACACAAAACAAGCAAGACAAACAAACCAGACCCAATTAAATTGCTTTTTATTTCCATATGGTCTTTCATTGGTTTTTTTCCCCCCTTTTCTTTTGTGTTCAGTAGTAGCTCTTCATAAAAAAACAAAATTTCCCAGGTCTCTGTCATGTGGTTATTGTTTTTACAACAGAAACAGCTACCATAATAGAAAAAGTTTCCACTCTTCTATTGTGAGCCACAAGGGACACCCTTTCCCAAGAGATGTGCCCTATTTTATGACTTCCTCCCTGGAAGGGGTGTCTTTAATACATTCTCCAGCAGGAGCCGTGCTCTGAGGGGTGAGGATGCTTTTGGTGGAGATGGGGCTTTGGAGCAGGCTGTGGCTGAAAGAGAGTGCCTGGGAAGTATTTAAACTGATGGCTCCTCTTTGTTTCCCCAGGCTGAGCTAACCCAGGTGGCTGTAACAGCACCCAGACCTCTTTGGGAGAGAACGAGGTGCTTTCTAGTTAGTGCTGGGTTGGGACTGTGAGGCGTCTTGTGTTCACCCTGGAGGGTGGTGTGAAGTGTAGACGCTCTAATGGGTGTATGCTGAACATACATTGTCATATATATTTTTTACAAGAAATCTTTTTTAAAGATTTATTTATTTATTTGAAAAGCAGAGTGTTTTTTGCTGCCTGTCAAAAGAGGTAGAAGCAGAGAGAGAGAACATGAGCAAGCGAGGTCTTCCATCCGCTGGTTCTCTCCCCAAATGGCCACAACAGCCTGAGCTGAGCTGATCCAAAGCCAGGAGTTAGGAGCTTCTTCTGGTCTCCCACGTAGGTGCAGGGGCACAAGCACTTGGGCCATTTTCTGCTTTTTCAGGCCATAGAAAAGAGCTGGATCAGAAGTGGAGCAGCCGGAACTAGAACTAGTGCCCATATGGGATGCCGGCACTGTAGACGGTGACTTTTACCTGCTACACCACAGCGCCAGCCCTCATTGTCATATCTTTCAGACTCTGATTAATTACAGAGAAGACTGAGTCTTGACACGCAGGGGTCTACAAGTAGGTCGGTGTCTGAAGTGGGTCTCCCGTGCAAGAAATCGCCGTGAAGACTCCAGTTTTTCTATTAAAAATTCACATGCATTTTATATTCTTTCTAAAAAACGTCTGTGCTGGTTTTAGTATAAAAGTATTTACACTAAACAGTAAGTGCTTTGCTGTTGAATACAATTGATGGTCCAGGAAAATGTTGTGTTTATCTTGGGCCTTCCTTTCCCCTGGTCCTCCCCAAATATGCACAGCAAGCCACATACTACAGCCGGAGAAGCCAGGGGGAGGGCAGGCGGCAGCCCTGCCTGGGGAGAACCCCTCCAGTCCTTCCTTCCTGCGGGCTCTGCGGGACCCAGGCATTCAGAGCGCTCACTGTCCCCAGAGGCGGGTCCGGCCAGCTGCTGTGCTCCTGTGTGCGTTTCCTTGGCTGACTCCTGCTTCTCTTTCCATCTGAAAGAGTTGCCGCTTCCCCCAGAGTTCATCTTCTCCTTTTGCCATTGCTGCTCCCCTTGTCTTGCCCAGATTCCGAAAACAGGGAAGAGAACAAGTCCCTGTTTCATCGTTCCTCTTCAGTTAAATTCTCATTTCTGCCAGAGTTAATATGTGCAGAGTTTTAATGCTACAAGGAGTGCGGGAAGCCTGTGTCACCCCTCCTCATCCCGGGGATCCATCCCCGGAGTCGTCACTGAACATGATTTTCTGTTGCTGTAATAAACGACTGCTACAGACTTAGTGGCTTCAGACAGCTCAAATTTGTTTTACATTTCCGTAGATTAGAGGTCTGAAACGGGTCTCCCTGGGCAGAAATCATGGCGTTAGTGGGGCTGTAACCCTTTCTGGGGAGGCTGCTTCTTCCCTGCTCTCTGCAGTATGTGGGGCCACCTATGGCCCTGAGCTTGGAGCCCCTGCACCGTCTTCAGACCTAGGAGTGGCTGCTTGAGTCCCTCTCCCACTGCCTGGCGCAGGTCTTCTTCCGCTGTCACACCTTCACCTGACTCCCTCCTCTTCCTCCCTCTTCCACTTTTCTGGGTCACCTGTGATTACACTGGATCATCCACAGTTGTGTCCATGTGTTAGACACTTGATCAGCCATCTTCATTCCCCTTTACCAGGTAACCTCTCAGGGTCAGACATCTGGGGTTAGGATGTGGACATTTTGAAGGTCTCCAGTAGTCACTTGCAACCCTTTTGGTAGTTTTCTTCTGATATCAGCAACACATTTATAAGTTATGTTTAAAATGCTCTTCCGTGATGGTTCATTTTAGATTTACTTTATTTATTTGTTTGTAAATATTTATTTTCATATGTTTGAAAACAGGAAGCGAGTGAGAGAGATCTTCCATCTGCTGATTCACTCCCCAAGCCTACAACAGCCAGGACTGGGCCAGGTTGAAGCAGGAGCCTGGAACTCCATCCAGGTCTCCCATGTTGGTGAAAGGGTTCCAAGCACTTGAGCCATCATCTGCTGCCCCCCAGGGTGCTGCCAGGGTGCACTAGTGGAAAGCTGGATTGGCAGTGGAGGGGCTGGGATTGGACCGGCACCTTGATATGGAAAGCAGTTGTCCCAAGCTGCAGCTGAACCTGCTGCGCCACAGTGTCTGCTCCAGATGTTATTTTTAGATGTTCTTTTTGTTGTTGTTGTTAGATTTATTTATTCATTTGAAAGGCAGGAAGGCTGGGAGGGAGAAAGAGAGAGAGAGAGAGAGAGAGTTCATCTGCTGATTCACTCCCCCAGATGGCTGCAGCAGCTGGGGCTGGGCCAGGCTGAAGCCATGTGCACGGAACTCCATCCGAGTCTCTCATGTGGGTGAAAGGGACCCAAGCCATCTTCCCCTGCTTTTCCAGGCACGTTAGCAGGGAGCTGGATCAGAAGGGAAAGAGCCAGGACTTGAACTGGCACTCCTGGGATTCCAGCATTGCCCGCAGTGGCTTAACCCGCTGTGCCACAGTGGCGGCAGCTGGCTGTTATTTCCTGATATCCTTCTGTGGAGTAGAGGAGCCCTTGTCGCACCTCACCCGGTTATTCCCTTCTGCTGTCCTGCCAGTGTGGTTACATCTGGTTTTGGTTACACTGACGGTCAGTGTTTACGTTATGTTGACTGTGTAAGTAGCGTTCATGGCCCAGCCATGTAGTATGCTGTAGTGTGATGTTTCCTTTCTTGTGCGTTTGTTGACTTAAAATTGTCTTTTTTTTCTATTTATGTTATCTCCAATGTACTCATTACCGATTGCCGAAGTCTACAGTAGAGATGTTTTAAAACGTCTCTTTTATAGCGTGTGTCCTTTTTACTTCAGTCGGCAGAGACTTCCCTCCCAGGCCTCCATCCCGCTCCAGAGGTGCTTGCCCAGTGACCTTTCGGCCTGCGGCGTGACTCACCCTGGGAATCCCCTCACCTTATCCTGGGTTGGGTCCTCTGTTTCCTCTCTGGTCTATTCCTCTGCGGGTTTCTGAGAGTCTGTGCAAATGGCCCAGCTTGCACGTCTGAAGTGTTTCTCTGTGCTCGAACTTGATTGGTGATTTGACTCATACAGACTTCTAGGTTGAAAGTCACTTTCCCTTCGAGTTTTGAAGGCACTGCTGTACTGTCTTCTCGGTTCCAGTATTAATGTCCGAAATTTGGATGGCATTCTGATTTCTTGGCGTCTGTGAGTAACCTGATTTCTCAGTGAAAGTTTTTAGGATCTTCTCTCTTCCCTTATGATTGAAATTCCTTGCTTTAGAAATTATTGGTCTGAGTCGGTAGTGTATGCTTTTAATCTGAAGACTCACATCTTTCAGTTTTGGGACATTTTCATATATATATGTGTCCTTAATAATTTTCTCCATTTTCTGTGTTTCACCTTTGGAACTCCTAATGGTTGGGTGTTGGTCCTTCTGGATTGAGCTTCTAATTTTAAAATCTTTTATTTCCTGTTTTCCATTGAATTCTGTTTTTGTTTTACTTTTTGAGAGATAGTTGCAGCTTTATTATCTTTAATCCTGTTCAGTTTTTTTACTTCTGTTTTTGTGTTTTCACATGAGATGGACTTGCATGTTTTACTTTCTGAGAGCTCCCTAGTTCTCCAAATGTCTCCTTTTCTTTTTTAAATAACATCCTGTTCTTGTTTCATGAGTACAATAAAATCCTGTGTATTCTTCTCTCCTTTCCTCTCCCTCTCCCTCTCCCTCTCTCTCTCTCTCTCTCTCTCTCTCTCTCGTGTTTTTTCTGCGATTCTTTGATCTGTCTTTCTGCTGATTGATTCCCTTTCTGCTTCTTTTGGTGACTGCATTTCCCTGGGGTCATCCTTCCAGCACACTGATCCTTGTCTAACCATCTAGATAGCAATGGAAGCCAAACTGCTGGGTGGGTGTCTGTGTGGTAGTAAGGGGCTTGTTCGCTTCATTGTAGGGTGACCCGGCAGAGAACCCCTTCTTCCACCCTTTTTCCCCCTCCCACTGGAGAAAGCTACATAATCAGTGTCTGTGGCTCTTTGCTCTGGGACTTTCCTGGAAAGGGTTTTCCTGGAGAGCATTTTGCCTGGGGGTGGGGTAAGGTAGGTAACAACTTCGATGTTCTGCACCTTGGGAATCTGAATAAGAGAGGGGCTGGCTGTTAGCCTGCTTGGTGTGCAGACTTTCGCTGCGAGTCCTGGTCTTTGGAAAGTTGCCCCTCTCCCCGCCCACCTCCCCCAGCTCTGTCAGAATCCAGAGAGTCTGGTGCAAGTTGGACTTGGACCTTTACCTTGTGCTGGCTGAGGGAGGAAACCGCCAGGCCGAGCAGGGAACCTGGGGCTGATGGCTCCTCACACAGGCTTGTAGCAGGCTGTCTTTGTTTTCCCCCTATCCTGCTTCTACCCTGAGAGTCCCAGAGCCTCCAGCTCCCGAGCCTTCTCCAGGTTCTGTGCTGGGAGTTGGTGACTTACTTAGTAGTTTTTTGGCAGAGCAAACAGAATTGAAACCTAAGTCAGCTGCTGGGCATGGAGGTCTTCTCTCCCTCCCTGGAGTTCTGTTGACATAGTGTTGTTTGCTATTGTTTCCTTTCCTTTAAGAAACCAGTTCCTCTACTGGTCTTTCAGTGGGGTTCTGGGAGAGAGCAGAGGTAGGCACAGATGTCCAGTCTGATGGAGTTTCTGTAATCTCTTTGTCCATGCCTTTAAGCTTGTGCTGGATGTAAGTCATAGATCAAGAAATGTTTAAGTGATTGAATGCATATTTGTTTTTAAGATGACATGCATGCCGTTGGTCATCGGATTTCAGTAGAGTCCCCCACAGGTGGTCTTACTATTGTGATAATGCCAGGCAGTGGATCCTACCCTACTTCCCATGCAGTATAGGCTGAGAGGCAGCACCGACTGCTGGGCTGGGGGTGGCAGGGCTGGGTGCTGGCTCCAGCCCTCTCACTAGCTACCTGGGCCACCTTGAGAAGTTCTGTAACCTCTCTGCATCTTGATATCCTCAATCCTAAAATGAGGTGCGGGTGAATCCAGTACCTACTGTGTGCAGGCACGGCGCTTCGATTCTTCCATGTATCTTTTAAGGCAGCCTGTGCTGTGACATGGGTCACTATGAATTGATTGCACTTGGCTTCTATATTTTACACAGCTTAGTTCTGTGTCTTCTTCTGCTTTTTTTTTTTTTTTTTTGAAGATTTATTTATTTCAAAGTCAGAGTTACAGAAAGAGAGGGAAAGAGGGAGAGACAGAGAGATTTTTCCATTCTCTGGTTCACTCCCCAAATGGCTGTAACATCCAGGACTGGGCCCCACTGAAGCCAGGAGCTTCATCCAGGTCTCCCACATGGGTGCAGGAGCTCAAGCACGTGGACCGTCCCTGCTGCTTACTTATCCCAGGCTGTTCAGCAGAGAGCTCGATTGGAAGTGGAGCAGCTGGGACTTGAACCAGTGTCCATATGGGATAGTGGTGTTTCAGGTGCAGGTTTTACCCACTATGCCACAATGCCAGCCCCCTTCAGTATCTTGGACAAAGTCCTCTGCATGTATTACCTCTTACTATTTCTAGACTGTAGGCTCCTGGTGAGGACTGCCTAACAGTCATCTTTGTAGCTCTTTTGTCTACCACGGGCCTACCGCAGGCAAGTGTTGGAACTGTATTGTTCTGCACACTCCCTGGCCCACTTATGGAGCTGGGGTCTTGAGGGAACTGATGTTAAAGTCAGTGGGGAGAGCGATTCTGGACCCCAGCCCAGACACTGGAGGACTCTGTGCCTCTAAGCACATCGCAGTCTGTATTTGTTTAGTAGGCTCCATGCTGTTGTCATTTAAGAGTGTATTCATCGGACCAGCACTGTGGTATAGTAGGTTAAGCCTCTGTTTGTGGTGCCAAAATCCCATATGGGTGCTGAATCCATATGGGTGCTGCTTTATGCCCCAGGTGCTCTTCCTCCAATCCAGCTCCCTGCTGATGGCCTGGGAAAGCAGTGGAAGATGGCCCAAATGCTTGTGTCCCTGCACCCACGTGGGAGACCTGGAAGAAACTCCTGGCTCCTGCTTCAGATCGGCCCAGCTCCGACTGTTACGGCCATTTAGGGAGTGAACCAGTGAATGGAAGACCTCTCTCTCCCTCTCTGCCTCTCTCTGTCTGTAATTCTACCTCTCAAATAAATAACTAAATCTTTAGAAAATGTATTCATCTTAACTATGGACATGAATTGCAGGTAGAACCCTGCAATTACAGTGTTTAAGAACATGCTAAGTGTTTTTTTTTAATAATGTATTTTGGTTTTCTCACACCTTTGTGCTTATGTGCGAGAACCAGTAGATTTAGGTAAGTGAAGAAGAACTCTTCATCGAGAGAGCTACTGGCCACCAGGCTGCATTGGGAGCCCTGAACTCCTTGTTGAGCCTGGACTCCTACAGGCCAGGGAACCTGAAGAATCAATGCCAGTGTAGGAGACGAAGTATTAGAGCAGCTGAAAAGTCCCTGGCTTTTGATTTGCTCAACAACTAGGAACTGAGCACCCCCTATAGACCAGGGTCCGTGCTGGGCCCTGGGAACAGACAAAAATGGCACCTGCCCTCCTGGGGTTTACAGGGCAGTGCTGAGCTGTGTCATGTGGTCGTGACTAACACATGTGCTTATTTACATTAATTAAAACGAAAAAATCCAGTTTCTCATCTTTGCCTCATTCTAAGTGTTCAGTGGCTGCGTGTGACTGGTGACTGCCCTATGGACAGTACAGATCTAGAATATTCCATCATTGCAAGCTGGACTATGGAGCTGAGATTCTGTGTCTAGACCAGGTACCTGCCTAGCTTTCCCACAGAGGCCACTGAGGCACAGCTGGGAACACACCTGTCTTGGAGTGTGGCTCCTGTCTCCCTGAAGTGAGCTAGGGGTGCAGAGTGACTAAGTGAGTGGTTTCTGTGCTTAGGTTGCCTGGGTTCAAATCTCACCTCTGCTACTTCCCGGCTTTGGGACCTAGGGCAAGCCACTGCCTCGTGCCTCACCTGAGGAATGGAGAGAACAACAGTACCTCCTAGCTCATAGGATTGCAGGGAGGACGAGTGGTCCAGTGGTGCAGGTCTTGAGAACTGTGCTGACACGTGGTAATCATACAGCAATCACAGGTCACTGCTGTCAGACGAGAGGACACAGGAGGTACTGATGGAGCCGATGCGCCATCTTCCAACAGGAGACTGTGGAGCGGACGAAGAATGTTGGCAGGGAAAGCTGTTTGTGGAGTTGACTGACCACCTGCAGAAGGACACAAGTGAACATTTCTAAGCCCAGGGCTCCTTCCATCATGTGTGCTTATGTATAAAAATGCCAGTGTAAGTGTGTGTGTGTGTGTGTGTGTGTGTGTGTGTGGTGGCACAGCAGGGTAAGCCATCGCTTGTGTTGCCATATCCCATGTCTGATTGCTGTCGATTCAAGCCCCAGCTACTGTGCTTCCAGTTCAGTTCCCTGCTAATGCACCTGGGAAGGCAGTGGGTAACGGCCCACGAGCTTGGTTCCCTGCCCACGTGGGAGACCTGGGTGGAATTATGGACCCCTGGCTTTGGCTTGGCCTCACCCCAGCTGTTGTAGGCTGTGAAGTGAAACAGTGGGTGGATGGAAGATCCCTCTTTCTGTGTCGCTCCCTCTCCTTTTCAAATAAATAGGTGAAACAAATCTTTTAAGAAAAATGCCAGCATTTCTCAGAGCCCTCTGTGTCTTGAAACTGATTGTTAGGGCTTGGAACTGGGGTCTTTCCACTGTCTCCTTCTTCCTGGTTTCCCCCTACCTGGGCTGGTCCCCAAACACCCTTGCTCCCCTCTCTACCTCAGAGAGTGGGGTCACATTCACTCCCCTCCTCCAGCCTCCTCATGGAGCTGAGAGATGCCCTGCAGGAGTGAATGAGAGAAAAGGACAGAAGCCTGTGGTGATCCAGCACTTGGGTCCTGGTCTTGTCCTTGAGGGTTCAGTCTCCTGATGATGTCATCTTCTCGTGGCTCAGTCTCGCCAGCAGGCAGGTCTGTGGCAAGTAGCCCTGCCTTCCCAGAGGGGCTCTGTGTGGCTGGACAAGGGGAGAGAGCTCTGATGTTAGTCCCAGGAATGAGATGGGGAGGGGGCAGGGGATTCCCGGCTTGCATGTGGAACTTTAGCTTAAGGAAGCGCGTTAGTAGCCGCAGTCTCATTTCGTTCATTAAACAAACGTTGGTGCAGGAGGTCAGTGTGGGCCCTGCCCCCTGGAGTTGATTTCCGCCCAGCACGGCAGGGGCAGGGCTCTTGTTGAGGGCCTTTCAGGTCATGGAGCAGGAAGGCTTCAGTGTGACAAGGCGTGTGTGGGGAGGTGCGTGCAGGGAGGGCACCCTGCGGACACGTGATGGATGTGGCACCTTGCCACACCTGAGTGAGGAACGCAGGGCAGGTAGAGGCTGGGCGTCGAGGCAGACCCAGGGGCAGCCTGATTCTCAATGCCGTGTAGAAATACAGGTTTTCTCTGAGTGCCGGGGATCAGAAGTTTTGAGTACTTGAAGTTTTAACCTGTAACTGGTGCTGCCAACCTCGTTCGCGCTCTGGCCTTGACTTTGAGTCATCATGGGTGACTCTCTGGTCGGTAGCATTTGTAAAAGGAAGGGGTGCTTAGTAGATTCCAGAATTGCCCCTGTGCCCCCCTGAGCCATTGCAGAAGCTCATGGCTCTGTTGTGCAAAGCCCGATGCTTTGATAATTAGCATCAACCTGACGGCTGACCTTTGAGCTGGGTTTCCGAGAACAAAAGGTCATGAGGGCATGCCTCCTGAAACCCAAACAGTCTCTTGCTGCCTGGCAGCTGTGGCACCGGTAGCTGTGTACACGAGCAGTTTCCTTGTCCGATGTCTGCAGGTTGCTTTTCTCCACCTAGAGTTTGTTTTTAGTCGGGGCAGAGCTGGTGTGCGGTATCTGTGTCATGTGAGCACAGAATGGTGGTTAGGGCTTGGAGTTGCCTGTGCTACACTGGCAGGGGGAATGGGGCCGTTTTCCTGGTAGGCTGATGTTAGGGAGTCATTGCAGGGCTGCTGGGACGTGGATCCTGCCGTGGTTTTGAGCTCAGGCCTTTCTTTATGGGCAGTGCACCCAGGAGGCTGGCAATAGGATGCTGGGTAGGGTCTGGAAGCCAAGGATGACGTGAGACAGGCCAGAACTGGAGCGTGGAGATCTGAGTCGCCACCCCAGTGGCCTGGGCAGTGGGAATCTGGATGGAGCAGCCAGGGTAAGAGTGGGAACAGCTTTTAAGCTGGACAAAGTGAATAGAGGCTATGGAGAAAGCGGACCCCAACAGGAGCAGCAGTAGGAATCGTTGGGAAAGCTGAGGCTTGGGGGAGCCGAGAGCCACTGGAGGTGGCTGCCGAGCCCCAGACCTGTAAAGGCAGCATTGAGGCCTTTTAGGGCGACTTCACGTTTGCTTCTCGGAACCTGTGTGTCATGCGTGGTGCGTTGGCGAGTCGGCGTGGCAGGTGTGAGGGGGCGAGGCCCCCTAGGAACTGGGAAATCTTAGTCATGCCCGGGCACTGATAGAAGATATGGTGCTGTTTCAGACAGCTGCCGCAGGAGGCCCAGCAGCTGCCAGCCCGCATTCCGGGCTACGACCTTGGCTTTTTCTTTAATTATTAAAGCCACGGGACGTTGAAATACTCACCTGAAGCATCGCTCTGATGGCTTTTCCTTCTTAGGGTCAGAGGGGCTCCAGCAGAGAAGACGTTTTGTGGCCTGTGGTTCTAAGATGCTCCCGGTATCTCCCTCCTGGAACACAGGTGCTTGCCCTGGCAGCCAGGAAAGCCAGAAGAAGCCCCAGGCAGTGGGGCGCAGACCTCCGTGGGCTGTCTTGCAGCGTGTTGTCTGCTCTGAGCATGTCCTTACCGAGAGGAGGATAGTGTGTTCGTTTTTATCGTAGGCCAAGCAGAAGCAGCGCTGTTAGAAGGCGTAAAATATTTAACAATCTCTTTAAAAAATTAAACTGCCCGGGAGACTTCCATTGGTGGTGCCCATGGCAACAGGCATGGTTCTCAGGAGTGCCTTCCTGGGGCTTGTGGGTGTCTCAGAAGGGATTGGGCCTGGTCTTGGGAGGGCCGGATGGGAGGCTGAGCGCTCACCTGCTTCGTGTGGGCAGAGGCTGGGCACCCCTGCAGCAGTCCATAGAGGTAGTTGGGGTGGGTGGGGAGGTGGCCTATTTTGACAGGAGGAGAAGGAGTAGAGGGAAGAGAACTCACTGCCCCTTTGGGGTTTGTCCACTCCTTTTTGTGGATTGACCGCTATTGTTCCTGGTGCTTGCTTTCCCTGCTTTAGGGCTTTTTGCTTGTGTGGTTTCCCTGTCCTGGAGTGCTCCTTTCTCCTCTGTCTGGACAGCTCTGCTGTCTCCTTCCATTGTCCCCTGGAGCATGGTGTTCTTGGGAAACGGAGGCGCCAGGCCAGGTTAAAGCCTGCACCATGCAGGCTATTGTGGCTGTGGGGTTCTGCACAGAACCTCTGCCTAGCATTTGTCTCTGCCGCCTCGGCACACTTGCTGGGCACATCATTGTTTGCCTGCCCATTCCACCAGTCTGTAGGATCCCAGGGCTGCCTGGTCACTCTTGTGTCTAAAGTGCCTACCATGTACCTGGCCTGCAGGAGGCACCACACCACCTGTTGAGTAAATTAATGTGTTTATGAAGTTTGGGTTCTGTACAAGGGTTTGGGAATACAAAGAGAATAAAACACCCCCACTGTCCTCAATGAAATCCTAAACTAGGGCAGTGGGTGAGTTCTCAAGACCCCCTTGGAGGTGCAGGAAGAAAACAGTCTCACCTGAGTTTTGTTTGCTCTTTTACTAAAAGACATAGCCTGGAGGTTAATGTGCTCACAGCTGTTTCACTAATAGGAAAGAGCCATCAGGAAGTTTGGTGAACGCCGCTCTGAAGGGAGAGGGAAGCAAATGAAAGGGCTTTTTACGCAAAAGTGCGCTGAGCATTATGTCAGGGCAAGTACAAGGTCGTGTCGGGGCTGGAGCCAGGCCAGAAGGGGGCATTCCTGTTAGTACGCAGAGATTGGCATGTGCAAAGGCACGGTGGCTTGGTGCCTCAGTGCGCTGGGAGAAGGGATGAACACATTAACAAGGCAGGGCTAAGGCCTGCTGGGTGCATACTATGGGGGTGGGGATGACAGGAGGGAATACCAAGATGGATAAGACTGGGCTCTTGCCTGCAGGATGGGTGTGGTATGTTAGGGGAGAGGGAGGGAAGAGAATTGCAAATACCTTAAGAGAGACTCAGCAGAGAGGATACCTGGCGTTCAGAAGAGGATGGATAGTTTGGTTGGGAGAGAACAGACCTTGTCATGCTTTCACAATCTACCATGGGTGGGGCTGGCATTTTGGTGCAGTGAGTTAAGCTGCCACCTGTGAGACTAAACAACATGCTGCTGAATGAACAGTGGGTCACAGAAGAAATCAAAAGAGAAATTAAAAACTTTCTGAAAGCAAATGAAGATAACACAACATATCAAAACTTATGGGATACAGCAAAAGCAGTGTTAAGAGGAAAATTTATAGCAATAGGTGCCTCCATCAAGAAACTGGAAAAGCACCAAATAAATGAGCTATCAATGCATCTCAAAGATCTAGAAAAAATACAGCAAACCAAACCCAAAACTAGAAGTTGGCATCCCATATGAGCACCAGCTCATGTCCCAGCTGCTCTGTTTCCAATCCAACTCCCTGCTAATGTGCCTGGGAAGGCAATGGAGGATGGCCCAAGTGCTTGGGCCCCTGTATCCGTTTGGGAGACTCTGATGAAGTTCCAGATTCTGTCTTCTGCCTGGCCCAGCCCTGCCTGTCATGGCCATGAGGGGAGTAAACCAGTGGATGGAAGATTTTTCTCTCTTTCTCCTCTTCTTTTCTCTCTGTAACTCTGCCTTTCAAAGAAACAAAGAAAGCTTAAAAAAAAAAAAATAATCTAGCATGGACAAGATTACACAAGGGGAAGGAGTTGGGGCTTCACATTATGGACCATCTTGGGTTAAGACTTCTCCATGAAGTTCTTTGTCTATTCCTTCCCAGTGGGATTCTTTCTTTCTTTCTTTTTTTTTTTGACAGAGTTAGACAGTGAGAGAGAGACAGAGAGAAAGGTCTTCCTTCCATTTGTTCACCCTGCAAATGGCTGCTACAGCCAGAGCTAAAAATACGCCAGTCCGAAGCCAGGAGCCAGGTGCTTCCTCCTGGTTTCCCATGTGGGTGCGGGGGCCCAAGGACGTGGGCCATCCTCCACTGCCTTCCCGGGCCACAGCAGAGAGCTGGACTGGAAGAGGAGCAACTGGGACTAGAACCCGGCGCCCATATGGGATGCTGGTGCTGCAGGCAGAGGATTAACCAAGTGAGCCACAGCGCTGGCCTCCAGTGGGATTCTTAACATCACATGACTCAGGTCCTTCCTTAGGCTGTATTTACCAGATCACAACATTGTGTATGAACAAGAAAACGGCACGTGGCTATGTGGGTAGGCACCCTCAGTGTGTTCACTTACCTGTGTAGTCATGCACACTCCTTTCCTAGCTTCTCTTGTTTTCAAGTCCCAGGGCTTGAAGTAATTATGTAATTAGAATCCACACTGAGTGAGGCTAGATAAGGTGTAATTAGAGAGGAAAGCCTAATTTTGGAAGAATGATAAGAGGTCATTTGACTCAGTCCGGGCCCAAATCCAATCTTGGGAGAACAGTAAGAGGTCATTTGGATGTAGGGAGCTTGAGGCCACCCAGGGGCCCAGATTGGCCTGAGAGTTGGACAGATTCTGTTTCAGCTCACTGTGAAAGCCATTCATTGAACGTCTTTTTGGTAGAGGGACTTGTCCTGGATCTGTGGCTCTCAGGGAGGACCTGTCCTAGAGACCCGCGTGGAGGTCCTAGAACAGAGGTGAAGACTCCTGGGTGAGCAGGGCGTTGGGGATGAAGTCACAGGGTAGGTGGCATAGCAGCTGCGCCTCGAAGGGAAAGGAGGGCCTTGAGCGCATCGGCAGGAGCCCTGTAGACACTTGAGAGGTTTTCACATAGTATCTGTGGAGCGAACGCCTGGCTGATGA
The DNA here is from genome assembly GCF_033115175.1 of Lepus europaeus. Classification (NCBI taxonomy): domain Eukaryota; kingdom Metazoa; phylum Chordata; class Mammalia; order Lagomorpha; family Leporidae; genus Lepus; species Lepus europaeus. Next base: position 33,470,814 of record NC_084843.1, read on the forward strand.
GGTCAAGGTGGAAGGGACACAGATGTGTGGATGGTCCTGTGGCCGGCTCACACAGCTTAGGCAGTACAGTGGCAACATGAGGCCAAAGGCCGTGCAGTGGTGCCCATGTGCACCGTGGGCAGCGGAAGGTTCCTTGTAGAAAGTGGCTTGGACGGAGCCTTGCAGGACCAGTGGAGAGGGGAGAATGCAGATGGGAGGACCATGCAAAGGAGGGGGGTGAACAGGTGCAGGCCTAGAGAGGGAGGAGAGCCTTCACCTAGGAGAGGAGGAGGGGGCACGGGAGGAGGTGAGGGCCTCACTGGAGTGAGTAGACTGGTTCCTGGGGGTTGGATGGAGAGGTTTGGCCCAGGGAGAATGAAGAGCCCTGGTGGGCTGGTGGCCCGGGGTACAAGATGGGTTCCTGGGGTGTTCCGCTTCAGCTGCTGGGGCCTGAGCTGACGGGGACCGGGCAGTAGGCCTGGGAAGCGGCATCCTGTGTTGGCCTTTATCGCTGAAGGTTCCTGGTCTTGATGAGAGGCTGGCAACCAAGGCAAGGGCAGAGAGGGAGGAGGCTGCAGGGCTCTGCCTAGGAAAACAGAGGGGCCTGGTTGGTGGGGAACGAGGGTGTGGATGGAGCCTTGGTGTGTCAGGAGCCCCCAGAGTCCTGTCTTGCCCCCATCCGTGGATAGCCCTGGCACCAGCCCCGTCATCTGAGTTCCATTTCCTTGCCAGTGGGAGTCTCTGCCTTTAAGGTTCAGGCTCATCTCAGAGGAGCGGCAGGGTCTGGGCTGGCCGTTAGTGAAGTCGCCCCTGGAGGTGAGAGACAACGGGTGTGTGGATTATATATAGGCTTCTGCTGGTGTGAGGCCAGGCTGTGTTCTGGGGCAGAGCAGGGAAGGGGTTAATCTTCCTGCATTCACAGAAAGGAAGTCCTTAGTGAACCCCTCCCCCACCCCACTCCTTAGCCAGGGTTGGGGAAACTTAAGGCCTTGGGCCTTTATAAACATCTATGCCAAGAAGGCCTCCTGGCAGAGGAGGACCTGGGCAGGGCCTTGAAGGGTGAATAGAGGGAGAGAAGGAAGGGCTTTGCAGAGGAGAGAGTGATGCTGAGTTAGATTACACAACTTGCAGTAGGGATTCCAGAAGGGAGGGGGTGCGTTCTGGAACTCTCTGGGTGTGCACTGCTTCTGTACCAGGTGCTTCGTGAGCTTTGTCTCATAATCCGTACATCATTGCCGCCGCCGCTGCTGTCCCACGTTTCAGATGAGGCAGAGCGATTGGAGGGAGAGGCCTGCTTGCCCGAGGTCTCCGTGGTGGGGTGCGTTTGCCTTCTATTCAGGTCTCTGGCTCCGGTGTTAACAGTCACCCGTGTCACTGTATTTTGCTGGCTCTGCAGAGGAGATGGAAAAAAAGACGATGGTTTGTCTTTGTGACCCTTGTTTCCAAGTTGAACACTGACCTAAAATGTGGCTCCAGCTGCCGTCCGTGCCACAGCATCCCAGTGCATTGCCAAACCCAGGAGATGCTGATGTGAGGCAGTTAGAGCTCCCCAGGGTCTGAAACCCTGGTTTACAGATCAGGAAACTGAGGCCCGGAAGGGAGAAGGGCTCTTCCAAGGTCAGGGCCAGAACGGGGTTGAGAACCAGGACAGTGTGGAGATGTTGGTCATTGTGGCTGTTTTAAGACTCATTGTGGAAAAATTTGTTTTTGGATGGACTTGTTTTTGGGCAGGCTTGAGTCTGAATTGTCCCCTGCATCCGTGTGCGTGTGCGTATGTGTCCATGTGTGTATGTGTGTATGTGTGCATGTGTGCGTGTGTGTGTGTCCTTCACCTGAACCTCACATGCCTTTGAACCAACAGGAAGGATTCCTTCAGACCAAAGGTTAAGACCAAAGGCGTTTGACAGGTGGAAAGGGCATAGGAAGGAGGGGGAAGATCAGAAGCCACAGAAATAGAAGACTAAACTCAGGCGTGGCCAAAAGGCTCTTCCCAGGCATGTAAATCCTCGCTACCATTTGCTGACTGCTCTCGGTGCCAGGCAGTCTTTGCTTGTCACTTTGTGTAACTTCCGTGGCCTCCCCACGGGGTAGGTGCTGTTTTGTTGCTTCCATTTTGTGGATGAAGGCACTGAGGCTCAATGCGTCTGTAACTTCCAGAAAGCCACAGAATTAGGCTAGAGCCAGGGCTCCGACCCAGGCCCACTCAATGGAGAGCTCTGTCACTAATCCCCGAGCTCTTGTGCTGGTGTGGGAGTTCCAGGGGCCTGCGTGTAGAGGACGCATGGAGCAGCACATTTTGGGAGGCCACCCTTCCACCATGGTTTGCAGCAGGGGGTGATTTTACCACGAGGGGACATTTGGTAGTGTCTGGAGACCTTTTTGGTTGTCACAACTTAGAGGGTGTTATTGGGATTTAGTGGGCTGATTCCAAGCATCCCCTAAACATCTTACAGTGCACAACATGGTCCCCCTACATCAGAGGGTTATCCCCTGTGAGCTTTTGACCCTGCCCTTTGGGGACCTGGTTGTATTTGTAGCCCTGAGAGAGCAGGGCGGGGGAGGGTGAGGAAGGCCCATCTGAAGAACTGGAGCTGTTCCTGCAGCTCCGGGGACTTAGCTTGTCCTTTAATGGATATTTACAGTTTGTGTTCCTCCTAGACTGAGCCCCGAGGGCTGCCGGGGTGGTGGCAGTGGTGGATGGAGGCTGAGATGAAAAATTCCAACAAGGCCCAAAAACCCGGTGGCCCAGGGCTGCAGGTGAGAAGTGGGCGGGGTCAAGCCCCATCCCTGGGAATTGATTGAGATATTTCACTGTGTGTAATAGAAATAAGAACTCAGAGCCAGCTGGTTGTGCTTTTGTCCCCTTTATTAAATTACTGCTGTGACTACGCACCATCAGAAGTGTGTGCAAAAGAGGTGTTCCTGTTCTCCATATGCCGATACAAACGTGCTACCTGCCGAGCGCCCCTATTGCTAGTGACTGTGAGCCAGTTCCAGTCATCCTGTGCCTTTAAGGGAGGACTGCAGACAAATCAGGGGAAGCCCCTGGACCCTTGGCTTCTGCTGAGCTTTTCCTAATGGCTTTACCCGAGGCTGACCGGCGGTGGCTGGACGGGTCAGGTGGAACAGCCTGCACCTGGGGTCCACCTGAGCCCAGCACATGCTGTCCTCCCCCTGCTGCCCTTCTGACTTCCTCTTCCAGTCTGATGTGGCAAAGGTGTGCTCTGTGCCCTGGTCAGCTCACCGTGGTGGACTTGGCCTCCGTATCAATCTGCCCTGGTAGTGCTGGTTTGGAGCTGACTCTCCCTGACCACACACACACACATGCTTAAGGCCCTGCGCTGATCCCACTGCTACTCCCTTCTCCTCACCTGGGCCTCACCCTGGGCTGTGTTCATGGCCAGTCCAGCCAACCGTGTCACCTCCTCCCTTCTGCAATGCCCCAAGCTCCGGTGACTTCTGTGGCCATTCATGCTGAGTCTCTCCTCTGTCACTTTCTGACCCTGCCAGTGGCCTTGGATGAGTCATTTAACCTCAAAAGAAGCAGCGTAGCGTTGAATCTGGTGACTTCAGTTCCCTTCCAGCATCAGTGTCAACAGTCACTTGTAGGACCTGTTTCTCTAAGGTCAGTGGAAATTCAGGTTTCCCTCCATAGAGAACCCAGAATGAGTTGTCAGTCAACTCTTCAGATTGAATGTTAGCCTCTTTACATTTTTTTTTTTAAGATTTATTTATTTGATAGGCAGAGTTACAGAGAGAGAGAGAGGGAGAGATAGATCTTCCATCCACTGATCCACTTCCGAATGGCCTTAATGGCTTGGGCTGTGCCAGGCCGAAGCCAGGAGCCAGGAACTTGTTCCAAGTCTCCAACGTGGGTGCATGGGCCCCAAGCACTTGGGCCATCTTTTGCTGCTTTTCCAGGCACATTAGCAGGGAGCTTCCGGGACCCAAGCCAGCATCCATATGGGATGCTGCGCATCACAGGCAGCTGGTTAACCCGCTATGCCACAACACCAACCCCACCACTTTAATGTTAATTCCTTGCTCAGCAAATGTGGGTTGAGGGCCTCCTCTCTCCAAGCGTGCGTGATCAGTTCAGCAGGGCAGTGAGAAAGGTCTTTGCTCTCAAGGTGCTCTCGGCTTTGTGTCCATTCACAGCCATAAAAGGTGGGCCGTCTAGACAGTTATCATAGCTACTCATGTAGGTGTGCACGCACACACACACAAATTAGTGTTCGATGAGAAGTGAAATATTTAGTCTTATTTACCATGCACCTGTTGTATAATATGTAGTTTGTTTTTTTGTTGAATGAATGTAGTAATTAATAATTTGTGTTTTAGAGGAAAGGTAGGATTTTTTTAAAGATTTATTTATTTGAAAAGCAGAGTAAGAGAGGGAGGAAGGGGGGGAGAGAAAGAAAGAGATTGAGATCTTTCATCTGTTGGTTCACTCCTCAAATGGCAGCAGCGGTCAGAGCTGGGCCAGGTCGAAGCTAGGAGCTAGGAGCTTCTTCAGAGTCTCCCGCGTGGGTGCAGGGGCCTAAGCACTTGAGCCATCTTCCATTGCTTTCCCAGGCCTAAGCAGAGAGCTGGATCAGAAGAGGAGAAGCTGGGACATGAATTGGCGCCCATATGGGATGGTGGCGTTGCACCACGCAACAACACTGGCCCCAAGTGTAGGATAAATAAATGTTTATTTGGAAGTCCGAGAGACAGAGAGAGATTATTCCATGTGCTGGTTCACTTCCCAAATGACTGCAATGGCTGGGGCTGGGCCAGGCTGAAGCAAGGAGCCAAGAACTTCATCTGAGCCTTGCACATGGGTTGCAGGGTCTCAACTACTTGAGCCATCATCCATTGCCTGTCAGGCACCTCAGCAGGAAGCAGGATTGGAGGTAGAGTAGCAGGTAGTCAAACCGTGCACTTGGGGATATGGGATGCAACTGTCCCAAGTGATGGCTTAACCTGCTGAGGCACAAATCCAGCCCCAAGAGTAGGATTTAGACCTGTGTAGATGGGAGAGAGGGGCACTATAGCCTGGCGGGGAATGTGGGTGGGATGTAGTCAGGAGGAGGAAATGGCAGGAACACATGTTCAGAGATAGCTCAGCCTGGGGCAGGCTGGTCACTTGCATTCATTGTGATAGACCATGTGATGGGGCAGGTAGTGGGATGGTCTTGGATTTAAACTCTGCTGAAGGATTGGGTTAATCCTATGTAGTCGATGATCTCCTATTCAGTTTCTCAGGGCTTTGCTGGTGTGGTGGTTAATAGTGCCCCTTTCCCTCCCAAGAGATGGACCATAAATCACATAGCCCGGCAAGTCTCAGGACCGTGTGGAGCCCTGAAGGGCTTCACGCTGGGTCATGGTCAGGTGGCTGCTGGAAGGCCAGCGCCCACCCTGTGTGGGGGAGCCTGGCGGCAGGAGGAGCGGGTCCACCAGTGCAGGCAGAGCTCCAGCATCCTCTGAAGGGAGGAGATGGTTCCCGACACTGGGAGACGCCATGTGTGGTCTCTCCAGTGGCTCCACGGCGGCCCTTCCAAAGTTCAGCATCCTGGAGAAGCGTTTTTCCAACTGGAAGTTATGACTGATAAGAAAATATTCACATGGTGCCTGTTTCCTGAGCAATTAAAAGTCGGAGAAGCTTCTGCCCAGCCTCCCAAAGGGCCTGGTGAAACCCGCTGGTATTCTCTTGCCTAAACCCCGTCATTGTTCCTTGGAATTTCAAATAGGTTATGAATGTGCTTGATGTCAGGAAAGATAAATCTGTGAGGAGGACTGGAGTCAATACATTTCCTTTTTAAGTAGAAACAATATGAAGGGCTTCCTTCAAGCCCGAATCAATCTCACTTTGTTGCCATGCTTGTGTAAAACCTGAGCTGCTTTATGTCTGTTTATGTTCCCCCGCCGTCCCCCGTCCCGGCTGGCCCTGCGTGGAGTCCCAGCCTTTTTAGGCCATGTACGGCTCGCTCCTCTTGGGGTGTTTTCTTGTACGCTGCAGTCAGGGTTGTGCTCTGAGTGGGGATTTTGTTTTATAGCAAAGTGGCCAAGTGCCCCCAAAGGGAGCTCTCTCTTTGTCTAGAAGAGTTGGAAGGCTCAAGTTTTTCTTTTTCTTTTCCCCCCTTCCCATTAAAAGATTATTCAGTGTAAACATGGTGCAGTTTGGAAGTGAGAAGTCTATGAAAGCATGGGCATTGAAAGTTTTCAGTCTCACCCCTGATGTGTCCACTCTGCTCTCTCCTCCACTGGGCCCCTGCCAGTTTGCCCAGGACAGCTCCAGCTGACATTCTTTGTGGCTTAGTGGATCAGTTAAATATTACCCACAGATCGCTAATCAATTCAGTTTGTTCCTGTGTGTCCTCCCAAGATTTCTATGTACAGGTACGTACATAAGGGGAGAAGGTGACACGTTGCTTTTGTCACTTAGCAGTGCATCCTGGGAACTCCCTGTCAGTCCGCGTGGAGTATTTGCATTTTGCTAACCTGTCTTGGGAGACCGGCAGGCAGCTGCCTTTGCCTTGATTTACCAATTTAATGGCTACTTAGGGTTTGCTTCTGTTTACCTGAGAAGAAGTGAAAGGCTGTGGGAGATGAAGTCAGCCTTCTTTGAAAAGTCCAGTCCAGCAGCAAACTCATCCAGCAAGCATTTATTAGGCACCAGCTTTATGCCTAACCTGGTTCTAGTCACTTTGGGTGAACTGAGCCTTCCCTTCGTCTCCACTTGTTTAAGTTCTTCAAAGTCCAGCTCAGATGCCTCACGCCTTCATGAAGGCTTCCCGGATTGACTGGCCAGGATTTTTTTGCATCCCCAGCCACCCACTGATTTGTCCATCGTCCATCTGTCCATCTGTCTTTCCATCCATCCATCTGTTCCAGCCAGTGTTCAAATACTTCCTTGTGCCAGGATCTGGCTAGATGCTCTGTGTCCTCATGTTCCACGTCCAGAGATTCAGCCAACCCATGGATCGAAAATATTTGAAAACAACAACACCTGTGCTGAACATGTACAGACTTTTTCTCTTGTTATTGTTTGCTAACCGGTATAGTAACTCAGTTCTCTATATAGCATTTACATCGTACTTGGCCTTACAAGTAATCTCAGGATGATTTAAAGTAAGGAGCTTGTATGTAGGTTCTGTGCAAACCCTGTGCCATCTTATATGAGGGGCTGGAGCACCTCTGGATTTTGGCATCAGTGAGCGGTCCTGGAGCCAATCCCCCATGGATACTGAAGGCTGATTGTATATAAAGATGAACAAGATGATGAACTCTCTTCTCAAAGAGACAGAAACAGATGAGTGAACAAATGGTAGCTGTGATGACAGTCTTAAGCCCAGGCTGTAGAGGAAGCACAGAGCAAAGGGTGGCTGATCACTGTGGTACATGGGAGGGTCTGGGAGGCTTCTGGAAGGAGACATTCCTCTAATGAGACTTGCCTTTTTTTTTTTTTTTAAGATTTCTTTATTATTATTATTTTTTTGGACAGGCAGAGTGGATAGTGAGAGAGACAGAGACAGAGAGAAAGGTCTTCCTTTTTGCCATTGGTTCACCCTCCAATGGCCGCTGCGGCCAGCGCATCACGCTGATCCGAAGGCAGGAGCCAGGTGCTTCTCCTGGTCTCCCATGGGGTGCAGGGCCCAAGGACTTGGGCCATCCTCCACTGCCTTCCCGGGCCATAGTAGAGAGCTGGCCTGGAAGAGGGGCAACCAGGATAGAATCCGGCGCCCCAACCGGGACTAGAACCCGGTGTGCCGGTGCTGCAAGGCAGAGGATCAGCCTGTTGAGCCGTGGCGCCGGCCAAGATTTATTTATTTCAATGTCAGGGTGATCTGTCCATCCATCCATCCATCCATCCATCTGTATTTGCCATCTGCTGGTTCACTCCCCAAATGGGTACAACAGCCAGAACTGGGCCAGGTCAAGGCCAGGAGCCAAGAACTTCATCCAGGTCTCCCATATGGGTGGCAGGGACTAAAATACCTAAAATATCTGGGTGGCAGCATCATTTGCTGCTTCTCAGGTGCATTAGCAGGGAGCTGGATCAGAAGCAGGGGAGCCAGGACTCCAACTGGATGCTATATGCGGGCATTGCATATGGCGGCTTATCCCACTCTGCCACAAGACTGGTTCCTTAAGCTTCCTTTGTACTTTTAGTGTATTTCCCTTATCTTCATCTCTGGCCTCTTCCCCTAATGCTGTCTATTTAATAGCCACTCAAGTATTTATTGAGTGGGGGGGGGGGAAAGGTCAGATGAACCAAATGAACCTAGCATCAAGGACATTAATGTCAAAAAGAGCAGGTGAGATATTCTTTGCTGCTCTTGGCTTTCGTGGTTAATCTAGGCAACTGATCTCCTCAAGGGCCCCTGTCAGTTATGTCTGCCCCTCCCTTCAGTCTCCCTGTGTTGGTGGCAAGCAGTCTCTGTCCCTGCTCCATCCATTAGCAGTAGTGTAACAGGAAACCCACCATCTGTGACACTGGAGCTGAATGAAACAGCTGTGTGAATGGGAACCCCAAGTCCCACCCTGTCTTTGGTCTTGGTTTCCCTCCTGGCAGGAGAGAGGCAGTTGTGATACCTGAGGATCCTCGAACTTCTGAGCATTTCAAAAACAATGATTTCAAGAATCTGGTGGCGCATCCAGCTCCTTCTTCTTTGAAGGGGAAGAAGGCTTCCTTTGTAGCTTCCTGGTGCCACAGGGACTTGTCAGTCCAGGAGAAGAAATGGCCAGAATAAAAAAATAAAAATGGCCAGGCCAGGGGGGCCAGTGCTGTGGCGCAGCGGGTTAACGCCCTGGCCTGAAGTACCAGCATCCCATATGGGTGTCGGTTCGAGACCTGGCTGCTCCACTTCCCATTCAGCTCTCTGCTATGGCCTAGGATAGCAGTGGAAGATGGCCCCTGCCACTCGCGTGGGAGACCTGGAGGAAGCTCCTGGTTCCTGGCTTCAGATCAGTGCAGCTCTGGCCGTTGCAGCCAATTGGGGAGTGAACCAGTGGATGGAAGATTCTCTCTCTCTCTCTCTCTCTCTCTCTCTCTGCCTCTCCTCTCTGTGTCTAACTCTGACTTTCAAATAAATAAATAAATCTTTAAAAAAAAAAAAAAAAGAAATGGCAAGGCCAGGAAAATGACCCTTTAATAAAGTTGACAAGGGCTACTGGGAGGGCAGGGGTGGCCGTGGTGCGACCGTGGGCCTCTGTGCTGTGGGATGCGGTCTGCACTGCCTGAAGGTCGAGGCGGTGCTCCCGCTGTGCAGCTGCAGAGGCAGCCCGGTGTTGGGTGGTGTGGGAGAGGCTTTTGGCCACATGTTCCCTAAGCTGTGCACAAGCAGCCTTTTTGGGGAAGAGGTGATAATTGTTTAAAACCTCATACTCCCCTCGTGGTTGCTCTCATCTGTTCTTATTTCTGCAGGAGCTGGTCACGGGAAGCAGGGAGGTGGGATCGTGTTTTGCCGGTGCTTCCCAGGCCTGATGTTCAGAGTGTTGACTGTGTACCTGGCGCTGCCCTGGGTGGCTGTAGAGCCTTTTAAATTGGAGCATAAGAATCTCTTGCAGTGCATGATAAAAGTACAACCTTAACACATTCCTTAGGTTATGCAGGCTGTGTCTAGGTATTTTCATCTGCAAGGAACTGACCCAAGTCTGATGAGCTGTTCACAGGGAAATTCATTGTCTCTGAGACAGGGGTGGTTTTGTGGTGCTGCAAGGTGAGCCACGCCCTCTGGGTTGACAGTTTCAGTGGCTCAGCAATGTCACCAAGGCGTTGAGTTCTTCCTGTTTCTGCTGTCCTTGGCGTTAGCTTCATTTGCAGCCTGCTAATGTGGTGGCTGCAGCGTCTCCAAACATCTCAGTCAGACCCAGCCTGCAGGGGGAGAAGATGGGTATGGACTGAGTCTGGCCCTCTCTCTCAGGAGTCAGGAAGCTTCCAGGGGCACCTCCAGCACTCTTCCCATCATGCCTTCTTGGCTGAATTGAGTCACGTGCCTTCCCCGAGCCAATGGCTGGACCGAGAATACGCTTCCGGGAGAGAAGTGGTACCTGAACAAAATGGAGGCTCTGCCAGGAAGGAAGGAGGGAGCAGGAAGCAGAGGCTGGGCGATCACGAGGGCTCAGCGCACAGGTGGCTTGCAGCCCGTACTTGGAGAAACACGGCCATATATCATTGTGAACGGGCAGGGTTGCTGGCGAGGTTATCTCTGCTGTGCAGATGGGGAAATGAGCCCAGGGAGGGCTGCTGACTTGTCTTAGATAACACGGGCGGAGGTTCTGGGGGTTGGGAGTGACGGGATCGAGTGTTTGAGAGGCCTTTTCTCGCCAGGAGAGCCATCATTCTCTTGCTGTCCTGAGATGTCCCAGCAGCCCCGTCATCACTGAGTTCTGCTCCCCACAGTGGTTCACAGCAGGAGGCCTTCCCCCGGCCCCCAACACTTCCTATAGGAAGAATTCTCAGGGCGTGAGCAAGCTAGATTGTCCAACTCCCCCCCCCCCCCCCCCCCCCGGCTGTGGTTGAAAGCAGTTGGAATCACACTCCTGTCTTGTGGGGCAGGCTACCCGTGCCAGCCCCATGCCAGTCATTGTGTACATATTATCGGAAATCCTGGCAACAACCTCTTGAGTTAGGCTTGATGAGCCACCGTGTATGGATGGGGAAACTGAGGCCTGGGAAGGGGAAGCTGACTGAGGTGGGTTGCACAGCCTGTCGGAGGTGGGGCCGCCCGACTCAAGGTCAGAGCTCCTGCTTTGTGCTGTGCTGTGGCTTATCAGTAGCCACCAGCCTTGCTATGCCCCTGAAGGAAGGTGCGTATGGAAAGGGGCTTAGTGTCAAATGAGTTCCGAAGCCGCTGAATGTTCCCTATGGGAATAATTCTCAAGACCTTGGGGAAAATATCCTAAACAGAAGAAATATGACTCAGGAAATCTGGTTTGTCATAGGGTGGCTAAAATGTGAGTAGGAGAACCTCTCAACAACAGTTTTGATGGTTGTTGGCTTTGAAAGGGGAAGGCTGCAGTGGAGGGGGCTGGGCTGGGGAGATGAGTGAGTAGAGGGCGCAGAGCGCAGCGGGAAGGAGTGCCAGCCGGAGCTTGAACGCCTCACTGTGAGCCCCGTTCCGCCATGTGACCTCCAGCAAGGTGCTTGGCCGCTGGGGCAGCTTCTACACATGTCCAGTGGGATCCAGGCTGTGGAGGGGGCAGAGAGGTAAAGGGGCGGAGCAAGCTTTGCTGTCTGTCCAGGGCTTGCAGAGGCGTGGCATGTCTGGGCATACGACTTGGCACCCAGTGTTCTAAGCTCTGGGCAGCCCTACCTGGCTGTGAGCTGTTTGTTGCCCTGAGCCTGAGAGTGTGACGGAGCTGCCTGTGGGCAAATGTCTGGTTTTTGCCTTTTCCCGAGGAGAAATCCTCTTTGCCCCCCAAAGCCCCTCTCTAGCTCTGGGTGTTTGGAGTTCTTCCCTGGGCGCCTGACCTGCCTCTGCCCCGGAGCATTGCCTGGGAGCCCGCAGCCTTCACAGATGCCCATGGGGAGATAAACAAAGTTGGTGGAGATAAATGCCTTGTGCTCAGTGTGTGTGTGTGTGTGTGTGTGTGAGCATTTGCAAGTGAGGTCCTTCCCATGTGCAGCCAACACAACCCTCTGATCATGGTGGCCTGGACTTTTCAAATTGAGCAGAGGAAATAATAGGGAATCTTTATTTTTTTTGCCAGGCAGAGTTAGACAGTGAGAGAGACAGAGAGAGAGTTATAGACAGTGAGAGAGAGACAGAGAAAGGTCTTCCTTCCATTGGTTCACTCCCCAAATGGCCGCTACAGCCAGTGCGCTGCGCCGATCTGAAGTCAGGAGCCGGGTACTTCCTCCCAGTCTCCCATGTGGGTGCAGGGACCCAAGCACTTGGGCCATCCTCCACTGCCCTCCCGGGAATCTTTACCTATGCTCCCCCCTACCCCCGACCCCAGTAAAGCACATTTACAGCTTTGTATGGTTGTGAGTCTGTAGTGAGGTATTTAAGATTACACTCTCTCTGTTCTTCCCACACATCTCCTGTTGAACACTTTCTGAATATGGGTTGATGGCTTTTGCATGGCAAGCAGAGCTTAGCACTGAGGTCTCAAAGACAAGGATCATTGCCCTCAAGGCATTGTCTAGCAGGTAAACAAGATGCTTACAAAGCCCTGTGATAAGTGTTAGCAGGTATGTACAGTGTCCTCTGGGAGAGCAAGGAGGGGACACTTGGTGTGTTTGGTGGGAGGAGGTGTCACCTGAGCTGGGGCTAAGATGGGAGGGAAACATGCCAGGTGGACCAGCCTCTTGGAGGGCATTCTATGCAGAGGGTGGGCAGAACATGAAAACCTGCTGTGTGACAGTGTGATACAGAGATGGATGGGGCCCAGCCTGTCCTGCTCCTGCCCACACTCAGAGGTGAATAGGAAATGAGGGTACAGGTGACCATGTGATAGGGCTGGACAGAGTTCATGGCAACATAGAGGCCTGCTTAGCAGTCTTCCTCCTGGGGGATTGTGCAGGTTCTTTCATTCGTGAGGGGCCTGTTGAAGGAGCTGGTTTGCGGTCTGCTGCCTGATGTTGACCGTGCCCTTCAACAGTTTGGATGCTGCTGCAAGGCATCGATTCACCAGGTTTCTTCCTTGCATCCGTGTCCTCTGTGGCTGTAAGAAGATATCTGAGGCTGGGTACTTTATGAAGAGAAGAGGTTTATTTAGCTCACAGTTCTGGGTTTGAGGGCATGGTGCCAGTGTTGTAGGCAGGCATACAGGATAAAATTGATCAGGCTTGTGAACTGGAAGGCCATTCCTGCACCACACCCCTGTGTGACCTCATGCCCCTTCTGACCACACCTGTGTGCCCACCGGCTGATCAGGCTAATTAACTACTCCCCTTTGGAAGTGGATTAAAGACCTGGGACATGGTGGCCTTTTGCCATTGTGGGCCATGCTGCCCTGTGCCTCTAGGGCATGTGGCCTTCAGGCCACCTGCCCCATGTTTCCTGGCCTGCATGCTCGTCCACGTGGCTGGCTCCTGGTGCTTGGTGTGAATCCAGATTTCCCTTTCTTAGATAGGGCCCTCACTCTCCTATGCATTTCTCCCACTGAATAAAAAGCTTAAAACTTACCGAGGCCAGCGCTGTGGCACAGCAGGTTAACACCCTGGACTGAAGCACCGGCATCCCATATGGGCGCCAGTTCGAGTCCCAGCTGCTCCTCTTCCGATCCAGCTCTTTGCTATGGCCTGGGATAGCAGTGGAGGATGTCCCAAGTCCTTGGGCTCCTACATTTGCATGGAAGACTGGGAGGAAGCTCCTGGCTCCTGGTTTCAGATCAGCACAGCTCTGGCCATTGCGGCCATCTGGGGAGTGAACCAACGGATGGGATGGAAGACCTTTCTCTCTGTCTCTACCTCTCTCTGTAACTCTTTCAAATAAATAAAATAAGTCTTTTAAAAAAAAACTTTTGCTGCCTCATTCATTAATGCTGGTGTTCAGAATTCTCTGAATACTAGGCAAGAACCCACACAGGCTTATTAATATTGGGAATTTATTAATAAACACATGGTTGATATCATAATTGGCACCCCAATATTCTGATATCATCAGCATCTGCTTAGCTCTTGCCAGGAGGTGGGGGGAGCTTCCTGGCAGATGGCATCACCATGGCTAGGGTGGATGCAAAAGAGATCCTATGGCGAGGTGGGAAGCAGGAGACTGTGGAGGACCCAGGCTCACTCTTTGTAACTGCTCAGTCTGTGGGAACTCACTCCTGGGAGAGCCTCATTCATGAGGGTGGAGCCCTCAGTCACCTAATTATCTCCAGGAGACCCCATCTCAACGTAGCTACAGTGGTCCATGAACCCCTGGGGAACACAGTCAGACCATAGTCAAACCTTAGCAGTTGGACTTAGGGAGTTGGAGTTGGGTAAGTCGTTTATCCCTGTGGATCACCTGCCTCTCGGTGACCTGCTCTTTGAAATTCAGATTTCATAACTTCCTCCCCATTCGTGCAATGCAATCAGTCTCTTTAGGGGCGAGGCCTGGAGTTCTGCATTTAACAGGCACTCCAGGTGCCTCCTAGACATCTTCTAGTCTCAGAACTGAGGGGCTGCCCGATTTTAGCCTCCCATCTTTTCATCCCGTATCTCAGCCATGTGTCCAAGGAAACTGGAACGATGTTCGCTCTCTTGATGTTTTATCCTTGCAATGATATCCTTAGCAAGCTGGATCTTGCCAGTGTGTGCTTATGAGCTGTTCTGCAGGCTGGTTTTGATATTCTTTAAGGAGGAAAAACCTTGTTAACAGGCACCCAAACGGGACCGTCAAAATCTGTGATCTGAATCCTAACAGCCAACACTCATCTCGGCTCCTCAGCACTGGCTTTGCACTGCTTGCCCAGCTCCATTTTCTGAGTCATTCTCTCGGCCTCCCGCATTCTGGTGCGGTCCTTTGTATTGTCTAACATCAGAGCCAAAGGTTGCAGCTTCTTTTTGACAAAAATGGAATCCCCGCTTTGGTTTCCACCTGAGCCCTTTTTGTAGTGCCCTCAGGAAAAGCTCCCAGTGTTTTAGTGGCTGCTGAATATGTTCTTATTTTCTGGTATCATGTCTGGAAACACAGTTTTTAAAGTAAGTGGATAGGGGCTTTACATTTCTGCCTGGGAGTCTTCCCCAGTTTCTTACCCTTTCCCCTAAGAAGTCTCCTAAGAGCCCCTGAGGTTGGCGACACCTGGAAGCTTTTGCCTAAGAAGCCCTCCCAGGCTGACCCCTAAGCAGTGGTTCTTAGCTGAGGGCTGGACCAGGTGTGGCCCATCATGAGGAAACCTTGACACCAGGTGTTTGTTGTAGGTCTTCAAAATTAAGAACTTTCTTGATCTTGGTGTGGTTTTGCTTATTGGAATGAATCTGTAAACACAATTCTTTTTTCTTTTTCTTTTTCTTTTTCTTTTTCTTTTTCTTTTTTACAGGCAGAGTGGACAGTGAGAGAGAGAGACAGAGAGAAAGGTCTTCCTTTTGCCGTTGGTTCACCCTCCAATGGCCGCCGTGGCTGGCGTGCTGCGGCTGGCGCACCGCGCTGATCTGATGGCAGGAGCCAGGTGCTTCTCCTGGTCTCCCATGGGGTGCAGGGCCCAAGCACTTGGGCCATCCTCCACTGCACTCCCTGGCCACAGCAGAGAGCTAGCCTGGAAGAGGGGCAACCGGGACAAAATCCGGTGCCCCGACCGGGACTAGAACCCGGTGTGCCGGTGCCGCAAGGTGGAGGATTAGCCTAGTGAGCCGTGGCCCCGGCCTGTAAACACATAATTCTACTGTGGTAAATTCTGATGAGCCCTTCAGCATTACTCAGGTGGGGGAAAGCCAAAGCTGTCCTTAAACCATGAAGGTGTAGGTGGAAGTGTGCACCCAAGAGCGCAGGGCTGAGTGTGAGTTTTGCCTGTATTCCCCGAGTATCTTGTGCAGGTCTCTGCCCACAGTGGGTACTCAGTAAGTAGTTGCCTGAATAATGGATTAAAAAAAAATAAACTAGAAATTGTGCTAGTGGAAGAGTGGAACTCAAAGAGTGGATCATTGTGGTCTTGAATTTGCCCTTGGTTCTTCCTCAAGTTTAATTTTCATGGAAATATCAATTAGATGCAGGATTAGTGCAGTGCAGAATGGCAGAGAAGGGAAAAGGCAGACGTTGTATGCATTTTAAGTACTTTGGGACATCTGTTGGTTGTTTGTAATTTGCCAGTCACTTCGTTAGAGAATCCTAGAGATTAAACCACAAACCTTTTCATTTTGTGCCTGGGGAAACTGAGGCACAGAAGTGCAGTAATTGGTATACAGTTACGCAGTGAAGCTATTAGTCAAGGCCCAGGGAGGGTTCACAGAGCACCTCCCCACTACTGGCATATGCATGATGCAAATTCAGCTTTGCAAAGATGGTGCAGGTGATGGGGAGCAACTGTACACTGCCTTGGGGTGGATAGATGCTTTGTGGCATTTCTGCTACTTGGCTGTTCAGCCTCTGCTTGTGTCTCTACAAGAACAGAGAGCTCACTATTCACGGAGGCTAAAATCAACTTAGGATTTTATGCTTTAGATCCTGTATTATTATTTTTACACACTGTGATTCATCTATTCATTCAACCCTGTCTGTTGAGCACTGACCGTGTTTTAGGTTCAGGAAAAATAAGTGTAAACTAAATCGTCAAAGTTCCTGCCCTGTTGGAATGTAGAGTCTGGTGTACGTGCAGTGGAAAGAAGAGTGGACTATAGAAGCCCTGAACATAAGCCAAAGAAGTTTACAGAAAGAAAGAAAGAAAACCAAAAGGACGTGAGAGAAAGAAATGAAGATTTCGTACCACTTATAACCTGTACAGGCTTGGATAAGATGCTCGAGTATCTGTTTTCACTGCATTTTACAGCACACATTATCCCACTGGATTGTCCAGAGCAGTGAGAGTTCGCTGGGACAATGTACCTTGCAAAACATTCATTGTTAATTACTAAGAGAACTTGCAGCTTTGCTTCTAGAGAGTAGTTCTGAAAGCTTGTTTCCTGGGCCAAAAGCATCAGCATCACCCAGGAGCTCGGTAGAAGGGCAAATTCTCCAGCCCCACATCAGCTCTGCTGACTCAGACACTTGGGGGTGAGGGAAGCAGAGGAACGGGCAAGACTCTGCCTTAAGATTTATTTATGTATTTGAAAGGTGGAATCATAGAGAGGAAGAGACAAAGAGAGATATCTTCCATCTGCTGTTTTACTCCTCAAATGGCCACAATACGTGGGGCTGGTTCAGGTCAATGCCAGGAGCCAGGAGCTTCTTCCAAGTCTCCCATGTGGGTGCAGGGACCCAAGCACTTGGGCCAACTCTGCTGCTTTCCCAGGCATTAGCAGGGAGCTGGATCGAAAGTGGAGCACCTGGAACTTGAACTGGTGCCCATATGGGATGTCAGCGTTGCAGATGACAGCTTGACGAACTACGCCACAACACCGACCCTGGTAGTTCTCATCCTTGACTGCACATTGAATTCACCCAAGAGGGAGGCTTTCAGAATTGGTTGCTGTCGGGATCTGGGGGCTGATTTGCACCTCAGCCAGGTCTGAGAGTGCTGCTCTGGCGACAAGGTCTATCCTGGAGGTTCCAGGGGTTGTGAGGCTAAGGAGCACAAATGCTAGAGGTACCTGGTTTGGTTTGAGTCCAGGCTCTGCCCCTTCCTGGCTTTGGCAACAGGACTCTGGCTGGACTGGACTGGGGCTGGACTGGGTGGTGATAGATATGGGGCATCTGAAGGTGACGGTGCTCACCTTTCCTCTCAGCCCTCTTTTCTCCATATGAAGCCCTTCCTTGCGGGATATAACTTCCAGCCCCTTCTTTGGAAATCCCCATTTTGCTCATCAATTTGACAACATCCGTCACGACTGCAAATGCAAAGTAGACTTTCCATGTAATTGAGGATTGAAGGCACAAGGAGTGAAGCAGCTCCTCAAGTAGTGGCAGGAAGCTCTGTGATGTATTTTTTAAGTGAAAAAGTAGAGTGCGGAGCTGAATGTGTTGTGCTACTATTGCACAATGCAGGGGGAAGGATGACACTTATTTGCTTATATATGCATGCAGTATCTCCAGAAGGGCACACAAGAAGCAAACGGTATTGGTCGCCTCTGAGTTGGGGACCAGGTAGCTGCAGTAGCTCCTGAAATAGGACCTTTTCTCTGTGAGCAGTTGGGTGCCTTTTAAATCATGTGATTGGAATCCATTTTAAAACAAAGTGCTTCAGGCCGCCGCTGCGGCTCACTAGGCTAATCCTCCGCCTTGTGGCGCCGGCACACCGGGTTCTAGTCCCAGTCAGGGTGCTGGATTCTGTCCCGGTTGCCCCTCTTCCAGGCCAGCTCTCTGCTATGGCCAGGGAGTGCAGTGGAGGATGGCCCAAGTGCTTGGGCCCTGCACCCCATGGGAGTGCAGGAGAAGCACCTGGCTCCTGCCTTGGGATCAGCGCAGTGCGCTGGCTGTAGCACGCCGGCTGCAGCGGCCATTGGAGGGTGAACCAATGGCAAAGGAAGACCTTTCTCTGTCTCTCTCTCACTGTCCACTCTGCCTATCAAAAATAAAAAACAAAACAAAACAATAAAAACCCAAAATGCTTCCTGAGCTGAATCCTCCACATGTGATCTGCCATGGCAGGGTGCCATGGGAGTGTTAGCGTCTTTTCCATGAACTGGGCACTGTCCTACTTGTGATGCTGTGGAGGGTTGCATTGCCATTGGCGCTGTGAGCTCCAGTGAATTGTGAGCTCCAGTGAATTGTGGTCAGTGACAGACGGCACCTGGCTGTGTTGCATGTGAGTGGTTGCCAGGCAGGTCTTGCAGACTCAAGGAAGTTTAGCACTGCCCCCAACCTGGACTTGCACAGTCGGCTTTGTTTTTGGCCCATAATGCTCAACTGTCAGGATCGCTCGAATCTGGATTCTGTCATCTGTGGCATTAGCTCTTCTTCCCAGTTTTGTGCCATCTGAGAGTGTGATAAGCCTGTCTCTTGTGTCTCTTGTTAGTACAATCATTGTTAAAAGGACATTGTTAAAAAGACAGGGCGTGGCAAAGAATTGGATCTTGTGTTCTTGCTGCCAGTAACCTTTCTCCTGCTTGTTATCAAGCCATTAACGGTGCCAGCGTGGTGCATTTAGTCACCAGACGTTTGTTGTGTGCCTGATATGCGTTTGTGCCAGGCACTGTGCTAGGGCTAAGGGTGCACAGGGTAATAAGATGACCTTCCTGTTTGGAAAGTAGCCTCAGGTACTAAGGAGGTGGACAACCTTTCCTCTGAAGGCTAGATGGTAAATATGTATAGCCTTGTGCCCGTACACTTTCCGTTGTAAATCATCAGCTGTTGTAAATCAGAGTTATTGGGGGGGGGGGTGGGGAGAGAGAGAGAGAGAGATCTTCCATCTGCTGATTCACTCCCCAAATGACTGCAACGGCCAGAGCTGGGCTGATCCAAAGCCAGGAGCCAGGAGATTCTTCCAGGTCTCCCATACGAGTGCAGGGGCCCAACCCAAGGACTTGGATCAACTTCTGCTGCTTTCCTAGGCCACAGCAGAGAGCTGGATCAGAAGTGGAGCAACCAGGACTCAAACCGGTGCCTGTATGGGATGATGGGACTGCAGGTAGGGATCTTATCCACTCTGCCATGGCGCTGGCCCCCGAGAGCAGTTCTGAGACTTTTATAATCAGTTAAATATGGGTGAAAAAATTATATGTTGTCTAAAGAAAAATTGGAACTGCATCAAAAAGTGGAAGGATGGCAAAAACAAGTCAGTCATGCTCCCGCTCCAGCTCCATTCCTCTTAGCATTTTGGTGTTGCTTCTGCCAACAATGTGAAAAATAATCAAAGCCTATCGTCAGAATGGTCTGGAAGGGCTATGGGTTTATAGAGAGCCTGATGAAAAAGCTAACTGGTAAAGTTTTGGAGGGTGTTCTGAGGGTAGTGGAGGCAGAGAGGAGACAGGTCTACCTCAGCTGCACAAGAGATGGCTGGGAAAGGCTCCACAGAGCAGGGGGCCCTTGAGAATCAAGCAGAAATAGGGTTGGGAGGAATAGGAAACAGAATTGTACCTAAGCTATGGCCACAACCATGTGCTCAGTGTATATGAAAAAACACTGCAAGAAAATGTCTCAGAATAACACCATGGAAGGACTGTTAGTGGACATGGTTTTATTTTCGCTGGCTTTCCAAATGGGTTTCTCACTTTTTAATGATTTTTCTTTATGCCACACGTGCCTGCCCCAGTCCTCAGGAACTTGGAGTTGCAGAGCTTGACTGGCACCTGCCGCACCTTCAGGGCTCCCTTGTTGATTCCATCAGTGGCCGCTGAGGATTAAGAAGAGAAGCTACTAATTCTCTGATAGACCAGCACTGGGAGACATCTAGTGTTAGGTTTGGAATCTGAGCGTTCCAAGGAAGTCTTGGAATGCAACTTGAATAAAAACAGGGCCGGCTGCTTCTTTACAACCCTGTCTGATGGGGTCTTTTGTGTAGCAAGAATTCATTACTTCTAAAGTGATGAAGTGCAAAAATGTGAGGCAGTGGTTTTGGGAGGTGAGTGACATCGCTGGGGGCATAACGCAAATGTTTATGCCTTTATTTCTGGCATGCAGATTCCCACTCTCAGCATTCATTCCACATGCAGAAAGAACGCGCCCAGGACTGGAGAGGCGCGCTGACATTCTGAAGTCCCATCCTGCTCCTTCCTCGACCTGGGAAAGGACAGGTGTAGTTGTTGGCTAGCACAGATTTTGACACTGCCTTAGCTTGCTGTGTGACTGTGGGCAGAGTCTGAGCTCAGCTTTCCTTCTCCATTAAGTTGGGTGAGAAAACTGGCCTCAGCTGTAAGGATCCGTTGGCTCTTAGGTGTTTGTAAGCACCAGCCTAATGCCTGGCTGAGCAACAGGTGCTCTGTACCTCATGGGGTATTTTATTCATGATTCCTGTTTGATTGTTTGCACCAGCCTTGTCGGTTGTGTGTCCTGGAGGTGGTTGCACAGGAAAGGAACTCTGGCCCTGCATTTGTTGTCAATGCTTTGCACTCCTCTGTGCGTTCTGTCCTGTGGTTCTGAATGGTGACATGAAATTGCTGGGGTGTAAGGTGCCGGTGGGGTTTGTGGTCCAACAACATAAAATAACATTTGACGAATTTATCTCCAGAGATAGTTTTCCACCAAAGACTTCTATGGCGTCCCCAAAGGGTGGAGTTCATGGGATGTCAGGTCTGTGTTTGGTGGCCTCATGTTGATGAAGGCTCTGTTAAACTGGGAAGCGTGTTTACGTGAAGTCGGTGCTCAAGAAAGAATGTGTTGATTGAATAGAAAGACCGAAGAGGAATTAGGGGCAACAGGGGTAAGGAAGAGGAGAAAACGAGGCCTCTCTGGGTTGATCTTGGGACCCTGTTAATGCTTCCTCATGGGCTGGCGTTGTGGCTCAGTGCGTTAAGCTACCGCCTGCAGCGACCACATCCCAAAGGAGCACTGGTTTGAGTCCTGGCTGCTCCTTTCACTCTCTGTCTGTAACTCTGCCTTTCAAGTAAGTAGATTAAAAAAACAAAAACATCAGGTATCCTCGTCTTCCCTGTTTTTCTCTAAACTATAACCACACAAGGACCAGTCTCAGGATTTAGGAGGCCTGGGAAACATACTACCCTTTTTCTGTGGCACCCCCATTTTCACTTTTTATTTATTTATTTGAAAGTCAGAGTTACAAACAGAGAGAAGGAGGGGCAGAGAGAGAGAGAGAGAGAGAGAGAGGGAGAGGGAGGTGTCTTCCATCGCTGGTTTACTCCCAATTGGCCGCAACAGCCAGAGCTGCACCGATCCTAAGCCAGGAGCCAGGAGCTTCTTCCTGGGTGGGCGCAGGGGCCCAAGGACTTGGGCCATCCTCCACTCCTTTCCTAGGTCATAGCAGAGAGCTGAATGGGAAGTGGAGCAGCCTGGACTCGAACCTGCGCCCATATGGGATGCCAGTGCTTCAGGCCAGGGCGTTAACCCACTGCGCCACAGCACTGGCCCCCCCATTTTCACTTTTCTACCATGAGATCCTCCTGAATCCCAGATTCAGTTGTTCTGATGAAATAGGGTACAGTTAGGAGAGGAAGTCATGCCCTCAATGAGGAAGGCCTGCGGGACGGGGGGACTGGACCCGAAGCCCCGAGAGAAAGGACACTGAAAGAGTTAACCAGCCGACACTTGTCAGCCCGAGATGAAGAAGTCCTCTCCAAATCAGCGTGCCGTATTCCTCGGTTACACCGAGCAGCAGGCTCTTGCACACTCTGTCCACTCTGCCTGCTGTTACAGATCAGCTGTGTCAGAGGGCAGGGTGGGACCCCAGTCCTTCTTCCCCATTCTTGACTCGTCATGGTCTTCTAGGGACTGGGAAGACAGTGGGACAGGCAGAGGGGGCACCTCGTTAGCTCTGAGGCCTGGCACACAGTAGGAGCTTAATAAACACATTTTCTTCTGTCTCATTTTCCCATGCCAGACCCATCCATGGTAGGCACAGATAAAATCCAGGCCACAGATAGAACTGGAGCTGCCCACTGTGTGTGCTGTTTTTTTGTTTTTGTTTTGACAGGCAGAGTGGATAGTGAGAGAGAGAGACAGAGACAGAGAGAAAGGTCTTCCTTTTTGCCATTGGTTCACCCTCCAATGGCCACCGCGGCTGGCGCGCTGCGGCCGGCGCACCACACCGATCCGATGGCAGGAGCCAGGTGCTTCTCCTGGTCTCCCATGGGGTGCAGGGCCCAAGCACTTGGGCCATCCTCCACTGCACTCCCTGGCCACAGCAGAGAGCTGGCCTGGAAGAGGGGCAACTGGGACAGAATCCGGCTCCCCCACCGGGACTAGAACCCGGTGTGCCGGCGCCGCAAGGCGGAGGATTAGCCTATTGAGCCGTGGCACTGGCCTATGTGCTGCTTTTTAAAAAATATATTTGAATAATAGGGTAGTGGCAATCAGTGCATTGGAGTTAATATATAAGAAATGCTTTAAGCATCTTTTTGTAGAAATGTCCATTTTAACAAATGTTATGGAGAGTGAAAAGCTGGTGGTTTCAGATCAGCCACCTGCGACCTTTCCTAATATGGAGAAGCATAGCTTGAGATCCAACAGATTTGATTATTCTCAGGTCTGCCTGGGAGACCACCCTACCCCATCCCCTCCCCACCACAAATCCTGGTGTCCCCTCCCTCCCTCCCTCCCTCCCTCCCTCCCTCCCTGCCTTCCTTCCTTCCTTCCTTCCTTCCTTTTCAGATTTATTTATTTATTTGAAAGAGTTACAGAGAGGGAACGAGAGAGAGAGCCTCCATCCACTGGTTCACTCCACAAACAGCTGCAATGGCCAGGACTGGGCCAGGTAAAAGCCAGGAACCTGGAACTCCATCCAGGTCTCTCACATGGGGTGGCAGGGCCTTAAGCACTGGTCCATCTTCTGCTGCCTTCCCATGTACATTAGCAGGGAGCTGGATTGGAAGTGGAGCAGCTGGGACTCGAATTGGATGCAGGTGTCACAGGCTTGGCCTGCAGCACCACAATGCCGGCCCCCGTGGTAGTTTTTTAAATGCCTTTACAGTGTGCAAGTGTAACACTTTCTTTATTTGTAGTAACTTAAGCGTTTCTGTTTCATGAAGATATATTTTATGTAGTTTGAAAGGTTTGCCTTGGTATGTTTAGACATCCAAGAGCTTTTATTAAGAGCTAGAGGTGCCTTCACATTGCAGCTGGTGTTTTCTGTTGTGTCCACTTAACATTTGTCCATTGGCTTTTCTTGTTTTGCTGGGGACTGGGCTGTGATTTAGTGAGGTTTGGCTTCTTTGGTTTTGTTGTGTCTTTGAAGTTCACTGTTTCGGGTGGGATTGCAGAACTCTTTTGAGTGGCCTTGCTAAGCAGGGCTGGAGGGCTGGGAGCCAGACCAAGGCTACCCAGTAGCTCCATGTTGGGATAACTTGACTTGAAGCTTTCTCATTCCAGTGATCCCCTCTCTGCTTTTTCTTTGACCCCTCTTTAGTTTCCTTGCATCTCTCTACCTTCTTGCCCCTGCGATATTTTATGTAAGGTGCTAGACTTAGTGCAAGGAGGCTTATGCTAATAAAGGGGGATGGACCTTCCCCTACTCCTCCCCCTCTTCTCTTCCTTATATAGTTCAGGTTTTATTTGGGGAACATTTTACAGAATGTTTCTAGTTATTTCCTCTGTGCCTTGCCATACCTATATAAGTCAGCATAGAATTTGCAGTTAGTACAAAGGCTCGCGGGTCATCCACAAATGGATGTCAGCTCTTTGTGACTCCTATTTTGGTGTTGGCTCTGCAGGGGAAGGGTGCTGGGGGTGGCTGCTCATTTTTGGTGGGGATGAGCAGGAGGGGGTGACCTGTGACCTTCACAGGGGTGGGTGCTGCCCAAGTCCAACGGGCACCGTTCTTTGGCTCCGGCTCTGCCAGTTGCTGACTTTGCACTTGGGCTGCTGGCTTTTGGCTTCCGAGGTGTCGTTTGTATTGGCTATGTAGCTTGTGCTGTCCCACAGCCTTTTCATCATAGAAATTACACAACTCAAACATTTTTGACCTTGTAAGGCTTTGTAGGAGAGACTGTAAATTCCAGATCACTCATACAGTAGTGCAGGGGCTGAAGCTAGGGAGCATCTGTTACTTGGACGGATGGCCCTGGCCTCTGCAGGCTGTCACTGCAGTTGATCTTGGAAATAGGTTGAACACATCCCAGAGGGAGCTGCCGCTGCAAAGGAGACTGCTGATGGCCGTCCACTCAAGAGGGACAGAGACTTGCTTCTTTGATAGCATGTGACCACTTTTCAGTTTCCTGCTGTTGGAAAGGAGGTTTGGATTTGTCTAAATGCAGTCTTCTTTCCATTGTTGCTTGCTTTTGGTTCATCCCCAGCCAGTTTCAGGGAGGCCTCGTAGAAAAGTCAGTGTCTTCTCTCATTCCTGCCCTCTCTACCGGAAATCTCAGACTCCAGCTAACCTGCAGCTCTGGGGAGAGAGCTGAGCAACGGCGTGGCTGGGACTGGGAAAGGGCCAAATGTGGTTTCCTGATGGGTTTTGACTGGCAGTCATTTTTGGGTGCTCTAGTGTACCAGGTCTCTTCTGGCATAGCCATCTGGTCCACTCTCCTATGTTACTGGAGAGGAAGCTGCACTGGAGCCCAGAGAGGTAAAGGGACTTCCCCTGGGTCCCACAGCATGGAAGTACACAGACAGATTGTATCTGCTTTCTGCAATGTGTTTTCCACTGTCCTGTGTTGACTTTCTGAGGCCTGTGCATCCTTCAGAGACTGAAGAAAATTACACCCAGCATGGGGATTGGGAGCTGATCATGGCTCAGGGAATGTACTTTGCCCTCTGATCACATGGCTCTGCTGTGACAGTCATGTGATCGTGAGTACACTCCTCACCTCCCTGAGGCTCATTTCCTCATACGTAGAATGGGCACCGCACCTACCCCACTGGGCCCCAAGGACCATCCGGACTGTTCCCTGGTACATGTAGACACTTAGTAAGTTGCAGCTGGCAGCGCTCTTCTCCGTGCCTCGCTGCAGAGTTCCAACTGGGTTGAGCCTGGCATCATCTCTCCTCTTTGATATTGTGGTAGGGAGCACTGTGACAGACCCAAACCTGCCTGGATTCCTGTGCTATCTTTACTTCATTTGGCAGTTGAAGACCTGGGGATGGGCACCCACTGGAGGAGGGTGCATTGGCTGAGTGATACGGCAGTGGCAGATGGGTTTTACTGGAGCAGGGAGAGCCGTGTGCTTCCCCAGGTATCCCTGAGTCACAGATCTCCAGCTTGTGAGTGGCCAGTACTTACTCCCAGCCAGCCGCCCATCACCTCCTCTTCCCTTTACCTATTCCTGTTCAGCGGCTCTGCTGTGATTCATTCTACAAATACCCAAGTGCCTACTGTGTCCCAGGCACAGGGCAAAGTACCAGGGAAAAACACATGGATGAGCACAAAAAGACCTGGCCTTGACTTTGTGGGGCTTGTGGGGTCAAAGAAGGGTAAAGCTGGAATCAGTGTCAGGCTGTAAAGCGGAGGGACTAGGGGCTGCTGAAGCATGTGTGAGAGATTTGACTGAGTCTCGAAGGCTGGGGAAGGATCCCAGAGAAGTGACAGAGAGCAGAGGGAGGCTGACGGGGAGGGGAATGGGGGATGGCAGGAGCTGACCTCCTACGCTGCCCCTGAGCCTACCACCCTCTCTCCTCCCTTGGTCCTTTAGGAGGCATTTAGTAGTTCTGCAGTCCTTCCTGGTGTAATTTCTAAGGTATGGCTATTTTTTTTTAAAGCGTCATAGGTTTCAGGGCAAAAATACAGTATGGCTACTACTCGTGGGGTTATGCAGTAGAAACGGCAGCCATTTGTTGGATGTGGACTGTGCACTGGACGCCATGTGCACACGTCATTCGGACCTCTCAGCAGCCCTGTGTGTGTCGTGGTTTTCCAGCAAAGAAACTGAGGCTCAGAGGCTTGGGCTTTCGTCTCCTGGTGGCTGATGATTAGAAACCTGGGATGTGGAATCTCCGGCCCATGGCCAAATGCACTTGTGCCCTCCTGCCTCTCCCTTTCACAGACAGATTTTTGTGGCTTGACCTGGGAATCCAACCGCTATCTCCATGTCATGTCCCTGCAAAATGCAATCTGAGTTCTGACCTTCCAGGCTGTAAGTGAACTTTTGGCACATGGCCTGTTTATCAGTTGAGGGTTGTTGTTTTAATTCTGTGTCAGGCCAGCATTGAGACTAAGTGGATCTGTCTCATGGTGGTCTTAAAGTCACTTTTTCAGTTCAAGTTCAGAGCTAGTGGAAGGTGGTCTTAGAAATAGTCTCTTGAGGAGAGTAACAGTGGACCAAATGAACAGAAAGTCAGCTTTGTTCCTGCTGCCGGTACTATCCCTGTGGGCCAGGGGAGGGGGAAGAAATTGGTGTGGGCTGGTCACTTATAACTACTTGGAGTTAAGTCTCTGGCCCTCAAGTGTTTGTCATGGAATGAGACTCTGGGTGAGTCTCTCTGAGCCTCAGTCTCCTTATCTGTAAAATGGGATAATAATGCTACTCTGTCTACATTGGCATTGCTGTGAGGTACAAATGAATTATAGAGCCTGAGGATTAGAAGAGGGACTCCCTAAGGTAATGCATTTGAGAGTATTTTGAGGCCTGTGTGAATCGTTTTATGTTTGATTTATGATCCTGTAGTTCTTTTTTTTTTTAAGATTTTATTTACTTATTTGAGTTGTAGAGTTACAGGCAGTGAGAGGGAGAGACAGAGAGAGGTCTTCCATCTGCTGATTCATTCCCTAGATGGCCACAACGGCTGGAGCTGGGCTGATCTGAAGCCAGGAGCCAGGATCCAGCAGAGAGCTGGATCGGAAGAGGAGCAGCTGGGACACGAACTGGTGTATATGTGGGATGCTGGTGCTGCAGGCAGAGGCCCAGCCCACTACACCACAGTGCTGGCCCCCATCCCATGTTTCTTAAGAGCATCACACACTGGCTCTCAAAATTTAGCTGTATCCAAATCACCCAGAAGGCTTGTTGGGCCCCTCCTCGTAAGTTTCTGACTCAGTGGGTCTAGGGTGGGCCAGAGGACTTCTCTTTCTAACCAGTTTGCAGGTACTGCTGATGCTCTTGGGCTGGTGGCCCCGCTCAGAGAACCCCCGGCACACAACACCTAGATGTGGGGCCCCTTGGCCTAGCTGCTGCCTCAGGCCTCGAGAGCGACAGGTGAAACCCACAGCCACTGGCCCTCAGAGAGGTGGGGGTGGATGTCAGTTCAGGGTGTGATGTGGCCAGACAGCTGAGCAGGCACTGGCAACGCTGGGTCAGGGGCTGTGATGTCTGGAGTGGGGTGGAGGCCACCTCACTGCCCGCTTGGATTCCTCCGGACTTGGGATGACCTCTGGCAGTCACCACTTCTTGGGGGCTGTGGTGCATGGGGCAGAAGGTACCCCTCGCAGGGTTCTCTAGGCCAGGCTTGGGTAGACCTCTCACTGGAGTGCCCTCATTCTTGAGGCTGACCCGTGTCCATGCAAACCCAAGCCCGTTTTGGCCCCTGTAAAGAGATCACCTTCTTGAGGTCTCCCAGGGTTGCCGTGAGGGAGAGCGTTGCTGTGCGGCTGGGTGTTCAAGTTCTCTCTGCCCTTCGGGGGTGCTCCTGTGATGTGCTCCAGCCACTCCCCGCCCCTCCGAGCCCGGGGGTGGTTTCTGCGTATTTCTGCCTCGTTCCTAACTGAAATACCTACGCTTTTCCTCAGTTCCATTTGAGAAGAGGCTAGCAGCCGTTCTCACACTTTTGGGGTCACGTTGAGTACTTTGTTAAAGATGCAGAGCCCTGGATCACATCCTCAAAGATCCTGATTTCTCAGTCTGGACAGAGCCCAGGGGTCCCAGGGAGATGACCAAGGAGAACTTGACTTTTTTTTTTTTTTTTTTTTTTTTAATCTGTGGACTTGTGGAGGGTGCTTCCTTTACTCCAGCCACCCAGGACCCACTGCTTGCAGATCTGTCCTCCTCACAGTCCGTACGTGGGAGTCTTTGCTGCATACCTGAGGGAGGCAAAGCCATGTTCCGAAGAGGGGAGGGGCTCACTTAATGGTTGCTCTCTTGGGCAGCCAGACTTAAGGTTTCCATCATGGCCTCCAAAGGAGGATTTTACCTGCAGTCTCCCATCGGCGTTCTTGTGCAAACGCTATCCTGCCTCAAGGCCCCAGTATGGCTCTGAACCCAGAGGACTTTTGTTGTCCGTACTTGACCCATTCTCACAGCTCCTCAGTGACTGATAATGGGATTCTGTCTTCCCTTTTGGTATGGCTCTGATTAGCGTTCACTGCTTTTTGTTTTTTAATCTGAAATTATATTGTAAGCATCGTGGAGGTTATAGGGCCTACACGGTGCTGGCCATGCGGATGTCTTCTCGGTGGTGAGGGGTAGCTTTGTTCATTGTGATGTTTCTGATGTGGAGTGACCAGTGGTTGATCCCTGCACAGATCTCAAAACCATGGCAGTAAGGGTCTAGCACTGGATTGACTGCCACTGTGACTCTTAGCTGGGAAGACATTTTTCGCACTGGCTCCTGAGTCTCTGTACCGCCAAATAGTACTTCAAGGGGGAATCCCAGGCAAGACTGTGCCTTAGCTGCAGCTCGAGGTTGGAATCAACAATAGCCCTGTATTGGGAAGGGAACTGGTCAGACCACTGTGTCACTGCATCACCGGGTGGCACAGGCTGCTGGCTCTGACCGTTGGGCACCAGCCATGGCAGTGGATGACTCATAAGGCTGATTGTGTGTGAGTTTGTGTGAGAGAGGCAGAGAGAAAAGATTCTTACTTCAAACAGCATTCTTCCTGTGTCTCCCAAGGATATATTTTTTTCCTGTTAAGTGTTTACTTTTTCTACATAATAGTCAATGATCAAGATTGTCCAAATCAGGAAACAATCCAAGAACCCAGTGTTCAGAGGGGCCTGGGCAAACCTTAGTTTTTTTATAAATGGCTTTTTCTAGCCTGACTCCCTTTGAGGTGGCAACGCCAGCTCCATGCAGCAAGATGGCCGCTTGCTTTGCTTTTTCAGTCTGAAGTAACTTCTTCATTCCTTCTGCTCCTCCCTGGTGTTCAGAGCTTACTGCGTCTTAAAGGGAGAACTTGGAGTCAGTGCAGTGCAGCCACTGACCGCAGGATGTTGGAGTTGTGAGTCCTTTCTAGAAGGTCCCACCTTGTCCACAGAGAATCTGCAGCTCCTGGGTGTCCGAGTCCTAAGGCCAGGTGTCCCACATCAGGATTTAATTTTCCTTGCCCTGCCCTGCACTGCCATGGCAGAGATCCTGGCCTCCCTCTGCCCTTCCACTCCAGCCAGCTAAGGTGTGGCCAGTAGAGAGAGAAGGGTTCCTGGGGTCCAAGGTTGATGGAACCATCTAAGCACAGAGAAGCTGATGAGGAAAGGGGCGTTACTCGGACTGCATTTTCACATGGGTTGGGAATAACACTGCCTGTGAAAACGTTATCAAAAATCTGCAAAATCAACACTCCTGCTTCCTGGTAAACATGAAAGGCTCGGCAGCTGCACCTCCCGCCCGCGTGTTTGGCCAACTGCTGTTCAGGGCGCTGTGCCTCCCTCAGCAGCTTATGGGTGCTGACTGCAGCCAGCATCAGCATCCCTGCTCTCGGCTGGGTGGAACAGGGCGTTTCAGTGCCCTCAAAAGAAGCGCTGGTTCTGGGTGCAGTTAAATTGGCCGCAGCAGATACAGTTTTAGGTGGACCACTAAGCCAAGACCAGCGCGGCAGTGGAACTGACCCTCTCATCAGGCAGAGGGTGATTGTGGGTGATTTCTTTCCATCAGGATCCTGACCCTCATGGTTGCCCTCTCACCTCCTTATACAAGAGAATTTGTTTATTTCAGAGAGTCGGCCCACACACAGATCTGAAGCAGGTCCAAAAGGAAATTTGCCACTGTAAAAACTCCTCTCGCCTTGCTGCTGTCTGTGAACTGGTCCACACCTGTACCACTCCCAGTGCCCTTTCCCTCTCACCTACATCATTTATGGAAAACTGGAAGTGTACTTGGTTGTTTCTCAGAATTGTAGCTCTTGCCTGACTTACTTGAGGAAATACTTGGGGACACCTGGTCCTTGTCTTGGGTACTGCCATTTCTTTCTTTCTTTTTTTCATATACGTTCACCAGAGATGGCTTGGGCATGGTTAGCAGGAAGAATGCGCGGTGTGCCTCAGTCAGTTCCCGACCACGAGCTGTGTAGGAAGAGTCCCAGTTCTTGTTTTGCCTTAGATGTAGGGATGCGCCGTGCCGTGCTGTGCCGTGACGCAGCACCATGTGTTCTGACTGCACCAGAGCATCCAGCCTGGTGCCCCGGGAGCCTACAGGGAGGAGGCGGGAGCCGGGGTGGATGCGGAGGCCACAGGTGGATGCCCTGCCGGCTGAATGGCCAGAGCAGGTCCGCAGCCTCCACGAGGGAGCTCTCTTGTGGCAGGCCCGCGTGGTGCCTGGGCCTGTCGTGGTCAGTCGCTTCTGTGAGAGCTCGGGGCTCTGGAAGGCAGCGGTGTGAAGGACACAGATGTCACAGAGCTGGGAGAGACCTGCCCTTCACAGAGCAGCCAGGCCCTGAGACGCGCCTGTCAGGTGACAGAAACCCCTACGCGTGGAGGAGGAGGAGGGTGAGCTGATTTTACAAGAAGCTCTGGGAAACTCAGGCTGTTTGGAGATCGGACAGAGGACAGGTATGGCGTGTCTTGATCTGGACGTTCTGGTGGTTTCAGGTTTGCCCTCCTGGAGTGAGGCCGGCCAGGTGTTGGGAGCAGAATAAGTTGGCTCTGATGCTGGCCACCCTCCATGGTCTCTCTGAACCCCCCACCTCAGGCCTGTTCCACTTCTGTCCTGGCATCTCCAGGGGAGGCTCAGGGCTCCTCTTTGCTGAGGGCTTTGTAGTGGGCCCCTAGGCACGAGGGCTGCAGTTGCCTTTGATGTTTAAACAAAACAAAAACAACACATGAGCACCAAATAAAGTCAACAACGCAGGCTTTAGAAAATGGGTATATTGTATTGCAGGGTTTTTTTTTTGTTGTTAATTTTTTTTTTTTTTTTATTTATTTTTTTATTTTTGACAGGCAGAGTGGACAGTGAGAGAGAGAGAGAAAGGTCTTCCTTTTGCCGTTGGTTCACCCTCCAATGGCCGCCGCGGTAGGCGCACTGCGGCCGGCGCACCGCGCTGATCCGAAGGCAGGAGCCAGGTGCTCATCCTGGTCTCCCATGGGGTGCAGGGCCCAAGGACTTGGGCCATCCTCCACTGCACTCCCTGGCCACAGCAGAGAGCTGGCCTGGAAGAGGGGCAACCGGGACAGAATCCGGTGCCCCAACCGGGACTAGAACCCGGTGTGCTGGTGCTGCAAGGCGGAGGATTAGCCTAGTGAGCCGCGGCGCCAGCCATTTTTTGTTAATTTTTAAAAGACATTTATTTATTTGAAAGAGTTACAGTGAGGGAGAGGCAGAAGTAAAGAGAGAAAGAGATCTTTCCACTTGCTGGTTCACTCCCCAAATGGCCACAACGGTCAGGGCTGGGCCAGTCCGAAGCCAGGAGCCAGGAGCTTCTTCCCGGTCTCCCATGTGGTACAGGGGCCCAAGGACTTGGACCATCTTCTACTGCTTTCCCAGGCCATGGCAGAGAGCTGGATTGGAAGTGGAGCAGCTCGGACCTGAACTGGCATCTATATGGGATGCTAATGCTGCAGCAGCGGCTTTACTTACTATGCCAAAATGCTGGCTCCTTTTTAAAAATACTTATTTATTTACTTGAAAGGCAGAGTTAGAGGGAGAGAGAATCTTCCATCCACTGGTTTACTCTTCAAGTGGCTGCAATGGTAAGGGCTGGGCCAGGACAAAGCTTGAGCCTGGAAACCGGTCTCCCATGTGGGTTCAGGAGCCCAAGGACTTGGGCCATCTTCTGCTGCTTTCCAGGCCATTAGCAGGAAGCTGGATCTGAACTGGGGCAGCCAAGACTCAAACCAGCACTCATCTGGGATAGTGGTGTCTCAGATTTCTGACAGCTTGACCTACTGCACCACAATGCCAGCCCCTGTATTTCAGTTTTAAACCTAAAGACAAGGAACATTCAGTTCTATCTGTGAATGCAAAAAGTAATAAGAATATGCTCTCAGTTCCATGTTGCATCAGGTTAAGGTTGGCAGGGAAAAGGCACAGGGGTGAGAGAGGGGAACGAAACAGGAGAGTAGGTGGAGTGACAGGGAAAGTGTGGCGGTGCGTTGGTGAGAGGCAGAGAGGCTTGCAAAGAAAAGGAGAAATGAGGCACATGAGTGAGGGCTTGTGAAGAAAGTCAGAAAACAACTGGGTTTGGGGTGCAGCAAGAGCTCCTCCATGGCTGCAGTCTGTGTGTAGGGACCCTGAAAATCACACTCTTGTTTTCCAAAAGGAGTTTTTGCTTGGTTTGATAAATGCACCATGCAATCAAAATATGACAGCCTGACAGGCCTGTCCTTGTAAAATGAAAGCTTGGTATTGGCTAAGGGTGAAGGCTGCAAAGGCCCAATTTCTTTAATACTCTTCAAAATAAAATACTTCCTCCCCCCACCCACTGAAACAAAACAAAAACCTGTTGTCATTGGATGACTGCGCAGAGTTAAAGAAAATTGTCGTTATTGATACAGCAGTGCACATACTCACATGTGAAGAACAGGAAATGCCTCCAGGTCGCCCTCTGGTTATCTCTGGGTGGGGATTTTATGACTGTTTTCCTCCTTGGTTCTTTTTTTGGCTGGGGGGCTATTTTCTAATATTTGGAAAACAACAAATAATGTTGCTTGAGTGAGGAAAATAGTTACTAAAATACAAGCATAATGCTCTGGTTGGAAAATATAGAGAAATTATATTCAAATATTATCGTTTATCCAAAATGCTATTTATTTTTTTAATGGCATGATCTTGGAAATTCATGTTTTTGGGACATCCCAGCCCCTCTTAGGGTGTCCTCTTTGCTTCTTGTTGTTAGGACGTGTTGTGCTTCTCAAAGTTCATTCCAAACCTAACAGTGTCATCCCGGGAATCAGATCCTTCAGCAGGACCAGGTCTCCTGACCTTGCTCGAACCCCCTGCTCCCCTAGAGGCAGCTACTGTCAAAGAAAACCACAGCAGATGCTTTTTGACATTTTCATCTTTTTAAAAAGAATTTGTTTATCTATTTGAAAGACAGAGTTAGAGATAAAGAGAGGGAGAAAGAGATATCTTCTATCTGCTGGTTCACTTCCAACATCGCCACAACAGCCAGGGCTAGGCCAGGCTAAAACTAGGAACCTGGAGCTTCGTCTGGGTCTCCCACGTGGGTAGCAGGTACCCAGTGACTTGGGCCATCTTACGCTGCTTTCCCAGGCGCATTAGCAGGGAGCTAAATCAGAAGTGGAGCAGGGGCCGGCGCTGTGCTTGTGCCTGGGAAAACAGTAGAAGATGGCCTGAATCCTTGGGTCCCTGCACCCATGTGAGAGACCTGGAAGAAGCTCCTGGCTCCTGATGTCGGATCAGCCCAGCTCTGGCCGTTGCGATCCTTTGGGAAGTGAACCAGTGGATGGAAGGTCTCTGTCTCTCCATGTCTCTACCTCGCTCTGTAACTCTTTCAAATAAATAAAATAAACTTTAAGGAAAGAAAAAAGAAGTGGAGCAGCTAGAACTTGAACCTGTGCCCATATGGGATGCCGGTGCTGCAGATGGTGGCTTAACCTGCTGACGCCACAACACCAGCCCCTACATTTTAAAATAAGTTGTCCGTTTTGCTCCTTGTTAGACATTATCCCTTGACGTCTCACCATGTGGAGTGAGGATTTGCCTCCCTGCCCTCTCCCCCTCTCTGTGCACCACCATGTTTTGTCTTCTGGAAAGTCAAGAGAGTCACATCTTACCCGAGAGGTGGAGGTTTCCTTATGTGGAGCCACATGCACATCCTTTGCCCTTTTGTGATCTTGCCAGTAAAATTTTAAAGTCTGGCCCAGAGCTCTAAGTTACAGGTTTGCACTGGGCCATGTGGTGTTACTAAGTCCACGGACCTAGCACAACTCCTGTTGGAGTCTGGATTGAACTTGGGGCATCTCCTGGATATTGAGTTTTGGATCTCACTACAAACATGCACTTACGTTATTATACTTGGCTTTGTCATTGAATGTATAGAAAATCTATTTCATATGTTAATTGTTGGT
Organism: Lepus europaeus; assembly: GCF_033115175.1. Classification (NCBI taxonomy): domain Eukaryota; kingdom Metazoa; phylum Chordata; class Mammalia; order Lagomorpha; family Leporidae; genus Lepus; species Lepus europaeus. Next base: position 33,505,021 of record NC_084843.1, read on the forward strand.
TACACTCTGTTAACATGGTGGGGGAGGCTGGCTAGGAAGCATCTCCATTGAGCTCTCAGCTCTGGAATAATCTGAAGAAGATTTCTGTTTATATTTGATGATATCCAGGGCTTGCAGGGCAATGTGGAGATGCCTGTGTCCTGAGGACCCAGCTGGAGTTTCTGTGAACCCTAACACTGCCACCTTTTCCAGAAGGACTGCTCCAGTGCAGTCTTAGGGGCATGGCGTGTGGACTGTTAGCCAAGTGTGGACAGTTACACTTTGTTCCCAGGGCCACCCCCAGCTACCTCTGAATTCTTTGTCCAATTCCAGAGGCCATTCCTCCAGGCTTATCCTGTTTCCTCCAGGCTCATGAGCGACTCCCATCCCCTGCCCTTTGCCTCTATTTATGGCCTTTGGAGTTCTGGAGAAGAATTCACTGGGGCTTAGGTCAGCGACGTTAACATCTTTCTCATTGACGAGGAATGAGAGAAGGCAACAGGGCAGTACCCTCGTGACTTCCACTATAAGGATCTTGAGGACTATGAATCTTAAAGTGGTGAGGGCACTTGGAAGCCGCGTGGTTTGGACAGTTCTGCTTGCATACCTCTGGCAGTGAGAAGCACATTCTCTTAACGAGTCACCCTTTCCAGAATTGGACGGCTCTTCTCATTGCAAGTTCTCTCCTGCTAAACTGACATCCCTGTCCGGGAGTTACATCCACTCAAGAGGATGAGAACATCCTTGAAGGTGAAGTGTGTCCAACAAGTCTACAAATGACTTTTTTCAATTGCCATGGCATCAGTGGTATAAAATGAAGTAATAGAGGCACTTTGTAAAAGTAGGCACTCTACAAATGCAAGAAACGTCGGTAGACTTCTGGCCGAAGCGAGTCTGACTTGAACTTTCAGCATTGTGTACCCGACTAGTCCAGAACCTTGTTAGTATGTGTTTTAGGAAACCATTTCTTGGAGCTTTACTTTTTTCCCCCTTATTTTTAAATTCTGTTTTCAGAAGAAAAGTACTAAGCAAGAACCAGACTATTAATGACAGCTTTAGAAGTGAAAAATCTGGCCGGCGTCATGTCTCACTAGGCTAATCCTCTGCCTGTGGCGCTGGCACCCCAGGTTCTACTCCCGGTTGCGGCGCCGGTTCTGTCCCGACTGCTCCTCTTCCAGTCCAGCTCTCTGCTGTGGCCCAGGAGTGCAGTGGAGGATGGCCCAAGCCCAAGTCCTTGGGCCCTGCACCCGCATGGGAGACCAGGAGGAAGCACCTGGCTCCTGGCTTTGGATCAGCGCAGCGTTGGCCGCAACGTGCTGGCCGTTGCAGCCACTTCGGGGGTGAACCAATGGCAAAAGGAAGACCTTTCTCTCTGTCTCTCTCTCTCTCTCTCACTGTCTAACTCTGCCTGTCAAAAAAAAAAAAAAAAAAAAAAAGTGAAAAATCTGAAATTGAAGATTAAATTAGCTACATATTTTAGTTGTTGAGATCTTTCAGGAGGAGGTCATCTCTCATGCCAGGAAGAATCTGGCTTTTTCTTGAGGAGGGCTAGTGCAGTGGTTAAGAGTGGGCTTTTGGGGCAGCTCACTTGGGAACCTACCAAACCGTCACACCTCAACGCCATATCTTCCCCCCATGATCACGCACCTGTGTCTCTGAAGCTGAGGAGGAGCACCAGCTTTGTGAACACCAGAACAAGGGTCTTTTAAGTATGTATGTGATTCTTTATAAAAATTAGTCTAGCATGGAGCTCTTATATGAGGTGTCTTCAAAAATTACATGGGGAATTCTCACTATGGAAAAACTATACATAGATTTCAATTTTTTTTTTGTACCAAAATAAACTTAGCTTTTAATTCCATGAACTTTTTTGAAGACCTTCCTATGTTTTCTCACTTGCCCTAGGATCTCTCTTTTTATCCTTGCCCTAAAATGCTTTGACTTTCTTTGGAAAGATCACTTAGGTTCAGTTTCTGGCAACTGGTCAACAAATTATTCTTTCATTGCCCTAGCACAAATGATGTTGGAAATGGTTTTATGAGGCACCTGTAAAAGGAGCTGTTATAAACTTGTGTTCTCTGAGCACTCAGCGTGGTGTCAGAGAGGTTCAGTTTTGTTTTTCTTTATGATTTTGATTTATTTGAGTCTGATAGAGTGGTATCAGTGACATGAGGAATAATTACAGTGCCTTTTGAAACTCTGTCCTGGAACTCCACCAGGAACCAACCCAGATTGGTGCCAAGGAACACATCTTAGGTTTTGTTTTTTTAAAAATATTTTTTAAAATGCTCATTTGAAATGCTAGACTTTTTGATATTTAAAGAGCATTGTTTTAGTGGGTGGGGTTGTTTTTTGATCCTCTAAGTTTAAACTTCTCAGTCCAGGGGTGGTCACAGAGACCATGCTATATGTGAGAGTTTAAGAGGCTGCAGAGATACGAGAGCTGCACATGTGCAGGCGTGTGTGTGTGCACACACTTACACTGTCTCCATTTGATGAACCCACTCGACACTGTCCCTTTTCCCGCTTTAACTCAGTCTTCAGACTTGCTTACCATCTTAAGAAGCTTGGTGTGATTGTTAAGCCTTTCAGCAAAACTGCCCTTAAAACAAGAAAGAAAGGGAAAATGGAAGCGGGGAATCAATGTGTTAACACGGGTGAGTGGATAATTGTGTTTCGACCAAGATTCCTGTTTTCCCAGCTTTCTATGGCGAACATTACATTTATATTAGAGAAGATTACTGGGGAAAAAGCACGGTGACTTTCCAATCTATTCTCAGCCTGCCAGTGTGATAACAAGGTGGAGACGCAGGAGGGATAGTAGATTGGAGCCTTAGGGATGTCGGGAGCCAGGGCTGCCATGGGAACTGGGTCCCCAGCTGCTTCGCCATCAACAGTACCTCTCTTTTATTGTTATTTTTATACTTGTTTATTGTTTTCTTAATAGCCTTTGCTTTGAAAGATTTCCTCTAATCCAACCCCATGTTTATTTATTTATTTATTTATTTTGTGACAGAGTGGATAGTGAGAGAGAGAGAGACAGAGAGAAAGGTCTTCCTTTGCCGTTGGTTCACCCTCCAATGGCCGCTGCGGCCGGTGCGCTGCGGCTGGCGTACCGCGCTGATCCCAAGACAGGAGCCAGGTGCTTCTCCTGATCTCCCATGGGGTGCATGGCCCAAGTACTTGGGCCATCCTCCACTGCACTCCCGGGCCGCAGCAGAGAGCTGGCCTGGAAGAGGGGCAACCGGGACAGAATCCGGCGCCCAGACCGGGACTAGAACATGGTGTGCCAGCACCGCAAGGCGGAGGATTAGCCTATTGAGCCATGGTGCCGGCGCAACACCATATTTATTAAGTAGTGACATGTCCCCATTGTGGATCAGTCACAGGTGGACTTAACTGCTTGTCAGTTCCCCGGGTGACTTCATGGAGTTGCTTTTGTCCCAGCTCAGAGTAAGGATGTGATGTTTGAGTTGGCCTTTCTCTCTCTCTCTCTCTTTTTTTCCTCTCAAGATTTATTTATTTGCGAGAGAGAGAGAGACAGAGAGAGACAGAGAGATAGAGATCTTCTATCTGCTGGTTCACTCCCCAAATGGCCACAGCGACCAGTACTGGGTCAGGCAAAAACTAGGAGCCAGGAGCTTCATCTGGTCTCCCACATGGCTGCAAGGCCTAAGCACTTGGGCCATCTTCCACTGCTTTCCCAGGCCTTTAGCAGGGAGCTGGATTGAAAGTGGAGCAGCCGGGGCTCAAACCAGTGCCCATATGGGATGCTGGCGATGCAGGTGGTGGCTTAACCCATTTTGCCACAGCACCACCGCCTTGAGTTGGCCTTTCATCAGTCAAACTCTCATCTGTGTCATCCACCTTCATTGATTCCAGAGCAGAACTTCTGGGCTGAGGATGCACGGCTGAACTTCTGCAGTTAGAACTCTTCTGAGTTTGGGACCCAGAACCTCGTTTTCCTCCTGATATTTGTATCTCTGCCCCCGCAAGCCTGCCTTAATTTTGTTTTGCATTGTTCAAGACTTATTTTATATTTTTTGAAAGACAGAGTTAGAGAGAAAGAAAGAGATCTTCCATCCGCTGGTTCAAATGGCCACAAAGGCCAGGACTGGGCCAGGCCAAAGCCAGAAGCCAGCACTTCTCCTGGGACTCCCATGTGGGTGCAGGGCCCAAGCACTTGGGCCACCTGCTGCTGCGTTCCCAGGTGCATTAGCAGGGAACTGGATGGAAGAGGAGAGGCTGGGACTGGCGTTTCAGGTGGTGGCTTTACCTGCTATGTCACAACGCCAGCCCCAGGTTTTGTTTTTAATGCAACATCTCAACAGCCTAGCAGCCAACAATACAGCAAGTCTTTGTAAACCTTTGCCTCCTCCATCTCACCGCCATAGACAATGGTAATCGGCATTGGTAATGGCAGTGGTAGTTGGCATTCACTGAGTGAGCCCTTGGGATGTGGCAGAGGCTCTTGAAAGCTCTTTCCCCAGAAGAGTGAGGGTTTAATAGCTCACATGTTGCAGGCATCGTGCTCAGCACTTCCGTGCACAACTTCTTTTAATCCTCTTCCTAACCTTTTGGAGTCCAGGTATGATAGGCATCCCCACTGCACAGATAAGAAAACAGAGGCGCTGAAATGTGAAAGGACTCTCCACGGCCACACGGGGTGAAAGGGGTGGAGTCCGCGTGTGATTTCAGCCAGACGCTAGGTGAATGTGTGCAGTCTTAGGATACAGGCCACCTGCGTTGCCCAAGGAGGGGAGTTTATGTGTAGTAGGACAGTGGACAGAGACCTGGTGACCGACCTGCATGTGAAGGTGCTGGAGGAAGGAAAGGCAGCTCTTGGTCCCTTTTCAGACTCCTTGCCTGTCCTCCTGGACTGTTTAGGTGAGACCACGTGGAGTTTCTGTGTGCACGCCTCACAGGCATCCCGCCTGAGATCTGATTGGTGTTTACTATTGGTTGGGGAGGAGGGCGGTGGGGGGGTGTCAGAGCATCTGGCCTTCTCTTGACTCTGCTACCCCCAAGTAGACTCAGACTGGGTGGCTGGCCTTCATTAGGGCTGGTAGGGTCTCGCCACAAAGGGAGGAAGTTGCTGCCCTTACTGTGTCTTCAGTACAGCCCATAAGCAAATGCCCCTGGAAGTGCAGTGTGCACGGTGTTCTGATGTTAAGATTAAAGGGTCCAGAAGCCGCTTGTGATCACCCACACTCTTGACGACTGCAGTGAGTGTTTTCTTGGAGCTGTGATCAGTAACAGGATTTTGGGAGAGTTTGTACTTGTTCTGACTTTCTTCCCCACCCTCCCCTGTTTGTCCATAACCCTCATCGTGGCTAGACTTTCAAGCACAGAGCTGTGGAATGTCAGTGCTGGAAGAGAACTCGGGTCACCTGAGGGCAGCCCTTGCATTTTGCAGAATGAAAGTGACCCAGAGAGGTGCCAGAAGTTGCCCCAGGCCCCACAGTTAACCCAGGGCCGAGCCACCCTTCCTTCTGCTGTGCCATGTGGCTGCCCCTTGGCTCTCCTCTCAACTCCCTTTACAGCCTGACTCAGCTCCCAATCTGTTTTTACCTTGTTTGGCTCTCAGCTCCTCTACTTGTCACACTCCACTGTGAGCGTTCATGGACTTCCTCCGCTTCCTGTGCTATAGAAGATGCTGTGGTCTTTCACCCAGCTTTCCCAGTTACTCTGCCTTCAAAGGGTCATCTCTTGATTCCCTCCATTCCTGGTCTTTCTCATACAGTCAGAGCAAGAGTAGAGAGTGAACTGGAGGACTGGGAGGTGGGGATGGTCAGAATGTGTGTGTGTGTGTGTGTGTGTGAGGGGAGGGAGGGAGGGAGAGAGGTGGGGGGAATATGTGGAAGGAGGGGATTCACTTGCATCTGAAAAGGCTCAGTGCCTTTGGGAGAGGACAAATGAAGTCTGGAGGAAGGGAGGAGGAGAGGAAGGTGAGGAAGGTGTTGTTGTTGGGCTGGGGTTGGGGGAGTCCCTGCTGGGGCAGCTGCTGCTGGTGTGATTACCAGGCAGTGGAGAGGAGCAGAGACTTTAAAGAGACTTCCTGTGCATTGATTAATTCCCTCTGTTTGGTGTCCAACAGGAGATTCAGTAACATTTTGAGTGAATTTTTATAGCGTTTGGGCTGGATTGCTTGCTTTTGTGGCTGCATGGAGACCAGGCCACGTTCCGGCTACACTGGCATGTTCTGTCTGGGAGTCAGAGGCTGAATGGGGGAAGCAGGTTCTGGAGGGTGGGTGGTTTGGGGGAACTGCTGTGGGGTGGGGGTCCAGAGCTGGTGTGCTGGAATCACATGGAGGTTGCGTTACTGCATTCTGAACAAAGCCCCAGAAACAGAGTGTGGTCAGACGTCTCAGATTTTGCTGCTGCTTCACTTTATATCCTGTTTTAAAAAATAGTTTGAGGCAGTTTGGATTTAGGGATGGGGGAATGTGGCAATTCATTTGGGTTGTATTCTTCCCATGAATAAAAATGAAACTTTCTCGAGGAAAGGGAAAAAATGGTTCAATTTCTAGACTACATTTTACTGACAGATATTATTGGAGGAGAATGCTTTAAATTTTGTTCTCCAAGAAATTGCTCTGTTGTACTGGCTTGAGATGGAGGGAGTTTGGCACAGAGGGTTTTTAAACCAATGAATGGGGTCAGTGCTGTGGTGCAGCAGGTTAAAGCCCTGGCTTGAAGCGCTGGCATCCCATATGGGCGCCGTTTCGAGTCCCTGCTGCTCCTCTTCCGATCCAGCTCTCTGCCATGGCCTGGGAAAGCAGTAGAAGATGGCCCAAGTCCTTGGGCCCCTGCACCCACGTGGGAGACCCGGAAGAAGCTCCTGGCTCCTGGCTTTGGATTGGCACAGCTCCCGCTGTTGCGGCCATCTGGGGAGTGAACCAGCAGATGGAAGACCTCTCTCTTTGTCTCTACCTCTCTCTATAATTCTTTCAAATAAATAAAATAAATCTTTTTAAAAAAATAAGCCAACAAGTGGAGATAGACTTAAAGAGAGTACTTTCTTCTGTCGGTGTGCCTCTTGGGGTTGAATTGATTTGTGGGCAATGCCTCTCCAACATTTATGTTCAGTGAGGTGACTTCTTAGAGTGGCTAAAGACACCAGAATAAATAGGCTTCTGGGACCTGCAGGTTGTGCATGGAGTTCTTTCTGTGGACTGTGCAGAAGACAGGCATCTAGAAGTTCAGGAAACCGATGCTCCTCTGGGCACCAGCCAAGGGCAGAAAGGGCACCTACCTTCCCATACGTGGCCAGTGGGAGTGCTGGGCAGCACCGTCTTCTTTAGTTCAGTTGCTAAGCCATTGGGTGTCTTGAAAGTGTCCATATTTGTTGACCAAGGGGCCACGTATGAGGGCAGGAAGCTTTAGCTGGCTTTTGATGTTTGAAACAATGTTCAGGGCAGATAATTTTCCCCACCTAAGGTTAAAAGATCTCAGGAATGCAGCTGAGTGCTGGGGGAAGGCCTTTGATCAGCTCCTGGCCTCCCCATGGGCCACACCTGCCCTGTTCAAGCTGGCCTGTCTGTTGGCCGGGGAAGGTGGAGGTGCTCCTGGTGGTATTGGTCACAGGTCCAGTGTTTCTCAGAGAGACTCCTAGACGGCAGGCATCAGGATGCTCCAAGGTGCTTGTGAGTCGACATACGTGTGGGCAGAATCAGAATCCCCCAGGGGTATGGGTTGGGGGTTCCCCAGGAGGTCCTGTGGATGGAGGACCTCTGTGCACAACAGAGCATTGTGATTGGTGGATTTATTGCCAAGAGATTTCAGGCTCAAATTTGTTTCATTAGGGAAATAGAGGAGGGACGGAAAGTGACGCTGTGCAGATGTGAGTACCGATCTTGAGAAGATGCGCAGTGGGTGCTTCCAGCTACTTCCTTTCGTTTGCTCTCACCTGTAACCCAGTGTGCTAGGCGTGATCGTGCCCAAGTGCAGGGGAGGGGACTGAATGTCAGATTGATAACTTGCTTAGCATCACCCACCTGGTTGGTAGAAGCCAGCATGGCCGAATTGGGTCTGTAATCTGCATGCTAGAACACCTACGTCTCCTCCAGCCTGCCGTACAGTTGAAATATGTGAGCGACATGTCATTTAAGATCTTCAGGCAATCACATTAAAACAGTAAAAGGACATAGGTGAAATTAATTTTATTTTTAAAGACTTTATTTATTTGAAAGGCAGAGAGAGCAAGAGATCATCTCTCTACTGGTTCACACCCCAAATGGCTCCAATGGCCAGGGCTGGGCCAGGCTGAAGCTAGGAGCCTAGATCTCCATCCAGGTCTCCCACTTGGGTGGCAGGAGCCTGAGTACTTGGGCCATTGTTGTTGGTTTATCAGGCATAATAGCAGGGAGCTGGATTAGAAGTGGAACAGCTGGGACTCCAACCAGTGTTCTGATAGGGGATCCTGGCATTGCAAGTTGCAGCTTTACCTGCTGCACTACAATGCTGGCCCTAGGGGAAAATAATTTTAACATGTTTTCTTTAACTCATATATCCAAAATATTGTTAACTTCAATTTAAAAATATCAATGAGCTATTTTATTTAAAAAAAAAAAAAGGCTTCAAAAATCTAGTGTATGGGGTCTGATATTGTGGCACAGTGGGTTAAGCATCTCATATGAGCATCAATTTGAGTCCCAGCTGCTGTATTTCCGATCAGCTCTCTGCTAATGCACCTGGGAAAGCCGCAGGAGATGGTCTTTGGAACGCTGCCAGCCACATGGGAGACCCTGATGAAGTTCTAGGCTCCTGGCTTTGGCCTGGCCCAACTTTGGTCTTTATAGCCACTTGGAGAGTACATCAGCAGATACAATTAATTCTCTCTCTCAGTCTCACTCTCTTGCACTCTCTTGCCCTGTCTCTCTCTCTCCCTCCTTCCCTCTCTGTAACTCTGCCTTTCAAATAAATATAAATAACTAAATCTTAAAACAGTAAAAACAACCCAAACTCCAGTGTATTTGTTATCTGTGCAGTGTGTCTCAAGGCACAATGGGCTCAGTGGCCACAGGTGGCTAGTGGCTGCCAGAGAGGACCACATAGCTCCAGCATCTCTGGACTGGAGAGGGGTTCCCTTTCCTGGCTGTTCAGGTAGCAAGAGGTCACAGTTTTCTAGGTTTCTAAACACCACTGTCTGGGTCAGTGCTGGGCAGTCTGCGAGCCCTCACCTGAGAAGAAAGATATTAAAATTTCTCCATCAGGCTGGAGCCCCAGGTGTTCTGTCTGTGTAGCCCAGTTAGGAACCTGGCCCCTCTGAAAACATTCTCCCAGCAATTTACTTGAGTTCTCTGTGGGTCCACCTAGCCCCCTTTTCAAGGACAGGTGCATTCCAAGCACATACTTTGGGGTGGGGTGGTGGTGGTAAGATGTGTGGGGAATGTATAGCCTAAGGGCCTTTTTCTCCGCCAGTCACCAGACCTGCAGTTTCAGTGGAGAAAGACTTGCTGCTTATTCCGTCTGCAGGTGATCATGCGGAAAGGGTAGGACCTGCCTTCTCCGTGGCTGAGAGCAGGATTCTGTCCCAGGAAAGGTGAGAGGCAGAAACCAAAATATATAGGGGAGAATGAAGTGCTGTGTGCTTATGCTGTGTTCTTCCCCAGTGGTTTGGGTTTACAGTTTCTTTGCTTACTTTGAGTAAGAAATTTGGCCCCAAAGAGTTACAGCCCAGGGGTCCAAACCTCAAGTGCCTCAGAGGCTTGGCAGGTACCAGAGGTGAAGGGTGTGAGATTGCAAATGAGACCAGTAGGAATGTTCTCCTTTTAAAGAAAAATATTGTGGTCTTTCTTTTTTCTAGAAACACAAAACACTCTTGTTCTTTCATTTTCCTGTTGTTGCTAGAGAAATATTTCTCTTAGCTAATGAAAAAACTTGTGCCTACAAGCCTGATAAATGGCAACTGACACTTGGCCTTGGTGTCAGGGACGTGAATCTAAGAGCCACAGCATCTAGAGGGAGTAGTTAATATGCAACTCCCTCTTTGAGGCCTGGTATTAGCAAATCTTGGTATTTTTAAGAAAAGGCCACATTTTAAAATTGTAAAATCTTTGACTTGATTTTTTTTTTAATTTAAAAATAATTATAGGCTCACAGGAATTTGCAAAAAAAAAAAAAAAAGGTACTGAGGGGTCTTGTGTTCCCTTCACCACCACCAGGTAACTGGAGTACAGCTTTACAACCCGGAACTTGACACTGTGGCAGTCAGTAGTCCTGGTTACGATGCCACTGGTTTCTCTCTGCGTCCATGTGTACGCAGGTCTGTCCAGTTTTCTCACGGGCAGGTTGGTAGAATCACCATCACAATCAAGACAGTCTCTGACTTTCTACTGGGTCGTTTACACAGATGTGTTGAACATGCCCCAGAGCTGGTGTGGCCTGCTCAGCTTCCAGCTTCCAGCTTCTAGTCCAGCCCCTTCTCGGTCTGTTTTACAATCCAGATAAAAATCGTGTAACACAAAATTGGTCACTTACCATTTTCAAGTAGACAACTTGGAGGTTTTCTAACACCTTCTTAAAATGGTGCAACCATCCCTGCTGTGTCCCCGTGCCCAGTAGCAGTCACCGCTTGTTTCCTCCCCTGCCTTCTCTTGGAGGTCACTAACTCACTTTCTGTCTCTATGGATTTGCCTGTTTGGGACATTGCACATAAACAGAATCCCACACTACAGGACCTTTTGAGTCTGGCTGGCCTTTCCCTCTTAAAGGGGAAGAGCCTTGGGGTACAGAGGGAAAGTCGTGCTCGTGATTACACTGCTTGAGAGAGGCAAGTCTGGATTTGAACCAGCACGCATGTTTTTGTGCCCTGCCTCTCTGCTTCCACTCTTCAGGTCTTCAGTTTGAGGATGGCGGTAAAACTTGCCACCCAGCTGTTTCTTTCCAGTTGGCCTTAATAAATACTATCTTTTCTGTTGCCTGTGCTCAGCGTTGAGGTCTTGGGGTAGTCACTGTGCACTTGGGAACTGTAAAGGAGGAAGCAAGTCAGTGGGGAATGACTGCGCACCTGCTGCCTGCCAGTAGGGGAGGGTCCCAAGCCCCAGATGGAAGCAAGATAATTAGGATGTTGAGGGCAAGGATCATGATTGGGGGGCAGAGGGGAAGGGGGCAGGTCTACCTCGGGGGGGAGGGGTTTGAGGGATACTGGGGAGCTAGCAGACCACAAGGCACCAGAGGAGACTTTAAGCATAAGAAGCCAGGAGTGGTGAGCCATGAGGCCCTTGGGGGTGGTGGTAGAGTACAGAGCGGTAGGGTATTGGTGTTACAGTGTGAGGACTGGGCCTGGGCCAGGTCCCGGGGGGTCCTGAGTCATAGAAGGTCAAACACACAGGGGTACAGATCAGAATTTTTTAAGCTGCCCATGGCTGATTAGAAGCAGAATCAGAGAGGCCGAATTTGCAGATCAAGTTTCTGGGAGATACCCAAGTCCGAGCAGTTGGGGTGGGGTGGGGGAGTGTACGGTGGTGGAGCCGGTATCTAGGTAGCAATAGGCTTGTAAAGAGCCAAGGCGAGGGAAACCAGGAGGCACATTCCAGAGCCTGTGATGAAGTGCTGCCGTGGAGTGTCTCTGGAGGGCCCAGCCCTGCTCCCACTGGCTGCCTCCACCTCCTCACCCACCCACTCACTCAGCAGTGATTTATGGAGCACTAACTGTGCGCCAGGAGCTGTTGTGGTGTTGGGGTTGTAGCACTGAACAAGCAAGGCAAGATTCCTGCCCCGTGGAGGGGAAGACGGATGATGATGTGTTGTCCTAGGATTTATTAGGAAAGTGGTTTTTGGTGAGAGTAAGGTTAGGTAAGTAGGGCTGGCCTCAGTCAAGAGGTGATGTTTGGGTGTTTGGGGTGGGCACTGTGGCAGTGGGTTAAAAGCTCCTGCCTGCAGTTCCGGCATCCCATATGGGTGCCAGTTCGATCACAGCTGCTCCTCTTCTGATCCAGCTCTCTGCTATGGCCTGGGAAAGCAGTGGTAGATGGCCCAAATCCTTGAGCCCCTGCATCCACGTGGGAGATCCAGAAGAAGCTCCTGGCTCCTGGCCTTGGATCCGCTCAGGTTTGGCCGTTGCGGTCATTTGGAGAGTGAACCAGCAGAATGGAAGACCACTCTCTCTCTCTGGCTCTACCTCTCTGTAACTCTGTCTTTATTATATATGTATATATATATATATAATATGTAATATTATATTAGTATATATATATAATATATAATATTATATTATATTATATAAAAGATGTGATGTTTAGTCTGAACTGTCAATGGTGAGAATGTCCCAGCAATAGACTGGGAAAGAGCTTTGCAGGTTGAGAGAACAGCAAATACAGAGGCTCTGGGGGAGGATGCTTTGGCCATCTGCAGGAGCTTAGGCAGTGGGTGTGTGCTCTGTGCTTTGTCAAGATTTAAGGGGAGGTGTTTGCTGAGTGGTGGAGACACCCACATCCCACACCAGAGGACCTGGGTTTCATTCCTGGTTCCAGCTTCCTGCTAAAGCTGACCCTGGGAGGGAGTGGTAATGGCTCAGTTTGTTGGATCCCTGCCACTCATGTGGGCGACCTGGATTGTGTTCCTAGTTCCCATCTTTGACCCTGGCCCTGGCCCCGGCATTGTGGGAATATGGAGAAAGAACAGCAGATGGGTGCTTTCTCTCTTTCTCTCTCATAGGAAGGATGGATGGATTTTCTCAAGGGGCCTCTGATCAGGTAGAACAGATGTCTGTAGAGACATGGCCCTACACTATCTTAGGAGAAGGAGGAAGCCTTTGGGAGGAGGAATATGCATCCTAATGGAAGAAAAAGTATGAAGTCATTATGAATCATTTAAAGTAGGCGTGCTTTTATTTTCTAAAGGGGGAGCTAAAATCATTTTTGCTATTTTTCAACTAATTTGGTTGTACTTTATGAGCTTTGTGTCATTCAGAGGACTTGGAAACATTCATTCTCCCTCCTTCTGAATCTGTGGAGTGGGTGGGAAGGCTTTAAAAGGCTCCCAGAGACTCACTTTTTCCTGCCAATGGGTGCAGTAGGAGGGCAGCCAGGCAATGGGACCAGAGACCAGAGGCGTTTGGGAAGTGGGAGCCACCTTGGCATGGAGCATCATGGAAGTTTCAGTGGGGTTCGAGTCCTGAGGATGTTGGCGCTGGTTACAAACACAGTGGAATTTGTTCTGGGAAACAGAGAAGTCATTTTCAATATTAAAAAAAAGGGATTCGTTTTGCATATTAAAACGTCATCTTAAATAACTAATGAAGTGTGATTAAAAAAAAAACAACACGGCACTAAAGAAAATAAAAGATAATTATTTTGATTTGTTGCCATCCCAAGTTGGTTATCCTCAAGGCCAGTTGGGGATTTTCTCCCCTGGGCTGTTTGGGTTTGTTGTTGGAGGACTTGGAAATTGTGGAAGGAGGAGACGGTCTTCCATGAGCTCAGGAAGGAACCTAAGCCTTGGATTCAGACCAAGGAGAGGGGGGGCCAGTCTAAGTTGAGTGGCATAAAATTTGGGGTGTTTCTGGAAGGAACCTGGAAGGTTCCAAGGCACCACGTCGGGAAATAGTGACTAGTCAGTCTAACCAACGAACAAAAGACCCCTTAAAACTTAAAAACACTAGCAAAAAGGCAAAAACAAAAAATGATGACAAATGTGGTCTTTGTTCATATACAGGTAAGAAGGAAAACAGGGAAGAAGGAAATATGTGATATGAGCTGTGAAGGAGAGAGCGTGGTGCTGTGAGAACCGTGTGGGTCCAGAATGGGTTGGGTGGTCAGGACTGGTGTTTGGTAGTTATGATGGTGGTTAAGGTAGCTTTTACAACAGCCAGTAGCACTCTGTATTCTTGGGGTGAGGGAAGAGATGAACATGTAGATGACTGTGGTAGTGCTTCCAGGTCCTTGGCAGGACCTGGAACAGCATTTGTCATGACTTTTGGAGAGTTGCGTTGAAATATCTTGTTTTAGGCTAGGATGTAACAGCACCTAAGGAAATAATGAATCTCCTAAAAGTTGAGGGTCGCAGGAAGGTGCAGATTGCTATCTTGAGTTTCTCCTGGATTTTATCCTCCACTGTTGTCCTTATAAATTCACTTGTGGCTCATCTCTTAGTTTGAAGGGGATGCCCAAACATTTCCTTGTTGTGTTGAAGGAGGGTGTGTGTTTTCTGCTGGGCTGCACAATCAGAAAGGCTGACCTTGCACTGCTGGGGGTTTCTCTGGCTTGGGCTGTCTGAAGGTCACCTGGTGGCACCTGAGGACATTGGGGAAGAGAACTCAACAGGCTAGTCCATTCAAGGAGCCAGCTTGCTCCAACCTGTTACCTTTGTGTGCGTGGCATTTACTTTGCCATTCTTGGCTCGAGATTACTCAGTCCATTTCAGGACCACAAAGTGGAAATGTGAAAAGAAGTGCTCGGCCGGCTTGGCCGGTTTCCAGGCATTGCATTGATCTGCAGTGTCCTGCCCTTTGATGGGCAGGAAGGACCTGATCCGAGTGCTCTGTGCTTTGAGTTATTCCTCGAAGGCTGCCTTGATGACTGGATGCTCCCAGATCCTTTGTTCTGCTGGCGGGAGCCTGCACAGGTATAGAAGACTCAGATCTGCAGCTGAGTCTGGTGAACTCCTGTGGTTTATCTGGAGCTATTTGAGTCATGGTATCCAAGGGACTGGGGCAAGGAGCAGAGCTCCCTTTACTGACCTGGCTGCTGACATTATGGTTTTTTTTTTTTTTTTAATTTAAAATGAAAAAGGAGTTAGGTGATGGCTGTCATAATGTGATGCAGAGAGTGGGTAAACCTACTAAGAATGTGCAACTCCGCTAAACCCTGGATCCTTGGATCCTGCAAAGGCTGTATCAATAACCTTGAGAAGATTGTTCTGCAGCCTCTGAGTGAAACATTCCCTTTTCCAACCGGGCATCAGTATCACCCCAGAGGGGCCTTTGAGCCAATGTCTGGTTCTCCAGAGATTTTCATTTAAAGGGTCTGGGACCCAAGGCTGTGTATTTACTTACTTACTTAGCTGTAGTTTTCCAGGGGATTCTAATTGTCATCCAGATTTGGGAACCTGCTCACCAGTTACAGATCCAGAGACCCTCTTTCCCCTCTGCAAGTGAAAGCTGCCTCCTTGTTTCCTCACACTGGCCTGAACCCTCTACCCTAACCATGGCCACTCCTTGAGCAGTGCTTTCCCCTGACTTTGCCTCAGCCTACATCAGGCCTGGAAACTCGCCTCTTTCTTATCTGTGACGAAAGAGAAGAGCTCCACTTGCACTTTGTGATGTGCAGATATTCTGGGACATTTTATCACAAAGCTTCATGCTTAAGGCTTGAATGCACAGGCGAATCTGGCCACGGAAATCTAGGCCTGTGGTGGAGAGAGATGGGACAGTCTTGTGACTGGCACAAGGGAAAGCCTTTATTTGCTGTCTTCTCAGAGACCTCAGGAAAGGCTCAGTGTTTCTGCCCCCATGTTTCTTGGGTCCTGCAGATTCTGGGACAGCCTTGGTTGTGTTGGAATCACAGGGCTGAACTGGGTCCTTGGTGGGCTACATTTCCAAGGGGGCACCTGGAGGCCTGTGCACCAAGTGTCAGCAGATGTTGGCTCACGTAGCATGTGGCAGGGATTTTGAATACCCATGATGTAATGTGAGATCTGGACAGGACTCCTCTGGAAGGACTTTTCTTACTGTCTTGTTTTTCTTGTATTATCTGATGACTTGGGGTTCCCACCTTCCCTCCATGCCTACCCCCACTCCTGATGCCCAGCCCACTCCCATCCACGCCAGGAGACATTTCCTTACCTCTCCTGCATGAGATGAACCCACCCACTATTCCCACAGTAGATGAGCATTCCCAGAACACTGTACTTACTCATTGTTCTAGATATTCGTTGAATATTTGTATCTTTTATTCAGCTAGCTTAACTTAATGGACTTGTCTACTTTTGCATTTCTGTCACCTGTATGTACTGTCTGAGTTATAGGGTTCAGTAAATATTTGTTGAGTGAATGAATCATTACATTCTTTGAAGGGGTGATAAAAATAACTCCACCAAGATCTTATAGTTG
This sequence comes from Lepus europaeus, assembly GCF_033115175.1. NCBI lineage: Eukaryota > Metazoa > Chordata > Mammalia > Lagomorpha > Leporidae > Lepus > Lepus europaeus. The sequence goes on from NC_084843.1 coordinate 33,521,054, forward strand.
AATGTTGTTCATGTATTACAGTACTAGTGGTTGTACTTATTTACAATCTTATATTCAGGATGCATATTAAGGGAGATTTTTCAAGCATAATGAGTGTTCCACATAGTTTGTACATTAACTGTACAAATTGAGTACAATAACTGAGCACCTGTGAAGTGGTAGATGCATGGATATTTATGAGATTCTTTTCTTTTTTAGGACTTAAAGTAGTGAAATTATTGAAAAATGTCACATTGGGAAACAAACCCTTAGGGAACCTGGTATAATTTGCTCTTATATTCTTTGGTGACAAATGAAATTGTGACAAGCATTTTAGTAGAAAATGGATAGGATGCTTTGACTGTATTTTCTTGACTTTAATATTTCTCTTAGAGCTAACTATAGGGGCAAGCTTTTGGTGCACTAGCTAAGTTGCTGCTTGGAATGCCTTCATCTCACGTTGGAATGCCGGGTTTGACTTTCAGCTCCTCTGCTTCTTATCTAGCTTCCTGCCAGTGTGCGTCCTGGGAGGCAGCAGTTGATGGCTTGGGTACTTGGGTTGCTGCATCAATGTGGGGAACCTGGATGGAATTCCAGGATCCTGGCATCTGTCTGGCTCAACCATGGCTGTTGCAGACATTTGGGGAGTGAACCAGAGGGTGAAAGATCTCTCTGTGTCTGTGTCTGTCTCCCTTTCAAATAAAAAAATGAAAATAAATTAAGTTTAAAAAGCTAAGTATCAATTCAGAGACATGCATGTGTATCTATTTGCTTATTATATTTATTTCTTGTTTCATAGTATAAGACTACTAAGCAGTGTGACATAGTGCAAAAGTCCTGGACTGGCATCAGGATACCTAGTTCTAGAATGATCTCTGCCTCTAACTCTGGTGGTAAATAAGTCAGTTTCCTGCTTACACTGAACTGGTATAAAATTGTACTTGTTCAAAGGTTGCAAGTGTCAACAAGAGTGAGCTACTAGCTTCAGTTGCTGTATGTGCTCTACCATTTTTTCCCTTGGAACTTGGCCCCATTTTCTTTTGTTTTTCCAGTTTTTTTACAGTTATAGTTAGAAGAAAAAAATTCTGTACCACCACCAAAAAAAAAAAAAATGATGCAAGAGCAATGATAAATGACAAACACAGTTCTTCTCCATGTTGAGGAAAACAACAGGGAGTGGTGAGGACTGTGGCATAGTGGAGCAGCCAAGTCTGCCTATGAAGAGCACTTGCTGCTGAGGACCCCTAGCTGTATCATTGTCAGATACAAATGTGGGCCATGTTGAGAGATATGTCAGAAATTTGAAAGTCACAGTTAGAGAGAGAGAGAGAGAGAGAGGGAGGGAGAGGGAGAGAGAGAGAGATCTTCCATCTGCTAGTTCACTGCCAAAATGGCCATAACAGCCGTGGTTGGGCCAGACTGAAGCCAGGAACCAGGAGCTCCATTTGGGTCTCCCACATAGGTGGCAGGGGTCCAAATACTTGGGCCATCCTCCATTGCTTTCCCAGGGAACTGGATCAGAGTGGAGCAGCCAGGACTTGAACTGTTGCTCCTATGGGATGCTGGCATTGCAGGGTGCGGCTTAACTAGCTATACCATGATGCTGGCAAATATTTTGTTGTTTTAAAGAAAAGCCAGAAGTCTGGGTTTTTGTGTGACATCTCAGATTTTTAAGTTTTGGCTCAGTCTCTGAGCATATCCTGCAGATGACCTGTAACAACACCTGTCTACAGGCTGGATGTGACCCACTGTGTTTTCAGTTTGTGATCTGAAGCTCCCCTCATCTGGGTCCTACAGTTCTATTAGGGACCATTGCAGCTGGCTACTTGAAGATTCTTGTTCTACTTTGGAAAGTCAAGGAGAGGAGGGAGTCAGGCTGGAGGAGGAGGGTGGGGCTTTGAGCCTAAGCGAGGTGCCTGCCAGTGGGTGTTTGGATGGGCCCCCTTGAGGCGAGGCTGCAGAGCGCTGTGGTTCACGCCAGGTATTTTGTATGTTTGTCATTGCAGGAGTTGGCATCCTTTGGAAGAGTCTGTGAAGCCCTCTCTCTGCCCAGAGCTCCAAGACCAATGCATCTTCCCACCACCTTCAGCCGTTGGTGAATACGCTTCTTTTTAAATCTTCTGCAGCAGCGAAAGGATCGTAGGGTGGGATTTGCAGAGAACTGTGCTTTCTTTTCTATAGAGAAGGAAGGGCACTGGGCTGGGCCCATGCACATCTGGGTTCTGGGGTCTTCTTGGCTCTGCCACTTCCACTGTGGCATCTTGGGTGAGCTGTTTGACCTTTTATGGCCCCAGACAGAGAAATGTATCGTGCCCCATTTATATCACGGAGTTGCTTGCTTTGAAGACTGAAAGAGGTAATGTATGTGAGAGTGCTTCCAAGGGAATGAAGTGCTGGGCAAATACGAGGTGATACTGCATGCTGTTTGGCTCTAAGATGTACAGCCTGGCACCCCATTTATCCACTTTTTCAAGCTGGAGTGTCCGTGCTGTAGGAAGAAATAGATGCCAAGCCCAGCCCGCTTCAGCTCGCCAGCACCTGGGGGCTTCTTGCCTCTGCTTTTGCAGCGCCGTCGCCATCCTCAGCTGCTTGTGCTGTGAGAGGGCAGTGGAGCAGGGCGCTGCTTCTAGGCAGGGCACTAAGATGGGAACGCAAGTGAGTTGGAAATAGGGGTTTTACATCCCTGTTTCCTGACACTTCCAGAGTGGTTCCTCGAGAGATTTGCATTTTCTTTTTTAATTTCCCATCACTCCAGCTGCCATTTTCTTGAAAGATGAATTAACTGTGTGTCACGGTTAATAAGTGCTCTTCCTTTTCTTCAAAAGAAATGTAATTGCCCCTCCCAGCAGGTCGTCGTCTTGCCTCTGTGGCAGTGTGCAGAGGCGAGGTGGGTTCGAATGCTGGGACGATGAGAGCCCATCAGCGGCTGGGGGGGTCTTGTGTGAGGGGCCAGGGAAGGACTCCTGTGAGGCATGTCCTTTGCATTCTGATTCTAGCCACTCTGCAGAGGAGAGCTGGCCTCTTTAACACTGGCTGCCTTGGCAGCGCCCACCATGGGGATTGGGCGTTCCTTGACCCCATGAGACAAACACCAGTGGCACTGGCACCTGGGGAGCTTGCAGGGTGCAAGATGTTAGAGTGGGACAGAAGGGAAGTCAGTCAGACTCAGCGTTAGGGACCCCTCTCAGCCCCAGGAGGCTGGCTGCCCTGTCTGAGGGGACGCAGTGGATAGTTAGGGTCCCACATAAATAGGACAGGAGGAGCTCCATGGTGGGAGCAGATGATGGCTCTGGTGGCAGGATTCCGTCCATTCAGCAAGTCCGCGCCAGTGCCGACGCCGGGCCTGGGCGCTGCTCTGGTCTGTCCGCGCCAGTGCCGACGCCGGGCCTGGGCGCTGCTCTGGTCTGTCCGCGCCAGTGCCGACGCCGGGCCTGGGCGCTGCTCTGGTCTGTCCGCGCCAGTGCCGACGCCGGGCCTGGGCGCTGCTCTGGTCTGTCCGCGCCAGTGCCGACGCCGGGCCTGGGCGCTGCTCTGGTCTGTCCGCGCCAGTGCCGACGCCGGGCCTGGGCGCTGCTCTGGTCTGTCCGCGCCAGTGCCGACGCCGGGCCTGGGCGCTGCTCTGGTCTGTCCGCGCCAGTGCCGACGCCGGGCCTGGGCGCTGCTCTGGTCTGCCCACGCCAGTGCCGACGCCGGGCCTGGGCGCTGCTCTGGTCTGTCTGTGCCAGTGCCGATACTGTACCTAGGCACTGCTCTGGGTTCTAGGTTCTGGCAGCTGGGGTTTCAGTGGTCGGCATCTGTGTCTCCCTGGAGCTTGGAGTTGAGAGGAGGTGACAGACCAGAGTGTGAGCTCCGTGAGGGCAGGGATCTTTGTTCCTCTTGTTTTCTGTTATATTCCCAGCTCTTAGAGCAGCTGCTGGGTGCCTACCGAGTGTTTTAGGAATGAAACAAATGACTAAATAGATTACATATCTTTTCATAACTGCCATGAAAAAAATAAAGCAAGTTGAGGGGTTTATTTGAAAGAATGCTCAGAAAAGGTGCTCTCTCTCTCTCTCTCTCTCTCTCTCTCACACACACACACACACAGAGTGAGCGAGCGAGCGAGACAAACAGCTTAATTTGTGTGGCAATCTGAATGGAGCAGAGGAATCTGAAGAGGAGTGTGTAGGCAGAGGGAACAGCAACTGGAAAGAAAGGCCCTTGACGTAGGATGAGCTTGGCGTGACAGAGGAACAGGAAGGCAGCCAGTTTGGCTGGACTTGGGCTGGAGGAGGCTATAGGGAGGGAGAGATGCAAAATGAGATTAGTGTGGCAGGTGGGAGCCAGATCTTGTGGGCTATGCAAAGGAGTTGGGATGTTACTTGGAGAGTGGTCAGGCCCCGTTGGAAGAGACCTGAGCAGAATAACAACCTGTTGGCATGGATGTGGGTGTGAGAGTCAAAGGTGAGGCCAGTGTTTTTGGCTGGATGAGCGTCGTTGTCATTTCCTGAGATGAGGAACAAAGAGGGACCCTCAGTTCTGTTGGGGCAGCACAAGCTTGCGATGCCTGTTCAATGAGCTTGTAGAGAGGCAGAGTAGACTGGGGGCTGAAGATGGAGCTGAAGATGGAACTGTTGTAAGGCATCAGCATTTAGATGGTATTTAAAGCTCTCAGAATGTGTAAGGTGAAGAAAAAGGAGGAGATGTGTAGGCTCTCAACAGAGAAAATGGGGAAAGCAAAGGGTGGATTTTCAGATGAAGTCCCTACTAAAAAGTAAATGAAGACACCTGCTAATGAATGTGGTATAATTACATTTTATACAAATATGAATCATACAAATGAGATAATGTGATATAAAAGTAGTAATAAAGCCTCACATTATATAAAAAGTTTGAAATACTCTGACTCCACCAAATCAAGAGAATTGGTTTTAGGATTGCATAATTGTAAATCTGGTTGGCTGAGTGAATTATAAACTGCATTTATGCAGTTGGCACGTGGCGGTGCCTTTGGCGGGCACACAGAGAGACCAGTATCCTTTGCCAATAGCCTGTAAACCACATTGTTCTTTATTTGCACTGGAGCTTCTACAAGCCATTTTGATGACTGTTAAGTTTAATTCACTGTTAATAAATTTCAGATTTTTTTCATGTTATAATCATTATCATCCAGAAGTTCATTAATTGAAGGTTCATGAAGTGAAAAACATGCCCAAACATCAGTAATTCTGCAACGAGAGACGTGCTAACGTTGTGCTAAGAGGCTCAGACAGGCGTCGTGGCTTGCAGGGCCACAGTTTGGGAGATTTTTGGATATCTTTGAAGTGTCAGGGGTATATGCTGTGAGAAAAAGCACAGCACACATGGACGGCACTGAGATCAGTGCATTTCAGGGAACACTGTCCCCCAACTGCCGTTGCCTCCCATGAGAAGTCACTTCTGAATCACACACATTTTCTTCTATCCGGGAGCTTCTGGCGTAAGATGCAGCTTCTGGGTTTGTTCATTTCACGAACGGCCCTGCTGAGCTTCTTCTCGCTGGACTCCTCCGTTTTTGTTGCCAGACTTCAGGTGGGTGTTTTGCATCTTGCCATTTCCAGCTCCGTGGTCATCTCTGCACCCTGCCCACCATCACCAGCTCTGAAGCTTTCTGCCTCCTCCCTCCGACTGCCTTGTGAACCTTTCAGTTCAGCTCCCTGCCAAAAGGCTTTTGAGTGTCTTCAGGATTCCCTTGTTAGGAAACAGTTCACCCCCCACTCTCACCGGACTCGGTCTTCTCGGGCCTTTTGTGGAAATGGTGACAAAAGAACTGGAGGCTCGTTCAGTGGTTGGTGGCAGGCTGGTGAGCAGGTTTGAACAGGGGCCGGGGCACCTCCTCTGGCAATGGACAGCCCTCCCTTGCTTTTACGTGTATTTCCAGACTCCTGGGTTTCAGTGAAAAGATTTGGAGTGGGACTGCTGGAGCACTGACTGTCCGGAAAATGAGTGGTGACTGTGTGATGTTCTTGTCTGTAACCAAGGGTTTAGGGCAAAATGAGGTTTGCAGTGCATGCTATTCTCATGGTGATCCAGATCAGCCCTGTTTTCCTTTCTCACAGAGGGAAACCTAAATCAGATCAAAAAGGAACAAAACTTACTGGCATTTGAAAGGGCCAGAGGTGGGGCTTCTCCCTGCCTCCCTCAGTGAGTGAGTCCAGGAGTTAAAAAAAGGAGCTTTCCCATGCCCCATGGGACTTGAAAGGTGGAATGTTCAAAAACGGTGAGATCAGCATGGACATTTGGCATGGAGGTTAAGTCGCTGTTTGCAATGCCTGCCTCTCATGTTGGAGCGCGTGGTTTGAGTTCTGGTTCCTCTGCTGCTGCTTTTTTTTTTTCCCCCCCTCTGCTTCTGATCCAGCTCCCTGCTAATGCATGCCCTGAGCAGCAGCAGGTGATAGATCAAGGACTGGGATTTCTGCCACCCATGTGAGAGACCTGGATGGAGTTCTGGGCTCCTGGCTGAGCTCCAGCTGTTGTGAGCATTCGGAGAGTGAACCAGCAGATAGAAGATCTGTCTGTCTGTCTCTGTCTCTCAAATAAAGTGAAAATAAATGAAAGGTTTTTTTGTTTTTTTTTTTACAATGGTGAAACACGAAGCAGCAGAGCTGTGCTTCTGGAGGGGCTGCCTGGGTGGGCAGCCTGGTGGGAGGGCAGCAGGTGGGTTTCTTTTCACAACATGTCCTTTTGTTCTTTCAAACTTTTTTCTATTTATGTTTACATGTTACCTTTAAAAAAGGAGAATCATAATAAACCTTTTACTCTCAAACAATGATTAGAAAAATTTGTAGTTCTGTCACCACTTGGCCTATGAATGCTTTTCCTCTATTTGTCTTTGGACTGAGGTTTTTGAACTGCTGCATTTGGTCTGAGCCTCACGTTCTTTAGCAGCTGGGGTGAGGGTTCTTTGACCTGAGTTTCAAAATTTTCCGTGTATGGGGATATGTCAGGCCAATTTCTTTCCTCCTCTCTTCCTTTGTTTCTAAGAGGATTTAAGGCTGTTTCTGGTCAGTGTTCTATTTAGCTGCTTTAGACAAATATGGATTTGAAGTGAGGTGCAGTTGCCATGAGCTGACCTGCAAGTTATGGCCATTTCAATGGAACGTCTCACCACTGCACTTAGGAGCAAGGTCTTGCAACAGAATGTGGGATTTGGAATCCTTTGTGGTTGATAGTTTCCAACCTCAGAGTTCAGGCAAATTATAAAGCAGCCCAGACCCAATTTCCTTGTCTTAAGAATGGGGCTGGCACTCTGGTGTAGTGGGTAAAGCCACAGCCTACAGTGCTGGCATCCCGTGTGTGTACTGGTTTGAGTCCTGACTGTTACATTTCTGATCAGCTCCCTGCTAATGCACCTGGGGAAGCAGCAGAGGACAGCCCAAGTGCTTGGGCCCTGTACCCATGTGGGGACCACGGAAGAAGCTCCTGGTTCCTGGCTCTGGATCGGTCCAACTCTGGCCATTGCAGCCATTTGGGGAGTGAACCAGCGGACAGAAGATCTCTCTCCCTGTCTCTCTCTTTATAACTGCCTTTCAAATAAATAACTCTTAAAAAAGAGATTCTCCGTGCCCACAGAAAATGTCCCAAATTTAGTTGCGTGAGTTGTCACCTCCCTGAAGTGAAGGGTCGAATTCATTGTCTGGAACCAATGGTGCTGATCCCCACCCTGCTGTGTGGATTGTGTGCTGTTGTTTGTAGCTCTGCACCGATCTGTTGTCTGGAAGAACCTCTCTGGGCTGCTATGTTGGTCCATATTACCAGAGGCGTGTAAGGCCACCTTCTGGCCAAGGCTATATCCATTTTATGCAGTGGCGACAACTCTTAGGTGTTAGTTTGCACATTTGATTTTGCACTTTAAAAAAGATTTATTTTGAGAGGCAGAATTACAGAGAGGAAGAGGGAGAAACAGAGAGATTCTCCATCCACTGGTTCACTCTCCAAATGGCTACAACTGCTGGAGTTGGGCCAATCTGAAGCTAGGAGCCAGGAGCCTCCTCCGGGTCTCCTACATGGGTGCAGGGGCCCAAGCACTTGGGCCACCTTCCATTGCCTTCCCAGGCCATTAACAGGGAGCTGGATTGGAAATGGAGCAGCTGGGACTTGAACGGGTGCCCATATAGGGTGCCGGCGCTGCAGGAGGAGGCTTAACCTACTACGCCATAGCGCCGGCCCTGATTTTGCACTTTTTAAACAGGAAGTTTATCACCTTTGCTGGCCACACATAAAAGCATACTTTTTCCATCCATACCTTCCCACCTAGTGACTCCGTATAGAGAGTGGGAGACATTTTTGCCTTTCTTTCCTGCCCTGGTTTGGGGAGGAAAACATGAGTTGGGGCTTGGGTTGTCACCATCACAAGGTCAGCATCACCTCCTGCGATTACTGCATGTCCCGGGAGGAGGTCATTCTGATGTCCCACTGACTGATTTAGACAAGGCACCATCTGATGCCTGCCTCCAGCAGTATCTTCATCCTGCAGTCTGCCTATCAGCATAGGGATGACTCATCCCATGTTTTCTTCACTCAAAGAGAAATTCCCCACTCTGCTGATTATGGCAGTGATTGAAAAAATGGTTCCTGCAGAGGTATACTTGAAAAAAAAAAAGCCCTCTGTTATTTGTGCTTATTGAATGTGCATAATTCAACTTTCACTATTATAATTGGTTAAGTATTGGTTCTGATGCTTTGGAGAGAGCAGCCAGGAACCATGCACACGCATGATTTGCATATATAACACTTTTACATTCTTAGGAGGTGACACTCCCCTGCCCAGTTAGCATGCTTAGTCATACGCCATTCTAAATGTGGCTGTTTCTGGATAGCTCTGTGAGGCAGGTACTAGCTCTCAGAGGGCCTTTCTGATCAGCTGGGGAAGAGTTTGGGAAGGCAGCTATACTCAAGGCAGCCTAGTGTCAATATTTGCAACTTCTGGAACTGTCCCAATATGGGCTCAAAAGCTGGAAATGCTCTCCTATGTGAGTTGCTGTTGTTTTAATTTAAAACAGAAGAAGAAGCACTTTCACCCTTTCTGTTTTCTAGCAGCTAACTTCATTTTTTTCTTCAAGTTCATTTATTCCTTCTCCCCCTGCCCCAGCTGTCCCATTCTCCAGCCAAGAGGAAAGCTGTTTTGGGGAAATACTTTTTTTTAAAGAAAGATTTATTTATTTTGTTCAAAGACAAAGTTACAGAGAGGCTGAGGCAGAAAGAGAGACAGAGAGGTCTTTCATCTGCTGGTTCACTCCCCAGATGGTCGCATTAGCCAGAGCTGCACCAATCCAGAAACAGGAGCCTCCTCTGGATCTCTCACACAGGTGCAGGGACCCAAGCACTTGAGCCATCTTCCACTGCTTTTCCAGGCCGTAGCAGAGACCTGGATCGGAGTGGAGTAGCTGGGACTTAAACTATGCCCATATGGGATGCTAGCACTGCAGGTGGCGGTTTTACCCACTACCCCACAGTGCCGGCCCCAATATGTGTATTTTTAAGGGGTGTATAGATATACTAGCCATCACTTCCCAGCACAATTCATATTTCTGGATGTTACATTTGTTCCCTGAGTTGATCACATTTATTGCATTTTTGTCCTCCGAGGCAGGTTGCACACCAGCTATCCACAAAGCACCAGTGTTTGAAAAGGTTTTGAAATAGTGGTCAGACTTTTAAAATCAAAAGATTTTGCATAATTCTGTTTCTAGCTATGCTTGGAAAACCAGAATATTTAGCAATAGCGGATCACTTCTTGGATGGGACCACGGGCTGGAGTGGAACAGCAGCTGTCCACTCAGGTGAGGGACCTGAGATGCAGTGTGATGCAGTCCCCGTCCCGTTCTGCCCACTTGTGACTTGTTTGGTCATCTGAGGCTTTGGGTTTTGTAACCCCTGATGCACTGGTATAAGTTTAAAATTTTATCTTGAAATATCAATGAATCTTTGAGGTTTGGCAAAACATCACTGTGGTATCCCTCTTTTTTAAGTAAGGAAATTAAATTTAAAATGATAAGGAGAAATATAGTTGAGAAAGTAGAGTGAAACAAATTTGTTTTTTGCTTTAAAGAGATTTGTGCATTTTTTAAGTAAGGGGAAGGAAAGAAAACAATAATTTAATTTTTTTATATTCTTTACAAATATCAAATCATCATATTAGTTTTGAAACATATTATGTACTCAGTATAATGTGATTTGCACATAACAGTTGCATGTTGGGAACATTAATATAAATTTACTAATTATATTGGTTCTTAAATATTTCCAGTATTTTTTCTTTCAGATAGGGCTGAACTACTGAACTTGAACAGGTTCAATGTTTCTTGGTTTTTTACCCCTTTTTACAGTTAGCAGATAAAAATACTACAGTGGACAATAGAAGTCACCCCCATTTTAACAAAGCCAAGAATTGTTAGCTTTCTGGGCTCTGTACCGTCAGGGTGTCCTGTAGATTATACGAAAGGAACTTATAGGAAAGGAACTTCAGGGGTCCAGCATTGTGGCACATCGGGTAAAGCTGCCTTCTGCAATGCTGCCGTCCCATATGGGCACCAGTTCGTGTACCGTATGGGCACTGGTTGCTCCACTTCTGATCCAGCTCCTTGCTAATGGCCTGGGAAGAGCAGCAGAAGATGACCTAAGTGCTTGGGTCCCTGCTGTGCATATGGGAGAAATCAAGTAAGTTTCAGGCTCCTGGCTTCAGCCTGGCACAACCGTGGCTGTTGCAGTCATCTGGGGAGTCAACCGGCAGATGGAAGATCTCCCTCTCTCTATAACTCTTTCAAATAAATAAATAAATCTTAAAAAAAAAAAAAAACACTTCACACCAATAAGAAAAATCTAACAAACCAACCTAACACTTAAATAACCATGTGAACTTAATCCAGATCATTCTCATTATTGAACTATTGTGATCAACAGTTTATATTTCTTCTAGAATTGCCTTTTCCCTCCCCATATAATACTTGTAAACTTCTGAAAACAGAACACTAGCCAAGATAGAGATAGCATCTCAACCCCATTCATTTTTTCCTTCTTGGTTTGGGGCTGAGAGTTCATCAGGCTCCTGGGCCACTGGACAGGGCCTGGGGAAGTGGAATTCTCACCATGGCCACCTGCCAGCCTCGAGCCCCATCCACCTGGAATCATCTCCCCTCCCTGGGCTTTAGTTGTTTCTGATATAAACTGAGACCATATTTGGGCTTCCCTCAAACTCTAATGCTCTAGGATTTGGTCAAATGCAGCACACGCTCAGTGCTGGGGTGAATTTGGGAAATGGGAGCAGTGGCTGCCCCACAACTTCTGTGGGGTTGGAGGAGCAGAATATCAACAGAGAAGGCTTCCTGATGTCTTTATTTGTTCCTCAGGGCTGCCTGTAAAAACATGAAAGAAAACCAAACACATCACAGTGAATGTATGCTCACCTGCTCACAGTATAACCCTGAACGCAATTGCAAGACTAGGAGGAGACTCTGTAGCTCTGTTTTTTAATTTTTATTTTGATTTTTTTAACTTTTATTTAATGAATATAAATTTCCAAAGTACAGCTTATGGATTACTGTAGCTCTGTTTAGAAGATGGTGCAGAGGTGAACTGGAAAGAAGGGGCTTAATCTTGGCATTCTGTGGAATATTTCTGATGACTGGTACTTCCAGGTCCATAAGCCAACCGATGCACGCTGGCACTCTTGAGACTTAAATTTTAATATCCTGGGTGATACTTGGTGTTTAAGTTCTTTGTGGCAGATGCAAAACCAGTTGTGTACTATCTCTTGGCCATAATGAATCAGAATCATTGCCCAGAACAACAACAACAAAATCAATGGCAGGAGGGTTTTAGCAGAGTAAACAATATGTGCTGTAGACTGTGTTCAACACCGGGTGGTGTCGTGGGGGCTGCAGACAGTGTCTACAAGTGGACCTGTGCCAGTAGGCATTGGCTGTGGGCTTCTAATGGTGCATAGAGCATGAAAAAATGTGTGCATACCGCACACAGTGTAGAATATCTGCAATATGTTATACCTATTGTGTGATTTTTTTAAAATTAATTTATTTATTTGAAAAGCAGAGTTACAGAGAGGCAGAGGCAGAAAGAGAGCTCTTCCATCCACTGGTTCATTTTCCAAATGGCCACAACAGCTGGAGCTGGGCTGATCAGGAGCCAGGAGCTTCTTCTAGGTCTCCCATCCAGGTGCAGGGGCCCAAGCATTCAGGCCATCTTCCACTGCTTTCTGAGGCCATAACAGAGAGCTGGATCAGAAGTGGAGTAGCTGGGTCTCAAACTAACGCCCATATGGGATGTCAGCGCTGCAGGTGTCCGCTTTGCCTGCTCCGCCACAGCACTGGCCCCTATTGTGTACACTTTTAAAAAATTTATTCATTTGAGAGAGAGGGAGAGACAGAGTGCCCCTCCCCAAATGCCCACAGTGGGCAAGGGTAGGGTGTGAAAGTTGGAGCCAGGAGCTCAGTGGGTGGCAGGAACCCAACTACTTGAGCCATCACTTTTGCCTCCCAGGTCTGCATTAGTAGGAAGCTGGAGGCAGAAGCCAGAGCTGGGACTCCTGCCCAGCACTCCAATATGAGATGTGGGCCTCCCAACCTGCAGTTTAATCATTAGGCAGTGTCCTCCCCTGTGTATATATTTTATGCTAAATATATTGTATTTGTTTTAGGAAATTATTTCCAAAATCAATGGCACTGAAATGACTCAGTGCTGCATGGGGTGGCACCTAGTGGGCCGGAGATCACTCTTACAGAGGCCTTGCCATTCTGTTTCAGAAAGGATCCTCCTGGCAGACTTCCGGGCTGCATTCCTGGCCACATGCCTGATGGTACTGCATATCTTACAGCTATAGATTGCCTCCTCAACATCGAAGCCATTGACTTGTTTACTCATTATTCAGCCAACATTTATGGAGGGGCTAATAGTATTTACAGAATACCCATTGGCATCCAAGTACATCCATATACCTTATCCCACTTAAGAGTGCTTCTGTCAGGGCCCCGTCACATGCAGAGGCAACAGGCTTCCTTGGTTGATGCCTACAGTTCTGCGTTGATGTTAAGAGTCTGAACCTTCTTCTGTACTTGTAAGCAGAGGTATCTGTGGCTTTGCCGGGGCCATTTAGAAAGGAACTTGGGACAGGTGGGCGTGAGGGTTGCTACGGGAATTGTGCTGCACAGTCCTTCTCAGGAACAGAGGGGGTGGGAATCGTCCACGGAGCTTGAGAGTTGGGTGGGTGGGATGTGGTTGTGGCTTTGAGGAATATGGAAACTATTTGGAACAGCTGACATGGGTTGGGCACTCGGGGCTGGGCCAGAGCTGAAAGTGAGACCTGCTGGGTGCCAGACAGGAAGCCGCTGTGTCAGCAGGTGCAGCTTGGTTGTGCAGGGTGGCAAGTGGAGAGGGCTGGGGGAAGGGGTGGGTTGTTTGCGTAAGCAGACCTGACCCTGAGAATGTGGCCATATAGGGACCTGTCGTGATGAACAGCAGGGAAGGCGAGGGGCCTGGGGATGCTGAGCCAAAGCTCTCCTTAGCATGGCCGAGGAGGCCCTATATCTCCCAGCTCTCCTCCCATCGCGCATGCCATGTTGAGCCATTCCGAGTGCTTTTGCACCTGTTTTTCCCTCCTCCCTTTCCTTTGGCCTAGTTACCCTCTACTTCAAATGCTTACCCAGGTGTCACTCCTGGGAGGCTGCTTCCAGTTGCTCTGTGCTCCACTCTCTGCTGGGATCCTCCATCCTGCTCACATGTACCCCAGAGGCTTGTTCCTCAGCCTCGGGCATATGTGGATTGGAAGGTTCCTGGAGCACAAAAGCATCTTTAGGATCCAGCCGAGCACCTGGCACGCAGAAGGGGCTCAGTAAATACTTGCTGCAGTGTTAGTAGTATAACAATGTGGGAGCTGGAGGAAAATGATGTGGCCAGCCCATCTAACTCATTCATTACATAACTAATAGCGTACTGCAGCTCAGAAAGGTGGAGTGCTTGGCCTGATGTCACACAGCTCATTCCAGGCAGAGCCAGGACTCACGTTGCCTCCTCTGACTGCAGATGCCATGTTCTTTCTGCTGCAACACCACAGTCTCCAAGTCTTCTGGGCAGGGGGTGGTGGTGGTGGTGAGGGTGGCAGCTCCCTGCCTCTGCTTGTGCCTGGTCGCAGCCTAAGTCACTATTCATAGTGTGACATTGTTACATTTTTTTTTTTTCCTGGGGAGGAAAACCGTGTCCTAACAAGCAAGGCGCTTTTCCTCTGCACGGTGCCAGGTTTACAACAGCCCTTAGCTCACTGCTTCCCCTTCCCTTTCCGGGTTTGTCCTAGTTATCTTTGGGCGGGGAAAAGCATCGGCAACGGTTTCTAAGTAAATAGAGGAATTGCACATTCAGGGTTGAGGTTTCAGACACTCGGGGCCTCTTGCTTCAGCCGTCCGCTTCTGGCTGCTGTCACTGCAACTCCTCTCTCCAGATTGTCCTGATTTAGCATGCATTAAAGACTGGCAGTGCCCAGTGGCTGTGTCCTTCCTGGAGAAGGCAGGAGAAGGGAAGGCTTAGGAGACGGAGTGCGAGAGCAAGAGCGAGTGTACACAGCACTTGTCTGAGCTGCTGGGTGTCAGGCCAAAGACTAGTGTGAATCTTTCGGTTTCCACACCCGTCCCTGGAGAGTGGGATACAGGATGGCGTGTCTGGAACTGCTTGCTTGCGTATTTCCATCTCTAAAACTTACCTCTGGGCTCCTGGGCAGTGCTTTACCTCCTAGGTTGTTCTGTTCAGGGTTAATTTCCCAGTGCAGCGGAGGGTGGGGTGTGGCGAGCTCCCTGCCTGCCTGTCCACGGATGACGCGCTTCTCTGAGATCGGTTCCAGATCACTGAAGACCATTTGACCTCTCCCCCCATCACTCTTGGTCCTAAGTAACTTGGGGTCAGTCCAGGGCTGCTCAGTGGGGGTGGGGGTGGGGGTGGGGGTGCCCTCGGCTCCTCTGTTGACTAGCCAACCACCGCATGGCTACAGGTGCCCGTTTTGGGAAAAGTACTCCAAAAGACTCCAGGGCCTACTTTAAGGGGCTCTGCAACCTGCTTGCCTCAACACTGCTCTGTTCCCCTCGCTCTTTTCTCACTGTGTGAACTAGATGGTGTTCAGCTTTAGCTTGGAACAAGCCCAGCGTCTTCAGTCCTAGGGGCTTCTGCAGCCACGTGGGGGCTTCTTGGCTTCCAGCCATGTGAGAGCCTCTGCTCCTCCCCTGTCTTGGGTCCTGAGTCCTGAGTCTGGGTGCAGAGCAGCAAAGTGTCTTGGCCAAGGATTTGGACTGCGTCAGCAAGGATTTGCTCTATTCTCTGCTCGGCATACACGCATTTCCTTCAGGGACGTCCCCTTCCTTGGAAAAAATAACTCCAGAGATGCTCATCTGAGCGAGGAGCTAAGGATTAATTCCAAGCAGGCATTCCGAGCCAGGGAGGGTGGCTTGTCAGTCACCAGCCCCAGGGTGAGAAGAGTGTCGCCACACTCAAAGGGCCCCTGCGGCCAGGGGTCCTTAGGTTTTTAGTTTTGAGAATGGCGATCTTGAGAGAACCAGCAACAACTATGGCAGGTCCCAAGAGGAGGTTATACCTGCTGGGCTGGGACTCTACAGGGTGTCATAAGGAATGTCCTGATTGATGGCTTCCCCTGGACCCCAGCCCCACATTCTCCTCGAGCTTTGTGGAATTTTTCTGTGGTACTGTGGTAAATAGCAAGAGAGTTAGAAGAGCCTCCGTGGGTCTCCCAGAACTGTCACACACATCCCATCCTGCAGCTCTCTCAGGGTCCTGCAGTGAAGACTTTACCATGCCTTCCTGTGTCTGCTTCGGATTCCTGGTGCGCGTGGAGCTTGTGGTCAACCCAAGGGCTGCCGCTGATGCATGCTGACTTTACAAGGACCAGGGTTCATCTTAAATCTAATCTTGCTGGATTTACTTCATCTTATAACCTCCGAAGAACTTAAAAAAATAACAACCCAACATTATTATTTGAAAGAGTTACAAAGAGAGAGATGAATCTTCCATGTGCTGGTTCACTTCCCCAAATGGCTTCAATAGCCAGGGCTGGGCCAGACTGAAGCCAGGAGCCAAGAGCTTCATCCAGGTCTCCCATATAGGTGGAAGGGGTGGGGCCCAAGTACTTAGGCCATCTTTGCCTGCTTTCCCAGGTGTATCAGCAGGGAGCTGGATCAGAGGTAGAGCAGTTGGGACTTGAACTGGCACTTAATGGCTTGTAGGCAGCAACTTAACCCTGTGCCACAATACTGGCCCCTTTGAAGAGCTTTTAAAACCCAGTTTTTGGGCATCTATTGTTGGTAGTGATCTCTTCCTCACTTGTGTCACTAAACACAAGTTGTTGACCAAATATGTACAGTGTAGGGTCTCCTTGAGGATGATCATGTATCCATCTACATATTAACCTGCCTAATTGCTCATGTTTCATTCATCATACAGATATCATGAAGGTCTGTTAATGTCTGGCTTGAGTGAAATTATGCACCTGAATGTTGATCCAACAAACCTAATTTTTCAAAGGAAATTGATTAACTTGGTACTTGTTCATAGGGAGCCTGTGTCAGTTCTAGGTGATCTCCAGTTTCATTTCTTAGCTGTTCATTTATTTAATGCTTTTGGCTAGGATTTTTAACGAATATTGATGCCAAGACTCTTGGCGCATACTTCTAGAACCTTCCTCTGTTAATTATTTATTCCTCGTCTTTCAACGCCAGGTCTCCTCTCGGAGGTTTTTGAAGAATCAGGGACAGTGATCCATCAGGGACAGTTGTGCACATTCTTCCAGCTGTGCCTGGATGTGATTCACCCTGCATTACTTCAAGTGGCGCCTGCTTCAGCCGCCTCCCACCAGAGTTGCCCTTACCAGCAAGGAGATTATTCTCACATGGACGAGGTGGGAACAGCACAGCCCGTGAGCCACCCCTAACCAGGCCTTTGCTTTCTTCTTGCTCTTAATGGCTTAAAAACAAAACAAAATCCATGGTCCCTACCATGATGGCTGGTGCCAGTTGGTGCCAGACCCCAGCCTTCTGGACTTTGTCTGACCCGTAAGTGCTGTTGCCCTTTGTTCAGCTTTGACTCTGTTGCCTCTGCCAGTGGCTCAGATGAGGAGATGAGCGCCCCAAAGCCGGGAGTGCTTTGCAGCCATTTAACTTGCTTTCCAGTGCCTTCCTGGCTCCCCGATCTCCCCACCCCATTTGGACCATCTTAGGTTTATTCCAGACTCTGATAACCTCTGACTCCCCATTTGACCTTCCAAGAACTTAGCTTCTCACCATGGTGTTGTCCGTAATTTAAAGTTGTGACTGGCTCTCTGGGCTGACACAGGACAGGACTGAGTTGGTGACACAGGACAGAACTGACCACCCAGAACTTGTTTTCCCACCCTGCCTCCCCAGGAGACCAGCTCTTTGAGGTCCCACCCAGAGCAGGGTTGGGCTAGGTCCACTCATCTCTCTGCCAGGGTTGAGTTCTCAGGGAGCATCTGGGCCTCTTCCTGAGCTCAGGCCCAAGACCAAGGCCGCCCAGCCTCTAGGTCAGAAGCCAGAGGCCAAAGGGAGGATCAGGCCAGGGAGGGGCTGGCAGAGGAAGCAGCTGCCTGGGCTGGAAGCACAACAGGTGGGACAGGGAGAAGTGGGGGCCACTGGGATGGCTCTCCCAGTCTAGAATCCGGGGGTCCCAGGCTGACCCAAGCAGCCAGGCAGGTCCACTTTTCTGCCCCGTGATGTTGGGAGGGTGTCCTCTGTCTACATTTCTTCTCCTATTTGGGGATGAGTGAGTTAAAGAAGGAGCGTGCTCTCCTAGTGCCTGGAAGTGCTTCACATATGCTCATTTTAGACTTGCCATCAGAACAGAGAAAAGCATCTTAAAAACATTATTACAGGATCATTAAGACTCAGGCTGATTGAAATTTCCCTCTACTGTCCATGGCAAGGGATGGAAGGAGGAAAATCACAGCGAGGGATGCTGATTTGAGGAGAGCTTTCTGAAGAACCCACTTTAGGAATGTTCATTTGCATACACACAATGGAAGTGCTAATTAAAATGATCCTCACACAGCCATTTCAGCAGTGCTGGGCCTGCTGCTTGGCAACACTTACATGGTGGAAGGAGCTAACTTTGAAGATAATAAAATCCTGCTCCCTCCATCTAATCAACCCAGACACACTTGCATGGCTTTTATTTGCAAGGCACTGTGCTAGAACCACTCCGGGCGTGTCAGACCTGGCATCTGCCCTCTCTGGTACCCCAGTGAGGGGTGTTCTGGGAATGAGAACCCTCAGAATGTCCTCCAGTAAGAGCCAGGTGGGGCTGGCCCTTCCTCAGGAGGTGAGAGGGTGGTAGGCATGAGCCGAGTACCCAGCATGCTCCACCTCTTGAGATAGGCCACACCTGTTCACATTATTTTAGCATTTCACTCTGAGGGGCTCCCCCGCCCTCCAAATTGAGTCTTCTAATTCCCTTTGGAAGCAGTCGCCCAACATTGAAAATATTTCTGTTATCATCATCATCATCATCATCACCACAGTTCTTTGGCATCAGCAATCAACTGGACCCTGGTATTTGTGCTCTTGGACTTTGCCCTGGGGAGCTTGGGGTGGGGTCGATCTGGCCTGGAGGTGAAGTGAAAACTTTTCAGCTCCTGGGGAACACTGCCACCTTATCTTAAAAAAAAAAAAAAAAAAAAAAAAAAAAAAAAAAAAACCAAAAAAACCCACAGTATTTTAGAATGCAGCCCGGAGCACAGTAGATGCAAAATAAATATTTGTGGATGGAAGTTTATTAGCTTTGTGAGTACAGGGTCTGGAGTCACATGGACTCAGTTTCAAATCCTGGCTTCCTGCTGTTTGCTTGCTTTATGACCTTGGCTGGGGACTTACCTCTCAGCCCAATTTTCCTCATTTGTGAAATTGGGATTACTATAAGGGCAGTCATGGCATGATGACCTTAACATTAATATAATTACGATGACAGGCTGCATATTGTGATGTACAGCGTGTATTCTGGAGCCACACTGCCCATGTTCAGATCCCACTTTCTAGCTAGGTACCCTCAGGGTACTGACTGAACTTTTCTGGGCCTCAGTTTTCTTATCTGTACAATGTGGGTATTCATAGTGCCCTTATCAGGGTTTTTCAAAGTAAAAAGTGTAAAGCATCTTATGCCTGGCATGAGGAAACACTATATAAATGATTGCTAAGCCTTAAAAACTATAAAAGTATTGCTATTCCATTTGGGTTCTTACAGAATATCTGTGGGTTAGACACTGGGCAAGTATTACTCCAAACCCCCTCACTCCTTCTTGTTATCGTATTTTCTGGGAAGAAATGAAGTTCTGCTGGGTCCAGTTGGTGGTCTAAAGGAGACCTGGCTAGTAAATCCAGCAATGGGACCGACACCTGTAGGACTTGTTATGTAAGAAGATATGGGGCCGGCGCTATGGCAGTGGGCTAAAGTGCTGGCCTGAAGCGCCGGCATCCCATATGGGTGCCGGTTCTAGTCCCGGCTGCTCCTCTTCCGATCCAGCTCTCTGCTGTGGCCTGGGAAAGCAGTAGGAGATGGTCCAAGTCCTTGGGCCCTGTACACGTGTGGGAGACCTGGAAGAAGCTCCTGGCTCCTGGCTTCGAATTGGTACAGCTCTGGCTGCTGTGGCCATCTGGGGAATGAACCAGCAGATGGAAGACTCACTCTCTCTCTCTCTCTCTCTCTCTCTCTCAATCTCTCTGTAACTCTTTTAAATAAATAAAATAAATCTTAAAAAAAAAAAATACAGATACGCCTGTGTGTGAAAGTGTGAAGACTTTAACACTTTTGGTTTTACACTTTTTGGTTATTCCTTTTGGTTCAAACGAGGAGTGTATCCCCTTCTTCTGCACCTCCCCTACCACCCTTAATCAAATGCCCCATGATCCCACAGCGTAGTGTATTGCTAAATGAGGTTCTCTCCGAAGCATGGCTTTGAACTCATAACTCTCTAGCTGGGGCTCTGGGACTTAACTAAAGTAGCTTTCAATTTTCTTGAGACTGTGACTTCCTTACTGTGGGCTGCTTGCTGGCTGGACTTCCTTCAGAGACGGAAAGATTTTGCTGTGCTTCTAGATCTGACTTCAGAGCCGTCAGAGTGCCCCCCCTCCCTTGCTTTGTCTTTTGGGGTTGAAACTTCATTGCTTGTAAGAAACGGAGAGCAGTGTATCAGGGAATATAAAAATAGCTTTCTTGAAGACTTGCCAATCTCTTTTCACTTAGGCAGATATCTTTGGATGGAAACATTTTCACGTTTGTTCACCACACGGGCACTTCTAAGCAGGCTGCAACATAAGGGGTTAAAATATAAATAAGTTCCTATATGAGCAGTGGAAGGTGCTTTAGTACTTAAGTCCTATTTTTGATCCCTGGAATCCAATTCCTTCCTGTTGCCAGCTGAACCTGGGGCTGCTGTATTAGATGAAAATATATTCCTATCTTCAAACGTGGACAACAGGACATTCTGTCCTCCAAATTTCAGTGTTTGAATTGGGTGTTGCAGGAAACTTGGCACCCTCCCTTTCTTTTCAACATAATAAACAGACATGATGTGGCCTCATGTTTCATCTGATGGGGCTTAGATGCTATTGCCTCATAAAGGCTGATTCATAGACAAATGGGAACTAATTATAGTAGCTTAAAAATAATGTCCCTGTTTAAATTTGGCCAGGCAAGATGCCTTGCATGTTTTGTAGGACATGAGACTCTGTCTCTTTAGTGGCATGGAGGTGACTGACTCTTTCCTATTTTAGCCACACAGTGACCTGCCATCTCTATCTATCTATCTATCTATCTATCTATCTATCTATCTATCTATCTATGATATTCTCTCACAAATACCATATGCACAAACATTGAAGTACTTCTTCCTGTAATTTTTCCTTTTTCTGATACCTGTCCATTGTATCTTTAAATTAAAATTTGAATTAACATTGTAATCCATGCACATTTTTAAGGGGTGGAATGTTGTATTTCAACACAAATATCCAGAATAGACTGATCGTACCAAGCCTTACCTTGTCTGTGTGTCTGGAGCCTGCTTCCTCCTCTCTTCCAATTCTTTATACAGAATTTAATACATCATTGTGACCTAGAGTCTACTGCATTTTTGAGAAACATGTGATTTAGTTGAATAAAGTGGTTGATGTGATTTTGTTGTTGTTCTAAGCATTTCAGAGTCTGTACTGTGAAAAATGACAAGAAGTTATTTATTTGCCCTTCTCACTATGTATTAGGTTGGAAAACAGCTTTGTTTTTCAATTTGCCTTAAATAAATAGGTGATACTTGACTGTGCACAATTTTAAAATTAGAGAAAAATGTGCAGTGAAAAGTAAACCTTCCACCTCTCCTACATCTAAATACATCTATTCAGAAGGAGTCTTGGGCACCATTTTTTGATACTGTTTACTGTTCTGGAGAGCTGTGTATTTGTAGATGTGTGTCAGTGTGTATTTCCCTCACATGAGTGACATTGTACTATCCATGGCATTTTGAACCTTGCCTTTTTATTATAACCATTACCTTGGAGACATCCCCATAGCCAATACTGAACCACCCTAACAGCTCATTTTCCATTGAGTACATGTGTCATAGTGTATTAAATAATTGTGAATTATGTTTAAGCTGTTTTATATTTTGTCCATAAAATCATAGTACAATGAATAATCTTGTATACCACTGTTGGGTAGGGCAGCCAGTTTCACTGTTGCAAGCCCAAGAATCTGGGCTTATGTCCTGGTTTCTCCATTTACTGTTGAACTAAGTGGTCTTGGCTAGTTACTTAGTCTCCTTATTTGTAAGATAATATTTATCCTGTAGGTAGCATGTGATGATTAAAAATGCTTACTCTATGTATAGATCAGTGCAGGGCAAGCAGACAGGTGTGTATGTATTTGCTAGTATTACTATTTTGTGGGATGTGGGAAACACATGAATCCTAAGATGGGCTTTTCTCTGCACGTTTCTGTGCCACTCTTTTTTTTTTTTTTTTTGACACGCAGAGTAGACAGTGAGAGAGAGAGACAGAGAGAAAGGTCTTCCTTTTTCCGTTGGTTCACCCCACAATGGACGCTGCGGCCGGTGCTCTGCGGCCAGTGCACCGCGCTGATCCGAAGCCAGGAGCCAGGTGCTTCTCCTGGTCTCCCATGCAGGTGCAGGGCCCAAGCGCTTGGGCCATCCTCCACTGCCTTCCCGGGCCACAGCAGAGAGCTGGAATGGAAGAGGAGCAACTGGGACAGAATCTGGAGCCCTGACTGGGACTAGAACCTGGGGTGCTGGTGCCGCAGGCGGAGGATCAGCCTATTGAGCCGTGGCGCCGGCCATCTGTGCCACTCTTAGTGGCTTTTAGAAGCTAAAGAGTGTGTGAGTCTGCGGACTCTGCCTCCTAGGTTTGCTTTGATCCCATGTCTTCCTCCTCTCCTCTGCTGCTTTGTTGCTTTGGTGTCACATCCTGGAGGAGAAAGGGGAAGATGTTGTTTCAGGCTTTCGCACTCATATGTGTTCAGACCCCTTTACAGGCACATATGGATTGTCAGGGCAATCATTTTTCACAAATGGGCCAGTTTCTCTCTCATAATAATTTAGAACCTTCAATACATAAATATTTGCAATTAGTCACCTCTGTAGCTGATATGTGTGTATGACTCAATATTTATTGAATAATTTCACTGTGTTCCAAGTCCTGGATAGAATCTGTGGAAAAGACTAGAAAGTGTTTTTCCTGTGATTTAGTTGCCTTACATGGTAGAAGTTCCAGGGTCTCACGTCACCCTCTTGAGTTATCAGAGATGCCGCTTTGGGAACCAGCACTAAATCCCATGTTGGTGTTTGCTAGGTGCTTGACCTTGGGCAAGTCTAAAGTTTCCAGGGCTTTGGTTCTCCATTAAAAATGAATCCACTTGTGAGGCTTCATGAGGATGACAGGGGCGCAAGGGTGGGGGTGGGTGAAGGACACAAGATTGCGTGGCGCAGAGCAGGTGCTCACTGAGTCTGTCCCTCCTCCCCTGGCTCTCCAGCTTCCCACTTTCTCCTGTCATTGCACACAGTCCCCGAGAGATAGCCACCTCCACCTTAACCTCCCGTCTTCTTCAGCGGCCCCAGCCTCCTGCTGCACGCTCTGTCGTTTGCGAGGGTACTTTCTCTGCTTTGTCAGCGAGGGCCATGTATGTCTCAGTTGCTACTTGTATTCTACATTACTTGAGTTAACTGAATGTTTAATGAATGCCTGTAAGTGAGTGAATTACTCGTAGGCTTACTGTCTCCCTACTCCATTGAGGTCATCACTGCTTCTTTGAAAGCAGTAGCTAGCAACAGCACCGCAAAATTGGAATTGGGGACACAGTGATTTATGGAAGTTAACACAAGAATGGTCTTTTTATCTTTGGTCATTTGTTTGAGGAATAGGGCTGTGGCCCACTCATGGGATCCTTTTTGCAGAATAGGTGGGGAGTGGGGTGGAGTGCAGAGAGAATGTGGAAGCTCATTTCTTCAAAGCTTCATTAGAATGGTGTTGGCAGGGGGGCTGCTTTGTGCCTGTCAACTCCCTGCTCCTTTCTACCATCACTTCCCAAGAAAAACCTGGGCTAGTGGCTTGCAGACCTAGTAGCCAGTTTAGGCTGGTCCTGAGTTCAGGGTGTTGGAGGTGGGCTCCTGGGCAGTCAGGCAGAGGGGGTGAAGAGGGAAAGGACAGCTGGAGTGGGAAAGGGAGCTAGGAGACCTTGGCGGGCTCCTTCAAGGTGCTTAGTGGGAAAGGAGCCTACTTTGCATTAAGTGTTTTGCTGTGAATTTTTGAAATAGCAGTCACACCCATATTCAAATGAGTACTCTCCTAAGGCTTGCCGGCCAGGTCTCTCCCAGGCCCAAGGACTGCAATTGTGTAAACACAAATATTGGGCTAGTAGGAGCCACTGTTTCCCCTTGGAATGTTCTTCCCATTCTTCTCTCTCTTTCTCAGGCCTCCTCATCCTGAAAGATCCAGTGCCGTTCCCCCCATCCAGCTTCCATAGCTCTTTGACTCTGGACCCTTGCAGCTGGCAGTCAGGGGTGGTGGTGAGGGGTGAACGGTTATTTACGAAACCTGTGTCATTTAGGTATTGTAACGTGTTTACGCATTGGCTCCCTTCTATGCCATTACCCATCAGGCAAGGGGCTGTCCATCCCCTCTCCTGCCAGAGGGGTAGAGCTCCATGATGCTCCAGGTGTGCTTCCTCATAGCAGCAGTGTCTATGAACCAACTAGAAGTGCATAGCAGACCCCTTGATTAGAAGGGCTGGGGCTGGGGCCCATTGATCTGCCTTTTTTTTTTTTTAATAATCTTTTTTTGCTCAGTATGTATGTATGTATATGTATGTATTTATTTATCTATCTATCTGAGAGGTAGAATTACAGAGAGTCTTCCACCTGCTGGTTCACTCCCCAAATGGCCATAACAGCCAGAGCTGAACTGATCTGAAGCCAGGACTCAGGAGCCAGGAGCTTCTTTTGGGTTTCCCAGGTGGGTGCAGGGGCCCAAGCACTTGGGCCATCTTCTACTGCTTTCCCAGGCCATAAGCAGAGCTGGATTGGAAGAGAAGCAGCTGGGGCATGAACTGGTACCCATAAGGGATGCTGTCGCTACAGGCGGAGGCTTAGCCCACTATGCCACAGCACCGGCCCCATTGATCTGCCTTTAAGGAGCCCTGTTAGTGACTGTCATATGCTAGAGTTTGGGGACCCCTGGCAGAATGCTAAGGACAGTGGGCTGGTGGTTCAAGAGACCTGGGGTTGACACCTGCTCCATCATTTATCATCTGACCAACCTTGAGAAAGTGCATTTTCCTTTCTTCCCTCTTCTTACAGGGATATTTTATAGAAATCTGTTCTGCAGGATGCAATGGGTACTCTAAAGTTAAGGATGGGTAAGGAGTTCTGTGGACAAGTAAGTCAGTGAACTATGCTACTTTTGCTAATTTCAATGGGGTTGTTTATGGCAACACTTTTCAGCTACTTCAGTATGTCACTGAGAGAGTCTCCACAAAAGAAGGCTGCCAACTTGCTAGCCTCAGGACATCTTTTCTGCCAGGGACCTGCCCACTTGCTTGGGAACAGTGTTTTGTGGCATGCATTTCGGGAAATGCCAGCCCAGCTAACATGCTTTGAGTCTTGAGATTTTATGACCTTGTGCATCACTGAGAAATTCAGAAACCTCAAGTGTAGGTTAAATGAGACATGATGCCATCATTCATAATTTGGGTAAACTGGTCTTATAGAAGTTGAACACTGGGCCGGCGCAGCGGCTCACTTGGCTAATCCTCCGCCTGTGGCCCTGGCACCCCGGGTTTTAGTCCCGGTTGGGGCGCTGGATTCTGTCCCGGTTGCTCCTCTTCCATTCCAGCTCTCTGCTGTGGCCTGGGAAGGCAGTGGAGGATGGCTCAAGTGCTTGGGTTGGTCCCTGCACCCGCATAGGAGACCAGGAGGAAGCACCTGGCTCCTGGCTTCGGATCGGCGCCGGCCGTAGCAGCCATTTGTGGGGCGAACCAACGGAAGGAAGACCTTTCTCTCTCTCTCTCTCTCACTGTCTAACTCTGCCTGTCAGAAAAAAAAAAAAAAAAAAAAAAAAAAGAGAGAAGTTGGACATTGAGGCATTGTGGAAGTAAACATTGAAGAGTAAAGGGTTATTTTATTTTAAGAAGCAAGTTTTTCTTAGGTACAAAGTTGTACAGCAGGGGTGAGGTGGGGGAAGTTCAGGAAAGAGAAATGTCATTTTCTGAGCATATTGGAGGCCTGGCAGGAAACATATGTCACATTCAAATCAGGTAATTTAAGGGTATTGTAATAACAAACTATTTTTAAAGGGTGTGGGCAGGGCTTGGGAAGAGTCACAGTGGTGACGCAGGTCTTGCTGTCCTCTCTGTACCCAGGACTGTGTGTGTCACGTTCAGTCATGGTAGTAACCCGGAGGAGGGAGTTCTTCTTCCTCTCTTGGCATGGGAGGAAAGAAAGTCCAGGGGGGCAGAGCAAATCGCCCGTGGAGACAGCAGCTAGGACATGAAGGGGGCAAAACCCAGGCACTGCGTCAGACCCGTCCTCCCGTTCTTTCACCAAAGACCCTCTCCTCCTTTAGTCTTTCTCTGTGTGATGAGGCTGGAGCCACTTTCTAGAAGCTCAAGTTCTGAGCTATATATGTTGTACTGAGCTGTCAGTGGGGAGGAGAAAATAGCAACTTAAGGAAATACAAGCATGCATGGATTTTAAAATGTTTGCTCCCCAGGAAACTTATCTTTGAATTTCATTTTCCACAAACTTTTGGAAGCACCCTTTCATATGTTCGCACCAAAGTGTGCAGAAGTGAGAAAAAGTATGGGGAGAGAGGATTGTGATTATGCAGTTTCCGTGCCCTGGCCGGTTGGGCTGTGGGGATCTGTCATCCATCCTTTGCTGGGATCCATCCAGCTGGGCAAGTGTTGTTGGAGGAGATGGGAGCCATTGGAGGACATGGATGAGGCAGCTCAGCTTGTAGGGGTGGGGCAGAGTGGAGGGGGACCTCTCTGTGTGGCACTATCCGGGAAGCTTGGCAGTGCAAGTACAAAGAAAGGGTACTATGGGCCGGTGCTGTGGCTCAATAGGCTAATCCTGCACCTGTGGTGCCAGCACCCAGGGTTCTAGTCCCGGTTGGGGCGCCGGATTCTGTCCCGGTTGCTCCTCTTCCATTCCAGCTCTCTGCTGTGGCCTGGGGAAGGCAGTGGAGGATGGCCCAAGTGCTTGGGCCCTGCACCCGCATAGGAGACCAGGAGGAAGCACCTGGCTCCTGGCTTCGGATCAGCGTGGTGTGCCGGCCGCAGCGCGCTGGCTGGAGCGTCCATTGTGGGGTGAACCAACGGAAAAGGAAGACCTTTCTCTCTGTCTCTCTCTCTCACTGTCCACTCTGCCTGTCAAAAAAAAAAAAAAGAAAAGAAAAGAAAAGAAAAGAAAGGGTGCTCTGTTTGTGAGTGCCTCAGCCAAATGGAATTGGTGGTGGTAGGTGGGCAAGCAGTTGGGAGAAGAGGTCA
Organism: Lepus europaeus; assembly: GCF_033115175.1. Taxonomy (NCBI): domain Eukaryota; kingdom Metazoa; phylum Chordata; class Mammalia; order Lagomorpha; family Leporidae; genus Lepus; species Lepus europaeus. The sequence goes on from NC_084843.1 coordinate 33,548,111, forward strand.
TGTTTTTACATCTCAGCCAGTACCTAGTTTAGCAGGTGGTAAAGGATGGGACCAGCGTTGTGGCAGAGCAGATTAAGATACTACAACTCCCATATCCTATTTGGGAGCAGCAGTTTGAGTCCTGGCTGCTCTGATTCTGATCCACCCCCCTGCTAATGTGCCTGGGAAATCAACGGAGGACGACCCAAGCGCTTGTGTCCCTGCCATCCATGTGGGAGACCTGGACGGAGTTCCAGGCCCCTGGCTTCTGCGTGGCTCAGCCCTGGTTGTTGCGGCCATTTGGGAAGTGAACCAGTAAATGGAAGATCTCTGTCTCTGTCTCTCTGTCTGCCCTTCAGATAAATGTTTTATTTAAAAAAAAAAAAAAAGATTTATTTAACAAAACCAAAAAGAAGATGCTAAAAGTTGTATTTTCTAAGAACAAGTTTTACTTAGTTCATGAAGTTTCCCAGTATGTGAATGCTTGATTGCTTTTGAGTCCTAAGAAAATTTAAAAGTCTTGTTTTTTAGAGGGGGTTTCTTATCCTAAGTCAATTGGAATTTGGGTTGACTTTTTTAACGCCCCAGTATCATACTTCTTAGGGTTAAGTCTTTTCTATTTCCAAAGACAAAAGTACCATTCAAATACCATGCACCAGACCTGCCTTTGAAAACATCTGGTAAAAATAACAAGTCACTTGGAAAATGGATTCTCAGATGGACCCCCGCCTCTCAGTTAGCAGGGAGCCCCTGGAGCAAGCCTCCCTTTCCTGTTGCTTCCACACAGCAGGTCCTTCATGGAAACATTCCGTGTGTTTCCTCCGGCAGCAGGGAGTCTTGGAGGGCAAGCAGAGGGCTGAGGCCCCACGTTGGAACAGAGATGCTGTCTTCGCCTGGGAGCGCCTCAGGGTGCAGCGAGAGCCAGCCTGGGCCTCGGAGCTTTGAAGCTGGGCCAGCTCCCTGCCCCAGACTGCTTCTAACTCCAGCTCTTCCCTCCCAGCCCAAGCCAGGCCCTAACTTGCCACACCTCTGTCTTGTACAAAAGAGATGTTTTAAAATAGTCTAAATGTCAGACATATTTTTTTTCACAGCATGCCTCAGACATCTCATAAATTATTCTGCAGTAAAACTTTAATGGGAGAGCGTGTAGAAAATCGAGAGTTCTAGTCGTCAGTGGAGTTTTTGGTAACTTATACAATGGTTGGCTCCACGTCCTAACACTTTTTTCCACTCCAGAATTCATTGAAGAAAACCATTATAAAATAGTGTGTTTTGTCGGCGCCGTGGCTCAATAGGCTAATCCTCCGCCTTGTGGCGCCGGCACACCGGGTTCTAGTCCCGGTCGGGGCACCGATCCTGTCCTGGTTGCCCCTCTTCCAGGCCAGCTCTCTGCTGTGGCCAGGGAGTGCAGTGGAGGATGGCCCAAGTCCTTGGGCCCTGCACCCCATGGGAGACCAGAGTAAGCACCTGGCTCCTGCCATCGGAACAGCACGGTGCGCCGGTCGCAGAGCGCCTACCGCAGCAGCCATTGGAGGGTGAACCAACGGCAAAAGGAAGACCTCTCTCCCTGTCTCCCTCTACTGTCCACTCTGCTTGTCAAAAAAAAAAAAAAAAAAAATAGTGTGTTTCCTCAAATCATGTATCAGGCCATCTGTGATGACCCTAGTCTTATGTCTCCTCTTAATCCTATGTTGTTTGGACAATGTGATATCCAAATATTAGACAATTTTTGAATTTTAAAAAGGCAGTTTGAGGGTGCTGGTATTGTAGCATAGCAAATAAAGCCATCACCTGTGATACCAGCATCCCATATGGGCACTGGTTCAAGCCCTGGCTGTTCCAGTTCCAATCCAGCTCTCTGCTAACAACCTGGGAAAACAGCAGAAAATAGCCCAAGTTCTTGGGCCCCTGCACCCACATGGGAGACCTGGAAGAAGCTCCTGCCTCCTGGCTTTAGCCTGGCCCACCCATGGTTGTTGTGACCATCTGGGGAGAGAACCAGTGGATGGAAGATCTCTCTCTCTCTCTCTAATTCTGCCTTTCAAATAAAGAAATAAATTTTTTAAGGCAGTTTGAGAAAATTCAACAAAGGAAGCATTTGAGTTCACTGGTTTTTTGACCTCAGAACACATCTAGAAAGTTGATTTTTTTAAAAAGAGAAATCAGTGATACACAGTTTTATTACCCCTTGCTTGCCTCCCCCTGGATATAGGTAATTAAAGATTCTGGCTGTAGACTTTACGTTGTTGCTCAACTATGTCTGCTCTTAGTTGGCTCCACAGTGGAGCTCTTACACATACATGTTGCATGTACAGCCATGGAAGGTACATGTCACACACACCTGCAAGTAAGTCTGCAAGCCTGCTTTTGTAGTTTTTTAGTCTGCCGTGACTTATTTTATTATGTTTATTTACTGAGTTGCGTTAGTTACTGATTTCTGGAAACTTGGGATTTGGGGAGAATTCAAAGATAAAGAAAATTTCAACCTGGAGGTGTCCACCTAATAACTTTGGGATATGTGGTACAACCCAGAACAGGCTCCTTAATGCCCAAAGTGATGCTCTCTGGATACCTTTTGGCCCACAGAAATATTAATCATGTTAAGTCTGCTAGCATATTTCATCTCATGATATTTCACAGTCTTCCTAATTATCCAGAATATTCCATTAATTTTTGGTGGATAGCAAGTGTTGGGTATTGAGAAGAGATTTCTAAAGTGAGATTGTATTTCCTAGTACATTTTCTGCCTTATGTAAAACCAAACCACCAAAATAATTATTTCCTCTTTACTGTATCCAAGACATTGTGTTCAAATTCAGAAAGAATAGTTACAGTAAGTAAAAAAAAAATCCTGTTTCCCTTTAAATATGACATCAGCCTGACATCTCACTCACCATTTGTTCCGTAGCAAGGCAAAGACAGCTGGCAATGTCTTGACTCAGGATGGCATCCTTTGGAGTTGCAGCATTGGATTTGGGGACAGAAGCCCCTGTTTCATTGCTGTCTGGATCCCAACACACTCAGACCCATGGGCAAGTTTCTCCTTTCCTGACCAGGCTTCTTTATCACCTGGACAGTGAAGATGTCAGGCTACATCGTTTCTAAGGTCCTTCACTGCAAAATAAACCCAACAATGATTTTTCAAGTTGCAAGTAAGTGTGAGAAAAATCTCTTACTTCTTAGGGTTCCAAAGGTCCCCATAGTTAGATAGACCATCTCCCCCCCTCCCTACCCCCCCCCCCCGCAATAAAAAGTGTGAACCATTGTGCAAGGGTAGAGCACTGTGATGAGCATGGAGTGGTGGAGTGACGGCTGTGCAGAATACTTGGCCCCACTGTCAGGCAGGGTTGCCTGTTTGGAGAAGAATAAACCATAGAGGAGCTGTCACATATGTGGGACTGAGGATGGGCTAGTGAGTGCCCTGGGTAACAGCTGTCACTTCTCAAGCATGTGCACTAGGCTCTGTGCCTGGCGCTTCTAAGGGCCTCACCTGTACTCATATTGTCCCAGCCAACGCTGTGGCAGCTGCCTGAGATGAATGCTGTGCCTGCCTCATTTTATCAGTGAAGGACCAGAGGTGATTTGCCCAGGGTCACGTCGCTGGGAAATGGTAGAGCTGATATTTGAATCTGAGCCTCCATTCAGGTTAGCAGTGGAAAGAGAAGGGGACATTGATGATCACAGACCTATGTCCTTAGCATTATGTCACCCTGGTTACCTGTCACTGCCTTGCTTGGCCCCTAGGAAACACTGCCTCTCTGTTAAGAGTCTACCCAAGCTTGACGAAAAAAAAAAAAAAAACCACCCTGCCAGCCCCTCTTAGGACTTCTGCCAGTGCTAAAAAGAGCCCTGTGTTTACTGGAACTTGGGACATCTCTGCCACTTGAATTTGCAAGGGCCAAGTCAAGGGAGGAAACAGCTGAGCTCAAATAGCCAGTTGGCATTGGAGGATGTCCCCAGTAGTAGAACTATGAAAATGGTTTTAAAATTTCTTTCCAAGTTTTCCAAAAACAGTTTTCCTTTAAACTGGTGTTTCCCTTCACAGTGCTTCCATTCGTGGAGCTAAAAGAGGAGTCCCAGTGTTGGGGTCTGTGTTCTGAAAGGCTCAGGGTGAACAGCAACGAGTCCCCCACTAGCTCTCGGTTTCTTGGGTGGATGGGGTCACCCGTGTCTGCTCCTGGGCCTCAGCACAGCTGCTGCTCTCTGTCTGCCAGCAGCCAGCAGTGGACAGTGCACAGGTGCCCTGTGGCTCTTTTGCTCTAATCGTAAGCACGTGTGTGCCTTGGCTTGCAAGCCCCTTGAGGGCAGCACCACTGCTTTCCTGCAGCCCAGCGCTGAGCACAGGTGCCACCAAGTAGACCCTCTCCTCTGTAAATGTATTGAGCACATTGTCCTAGACACCAGAAGAGGAATGCAATGGGAAGATATTTGAAAATGAATGGGGAGGAGTGGGTGTTTGGCCCATCCGTTAGGATGCAGGTTAAAATGCCCTTCTCCCACTTGGGAATGCCTGCCTCCAGCTTCCTGCTAATGTGCACCCTGGGGGTGGGCAGCAGGTGATGGCTCCAGTAATTGGGTCCTGTCACTGATATGGGAGACATGAATTGAGTTCCTGGCTGCCAGCTGTGGCCAGGCCCAGTACCAGGTATTGCAGGTTTTTAGGGAGTAAACCAGTGGATGGGAGTTCTCTGTCTCTCGAATAAAAATTTAGATGGGCTGGGAGGGGAAGAGCACAGCTGTAAAGCCCTGGGATTTGGAGGCAGTTGGGACAGGGTTTTAGGTCGCAGTTCCACTGCTTGCAGGTCATGTGACCCCAGAGAAGCCACTGAGTCATTTTCTCCTGTGTAAATTGATGGTAACGGTCCCTGCATCATAAGGTTATTAGGGTCGAATCAGATGCTGTGTGTAAAGTGCTTAGCAGGGGAGGGGGCTCCTGGATGATGACAACAATGAGGCCTTTTTCCCTGAGAGCAGTAAGGAAAGTGTATCAGATTTGGCTGCCCTGCAAATGCAATGGGAAGCAGAGCTTGAGTCTCTGACACCCCCCCCCCCCCCAGACCCTTGACAGGCTTCTGTGTTGTGGAGGGGCGCTGGGATCCCAGGCAGTTTACTGAAGTATGAGTGCGATTTGTAGAAATTCACTCCTACAGATTTCCAAAGTCTGGAAAACTCCCTTGAGTTTTAATTTTGTAATATAGAAAGCATGCGGACTTAGAACCCTCTTTGGAAGCTTTTATAGCCGGGAGGGTGACACTTATGAGGCAGTACCATACATGCACATTCACTCTGCTCACAACCAGAGAATACAAAGAAATATGGGGAAATCCAGCAAGGTCGTAGGAGGCTGTGATGCCCTGGTGATCTTGTTCTTTCATTTTTAGATGCTTAGTTCTGGGCTTGTATTTCTTTTGTAGTTTAAAAAAAAAAAAAGCTTATGAAGATGAAAAACCTGTTACATCTTAAAAAAAAAAAAAAGCCACAACTCTTTAAATGAGATGAAAAGGGGGTTCTTGTTTAAAACAAATGTTAAATACTTCAACAACCACTTTTGAGTTTTTGACTTTAATTGCTTTTCCAATTGCTTCCCATGAGAGACTCTTTTCTGTTGCTAAATAATTAATAAGACTGTATTTAGTGAAAACACATTGAGAAGTGGGGAGTTTAATAGAAACTTTTGCCTTACAAAAATATGATGGCAAAACGTACGAATGGACTAATTAGAAATCAAAGCCTGTCTAATTAAAAGGTAACCATTTGCTCTTAGATGGTATTAGAGGATGTGTCAAATATATTCATTTTTTTAGGTTATAATCATTTTATGGATCATGAAATAAAATAGTCCTAAATTTAGGGTACACTTGAATTCTCTGCTTTCCAGCATATGCATATGTAAGTTAAAGGCTAAGGACACTGCTGGTAGGTTTCTCATTTGGAAACCTGTGTCAGACTGTGTGCAGATGGGGCAGCAGCCATGACTGGCAGGCCTGCAAGTGGAATTAACATTCGCACATTGTTTTATTCACTGCGAACATTTTGCAGGAAAAACTGTCTCCTTGCTTAAATGAAATTCTGACGTAATCAGTACAAATTTATCTTGGGATAAGAATAAAGACAACAGGGTCCTGTGCTGTGGTGTAGTGGGCTAAGCCTCCCGCCTGCGGACTGGCATCCCATGTGGACACCAGTTGGAGTGCTGGCTGTGCCTCTTTCAATCCAGCTCTCTGCTATGACCTGGGAAAGCAGAACAGGATGGCCCAAGTGCTTGGGCCCCTTGCACCCATGTGCTCCTGGCTCCTGGCTTCAGATCGGCCCAGCTCTGGCCATTGCGGCCATTTGGGGAGTAAACCAGTGGGTGGAAGACCCTTCTCTCTGCCTCTCCCTCTCTCTGTCTGTAACTCTACCTTTTAAATAAATAGAATATTTAAAAAAAGAATAAAGAAAATGATGATTTTAATAGTTCTTCCAACCACATAATTATTGGAAAATGCTTTCTTTTTCTTTTAAAGTAATGACATCAAAGCCAAAAGAGAGACCAATTTGAGTCTGGCCCTATTCTATATGAAGATACTAAAGAAGAAATTGGGACATGAGAGAGACAATGACTTTATCTTAAAATTTCTTTGACTTTAAAAATAATTTTACATAACATATCTGTTTTTAAATATAATTTCTTTTTTTTTTTTTTTTATTTTTGACAGGCAGAGTGGACAGTGAGAGAGAGACAGAGAGAGAGGTCTTCCTTTTGCCGTTGGTTCACCCTCCAATGGCCGCCGCGGCTGGCGCTGCGACCTGCGCATCGCGCTGATCCGATGGCAGGAGCCAGGTGCTTATCCTGGTCTCCCATGGGGTGCAGGGCCCAAGGACTTGGGCCATCCTCCACTGCACTCCCTGGCCACGCAGAGAGCTGGCCTGGAAGAGGGGCAACCGGGACAGGATCGGTGCCCCGACCGGGACTAGAACCCGGTGTGCCGGCGCCGCAAGGCGGAGGATTAGCCTAGTGAGCCGCGGCGCCGGCCTAAATATAATTTCTTAATGTCACTTGTGTAGATTTCAGCAACAGAAGAAATGAACCGAATAGGATTTCAGTGAAACTTTTTTTAAAAAGATTTACTTATTTATTTCAAAGTCAGAGTTATATAGAGAAGAAGTTACACAGCAAAGAGAGAGGGAGAGGGAGAGACAGAGAGAGGTCTTCCATCCGCTGGTTCATTCCCCAAATGACAACAAAGGCCAGAGCTGCGCTGATCCGAAGCCAGGAACTTCTTCTGGGTCTCCCACGTGGGTGCAGGGGCCTGAGGACTTGGGCCATCTTTTACTGCTTTCCCAGGCCATAGCTGAGAGCTGGATCAGAAGGGGAGCAGTCAGGACTCAAACCAGCGTCCATATGGGATGCTGGCACTGCAGGTGGCAGCTTTACCCGCTATGCCACAGCGCCGACCCCGTCAGTTAAACTCTTAAGCCTCTGTTTAGTGCACAGTTTTATGTGTATTTCTGTCCATATAATTTTCATGATCCTTGTAAAGGCTGGATATGTCCCCCTCACTGAGGTGTCGCTTGCTCTGGGAAACAGCCTGCTTTTCATCCACAGGCTTTGCTTGCGTTTGGGGACTTGCTGTCCCCTGTCCTCCTGTTCCTCCAGCTGCTGTCCCTCTCTGATGGCAGCAGGGCAGAGAAGGCTGGGACGCGGACCCTGTCTGTGTCTAGGCAGTGCATTTGTTCTTCAGCTCCTGGGCACCCGGGCCCTGCAGAGGGGTCTTCCCATTGGAAGGCCAACACTCTAGGATTATGTCCTGATCTTCTTGACAGTTGTCTGAAATCTCCCTTCCAGCACTGTGATTCATGAGCTGCCGTGACCCCGGCACTCAGTTTCTTTTCTTTGCTAGGAATTTCCAGAGCCACGGCTGGGTCACCCTTTGCCTTCCCGGCAGCTGGCTTCACTCTGAATTTAATGAGGCTGCTGAACTGAGTGGCCAGGGAAGGGTTTCCCTGCTGGAAGGCCTCGCCTCTTGTCCTTGTTAAATGAGTGAATGCTGACTGCTGGATGACGCTCTCAGATGGTCAGGGTCTCAGGCACATTCCTGCCCCTCCCTCCCTTCCCTTTGGACTTTGATGTAAGCAGCAGGGAACTAACGAGGAGTGTGTTTTAAATCACACACGCACGCAACCATGGGAGCTGCTGGGTTTTCTGTCCTTGTCCACCAGTTGGACAGTTTAGCAACACCTTTTGACAGACATGGGCAGCCATGCCAGATCCCTTGTGCCCCAAGAACTTGCTGCACCTGATTCTCCACATTCGAGTGTGCCAGTTTTCAGAGCTGTAGCATTAGCAGATGGGAAACTGAAATGCTTCATTACCATTCTGAGAGTTCAAGTATACCTCATGTCTGTTTTTAGTAAGGGCTTTAACCACATAGTTTAGGATTTTTTTCTTATCTTCTACTGCATTTACTTAGACTTTACATTTTTACAGGAGAAAAAATACCTATTTATTTTTACACTTTTATTATTAAATGGATAGAGAGAAAATCTACACTTACATGCTTCTTAAGCTGGATTTTTTCCAGAAGTGAAATATATTCACCATACTCCACAAACACCAAAGCTCCCTTTAAGCAGATTGGGAACCAACCCAAGAGTTCTGAAGTTACCTTTTTCAGAAGGATTTCTATTGCCTACTTGAAAAAGGCGGGTGGGGATTCTTGTATGGGGTCTTTATCCTTTCCCCCTTTTCCACAGTCTTTTAAAAAATGTCCTCTCTGAGACTTCCTGATGGCTTGATTGCCAGCTATGCAAGGTATACTGTAAATTTAAACAGTGAGATCCATTATTCAATGCCAAACATTAAGCAGACTTTTTTTTTTTAATGAATTAATAGGTTCAGAAGCACCAAAGGGCAATTGATTCTGAACTTGCCTTAAATTAATGATTTTCTCTGTAAAGAAGAAAGCCATTTATTCCCTAACTTGGTACTTGTATACAAGATTTTAGATGTAGAGACACTTGAACTTCTGTAAATGTTACAAAACCAAAGACTTTAATTTTCTGTTTCTGCTTTTTAGCATTCTCAGACAGGAAAGGGATGCCATAGTGAAATTTCTTTTTTTCTTTTGGCTATTTTGTTCTTTTTTCTTTTTTTTCTCTTTTCTTTTTGTTTTCTTCTAATGGTGAAATTTTGAAGGCAAATTGCTGATGATGTTTCAGTGCTCCTGCAAGTAGCAGGTGTGCTACGCGAGCCACAGGTGCCTGCCTTTCACCTTCAGGCCGAGCAGGGCCACAGGTGTGGGAGCTGTAGCATCTTTTGCTGTTTGGCCTCTCCCCTGGTCTTGCTGGGGATTCTTCCAGGGAAGATGTGTACCTGGAAGTTACATTTTCTTCTCTCAGTGGATCAAACAGGTTTTAGGGCTTCTGACGTTTGGCACCCGAGCTTCTATGATGCTTTGAATCCTCTGGCCACGGGAAACCTTCTCAAAGATGGACAACATTGCGTTTCTTTTCTTATCCTTTTAGAAGAGTGACCTCAGTTGCTGCTCTGTTTTGTAGCCCTCCAAGGGTACTGCTGTACCTTGCCTGCAGGGTCCTGGGCAAGGTCATTGTAAGGTTTGTGTTGCGTTTTCTCTGCCCCAGGCGTCCGTTCCTGGCAGTGCCCCGTGGCTCCTCCACGCAGGATCCGGTAAATTGTTGTTAAAGTAAAACAGGGACCACAGAGAGCCTCTTATTAACCAGGATTAGCTTCTACCCACCTCCACACCTTGCTCTTCATTTTTGGAGTTAGGGAAATAGATCGGTTAGGTCAACACACAACCATTTTTGAATTTTTTTTAATTCTTCCTGGGTGCCAAGCACGGTGCTGGGCGGGCGGGGGGTGGGGGGGATGGTAAATGGTTGGCCACACATTAACTCCTGCAACAGGGAAGTTAGTGCTGTTTTCATCCCGGTTTTGCACGTGGGAACGCTGGGTTATAGTTGGAGTGTCACTGTCAAAGCACCTAGAAGGCTTTGGGACGAGATGGGGGTGTGCAGACTTAATTATTCCGTTAAGGAAGAGCTCGATGCTCCACCCCACCCCATCCTACACCAACTGGAGCAGAGGACATGGTGCTTTTCTTCCAACATCTTATGTTAATAACTGGTGTGTTGAGAAGGCAAGGTCATTTGGAGTTGAGACCCGTTCTCTAACATTTATTAGTTCAGAAATGATCTCTTAAACATCCCAACTCTGACACCTTTTATCCCATTTCAGTGGTTGATGTCGTAGTTTCTGCAGTCAATTTGCCTCTTGGAGTTCTGAAGGGTTTCTTGACAGCTTTTATTTTCTGATGATTTTATCTTGTCAGCCACCGAGGCAATTGGGCAGAAAAAAGGCTCCACTGTGGGCAGGAGAGACTGAATGAGATTTAGGGGAACACAGCTCAGAAGATCAAATTCCCTGCAAGCAGCGGTTTTTGCTGCAAATAAAGCAAGGGGAGACAAATGTAGAAATTGTCACCTGCGGTTGCTGTAATCAAGGGCACTGCGGAGCTTTTCACAGCCAAATGGGCAAATGGGTTTCCCGGGAGCTTCTCTCCTGGGCAGCGCGCCTATCTGTGATTGAGGGGGTTTTTATTTGGTAAGTGCCAGGTGTCCGTGCCTGCTCCGGTGGCTTGGCCTCAGCTCACCAGTGCTGGGCCCACGTGCTCTGCCTGCCCTGAATCCCACCGCTTGCTCTGCAGTACACTCTGAGTGCCCTCACCAGGTTACATCTCAAACAAGGCAACTTTCTCTTGCACAACTCACCGTGGGTTGTATGGCCTGATAGATTCGCCGTGGTCTGCATCGCAGGTCATTTAGTGGTCTGTGCACCCCACCGTTCAAGTCCCAGTTGTTCTACTTCTGATCCAGCTCTCTGCTGTGGCCTGGGAAAGCAGTGAAAGATGGCCCAAGTCCGTTGGTCTCACCCTTGGGGGAGTCCTGGAGGAAGCTCCTCACTTCTGGCTTTGGATTGGCACAGCTCCAGCCATTACAGCCGTTTGGGGGGTGAACCAGCATATGGAAGAGCTCTCTCTCTCTGCCTCTCTGTAACTCTGCCTTTCAAATAATAAATAAATAAATCTTAAAAAAAAAAAAAGACCTCAGAGGAAGGCATCTTCTCTTTTCTTGGTTGAGACATTTGATTATGTTATTACCATAGCTGTATGAGAGTGTGTGTGTGTGCGCGCGCGTGTGCAGCTATCTGTATGTTCTTTGAGTGGCCTTCCCACAGCAGCACCTTGCTTCAGGCAGGGACCGTTTGTGCCTGAAGCTCGTGGTGGGGTTAGGAGCCAGAGCCAAGGTCTGTATTCCAGCTTTCCTGCTTCTGTGAGGCTTCCCAGCGTGTCTTTCACTGGGGCTCACTTTCTTCATTTGCAGAATGGGTATTGGAATCCTTACGAGGTGTTCTGAGGGTGAGAAGTGTGATGTGAAGTGCCTGGTTCACAGTCAGTTTTTAGATTAACAGGTGATTCATCTACTCTGTAGTGCAAACACAGGGCCTTTGCAGGTGTAATCAGTGTGTCTGGGTAATTTTGGATTGGTCCCTTGATACCTGCCCCTAACAGAGCAACTCTGAAGTTTTCAAAAGCATGATGCCTTTATTCAGAGTGTCCGGTGATGCCTGACTTTGCACGGGAGGGTAAAGCTTGGCTCTCAAGCCTGCCTCAGTTCATAAAGCCTGTGCTTGTTCCAAGTGAGTACTGGCCGTGTCAATGTCGTAGTCACTAGTAGTGTTAACTCATAATCAGACGTTCAGTGATGATCACCAGTATGTTAAGACAATAAAGGATAAAAAAAGACTAGCACCTTCATGGCTAGGATGCGTTTCCTCTTATAACACGACTTATATTTCATATCTATTTTTAAATGTAATCTTAGGAACAACTTATTCAGTTAGGTATTATTAATTCCCTTTTATAGGTGAGCAGATCGAGGGTGACAAATTAAGGAAGGAACTTCTCAATTTGTACAGGCTTTGCCAAGTCTGGAATCCAGTCCAGTTCTTCTGCCCCTGGCATCTGGTTATTTTCCTGCAAATGCCAGGCACATATAGCACATGGCATCAGAAGTTTCACCAGATACCAGCTGGGCCCAGGTATCTTTGTGCCTGTAATGATGCATTGTGTGTATAAATACACATAAGTCAATATATAAATGTAAAGTAGATGCCAACTTATTTCTAGGTAGTCTGGTTTGAGAGACAACATAGATTTTTTTTTCTCAAAAAATTTATTTATTTATTTCAAAGGCAAAGTTACAGAGAGGTAGAGGCAGAAAGTCTTCCATCTGCTGTTTCACTCCCCAAATGGCCGCAACAGCTGGAGCTGTGCCTATCCGAAGCTGGAAGCCAGGAGCTTCTTCTGGGTCTCCCATGTGGTTGCAGGGGTCCAAGCACTTGGGCCATATTCCACTGCTTTCCCAGGCCATAGCAGAGAGCTGGAACAGAAGAGGAGCAACCAGGAAATGAACTGTGCCTATATGGGATGCCAGCATCATAGGCAGAGGCTTAGCCTACTGTGCCACAGTGCTGGCCTTCCCAACATAGATTTTTAAAGGTGTATATTTTACTGAACATTTGCTGGGAGCTGGTGTTAGTGGTTTTATTTTAGTTTAGGAAAAAAAAAATCCATTTCAGAAATTTGCACTGTATTCTCAAATGCTTGAATGTACCTTTGATACCTGGTAATTTTTTTTTTTTTTAAACCTAAATTTAGTGCAAGGAAAATGAAGAGAATGGAGAAAGGTAGCTAGTGCAAGGTACTCCCTTGTGGGAGGAGGGGAGGCACAGTCTCCCGCTTGTTACGCTTCCCCACTAACGATCTGCCGTAGCCCAGCCCTCCACAGCCTGTGCTCAGGGATAATTGACTCTGGGCCTGGATGTAGGTTTTGGCCTCAGAGGGATTTTCTCAGGAAAGATAGTGTTGTCACCATTTCATACTGACTCTTCAGTAGGCTTATATACGTTGAGTAAAATTTCAAAACTTCTCTAGGAAAATAGGCAATCCCTGACTAAGCCCGTCTGAGTTGAGGTACTGATGCATTTGCCAAGGACCCCAAGTCTTTTTCGCTGAATGGAGCCTCTGTTCTGTCATTCCTGAGCATGCTATGGGCCTGTCCTTCAGATGTCTGCATAATATATGATGTGGTAAGGACGGAGCCTTAGGAATTTTGTGGTTTGGAAGCAAAGCGGGAACTGTGGATTGTCTGTAAGCACAGGCACCTCTCCTGCCATGTCAAACTGCCCTTCTTTCCCGTTCTTGGGCTCTAACAGAACTCTTTTCAGCTTTTTAAGACCGACTTTTCCAGGCACACACAGTACTTCTTAGTCTCATTTATGTATACAGTGGCCTCTGGCCCCACCTCCGCTCTCCTGAGACTTCTAAATGTGCTGGTTCATGCCCTCGCCATAGGAGGATTTTTGTGTTGTTAATTTTCAGAAGAAAAGTGTCTCCTGTCTCCTGGCTTGCCTTGATCACTTTAAGGTTATATGTTTACAGCTTAAACTGAACTGAGCTGTTTTGCTTTTGTCTCATGCATCTGGGACTCTGCCCTATTTTGAATTTTCTAGATGGTCCAAGTGGAGGGCTCCAAGCGTGCTGGATGCTGCAGCTGGACAGCTTTGTTTGGGTTCCGCAGACTCCACCATATTTGGGAAACACAAATGGATTAGTTTTTGCATTTAGGACTTGCCCTTGTTAACAATGCGTGTTCAAGAAAGTTTGTATGCCCAGAGTTATACATATAAAGAGATTGAGAGGGAGCTCAGGGCTCTGGAATGCTGAGAAGTCGGGTGAGCAGCAGGGACTTGGCAGTGAGCAGGCCTGGGGAGCAAAGGAGGTACAGTGTGTGTTGTCACCTGGCAGCCCCCGCTCCCTATTTTAAAATGAAGTGTTTTGGTGCAGTTGCTTCTTTAGGAAATCTGGCTGAACATTCAGGTCATTTTATTGCCCCTTTTGTCCTCATAAGGAACTGCCTGAGAGTAGCTTGGCTTCTTTGAACAAAAGCAGCCACTAGCAATTAAGGCTGGCATATCCCGCATTTGGGCTCATCGCATTTGTCCTGCGGAAGATTGCATCACGGGGAGCTGCGCTGTTCCAATGGACAAGACTTTAGTGGCATTTTTCTTTTTTTAAGGTTGTCTCCTGGAAGTTCTACAGATTACAGACTTCCATATCAAATGCCAGGTCTGAGCTAAAAAGAAAATTACTTTTCATCAAATAAGAAACATATTGGAACCACTTTGGGAAATAGAAATGAAAGGGAAAAGTGACCTGAAATTGCATACTGCCGTAATTACTGTTAGAATGTGGGCATATCATATTTCCTTTCACACCTATGCGTGTATTTACTTTTCTATAATTATAATCATAAACGTCACTCAGACCTAGCCTTTGCTTTATTCACTAATCTTTTGATAAGAGTGCATAACCATCGTTCTCACAACTGTTTCACTGCTTTTTTTCCACGTTTTCTTTTTTGCTTAAGATTTATTTATTCATTTGAAAGGCAGAGTTAACAGAGAGGCAGAGGCAAAGAGAGAGAGAAGTCCCTCCATTCTTTGGTTCACTCCCCAGATGGCCACAATGGCCAGAGTTGTGCCAATTCGAAGCCAGCAGTCAGGAGCTTCTTCTGGGTCTCCCACACAAGTGCAGGGGCCCAAAGACCCCGGGCCATCTTCCACTGCTTTCCCAGGCCATAGCAGGGAGCTGGATTGGAAGTGGAGCAGCTGGGACGTGAACTGGAACCCATATGGGATGCCAGCACTGTGGCGGCTTTACCTGCTAAGTCACAGTGCCGGCCCCTCCACGTTTTTAGTACTTTTAATAAAACTGTGGCAAACATCTGTGTGGACTGTTTTATCATCAGTGGAGGTTCCGTGTTTGGACTAGATTCCTCCAAAGCACCAAGGGGACAAGGTGCATGGCTCTTTGACACATATTGTGGGAAGTATAATAACAATTTGCAGTGTCATTGACTTTGTAGGGAAAAGCCAATGTTTTTGCTTTGGCTGACATTGTAATTTTTTTAAAATTCGTGGACTAATGCTAAGAAGTAGAGAAAATGGTTAGTTATTGTGTTAATCTTTTTTGAAAAATGAGTCAGATTAAATATCTTCTTATGAATTTTTTTTAAAGATTTATTTATTTGAAAGATAATTGCAGAGAAAGGGAAGACAGAAATCTTCTATCTACTGGTTCACTCCCCAAATGGCCGCCATGGCCAAGGCTGGGCTGGAGTGGGCTGGATCCAGGAGTCAGGAGCTTCATCCAGGCCTCCCACATGGGGCACAAGTACTTCAGCCATCTTCAGTTGCTTTTCTAGGTGCATTAAGAGGGAGCTGAATTGGAAGAGGAGCAGCCAAGACTTGAACTGATACCCATGTAAGATGCTGGCATCACAGGTGGTGGCTTAACCTACTGCACCACAGTGCCAGTCCCTAGATTTGCTTTCTTGTTTAAGAACAATATTATTTCTTCATGCCCTTTAAACTTTTTTTCTTGGTCATTTGTATGAGTCACTGTAAATTAAGATATTAATGTTCTCTATTATGTCTGCTGCAAGACATGCATTTTAAAACATAGTACAATATAAGATTACAAATTATCTTCTAAGTTCTGTTGTTTAATACTCAAACAATACATTTTGGGATTACATTTTGCTTATGTCATTTTGTTGCAAGAAACCAACACTGTTCGTTTCTTTAAATGCTCCCCTTATATATGAAAGGTAAAAAATGACTTGCAGCTGTAATGGTAACCAGTGTTCCAGCTCTGAATCCAACCCTCATACCGCAAGGACCTGAGGGAGAGTGTGATTAATTTAATAGGGACATGAACTTGGGATTTCTGAATGCTGTGATCATATATAGGTCCTATTAACCTGAGCTCCTCATCTCCAAGATTTTTTAATGGGAATTAAAACAAAACCAGACTAAAGTTGGGTCAGTGCTTCTGGCTGTTGGGATTGGCCTTATGTTTGGGAAGGTGAGAGAAGGGAGGCTAGTGGGAAGCAGGCATGAAATTAGAGGCCTGGAAACGGGAAATCTCGTCAGGATCCAGTAGGAATGACAAGAATGGCACACACAGAGTTTAAAGCTTAATGGAGTACATGGGAGATGAGACGCACGAGTAATTGAGATGTGGTTTTGTAGAGCCTTATGACACAGCAAGGATTTTGGACTTGAATTTTAGATCATTGTTTCCAACAATTTAGGAGATTTTAGTAGATATGTCTTTGAACATTAGGGAAATTTGGTATTTATCCATTCCTTGATTCTATATTTGATGTAGAATTTTTAAAAAATTATTTGAAAGTTGGGGAGAGAGAGAGAGAGAGAGAGAGACAGAGACAGAGAGACAGAGAGACTCTTCTGTCTGCTGGTTCACTAACAAGATGGCCACAATGGCCCAGCTGAAGCCAGGAGTCAGGAGCTTCATCTGGTTCTCGCACATGGTGCCATCTGCTTTTCCCAGGCAGTTAACAGGGAGCTGGATGGGAAGTGGAGCAGCAGGGACATGAAACGATGCCATATGGGATGCCAGCATTGCAGGCGGTGGCTTAACCTGCTATGCCACAGCACTGGCCCTTTTATGCAGAGTTTATTCCTTTTATTTGCTGTGTTTCCAACCCACTTAGTCCAGATAACTAGCAGAAGGGTCATGCCTTCTATTTGGATGGGACGCCTCTTTCACTCTGCGGTCTTGTGATGACCTCGGAGACGGCGATTGCCTGGTCCTGTGCTAAGCACTGTCCTGGGTACATAGTGAGTGCTAAGGAAAAGCTGCTTACATTGCATCTCTGCACAGTGTTTGCACACAGTATTCTCTCTCTTTTTTTAAAAAAAAACATTTTATATTTTTAATTTTTTAAATTTATTTGACAGGTAGAGTTATAGACAGTGAGAGAGAGAGACAGAGAGAAAGGTCTTCCTTCCATTGGTTCACTCCCCAAATGGCCGCTACGGCTGGTGCTGCGCTGATCCGAAGCCAGCAGTCAGGTGCTTCTTCCTGGTCTCCCGTGCGGGTACAGGGGCCCAAGCACTTGGGCCATCCTCCATGGCCCTCCCGGGCCACAGCAGAGAGCTGGACTGGAAGAGGAGCAACCGGGATTAGAACCCCGCACCCACATGGGATGCTGGCACCACAGGCGGAGGATTAAACCAAGTGAGCCAGAATGCTGGCCCCAACACAGTATTCTCACCATTGAAGTTTACTGCCTGTTTTCTCTTTTGCCCTGTGCTGCTCTGCCAATCCCTCTGCACTTAACAGGGTCTCGTGGATTTTTATTCCCCCATTGACATTTGCCCCAGGACCTCAAGATGTGGCAGCACGTGGGGTGGAGGGTGATTCTGAGACTTTCTGGGGTGTGGTGGTGGTCTGACAGTGAGATGATGAACTAGAAGGGCTGGCTGTGAGGCATGAATCGTAGATAGATGAACTGGCCAGTGCGGGCCCTTCATCAGCCTTGGGGATGCAGGGGGTGGCAAAGGAAAGAGGCCCATCTCAAGGCCTCCAGTCCGCCAGTGTCAGTGGGGTGCAGAGATGACGAAGACCCTGCCCTGCATGCGAGGTGTTCACCGAGGCAGGAAGGCAGGTGGGGAAGATGAGTAATGTCGCTGACCATCAGGTGTTTACACTATTTGGTAAGGAATGGGGATGCAGCAGAGGTTCTGAAGAGGGGGAGGACCTGGCCTGTCCACTGACCAGGGAGGGCTGATGGTCATCTGGAACACAGTGTCCATCCCAAGGGGCTGGAGGCTGAAGGTGTCCTGAGGAGGTAGAACAGGGTTGGGGGCACGTGGAGAAGTGTATGGAAGGCATCCAAGCAGGGCTGGTTTAGAGAAGACTTTTTTCCTCCCTTGAATCTCAAAGGAGTAGATTAGATTTCTGGTTTGTGAGGGTTTTTTTTGGGTAGCCACAGAAGGTGTTCATTCAAGGAAAGCACCAGAAGTTGAGCGACACACAAGTGTCTTGGTTGAGGTGAAAGGTGGGGAGTGGGTCCTACATGGTGGCTCCTGGACCCTCCTCCCAACATAGTTGGCCAACCATGGCAATGGACTCTGCAGCCTGCATGGAGCCCTCCAGCTCCGGTATTGCAGAGGAAACCCTCCAGCCAGAAAGGGGTGCAGGCCTGCTTGTGACCCGCAGACCCTGAGACTCCTAGGACAACTCCAGAAGCCCTGACCTGAAAAGGGGAGCCTCGTGCGCTGACATAAATCCCTAGAAATCACTTGAGAGCTGTTTATGGGGAGGAGGAAGGGGTTAACTGTCTTCCATGCAGTGGAAAGATCAGTAAGGAACTGGCCAGCCCAGACACTGTTGGATTTGGCCATGTGTACACACTGAAAACCTTTCTGAAGGCCATTTCAGATAATTGGTTAGAACGGAAACCGAATTGGAGGGACTCCAGGAGGCAAGGCAGGATGTGGGGGCTGGCCCTTCTGATGCATTTTCCTCTGGCTCCCTCTCCAGAAACATCGGTCTGTTCACAGACACTTGTGTCTGTTGTGTTCTGAGCCCTGAGCCATGTCATGGGATTCCAGACCCAGTTAATGTCAGGGTCAAGTTTATCCTAGTTTCTTCCCCTTGAAAGGAAGTGTCAGCGACTCAGTGTTTATCCTTTCTGGCTTTCCGAAGCGCCTTCTGCACCTTCTCCAATAATGTAGAGAGTGCATCTGAAGAGAAATGACATTAATGGAGATGGAGAAGAGAAGGAGCTGGAGAACTGGAGGAGCGTGGCTTTGCTGGTGGATGAACACAGGAAAAAGAAATAAGGCCGTGCATTTATTCTGGGGCTTTGTGAGCTCTCTCTAATCTCTCCCAGCCACTGGAAGTCATTGCAAATGTATAACATCAAGCCCCAGATTGGATTTCCACGTGAAAGTAGAAGCAGGGATTTGTCTGAGTGTGGAGCCAGCTTTCTTTTAAGCAGCTGCAGTGGAGTTAAGGAGGGTCTGGATTATCTGGAAGGTAAGACTTCACAGTTGGGTTCTGAAGGCTAAACAGGGCCAAGGGCCAAGGCTAGGACTGAGCACCCAGTGTTTACTCAGGGCAGAGGGTGGCACAGTTCTTCATTTCCAGAAGTGTATATTCTGGAACTGGGGACAGGGGAAGGCCATAGAGTCACAATATCACAGTACATGGGAAAAGCTGGAGTTTAATCAAAGGTTCCTTCTCTTGCAAGAACCTTTGGGGGCCATTGTGACACCACCATCCCATATCAGAGCGCTGGTTTGAGTTCCAGCTGGTCCACTTCCAATCCAGCTCCCTACTGATGTACCTGGGAAAGCAGCAGAGGGTGGCTCGAGTTCTGCGGCCCTGTACTCATGTGGGAGACCCAGATTGAGTTTCAGGCTCCAGGCTTCAGCCTGGCCCAGACCAGGCTGTTAGGGCCATTTGGAGAGTGAACCAGTGGATGGAAGAGCTCTTTGTTTATCACTTCCTCTGTCTCTGTCAGTGCCTTTCAAAAAACAGAAAAAAAAAAGAAAAACAAAAAAACAAGAAACTTTGTTGGGCTTGAATTCATTTTTACAAACTGATTAAATTTTTTCCGAGTTCTTCAGCCCCACCACTGTCCATGTATGAAACTTCTTTCCCAGCAAACAGCCTGTATGTAGTTATTTCATTCCATTTCAGCTGGAAGCATGAGTACAACTTTTGCATTTTGGTAATTATTCATTCCGTGCCATCAACACTGGTCTTAGAACTACAGGGCCATGGGGTGGGATCATTATCCGGGTGCTTCACGTCTTGTTCTGCGAGTGGAATGTCTGTGTTGAAGCTGTAGGGCTTTGACCAATTAAGGTAGGTCCCAACAGCCAAGGCTTGGAATGGCTGCTTGACCGGCCCACCCAAGCTGTGACATCATATTCCTTCCCATAATCCACTAGGCTAACTACCCACTTGCAGCTCTCTGCTTTTGCCACCAGATGGCACTGTTATCATTTTGGCTTTTACCCAAAGATGCCTGCCTCTTTTTGGAGGGGACTAGAGAGGGACATTCCAAAGATGTGCCATCATGGGCTCAACCAAATCAAGCTCTTGACAGCTCAGTTGCTAAATAAATATTAAGTACCAGAGGTCTTTATTTAAAGCAAACTCTCAAGTTTGCCATCTGATTGTAATAGCTGGTCCTATCCCCATATACAACTAGATGATGGTTTTCAAGGCTTTCAGCGTTCTTCTGTTGGGTTCAGTCCATGCAGCTTCCTGGGCACATCCTTGCTGTACAGACTCTGAGCCCTTCGGGTTGTAGAGAAAGAACTGTTGCTGAGACCCTGGGATTCACATCTGGCTGGCCTTGCTTCCTGAGAGAGGAATGAAGGTTCTCTTCAAACAAAACCATTGGGACTCTTCCCCTCCTCTTGGACTCGTCAAGGTGCCAGAAACCACCCCTAGTGAGCTGAAACCCGTAGGGGTTTATTGGCAAGATCATGAGCAGTTCACAGAGTTCATGGAAGGCTGGAGACTGCACTCTGGACCAGGGTGGGGATTCAAGGAGGCTGAGTTGGCTGGAACCAGAGCCAGAATCAGACTCTGAAATTGCCTGGATAGGATGCTGCTGCTGCTGCCGCCACCACTGGCAAGGACTAAACGCTGGGTGCCACCCTAGCTGCAGTTTGTGTTTTGTTTTAAACTATCCCCTGCTTTTTCATGTCACCTGCTGCAGACTCAGTCGCCAAGTGAGAGCACACAACAGACCCCCTGCTACCCCAGACGACCTTGTGTGCAGAGCTGGTGCTCACCAGTACATTGCCATTATCACAGCCGTCCTCCTGCTAGTTCTTAGTGAGTTAGATGGTTCATCCCAGCCTGGACCCGTTTTCTTTCCATCCTCCCACCCTGAGCCACTGAGCAGCTAGCACCAGCCCCTGGAAGGGGGCTTGCAGAGAGTGCCGGGATTGGCATCCCCTCTCTTGGTGGACATTTGTTGTGAAATGATGGTTGAATATTTTGAACATTATCCTTGATCATGTCTACTTTAGATAAGCTTGTAAGAGTGGGGCTGGCCCTTCACAGTTAGTAGTTTACCTGTTGAAAAATGTGAAAAGTGCAAAAGGCTGCCCACTCACCACAGTGACTGCTAACTGTGAGTGAGTTGAGGTATCTTTTCTGTTTAGTTCATAAGACATTTCCATTCATTTCTTCCCTAGCCTAAGAATGCTATGTGCTTTGTACTTTTTAAAAAAAATTAAGATGAATTAAACTGAAGTATAAGAGGGAATTGGGGCCGACACTGCGGCTCAATAGGGTAATCCTCTGCCTGCAGCGCCGGCACCCCAGGTTCTAGTCCCTGTTGGGGCGCCGGATTCTGTCCCGGTTGCCCCTCTTCCAGGCCAGCTCTCTGCTGTGGCCCGGGAGTGCAGTGGAGGATGGCCCAAGTGCTTGGGCCCTGCACCTGCATGGGAGACCAGGAGGAAGCACCTGGCTCCTGGCTTTGGATCGGCACGGTGCACCAGCCTCAGCGCACCAACCGCAGCGGCCATTGGAGGATGAACCAACGGCAAAGGAAAACCTTTCTCTCTCTCTCTCTCTCTCTCTCTCTCACTGTCCACTCTGCCTGTCAAAAAAAAAAAAAAAAAAAAGGGAATTGGGAAAGGGATTATGGAATGTTAAAATATTATGCAGCCATTACAGTGATGAATATGCTGACTGGGTAGAAACCTAGAAAAATGTTTGTGAGATAGTTAATTTAAAAATTCGAACTCAAACCTATCTAGACATTATAACTACATAAATGCTATGTCTGCATCTAAAGGTTAGAGAGAACTGTAAAAGGAATAAAAATAGCTTCTGTTAACATAAATTTTTCAGTTGACTCAAAAAGATTTCTTCAATTAGGTTTTTAAAAAATGAGTAAATAAAACCTTAATAGAATACAGTTGACCACAAAAAAATCATTTATCAGATAAGAACTTGGGGATGATAGCATAGCAGCGTTTCTGGTGCTGGAGAGCCAAGCTGAGCTGTCTTAATACTGAGACCTGGGACCGCGAGGGCGTGCACAGCACAACAGCTCGTGTTCCTTTAAGAACAGTGGTTTCCACAGCCTAGAGAACAGTCTGAGGGGGCCAGCAAGGTCAAGGATGGTCGCAGGTGGATCTTACAGGGACAGAGGCGGAGTCCCTGCTGATATGTGCTACAGAGAAGGACTTAGAATGATTTCCTTTTTGCCTGGAGAATTCTATTCTTTCTCAGTTCCAAGGATGGTAAACAAAGCAAGCAAACACTCAGAGGGAAAAAAAATTAGGTGCCACCTGCAGGTTGTGGGATGCAGCGCCCAGGCGCTTGTCCTACACGTTGGGCTGTCTGGGTTCTAGGATCAGCTGCCATACGTGGGCAGGTGAACTGCCCCACCTCTCCGTGCCTCCATTTCCTCCCTGGTATGAACCACGGTGATGCCGGTGCTTACCTCACAGGGCTACTGTGCATTAACGTACCTAAAGCATTCAGAGCTTCTCCTCGTGCACATTAAGCTCTTCCTGAGCTTCGCTACTTACGACCTCTGATGACGGCTTTGCAATGTGATTTTTTTTTTCCTCTTTGCCTGGAATACGTGTTTCCCCTTTCCTTTACACTCTGGGCCATGTGCACTCAGCTAACCTGAGGTTTCTCATAGAGCGTTAGAGCTGGAAGAGATCTTGGATGGCATCTATGCCAAGGTAGCAACCAGACACGACGGAGGCTGAGTGGTGTGTGTGCTCACGGTCATGACGTGCCTGGCCACCGTGAGCCAGAAGCCCCAGGTTTCAGCTCTGTTAAGCCCAAAGGTTACGGTGTGTGCATTCAGGATGCCTGCTGTGGGGGTTTTCCTGGAACCGCCCTGCACTGATTCCCTCGTGTGCTGTTTCTCTGCAGAGCAGCCCAGAGCCCCAGCTGCGGAAGAAGACGCGTCCTGCTCCCGCCATGAGCTCGGGTGAGTCGTGTTCAAGCCTTGCTCTTGTCAAACCTATGAATCCAGGCAGTTACCCAGCTCTCCCCCACACCCGGAAGGCCCCAGCACTGTTTTTCTCTTGTCAGTTTTTGAAGCCTGGGTGAGTGCCAGAGCTTTAGTGTAGTTGTCATTGCCATTGTCGCCCTCACAGTGTTTTGGAGTACCTGCGTGTGCCACGGACTGTGCTGCACGCCTGTGTGTGCCCTGTCCTGATCTTCCTGTGATCCTTCACAGGAAGGCCCCTCCCTTCATGGAGATGTAACTGGCATACCCGAAACTACAGATATTTTAAGTATGCAACTTGATTCATTTTGGTGTATGTATATACTTCAGTGACATTTCTTTTGCTAAAAAAATAAAAATTAGTTTTTCTTTATTTGAAAGGCACAGAGAGAGAGAGAGAGAGAGAGACCTTCCATCCTCTGGTTCATTTCTTAAATGCCCACAATAACTGAGGCTTAGCCAGGAGCCCAGAACTCCATCCACATCTCCCATGTGGGTGGCAGGGTCCCAAGTGCTTGAACCATCATCTGCTGCCTCTCATGGTGTGCATTAGCAGGAAGCTGGATTGAAAGGGGGGTGGGGCTGGACTCAGAGCAGGTACTCTGATATGGAACGGCAGACGCAGGCATCCCGAGCAGTGGTTCATCCACGGTGCCAGACATCTGCCCCTCAGTGACGTCTTAATCTGAGTGACTGCAGCAGAAACACACAGATTGATCATAACTCCCTCCCTCCCCCGCCACCCTTCCACCTCCAGGTGCAAACTAATCTAACTTATTCATCCGGGCTGGAAGAGCAGTTTGCCCACCTATCTACCGTGCCTTTGGTATTGATTCAGACCTCAAGGCCGGCACTGTGGTGTAGTGGGGTAAAGCCACTGCCTGCAGTGCCAGCATCCCATATGGGCACCAGTTCAAGTCCTGGCTGATCCACTTCCAATCCAGCTCTCTGCTATGGCCTGGGAAAGCAGTGGTGGAAGATGGCCCAAGTCCTTGGGCCCCTGCACCACATGGGAGACCTGGAAGAAGCTCCTGGCTCCTGGCTTCAGATTGGCACAGCTCTGGCCGATCAGCCAATTGGGGAGTGAACCAGTGGATGAAAGACCTCTCTCTCTCTCTCTCTCCCTCCCTCTCCCCCAGAGGGGGGAAGGTTTGGAAATGGCCAGAGGATTTTCTGCCTCTGCCTTTCAAATAAATAAATAAATATTTTAAAAAAAAGAAGCCGGCGCCGCGGCTCACTAGGCTAATCCTCCACCTTGCGGCACCGGCACACCGGGTTCTAATCCCGGTCGGGGCACCGGATTCTGTCCCGGTTGCCCCTCTTCCAGGCCAGCTCTCTGCTGTGGCCAGGGAGTGCAGTGGAGGATGGCCCAGGTGCTTGGGCCCTGCACCCCATGGGAGACCAGGAGAAGCACCTGGCTCCTGCCTTCGGATCAGTGCGGTGCGCGGGCCGCAGCGCGCCAGCCGCGGCGGCCATTGGAGGGTGAACCAACGGCAAAGGAAGACCTTTCTCTCTGTCTCTCTCTCTCACTATCCACTCTGCCTGTCAAAAAATAAAAAAATAAAAAATAAAATAAATTAAAAAAAAAAAAAAGAATTAAGACCCCAACAAATGACCGGTTTTGAGTATGGTTGGTTTGGGGCTGGGGTGGAAAGCATCGGGCAGAGCAGACAGAGGAGGGAAGAGATTCCTGCTCATTGTGCCACCGAGCGCGGTCAGCATTCCAGCCCAGAACTGGAGGCGGAGAAGTTTTCATCTGGAGACGAAGTTCCACGTTAGCTACTGCGCGTGCTCTGGAGTCCCTGGGACCTGTCAGTGCAGCAGGGTGGGGCTGAGGGCCGACCATTTGGTGATCGTTCTCAGAGGTCTCCTGAGCCTGCATATGTCAAGCATATTGATTGAAAACAAGCCTTTACTGTGTGTTTATACACAGTGCCCTTTTAGCTATGAAGAACTGTGTGTGCTTAGAACCTGGGAGGGTCCTAGGGTGGACAGCTCCCGGCACACCTGGACCTCAGCTCGTGTGGGCCCGTGGCGGACCTTTCTCTGCATATTTTTCTATTAAACAGATGTCGTCACAGCAGCACCCAATTGGGATTTTGTGAGGGTCAAATGGAGCCAGTGCTTTTAATGTCCTGAGCACTGTCTCCAAGACAAATTTCTTGCTCCACCAACATCAAGATTAATGTAAACTGGCACTGCTGCTCCTAGGCCTTGATGTAAGGAAAGGAGAAGCAGGACAGAGTGGGAGGGTGGAAATGTCCCGAGGGTTTTCCACAGAGCTGTCTCTCAGGTGGCATCTAGAAGGGGGTGTTGCCTAGGATGTTTCCAGAAATTCTGGACCTTTTGACCTGATAATCTCAGGCTTGGTGTTGTCTATCTTAGAGGGAAACAAAACATCACTCCCAGGGCCGGCATTTGGCCTAGCTGTTAAGATACCCACTACTCATACCGCAGCACCTGGGCTCAGCTCCCAGCTGTGACTCCTGTCTCCAGCTTCCTGCTAATACAGACCCTGGGAGGCAGCAGTGATGGCTCAAGTGGGTTCCTGCCACCCACGTGGGAGACTGGATTGAGTTCCTGCCTCCTGGCTGCAGTGTGGCCCAGCCCCTGCCTTTGTAGGCATTTGGGGAGTGAGCCAGTGGATGGGAGCTCTCTGTCTTTCTGTCTCTTAAATAAATAAATAAAGTTGAAAAAAAGCCATATAAAACTGAGCTTCATTACCAAATAAAATGCTTATTAAACACAAAAATGCAACACCCCCATGAAGGTGAGTCATGGGTAATTAAGTGTACTTACTTGATGGAATATTGTCCCACTATTAAAACTGATATTAGGAAGATAGTTGCTATGTGAAAGATACTCGTTTTAATCTGTGGTTAGAAAGGACAGCGTGAAAATCAGGTGTTCCTTTTATTGCAAGTGTGGGCTGGGCTGCCAGTCCACCAAGGGAAGTGCTTTATCTGCATGAGCTCCTTTCATTGTCGGGGCAAAGCCCCAAAGGCGGGCATGGTTTACCCACATTAGGTAGATGGGGACACTGAGGCTCCAGGGGCTCATGGTTCGTCTGGGATCGCCCCACTGGTGTGTAGTGGACGGAGACAGACATGGGCTGTTGGACACCGGGACACTGCTACAGAGGTTTGAGTCCTGCGTGGTGGTTATATAGATAAAAGGGGAAAGGAAAAGCATGGGGCTGAGCCTTGTGGTGGCTCAGAGGCTGCCCTGGTGTGGACTTGCAGGGGTGGGTAGTTAGAGGAAGGTGAGCGGTCCCAGAAAGAAGCTGACCAGGAGGCACCCGGGCAGGTGGGCAGGGAAGGGCTGGTGAGAGAAAGAGTGATGGGCCGTGAACTTGTGATGTTTCTTTTACTTGGATTTCTGACTTTCCTGCCAACACTTTGCTTCCACCCATCCCAGAAATGAAGGCTCAAGGGAGCCTTGACACCTGGAAGGAGGGGCCTCTGTCTGTTGGTGGAGGTCAGTAGTGAAGAGGCTGGGTTAGGGGAGGTCTAGGCTGCTGGGCGTGGAGAGGAGCAGCTCCGTGTGATTTCCAGCAAGCAGCCAGCCTTGAGGGAGGCCAAGGAAGATTCCTGCTGGAAAACTTTGTCCCAGCCCACTGAGCTACTGGGCTTTGGGACTGGGCTTCAGGCTCAGTAAGTACAGAAATAGAATATGAAGGTATTTCCAAAAATGCACAGGAAATGGCATTAAAAAGTAAGTTTAATTTTGGTGCAAAAAGTCTTGAAATCCGAGCTCAGTTTTTTTACATGAGCTTGTTGAAGTCCCCTGGTGAGCATGGGCTTCAAAGAAAAATAATTTTTTTAAGATTTATTTGAGAGGCAGAGTTAAAGACTCTAGAGGAAGACAGAAAGAGAGAGGGCTTCCATTTGCTGGTTCACTCCCCAAATGGCCACAGTGGCCAAAGCTGGGCTGATCCAAAGTCAGGAGCCAGGAGCTTCTTCCAGGTCTCCCACATGGGAACAGGGGCTCATGCACTTGGGCCATCCCTCCACTGCTTTCCAAGGCCTTCAACAGGCAGCTGGATTGAGAGTGGAGCAGCCAGGACTCAAACCAGCACCCTTATAGGATGCTTAACCTATTACACCATATCACCAGCCTCTCAAAATTTTTGTGCCAAGATGAATTTATCTTTTAATCCCAAAACCCCACACTTTTTGAAGTACTTGTGCATATAACAGTTCAGGAAACCAAAATGTTTATCTTGGCTGGGGAGGAAGGAAGAAGGTAAGACATGAGATGAGAAGTTTAAGTCTTAGCTTAGTGACCTTGTGTAGGCCTGGCGCCCTTTCTGAGTGTCAGCTTTCTGGTCTGTACAGCAGGAGCTCCTAAACCCTCTCTCCAGAGGGCTGGCCTGAAGGATGAAATGAGACTCAGAATGCTAAGTTTGGATCCTCAGATCTGGGCAAAGAGATGTTTAAAAGCCGTATCCATTCAGCTTGGCTGGCTGCGTCCTCCCCCCGTGAACACTGGCCACATGTCTGGGGGTGCCAGGATCTGCCTACCTGCCTGTCGTCCCTGGCCGGCCTCCATCTGTGTATTTTGGGATGGAGAATGAGGAAGGGCTTGCAGGTGACTGGGGAGAGGGTCTCAGTGCTGTCTGAGAATTTAGGAACGTCCCAGCTGACACAGAGGTAATGTTCAAAGTGAACTCAGGGTTTTCCCAAGGGAAGAACAGGGCAGAAGGATGCCTGGCTTGCATCCTGCAAGGCCCAGGGATCTTAAAATGTCTGATATGCTCAGAGTTGCTGCCAGCAGTCAGGGCCAGGAGAGAAATACGCTGGAGAGGGGCTGGGACTGGTGGTCACAGAGCCTTGAATCTGGGGTCGGTTGCTCAGGCCTTGCTTCCCAGGTTGCTGGTGGCCAAGGGGACTTGCTGCTTGCTAGCTTGGTTAGTTTCTTATTTGTTTGTAAAGGTGGGGGAGAAAACAAAGAGAAGTCAGTCGATCTCCTATTCACTGGTTCACTCCCCAAATGCTCACAACAGCTAGGGCTTGACCAGGCTGAAGCCAGGAGTCCACACCTCCACCCAGGTCTCCCAAGTGGGTGGCAGGGACTCAAGTACTTCAGTCGTTATTTGCTGCCTCAAAGGTAGACATTTTCAGGAAGCTGGAATCGAGAGTGGAGCCCAGATTTAAGCCCAGGCACTAATGATATGAGATGCAGGCATCCCAAGTATTATCTTAACTACTGAGCCAAATGCCCATCCTGATTGGATGGCTTTTAATGACATCAGAAGTGTCATTTTGCTAATTTAAATATAGCCAGGCATACCAAGATACGGGTCATACTACTTACCTAAAAATTATATTCCAGGGGCTGGTTCTGTGGCGTAGAAGGCTAAGCCTCTGCCTATAGTGCTGGCATCCTACATGGGTGCTGGTTTAAGTCCTGGCTGTTCCACTTCTTATCTAGCTCCTTGCTAATGTTCTTGGGAAAGTAGTGGAGGATGGCCCAACTACTTGGGCCCCTGTGTAACATGGGAGACCCAGAAGAACTCCTGGCTCGTGGCTTTAGCTTGGCCCAGCCCTGGCCATTGCAGCCATTTGGAGAGTGAACCAGCAGATGGAAGATCTCTGTTCCTCTCTCTCTCTCTCTCTCTCTCTCTCTCTCTCTCTCTTGCTCTCTCTCTCTCTCTCGCCTTCTCTCTTTCTCTTTCTGTATTTCTGCACTTAAAAAAATAAATGTTTTTAAAAATTATATTCCAATCATTTGTACACTTTGGGGAAGTTTTTTTTTTTTTAATTTATTTTACTTGAATGTCAGAGTTATACAATGAGAGAAAGAGAGAGATAGAGAGAGAGAGAGAGAGGTCTTCCATCTGCTGGTTCACTCCCCAGATAGCCGCAATGGCTGGAGCTGGGCTGATCTGAAGCCAGGAGCCAGGAGCTTCTTCCTGGTCTCCCACGTGGGTGCAGGGGCCCAAGGACCTGGGCCATCTTCCACTGCTTTCCCAGGCCATAGTAGAGAGCTGGATCGAAAGTGGGGTAGCCAGGTCTCGAACTGGCGCCCATATGGGATGCCGGCACTGCAGGTGACGGCCTCAGCTGCCATGCCACAGCCCCGACCCCTTGGGGAAGTTTTAGTATGTTTTCCCCCATGCAAGTAATATTCTACATGACTGAATTCCCAAAATAAATTCCCGAATTTTAATTTGGGAAACAGGTAAAATGCAGCATGTAGGAACCCGGTCTTTCTGTGTAGAAGCACAGAGTCGCCCTTGGGAGCCCTGTCTGCCAGGGCAGCGGCTAGGTTGGGGAAAGTGCTGTGAGTGTAGACTGAGGTTGGGACACAGAAGGGACACACAGAGGGAAGGACACTCAGGAAGCCGTGTCACCTCTGGGACAGTGACCCAGGCCCAGACTGAGGTGTGAGAGGGGCAGTGTCCACAGACACGTCATGGGAAGCATAGCGTGACTCTGACAGGTGGGACGTTGGGAGGGAGGGGACGTGTCCAACAGCCGGAGGTCTCTGTCCTGGTTGACAGATGGAGCTCCATGCACAGGGACGCATCTGAGCCGGCCTTTGCATGGGTGAGTCAGGCAGGAAATGCCATTTGGAGGGAGTTAAGCAGATTTTTTTTTTTTTTTTTTTAATGTCAGAAAGGAAACCATAGCCAGGAGGTAAGTGGATTCCCACACCCACAACACATCCCACCCTCAACAGATTCAAGCCGCACTGCGGTCTCCAGGCTCTCCCATGATGCTCCAGGGGACCTATCTGAGGCCCGAGAGAGCCGACGGATGGAGCCACTCCAGGGCCTGTGACGGCAGGACCCTCTGCTGCCCCTCAACCCCGTCCCCAGCCCCTCCTACCACCTGGGACTCAGTAACTGCGGGGGAAGCAGAGGCACAACCTCACGTCCTTTGCCTTCCTCTCTTTCAGAGTGTGACATTGCTGCATCCAAGGCCATGCTGAACGGCCTGGCACCCGGCAGCGATGGGCGCGACAAAGGTAAGGCTCCTGAAGAGCGAGGGGTTCCATCCTGGAAGGCGGTTGTGGGTGGTGCAGAGCGCCTTGGGCCAGGGCCACCCCGGCTGCACGGGGGTGGAGGCGAGGGGAACATTGTTAGCCTGACCAGGCTGTGAACCGGACACCTGTTCCCTATGGTAGTTTTCTGAGACCTGGGTGTGTTTTTGTGTCTTATGAATCCAAGGCTGCCATGTTCCCCTGGGCGGCACTGTCTTCAAAACTATCCCAGCTCACAAGGACGCACTGAGTAATGCGTCAAAGACACGGCCGAGGAATACATCACGCCAGGCGCAGGTGCACCCGTCATCCCGACAAACCCCCTTCCCTGGCGTTTCACCTTCACTTGTGATAGACAGTGACCTGTCCCTCCTGACCCTGGAGCAGGGGTCTAATCATTAAAGTAAATTATTTCAAGTGCATCCTGTTGTAGTTTCAGCTCAAAAAATGTTTAGGACGGAAGATTTAAATGTGGAATGAGTGCGGGATAATAAGACCTCTGAGGTCCCCTTTGCCCTGGAGATGGTCTTCGTGACCTCCTCCGCATGGCTGGCTGAGAGCCTCACAGCCACGCTCCCGATGCCACTGTGGCGAAGCACTGAACTTGGAGTGATGAGGCGCAGGTTCAAGTCCTGGGTCTGCCCCTTGCTAACAGGCGTTGTGGGAGGAGCGCTCGCATGGACCACACCATCTGCTGCAGTTACTCCTGCCCTAGATCCTGCATTCTGCGAAGCCCAGGGATGCTCACCAAGCAAAATTTTACCAGAAAACAAGAGTGGAAAGCCTGGAACAGGTTGTCTAAGTCAAAACACAACCTCTCCCAAAGAGTCATTTCACACTCCAGCCTCTGCGTTTCTGTCGGATTCAGCGAGGTGTTCCCTTTGAGCCAGGGCAGAGTGGGGACTCAGCGGGAGCAGCTGGCGAGGAAGGCACAGCAGGTGTCCTGCCGCTCTCCAGATCTCCCTACCTCCCAGTGGGGTCACCCTGCTCCGATACTGCTGTGGGCTTGTCTGCGGTGTCCCCGGGGTCCTGGACAGTGTTGGCTGGGTTGTGCTTAGGGAATCTCGGGCAGTGCCTGTGTGACAGGGGAGTGTGTAAGCATGGTCAACACCTGGGGGCCAGTCTCCCAGGTTATTCGGAGCAGTCAGTAGGACTGCTGTGGAAGCCTGTTTGTGTCTTAATACACGTGGTGCTGTCACCGTTGACTCAGTGACAGCCATACTCCATGTGACTGCCATATGCCTTACGAAGTGATGGCGTTCTGGGCTCAAGTGTCTGCCACCCAGGTCCTCTCTCCTGTCCCCTTGGCGGGCTTGCCAGCACAATGCTGATTCAGCAGCAGCAGCAGTCCCATCCCCACCCGGTGTTCTGAGGATCCAGGGCTGCAAGGCCTCGGGGTGTTACTCTCTGCAGCGACTTTGGTGCTGTAGCACCAGGGCTGGCATTTTCTGTGCTGATGTTAAAGAGGGAGGACAAGGAGGACGTGTCCACCATGGGGACTGCAGGATCTGGGCAGGCAGGGAGCTCGGGCACCCTACAGATCAGTAAGCACAGGCACCCAGGACCAGGGGACTGCAGCCTTCCCCACATCCTGGGCGGTCTCCCTGTTCTACCTTAGCCCAGTGCGGGTCAGCATCATGAGCTCTGCACTTGGGTACTGCCCAAAGTCTTAAGCATGCACTTGGCCACTTGGCACCTCCAGCCCAGGAGAGGGTAGGTTTAAGCAGGACCATCTGCCATGCAGCAGATGGGGGTTCTGATTTGCATGGACCAGAGGCCTGTGACTGTCAGAGGAGGCACAGGACCCTAGATGCTATGGTTTTGGGGTGGCAGCTGTGATGGTGAAAGGACCCAGCAACCCACAAATGTGTTCCTTTACTTCCTCCACTTGTCCGGAGCCCTTGGGCCATGGCTGTTCTCAGAGCCCTGCCCGGAGCACAGACACCCCAACATTCTCCCAAGGGGCCCCTTGGGCCTGACTGCTGTCCCCTTCCTCTGTTTGCCAGGCCATCTGTGTCTCTGAAGATCTCTTTGTCCAGAGCCTTGGCAGGCGCCTGGTGTGGCAGGAGGCACTGATAAGCACTGACCAGCTGGGGTTGGGGGCTGGTTGGAGGGTGGGTTCTGCCGTCTTGGCCCAGAACCTTGAAGAGGGAAAGCGGGTTATTTTTAATTACTGCATCCACTGCTCTGTGTATTGTTCTTTTCGTGGGGGCGACTTCCTCCCATTGTCCCTGCCCAGTTCCTCAACTGCCTGAGTGTTTCCCAAATGCTCTTTCTGGAGGCACCATTTACCCTTTTGTGTTTTCAGCAACTGCCGACCCTTTACGTGCACGCTCTATTTCTGCTGTTAAAATCATTCCCGTGAAGACAGTGAAAAGTGCTTCAGGCCTGGTACTCCCTGCAGGTATCTCGCCTGGGGAGGGGGGTGCTTCTCTTTCTTCATAGCAGATCATGCATGCTTTTCCCTCTTCCTTCTCTGACTAATACTTTGAGGCTTAACCCTTGCATGTTCAGGGCGCATTCCCTTACTTCCTCAGTTCTTTGCTGGTCCTCCTCTGCGTGTGTATGTGTGTGTGTGTGAGTGTGAGCTCGTGTGTGTGTGTGTGTGTGTGTCCTTTTCTGGAGGCCAGTGAGCGTGGAGAAGAACTGAGTACAGGGGTCTTGTCCTCCGTCCCTCCTCCGGGAGGAGGGTCAGTGCAGAGACCAGACATTCGCTCTGGGGTGTGTCCGGGGTGCATAGACTGCCTGGATTCTCCCTAGAGATTTCCAGCTCCCATCTCCCTGAGAATGAACCTGGCCTCCTGGGAACCTCCAGATTGGGCTGAGTTGGAAGAAGCTGCCTTGATGCCACACCTAGGCCCGCCCCTGGCCGACGTCACCTGCAGTCCCTTCCTGCCTCTGCTCTCCAGGAAGGGGAGAGGATGTAGTTCAGATGTCAGCTTCCTTCTGGACAGAAGGGCCAGTGAGGGCTGGGCCGCACTTCAGCCCCTGGTGTTTTCCCGAGTCGGGCAGCTCTGCCTGTGCATCAGCTGCGCTGCATTGGCCAGGTTGCCCCTCACCCTCTGGAGCCCGGGTTCCCAGAAGTTTTGTGGCATCGTGCACTTCACCTCTGATCGGGTTGGACGAGTCAGGTGGGCCCAGAGGCCTCTGCGTGCTGGGCCACACGTTTTGGGTTTTGTGCTTTGTTCCCAGTGGAAGAGGCGCTGACGGGGCAGATCTGTTCTCTCCTGTAATGCTAACGTCGGTTTTGCTCAAGCTATAGAAAGGGCACTGCCGGGTTGGAAAGTGAGGAGAAAAGAGGCTTTGGTTCTCTCTGCCCTGCCCCAGGAGTGCACTGGAAGTCTGAGCCCACATCCTGTCCAAACAGGCACCCTGAACTTTAACCTGTAATCACATTTGTGGCGATTTCAAGTTACGAATCCAAGCTGGGAGCAATTAAAAAAAAAAAAAAAACCACTTTGGAGTTCAGCTTAGCTCAGCTGCACATAAAGAGACCCTCGGCATTTGTGCCTTCTAGAATTGCATGGTCTGCACTGGGTCCCTGCCTCCCCATCACTGTTGTTCCTGGAAGATGGGCTTCTAGGATCTTTCTTTTTCTTTTCATAAATATTTTTTGTTTTTTATTTATTTTTTTAAATTTAAAGGCAGCAGTACAGAAAGAGAAGGAGAGAGAGAGATAGAGAGATGGAGATCTTCCATCTGCTGGGTCACTCCCCACATGGCTGCAATGGTTGTGGCTATGGCTGCGGCTGGGCCAGATCAAAGCCAGGAGCCCGGAACTCCACCTTGGTCTCCCAAGCACTTGGGCCATCTTCTGCTGCTTTCCCAGGCACATTAGCAGGGAGCTGGATGGAAAGTGCAGTGGCCAGGATTTGAACTGGTGCTTATATGGGATGTCAGTGTGGCAGGCGGTGGCTTAACCCGCTACGCCACAGTGCCAGCTCCTCCAGATCTTTCAAAGCTTATGGTAGACCCTCCAGATTCAGTTTTGGTTTCCATGATTTCAGCCACCTAAGGTAAACCGTGCTCTAAAAATATTAAATGTAAGAACCCAGAACTGAGCAGCTCATAAGCTTTAAATCACTTGCATTCCAGCACACAGGCATACTGTTAGAGTTGCTCTAGTTTTCTGAATTACTGGTCATCTCTCACTGTGCCTAATTCACAGAGGAAACCTCATCACCGGCAGGTGTGCATAGGAGAAAGCATGGGGCAGGCTGGCTTTGGCACTCAGGGTCCAGGCGTCCATGTTTCCCACATGTTGCTTCTGGGTAGCAGGAGTCTGCTGGACTCTTACGTCCTCTCCAGGGAACCCCCAAAGGTGGTTTGGCTCTGTTAGGGGGTTGGGGCCCTGTCTAGACTCGGCTGAGGCTCAGCGGAGGCGGTTCATCAAGACGGCCTTTCCTGTGCTTTCCGTCACTGTGAGTTCTCTTCCTTGCACCTGGAATGTGAGGCCCTCACCCCTGGGCTCCCGCCAGCGCTGCTGCCATCTGCCTCGTCGCCTCTGGGGATTTGACTTGCGCTACAAGGAGTTACTTTTCCTGTTTCCTGTTGGAGAACACGCGCCCGACTCCCTGTGTTGCCGACTTGCTCTGCGATGAGCAGGACGACTTGGAAGCTTGAGGAATCTTCTGTAAACCCTGTCTTGAGCCGTGCCTTACTAATCGGCCAGAAGTGCGCGTCCACACTGAAGTGCTTGCAGCTGACTCTGTGACTCCCGCATTCCCTCAGAACTCACCATTGCCTCCATTCCCCCTAACCTCGTGGTGCGTGGTGCGGGGCCAGCCTCTGAGAACACGGTCTGTCCCACTCCGCCGCCCGCAAGTCTCCCAAGACTTTGCGTGGCTGTAACCAGGTTCATCTCATTTCCTGGCTGTAACGGCTCGCTAACCGCCTGTGGTTTAATCCTTCTGGTGTTCTGGATTCAGTCTTGTCTTTTTTGGGTCTTGTCTTTTCAGAAATGGATCCTACAAAAATCTGCACCGGGAAGGGAGCGGTGACTCTCCGGGCCTCGTCCTCCTACAGGGAGACCCCAAGCAGCGGTCCTGTGAGCCCCCAGGAAACCCCGCAGCGGGAAAGCCAGCCAGGTGAGCCTCCCTTGGGGCTGGGGGCACAGCCTCAAAGTCACACAGGAAGGCAGGGCCCTTGTGCTTTCTCTCCTGAACTCATCAGCTGCCCTCTCTGACTGTCAACTGCTTGTCTCTCCTGTGCTGGGGTGGTGATCAGAGCCCAGGCTGCCAGTCACCACCGGTTCATTGTAGATACAACTGAGCATAGATACAACTGAGCAGATAATCCTGTTACAAGAGCCAGTGCGCGCACTCGGCCTTCGTTGTGGTGAGATGGCTCAGGGCCTAGGGAGTGAGTGGTGAGATGGTCAGCTTCTCTGAGCTTATCCCTGTAGCCTGCCCAGGCAGGGCTGGGCTAGGGAACCAGCCAGTTGAGAGATGCGGGTGGCTGGATGACCCTGCTCCCAGGAAAGCAGAGGACAGTTCCAAGGCCAGTGCAAAGTAGGAGCAAAGGGAGACCAGAGAAGCCCCTGCTGCCCACCCTGGTCAGCAACACAGGCCACCCGAGTGTGTGGTCCAGGGTGTTGAGCCTTAGACCTCGGACCCTGGACCGCCTCAGGTGTGTGTTCACATTGCGTCTCCACCACCTGTTGGCTGTGTGACCTCAGATGAGTATGCACTCTCTGATCCCTAAAGATCTCTCCTGTGGAATGGGGTTGATCCGTGTGCCTGCCCTGGGGCTGTTGGGAGGAGGATGCATGTGGAGTGTCCTGCATGATGCCCGGTGGCTTGGTGCTGTTGTATGGTTAGTGATGTTTGGTGGCTTGGCACTAGCTGCTGTTGTCGGTTGGTGTTGTTTGGGCCTTTCTGCTGGGGTCCTCCTACAGCCCAAGTATTCTAGAAGGTGGAAACTGCTGACGTTGAGTTCCAGGCCACAGGTGCCTTAGTGTGGGGCAGCCTCTCTCCACTCTGCAGGGCAGTGGTTTTTCATGTCTGTCTGCATCGGGATCAGCTGGCTGCACCCTAGCCTAGAGTTGTAGAATTTGTGATTTCTGCTTGGAGATCTGAAGTTTTGCATTTCTGATGAGGTCTTGGGCCGTGCCGATGCTGCTGGCCTGGGGGACCAGCTTTGAGAGCTCCTGCTATGGGGAATGAAGGCAATGAAGAAGGGAATACAGGCAAACCTTGTAGGTACGGCTGGACTGCTGGGTTGTGATAAGACAGACTTCACAGGCAGGAGATGGTCAGTGCCCACTATCCCGGAACTGGACTTTCCTCCTGTCTCAACCACCTGGAACAGGTACCGAGGCAGACAAAGCCAGGGCCGGAGTGCAAGCTCCTTTCTGAGAATGCTGGTCTCTCGGAGGGCTGCCTTATCCCTGGCCCTCAGGAAAGCCCAAGTGGCCTACAGCACTGAAACTTTCTGAGTAGCTTCTTGCTCCTCTACTCCTGAGCCCGCACCTGACTGCTACCCTCTTCTCCAGGAAATGTAGGGGCACAGAGGACAAATTAGTTCTTTCTATCTAAAGCTAACCTACTCCAGCCTTCCTGAGCCTCACTGGAAAGATCCAGCTCCCACGCTTGAGGATATTTGGGAAGAGAAACTCCCAGGGGATGATCCAAAGAGAAAGTCTATGCAGCCCCGTGGCCTGGCAATTTTAACTGCCTGGCCCTTTTTCTGGTGGTGACAGAAGGTGGCGGAGAGGTAGCATTGAGCTCCCTCCAGTGGTTGCAATGTGGCATAGCACCAGTTGCGGGTCAGGTACCGCAGAGTACTGTGTGTGGGTTTGAGGCACTCTAGAAGAGCTAAATCTTTTCACCGACATCATTTGGTAGATGTTCGTAAGACACAGAATATTTTTCACGAAATCATCACCATGTTGTTTCAGAACGCAGATGCTCTGAAGAATTAAGTGGTGGCTATCCATTGTTCACACCTTACTGTAAATTAGTATTTTCTTCCTGGCAAGTTGAGATCATTAAATTACAATGAGCATGCATTCATTCAGCATCAACTGTGTGCCAGGTGCCAAGGAAGTCACTGGGAGTTGTGATGAGAAATGGGGAGGAGGAAAAGAGGATAATTCTGGGTGTACTGGGTGAGGGCAAAAGGCAGTTCGTTGCAGCAGAGGAGCTGGGCGTGGGCTTGTGGTCCACTGCCCTGGTGTCTGGCTGTGGCTAAGTCACAGCAGCTTTGAAACCCACATAAAGCTCTTCTAGTTCTAAAATGCCCATGAACTTGGGAAGTTTGGAAATTAACTTGGCGTCCCATTGACTGGGAGCAAACTCAAGATCACATACTAGGGCTGTTTCGCTGGAAGGGAACAAGCTGGATTTGAGTAAAGGAAACAGTCACTACAGCTCTCATGAAGAGCACAGAGCAGAGTGGAATGGGATTGCAGGACGGATATTCAGGAGTGGGATCTTGTCTTCTTACTGTGGTGCCTGCTGGCTGTGTCGGTGGGGCTCCCAGCTCTCGTTTCATTGCACCCCACTCCCTCCTTTCATTGCACCCCACTCCCTCCTTTGGACACTGAGTGACAGCTTGTTGCCCCACACCACCGTCCTGTCCTGTTGTTATGGAACGCCCCAAAAACTGAGTCTACTCACCCAGTGCACAGCAAGCCAACCACGGATACAAGGTTGTTGGGAAAAAGTGTTTATTGCAAAGCACAGAGCCAGGGACCAGGCAGCTTAACACTGTTTCCAGACTCCCGCAAGGATTAAAGGCTGGGGATGAGCAAAGCTTGATCAGCTGGTGTGTGGATCTCTGGTTGGTCCACAGTGCCCGTGGTCTTTGATTGGTCAGTGACAGGGGCCAGTGTGTTTCCTTTGGAATAACCCAGTCTGTTGGGCTAAGGGCAGCTTGGGTATCCCTTTGTTTGATCAGGGTCAAGTTCCCACAAAGCTCCCTGTGTAGAGGCTAGCACTGAGCTGTTCACTATGTTGACTAGAGGGCAATTCGAGGATTGAAGATTCATGGTCACTACGCTGGCTTTACCCTTGTGTCACTTTCTTAATGAGTTACTCTTTACAGAGGAGCTGCAAGCTGAGGAAGAGGTACTGGGGTTTGTACGAAAGGTATTAGGGAGAGGACTCAGCCTCACTCTCCTGGAGCCTGGGAGCCCCTGGGCCTTCACTGGCTTCATGGAAACAGTTTTCAGTAGTGTTTGCAGGCAGCCATGCTCAGCCTGGACTGGCAGCCTGAGTGTGAGGCACACAGTGGCCTGTGCCAAGCTAACGTCAGATGGTGTCTGGCTCCCTCCTATACCAAGGGCCAGGATCTGTCCCCCAGCTGCAGGGGTGCCTCCCGTCTCCCTTGCTCCCTAGTTTTACCACCTACTTGCATCCCCATAGTTCTCCAAGTTGTTGACTGTTTGCTTAGACTGGAAGTTCTGGTCTTCACGAGGGCCGCTGACACCTGTAATTCAGAGCGTCCTCTGTCTTCACTTCTTGCTCCAGCTCTCTTGCCCTGGGAGAGCTGGTGTGGTTCTGGAGTCACACAGTCCTCTGTCAGGCTCAGTTCTGCTACTTCATGACGTAGACAAATCACTCACTCAGAGGACTTCAGTTTCCTCATCTGTGAAATGGGGATGATCATGAGAGTGTTGTCAAGATTCAGTGAGCTCGTTCGTTTCAAGCATTCAGTGGTAATTATTCTAGTTACTGCAGGTCGGGAGGCTCGTTAAGACCCAAAACAATTTCAGTTTGAGGCTGTGAGGTCCTGGGCCTAGCACGGTGCCAGTGGGAAGGAAGAGTGGGGCCAGGAGTGAAAGGGTGCTTTGGGTGATGGAATGAGAGGGCTCAGGGCGGTGTAATGAAGGACCACGGAGAGGCAGGACTCATGCTGACCAGGTAGCTTTCCTGGTTGGCTAGGAGAATAGTATGGCACTCATGGAGCTGGGCTGAAAGGAATGTTGAATTCCATGTTGTGCATGTTGAGTTTTTCAGTAAGGGAGGGCTTCCATTTGGGAGCCATCTGTATCCAAGTGAACTTCAGGAGAATGGAGACGCTCTGTGAATGGAAGAACCAGTGGAGCCCTCAGAGTCGCCCAGCTCAAACTCACTCCCAGGCTCCTCTCCATGGTAGCTGGGCTCCAGGTCCCTGACCAGCCTCCTCGTCTCTGAGTGTGGACACTGGTTTCTGGATCAGAACCATCTGAAAAGAATAGCAGCGATCCCAGTACTGACTCTCTGTCCCCTGAAGAAACCTGGCTCTCTTACGGCTGCTTCCTGATTAATGCTGCCCGGCCAGGTGTGGGCATCGGCCACGCTGGTTCAGAGCAGCTCCACCCGAGTCCCCAGTCAGGGTGTTTTTACTCAAGAGCAGACAGGTGGGGCCGGTGCTGTGGCTTGATAGGTAAAACCACCCCCTGCAGTGCCAGCATCCCATATGGGCGCCAGTTCGAGTCTTAGCTGCCCCACTTCCAATCCAGCTCTCAGCTGTGGCCTGGGAAAGCAGTAGACGATGGCCCAAGTCTTTAGGTCCCTGAACACACGTGGGAGACCTGAAAGAAGCTCCTGGCTTTGAATTGGCGCAACTCTGGCTGTTGCGACCATCTGGGGAGTGAACCAGCAGATGGAAGACCTCTCTCTCTCTGCCTCCTCTGCCTCTCTGTAACTCTGCCTTTCAAATAAATAAGTAAATCTTTAAAAATAAAAAAAAAGAGAGAGAGAGACAGGGAGCCTGAGCTGACGGTGGGTATGTTGCTGGGCTTCCTGTCTGGTATGGCGTGAAGACCTCATGGCTTGCTACGTCACTTCCTGTGTTCTGACTCAGATACCAAGGTTCAGGCCAGCCTTTGTGTTTTGTTAATTCTGTGCCAACTGGCCCCAATCCTTATTGCCTGATTCTTGACTGCAAAGTTAGCTTGGGCCATAAAGACTCTTGGATCTACAATCAACTCATTTCCTCTGGTTTGACTCTCGTATTTGCTTTCCAGAAGTTGCAGTACCAAGAAGATATTGTAGGAAAATGGACATTGAAGCAGTAAAGGCTCTCCCACTCCCATTAAATCAGTCTTTTTTTATGAGTGCCTGTGTTAGAAATTGGGCTGGCTGAGAGGCTGGAAGGAAACGCCCCCACAAGAGAAAACCCTCACTTGTGACACCAACTACAGGTTTGGGTACTCCCAGAAGCCAGAAGGAAGGACTCCTGTAAAACTTATTGGAAGTTGTTATACTCATGGTTATGGTTTATTACAAGGGAAGGAAGCAGATTAAAATCAGCCAAGGGGAGAAGTGCGTAGGGAGGAGTCTGGGAGAAGCCTGTTGTGGAGCTTCCTCTGGCCCTGGCCCTGGGAGTTAGGACATGTTGTTTCCCGGCATCCACGCCTGGCCATGTCCCCAGCATGTTGCCAGCTGGGAAGCGTGCCTGGCCTCTGCTTCCACAGTCTCTGCTGTGGCCTCACTACAGAGGCGTGGGCCTCATGCCTACATGCTGACTGTGTCCAGTCCACTGGGAAGGTGAGCTGCTGATGGCTCAAAGCCCCCACCCCAAGTCTGGGGTGGCTCAAAGCCCCCTGATGCAGAAGGCTGTGCTGTCAGGGATGCCATCCCTGAGGCTTTGAGATGATCGCCTCCCAGAAGCTGAGGACAAAACCAGACCTCTCCGTGGATAAGATTAGATTCTCTACTGCACAACATGACTTGAAAAACAGATGCAGGTATGATCTGGAAGAGTTTTGGGCCCAGGTTTAACACCCATCATTCACTTCTTGAATACTGCACCGGAGCACACTGGAGCTGACTCAGATCACCCAGAGAGCCCAAGCAGAACTGATCAGTAAACAAACCTGTAGAACAGGCGAGGATGACACAGCACAGAATGAGATGTAAGAAAACGTCGGGAGACGGTGGCCATGGGTCAGGACGGGTTGCAGGGGCAGAGTAAATGGAGGGAAGGCTAAGGCAAAGCGCCCAATACCTCTTGTGGACTGGCCAGGTCTCCGCAGGGCAGCAAAACCTGCCCTGGCAGCCAGCTTCCCGTGCCCTCCCCTCACCTCGGAAGCTCTAAGGGAACGTTTATTGAAAGCAGCATTTTGACAGCCTCTTCAATCAGTCGTTAATAATTGATGATTATGGACATAAAATTCCATGTGGCCATACTCAGGCGCAAATGGCTCTGGCTGCTGCCATCCTTGCGGGTTGAGAAGACAAGGTAGCAGGCAGGCTGGTGGCATGCCAGAGGGAGGAGGGGACCCTGAAAGAGGCCCTCTTTTGGGGCAGGGCAAAGGTAACGGTTTTGGAAGTTCTGATTGAGAAGAGAAAGTGGGTCGGTTGCCAAGGGTATCATGTTCTTGAAGCTATTTATCAAGTGGGGGCCATCCGTGAGTCCACCATCATGGTGATGGGGAGGTTTTTTCCCCATGTGCTTTGGCTGTCTGTATTACGAAGCACGAGCTTGGTGCCAGGCACTGTCATTTAGTCCTCATGACTCACAGGAGATGCCATCTGCATTGCACAGGAGGCTAGGTCGTTGCTGTAGGCTGGTAACAGCAGCGAGT
Organism: Lepus europaeus; assembly: GCF_033115175.1. NCBI lineage: Eukaryota > Metazoa > Chordata > Mammalia > Lagomorpha > Leporidae > Lepus > Lepus europaeus. The sequence goes on from NC_084843.1 coordinate 33,589,536, forward strand.
ATCAGAGCTCAGGCAGTCCAGTGCCAGAGTGAGAGTCCCTCGTAAGACCTGGAGATCTGGGAAAACAGTCACTTCTCCACTCTCCACAACTCGGTCAGCTGCCACTGTCACCTGCAAAGGATCAGCCCAACTGAGGGCCAGAGGGTAGGCAAAATGATGTGTCCCCAAATCCACGTATGAAGTTTGCATCCTTTGCTGAGTCCCTTACTCGAGACCTATTGGTAATTAGTGCATGGGTGAGTCTGCTGTGCCTGATAGGGTGACTTTGCAAAGGGGGTTTGAAATGGCAACTCAGAAGATGGGACAGTAAAAATGCTAGATTTCAGAGAGGACAGAGGGTTGTCTTCACTGTGTGTCACGTGTTGAAGGCCTGCCAGGTCGGAGGGGCCTGGACAGAGGCACCTTGAGTGTTAAATACAATCACTTAGGGCTACTGTCACATAACTGATTCCACATGCCTCAGCTGTTCTGTGGGGAGGGTATGAAATAGGATTTTATACATATACATATTATATACATATATATAAAGATTTATTTATTTAAAAGCAGAGTAACAGGGAGGAGAGAGAGAGATCCATCTTCCATCTGCTGGTTTACACCCCAAATGGCCGCAATGGCCAGGGTTGGGCCAGGCTGAAGCCATGAGACAGGAGCTTCATCTGGGTCTCCCACATGAGTGCAGGGGCCCAAGGACTTGAGCCATCTTCCACTGCTTTCCCAGGTGCATTAGCAGGCAGCTGGATTGGAAGTGGAGCAGCCAAGACTCGAATCAGCACCCATCCTGGATGCTGGTGCAGCAGGAGGCGGCTTTACCTGCTGTGCCATGGTGCTGGCTCTAGGATTTTATTTTATGGATGAGAAGAGTGATGTGTAGTGTGGTTAATGAACTTGCCCATGGTCCTTCAGCCAGTATATTGCGGTAACATGAGCAGAGCACGTGTCCTGTGAATTTCCCAACTGTGGAGTTGGGGTGGAGTTGGGGGGAGTGGAGAGAAGAGGAATATCTCTGAACTGTGTGTCAGGGAGTGGCAGAAATGTAGCAGGCTCCTGCTACACAGCATGTAACTGAGTCACCTTATAAAAACTGGGGGGGGGGGGGGGGGGGAATAGAAAATTGGCAGTTAGCTTTCCAGAATAAGGGTATTTCAGTTGTCCCTCACTACCCCACAACCATGAGGAATTGGTTCTGGAGCCCCAGCAGACACAAAGCTCCACAGATGCTCAAGTCCCCGGTATAAAAGAGCCTAGGATTCGCATGTAAGCTGTGCACCTCCTTCTGTATACTTCAGATCTTCACTAGATGACTTGTTGTGCATAAGTAGTTGTTACACTCCATTGCTTAAGGAATAATGAAAAGTCTGTACATGGTCAGTGTACTTTACTTTCCACATATTTCTGCTCTGAGATTGGTTGAATCCATGGATCTGAAGTCCATGGATCTAGATGGCTGACTGTACCCTGGGTTCTCAGTGTGCAGGCTGTGGACCAGCAGCACCATTGGCAGCCTGTTAGAAATGCAGATCTGCTGGCCTCACAGCTCACTACTGAATCAGAGACGCCAGGACTGGGCCCAGGCATCTGTGTGTTAGCAGAGCCCTCCTGCTGGGTCTGATGCAGCCAGACCCCTGCTGTATGCAGGAGCAGATTGCTCAGCCTCTGTGCCCGCCTTGCCTTTTGCTGTGACATCTTTGGCTCCACCTCCTACCTGGAACGGAGCTTCTGCTTCCCGGCTGATGGTGTGGTTGTTGGTGCTGGGCGGTGGGCAGAGCCCACCTGGCTCCTGGAGACCTGGGGGGCCTGCTTCATCACTTCCTGGCTGTGTGACATGACTCTGGGCAAGCCAGTTTGCCTGCCTGTTTCCTCACCCTTGAAGTAGAGGGATTGCAGAGTCGTTGTGTGCACTGAGTTAAATGCTAAGTAGATGTAAAGGTGGCCACCAGTGTCTGCCACTCAGAACCATGCTCAGTAAATTGTTTTGAATCTCAGCTGGACATCTGGAAAGCCCTTCTCTAGTCCCTGGGGGACCCACATTGAAGTGGAGCCTGGGGCTGTGAGAGCAGCAGTGTTAGTGCCCTTTACCTCTTGGGAGGGGGAGATAAGAGGCAGCATCAGGGAGAAGGAGGAGGCAATAAAAAGACCCGCAGGATTAGGGGTTGGCAAACTGTGGCCCGGAGCAAAATCTGGCCCATGCCTCTTCCTAGATAGCCTTTGAGCTGAGAACGGTTTTTACAGTTTTAATTGATTGAAAGAAAAAAGAAGAATGACACTGTCTGCACCCGAAAATACGTAATTCAGACGTTAGTGTCTGTGCATAAAGGTTTATCCAGACGCAGTCGTGCTGATTCAGTTACACGCTGTGGCTGCTTTTGTTCTCTAGTGGCAGAGTTGAGTGGTTGCCCCTGAGAACGTACGGTCTGCAAAACCTAAACCATCCGCCACCTGCCCCTTACGGAAAAAGTGTAGGGGATGTGGGCTGGAGACACGAGGCGATGCAGAAGGCGATGCTAAACGGCAGGCGCTGCTGAACTTTGATACAAACACGTACTGTGCTAAGTGTTGTATGTGTGTGTGTCGTCCAACTCTTGCAGTGGCACTCAGGTAGCAGGCACATCTTTACCCTCATTTTTCAGATGGGCAAACTGAAGATTATAACCTGCCCAGGTCACAGACAGCGTGGAGCCAAGATTTGAATTGAGATCCAGCTGTTTTCCCAGCTGGGGTTGTAACTACTGTGCTCTATTTCTTCATGGTACTTGGTGGGTCAAAGTAGGAGATGCTTAGGGACTCTGCAAGGCATTGGGCAGTGGCTGGAAAGGGACTAGGGTGCCTTGGAAGGTGATGAAATGTTTCTGGGGCTCATTTAATGGAAAGCAGAAAAGCAGGCTGGGAGAAAAGTCCTTATCACAGCAGATACCTCTGGGCTGAGGTCATGCTAGTGCAACACCACCACCCCTGGACAAAGCTCCTGCCCACTTCTCCCTCTCCCCGGTCTGCTCGTTACCCAGCCTGCTAATGAGGAGGCACAGCAGGCCTGAGGAAGGGCACTGAGAGCCGGTGAGCCAGGCCTGGACGGCAGAGTTGGTTGCCGTTTTGTCTGTAAAATAAGAATGTCAAGGAACAATTGTGTCTTCATTGCTGTGAATGTGGGCCTTGTGCTTTCAAAGGTCAGTGCCTGTGAGCACATCATGGTTTCGAGTGGGTTCCTATGGTAATCAGGCCAGCGTGACTGAGGGCATTTTGTGTCCGACAGCAGGGTGCTGGGTTGCCATCCTTCTCTGAGCCTCATGTTGTTTCCTGCAAATGTAACTCTTTCTGTTTTCCCCCTTTTCTTCCTTTCTGCACCACACTTAGATCTGGACCCAGGGACTCCCTCAGCAGGTATGGTCTTCTTGTATTCTTGCTGTCTCTGCCTTCCATGGGGGCGGGGGGGCCTGGATTAGGAGAGCCAGGGAGTCTTCCCGGGAATGAGGGGTTTTTGTTTTGATTTTTCTATCTCTCAGATGATTGGAGGCTTTCTTCCGGCGCTGATGCCAATGGGAACGCCCAACCTTCTTCGCTCGCTGCCAAGGGCTACAGAAGCGTGCACCCCAACCTTCCTTCTGACAAGCCCCAGGTAGGCATGCGCCCAGGGGTGGGGGGTGGGGGTGGGCTTCTGGAGTGCCGCCTGTTCTTGTGTCTTTTGGCTAAGACTTGGGACTTCCAGCTTTCCAAACTATTGTGAAATAATTTTCAAGCATTTGGGGCAGCTCTGTAAGGACCAGAATTCTGGGGAGAGTTGGATCACGGGGAAGCAGAGGTGCGGGATGAGGCTGATCTGCACCAGGGCAGTGAGCCCGGTGTTTTCTTGGTTTGACGTGTGCATGGAAATGGTCTCAACGAGGGCATGCTAGTAGCCCAGAATAAGTAGAAAAGAGGTCTGAGCTTGGCTTTGAACACAGCTCTGTACGGTGCAAGACTGAGGAGTGCATCTTGTGTTCAGTTCATTGATCTGGGGGAGTTGGGCTGTCAGTGTGCAGCGACTGTGTCCCTGAGGACGAAGGCCAGGTAGCATTTCCCAGGTCCAGAATCCAGCAGCCCAGGAGCAGACAGACGGGAATGGACATGGGAGCACAACGGAGCACAGACAACCCAGCTGTACCCTGCAGGAGAAAACCCCATGAAGCTGTACAGCTTGCAGTAGGCATCATTTTGCTTCAGCCTCTCCCGCTAGATGGTTTTCCCGACCTTTCTTTCTCCCTCCTCTTTCTTGCTACTTTGCTATTTTGGTGAAAGGAACAGACCCTGTTTTGATGCAGATGATCTATAAAGAACACGTCCACACAGAGGAGCCACGGCTGGGCTGCTCAGAACACACTGCAGAAGTGTGTTCCTTGGGTGGGCACTTCCCTGTGCCCTCTTCCCTCTGTGAAGGCGCTCCCAGAACTCACAAGGAGCCTGCAGATTCCATGGGTCCTTCCTCATTCACACTGGCCCCCGAGAGGAAGCCGAGTCAGCAGGGATGGCTCCTTCCTCTGCAGATGCCTCTTTTCCCAGGCTGAGAGCTGGTTGCTGTCAGCTGCCTCTACGCGCTTCCCTAAGTACAGCTGTGTGCATCCAGGGCCACTGGTCAGAACCAGCAGCCACAGAGGGGCCCGGCTTCCCAAGGTCCCCATTAGACACAGGCACAGGGAGATCACTGGGTCTCCATGGCTTGCCCTAATTTTGCCATCTCTAAAACCTTCCCCAGTGTGCTGCCTGTGGTGGACACACCTCAGCCATCTCCAGAATGGATGCGCTCGGCTCTGTCCATACTAGGAAACAGTGCTGATGAATGCAAGTCAGATGTAGCGGCACCTCATGGTCCACTGTCAGTGAATTAGCCCAGCAGGTAGCACGGTAATTCCTGTGGCTTCCTTTTTTTTTAAAAAAAAATATTTATCTGAAAGGCAGAGTGAAAGAGAAAGTAAAGACAAAGAGAAGTAAAGACAGAGAAAGACATCTTCCATCTGCTGGTTCACTCCCCAAATGGCTACAATGGCTGGATAGGTCTGGGCCAGGCTGAAGACAAGAGCCAGGAATTCTACCTGGGTTTCCTATGTGGACTGTGGGGGCCCAAGCACTTGGGCCATCTTCTGCTGCTTTCCCAGGCACATTAGTAGGGGGGAGCTGGATCAGAAGCGAAGCAGCGGAGACTCAAACCGGCTCTGATACAGGATGCCAACATCATAAGCTGTGGCTTAACTTGCTGTGACACAGCGCTGGCCCCCTCTTTAGATTTCTTAAACACCTCTTCTCAAGAGATCATTTTAAAAACATGTGCAGTAAAGAAAAATAACTTTAAATGCATTTGTGTAACACACCGTCATTGAGCTTCTCTGTAGTGCTTGAATCACTGTTCACGTTGCCCTCCCAAGCAGGGCAAACCTTACAGTGTGGGCGAGCATCCCATAATAGCCCCCATGGATAGCGTGCTTTCTTATCTGTTGCTTTCTAAGGATTTCCTTCTTCCTGGAGTTTCTTAAAGGAACTGGTAAACTGCTAAAATAAAGCTTCTATTCGGCACATTCAGGGTAAATTTGGCCATCCAAATTTCCAGGCTCCTTAGGCCACACATTACTTCTTGGATTTGTTCCCTGAACGCAGACATGGCCACTGCCACAGCTGTAAGTATGCACTGGCTCCGACAGGGCCAGAGTGGGCTGGGGCCTGCCCTGGCTTGGTGTCAGCTGAAGAAAGCTCCCAGACCCCTTGGAGGCCTGTATCTCCTCCTAGGGACAGACTTGGCATCCTGGAGACCTGTGGGCCAGACGGGAGTCCTGTCCTGCCAGCCTGGCCCCGCTGCCTTGCTCCAGGAACGGGGAACCAAGGTTTCCCTCTCTGTGACATCAGCATCATCGTAGCCGTCTCCAGCCGGGGTAGGGGTTAGTAGGTTTTGGAATGGTGTAAACTAGAAACATACCGGAATCTCTCAGGAAGCCTCATTTCTTCACTGACTACTTTCTCAGAGGATAAGTGAAATTTTATCAGTAGCCAGCCAAGCAGGAATACAAACTGCCCTTGTGGCTCCTGCAGTGTTTACAATAAAACAAAAAGCAGTTCTTTCCGTGTGAAGTCGCTGTGCCTGTCCCCTTCCTTCTTTAGGCCTAAAGGAGGCCTCAGGACAGAGGAACTTTGACTCCGAGTGCCGTGCCAGCACTCTGGGGAGGCGTCCTTGCTGCAGATCAGAGTCCTGGGAAACCCATGCCTGGTGCAGTGCAGCCCTGGTGCCATATATGGCCACAGCCAAATTAACTTAAAAACTCAGTGAAACAGATTTCTATCTTTGGACAAGAAGGAATCACATGTGGGACATTTGAGCTCAAAGTAAAAACAAACCTGAGCCCAAAGCTAAGTGGTCTTTTGCTCACCTCCTTAACAGTTGTCATCAGCTCACCTGGCTGTCCCAGTGGTGCATGGCAGTCCATGTGTTTTGTTTCTAGGGAGCATCCTTTAGTCTGTAAACATGCCCCAACCTCCAGTCCAGGTCCACTGGCACCAAATGAGTTCCTTTGCAGGCTTTTGCCCTTGCTGACTCGCAGAGAGGGACTGTTCATTTTCTAGCTTGGCTGGTACATGTGGCTTCATTCTGGGTGTACTGTGGAAGGGATAGGCATTGAGCTAGTTGAGGAGACACACAAAGCTGCTTGCCCGTTCATGTTATTTGAAAACAGTTCTAAGATTCCTCGCTGCTTCTGGGTTGAGATTCTAGTCCAGAGTCATAAACTTTGTTTTATTTCTCATCTACTCATCCTTCCTAACATCCCTTCCCCTTGCTGACCATGCTCCAAAAGATATAAAATGCAAAACACGATTTAAAAATGAAAGTAGACCCATACCCCTATGCCTCCACAGTTTTGGGTTCCAACCCATTGGCCAGGCATTAACCAAACTCAAATTTGCCTCACCTGTGCAGTCTGGAGGAAGGTTTTGGCTTTCTTCTGGTCCTGGGATATCTGGGAACGTGAGCTTTCCTCGTCTCGTGGGCTGATTCCCCATTGAGCCACAGGTTGGCAGATGGTCATCAGCTGGAGAGTCCTCTATTTCCTGACTCTCTGTCGTGTTATGGCCCAAGAGGAGGGGTGTCTGGGGCAGAGGGACAGAGGTGAGAACTGTAGCTCTTTAGCTCTGGACCTGTAACCAGAGCTCTGGGCTTAAGCCATGATTCCAAGGCTGATTACTCACCGCTGGGATGAATGCTCTGTGCGTGTGATGGGCAGGCTGGGGCTGCAATTTGAGAAACCAGGCACAGTTAGTCTGGTGGCTGATGACATGTGTTGTTGCCTGGTCCCTTTTTCTTGTGCATCAGAGCTGGGAGACTGCGTGCTTTTAGTAATAGTGCATCAGATTGTCTCCTCTGAGCAAAGAGCACATGTGTGTTCAGAGTCCTCAGCATTTTCTTCGTGGTCAGCTCTAGTTTGTTATGCTTATGGAATTGAGCGCCAAATCTCAGCGACTCCATAAAGATAATCTGTCTTGGGAACACAAAGAAGTCTGGTTCTTTCAATTCTCCTTTCCCTGAGAGAAAAGAATGAGAGATACTCCAAAGAGTTCCAGTGAACTTAAACTTAAAAAAAAAAAAAAAATTAAAAGGCAGTGAGACAGAGAGAGGAAGAGAGAGGTCTTCCATTCTCCTGTTCATTCCCCAAATGCCCACAGCAGCCGAGCCTGGGTCAGGCCGATGCCAGGAGTCCAGAAGTCAGCCTGGGTCTCCCCTGTGGGTGGCAGGGACTCACCTGTTGCCTCTCAGGGTGTGCATCAGCAGGAAGTTAGAATCAGGAGCAGAGCTGGGACTCAAATGCAGGCCCTCCAGTATGGGATGCGAGAGTCCCAGGGGACATCTTAACCACTGTGCCAAATGCCTGCCCCAACTTACACTGTTAAAGCCAAAGTCTTAATGAGGAAAGTAGGCCTGAGAGGGAAGGCGCAGGGCTGGGCGGGGGGTGGGGTGGGTGGGGATCCTTCCCAGGGCATTTGGCTCCCTTGACACCACTGTCGAGTAAGGCAGGCAAATAAATAAAGATGCAGTCGGCTAAGGACTGGCCTCAGAAGTGACTCAGCATTGTGGGCTGGGCCCAGCCTCCCCGGGAGTAGCAAGCAGCAGGCCAGCCCTCCAGGGGACTCGGATTCAGAAGAGAAGTGTGGGTGCCACGGGGAGTCTCACCAGAAGGTTTTGTTTCAGAGTGCGTCGTGCTGTTATTTCTAACGGTCAACCTTCTTTCCATGTTCCCTCCTCTTCCTCTCTACTTTTCCCTGTTTTGATATTGCATCTTGCAAATACCACTCCAGGTTCTCTGTCCCCCTAAAGAGGCGTGCTTTGCATGGCAGCTGCCCGCCACGTGCAGTCCCCGCAAGGGCTCCCTCCGCGTGAGCTCATCAAGGCCTTACATCCCACTCAGCACCCCCGGCCAGCAGGACCCCTCACAGTCCCAGCCCAGCTCTGTGCCCCTGGCAGGCAGATCTTACCTCAAAGACATGGTGTGCCCTGGTGCCTTGCTTACGGATTCCACGTTGCCCTGTGCTTCGTCCCCGTCCCAGCACCACTCTGCAGCTACCGGGACAGTTGATAGCAAGACTGTGAGCTCTAACCCACGTCATGGGCCAGCTGGGAGTAAAAAGGTCAGCAGCTTATATGTCCCTTGTTTATCCAATAACGTTCGCCGGGCGGCATCGGAAACGTCCTCTGGTGCTGCACGTGACCCGGCCAAAGGCACTGCCCTGGAGACTGCAGGCACCCGAGCACCAGCTCCCAGCCTTGTCGCCTGCACAGCCGGCACAGGAAAGGCACCCCCTGCTCCTCCTCTTGACTCTCCCAAGCTACTCTTGGACATCTGTAAAGATGCAAGTGGCGAGCGTCCTTCCCTGGGGACTCGGGCTTCCTTCCCGGATGCAGTGAGACCACCCGTGCTAGGCCCCCAAGGTACCTCCGATCCTGAAAACTGGAGGAGCCAAGAGCCTTCCCTTCTGCAGCCGTGCTGTCCAGCCAAGGCAAGGAAGTGGGAATGTCTGTGTGTCTCCTGCCCTGTCTCCTTCTGAAACTGACCAGACCGGCTTGTTTGTTTGTTTGCGGGGCTGCCCTCCTTCCGTTCCCTTTCCTCATTAATGTTGCTGTGGCTCTAATCCCGAGTTCCTCTCTCTAAGCATCTCAGCACAGATCTCTGTCTGTCTCCTTCTCTCTTTTCTGTAAATGTGCTAAGTGTGTCGGTGTGTGGAGCCCACAGACTAATATTGTGGTGAGATGACTCTGTGTGTGTGTGTGTGTGTGTTGTGATGACAAGGTGCCAAAGAAACTGCATTTACTTGCAAGATTGCAGGCTGTCCAGAGGTTCTGTGGGGTTAATCACAGCCTGCCTGCCTGTTCTGTTGTTCTTTCTCTCTCTTGTAAAGTGTTAAAAGGATTCAAAAATAGATGGGCAGAAAGTAACCTTGGCCAGAGCTCCCTCTGGGTCAGGGGTAGCAGGAGGCCAGCTGGCCAGCACCCGCTGTCTCAGGGATCGGAGGCAAGGGCACCAATTAGATCCTTCTCAGGGTACATCACTGAGTGCCTACGACTGTTTACGTTCCGGTCTCACGGCTGCCTGCCGCAGCCCTTGGTGTAATGACCCCCTTATTTCTCGCAGGATGCCTCTTCGTCCAGCCCGGCCAAGCCCGAGGTAATAGTTGTCCCTCTCTACCTGGTTAATACCGACAGAGGGCACGAAGGCACGGCCCGACCTGCAGCGCCCCCGGGCACGCCGGGCTGCGTCCACCCAGTGCCAGCCACCGCCTCTGCCGCCTCGCCTCTGACCTTCCCGACTCTAGACGATTTCATTCCCCCTCACCTGCAGAGGCGGCCGCACCCCAGCCCGCCAGCCAGTGCTTGTGGCTCCTTGCCCCCTGGTAGCCACACGCCACCATCCTTCTCACCACCACCTCCGCTGGTCCCTCCGGCCCCGGAGGACCTCCACAGCGGCTCGGAGCCCGACCTCACGGGAGCTGTTCCAAGTACCGTAAGCTTGCCGGCCCCCTCCCACAGCCTCCCCGGTGCCTGCGCCCTCCTGGCGGTGATCGCGCCCCTCTCACTGCACTGCTCCGTGCCTGTGTGATGGCCCAGCCACGCTGGCTGCCCCTCGAGTGCATGTTCCCCGGCGTGTCCCCAGCCTCCTGCCGCTGCTCTCCCTTGCTGTCCTGTCTCCCTGAGAGCACTTTCTTCCCTGTGACCTTACCCGCGGCTAGCTGTGCTCTTCCTGGGCCAGGCAGGTGGGGCCGTGTGCAAAGCGGAGTGGTGCGTTAGAAATAGGCAGGAGAGCTCCCAGCAGGCAGCAGGGGGTGCTAAGGAGGAAGAGGCCTTCGGAGATGTCAGTGAACAGACTCTCTGTTATCTCAGAAACAGCAAGGACTGGGATGAAAAAAGTTGAGAGTGGAAACTTCACTGAGCAAAGGGGTCTAAGTGTTAGGAGCTTCAACCCAAAAGGCTAGAGCCCCTGAGGGGGAGGCCCTGGGGCCCCAGTGCTCATGGACTTTAAAGGGCCCTGGCACTGTGAGCCATGGGTGATGAGGCCCTGTCCCTGGGGGACAACCCAGCTGCTCTAGAGAAAAAGCTGATCCAAGGTGCTTGGGTCTCCTTTGTCCTCCAGAGCCCTGGGAACTGAGAGAATTTAAAGGGCTCTCAGGGTGGGGCATGATATGGGGACACCTGGATCCACTCACAGGGCTGTCAGTTACGGTGGGATCCAGTAGATGTTAGCTACAGTGCCGAGGACTTGCCCTAAGAATGGGGGCCGGTCACTCAGCAGTAAATGACTCGCTAATGAACAGTGAACCCTCGGGTGCCTGCCCTGTCTGGCTGCCTTGGGTACAGCTGTGAACGGGTCAGGGCCCTGCTCTCAGAGTGCATCAGGTCACGTGGAGGTAGGTGGGGCCACCTGAGGGAGAGCGAGGCTCCACTGAACGGCCGCTCTAGGCTTTCCTCCGAGTTTCCAGTTCAGTGGGTCTGGGAGGAGGTCTAGGATGCCCATTTGGCAGCACATACCCCGCAGGTTCCTAACGCTGGGGTCCACATCCCACATTTTGAGGTGTAGTGATCGGTGAGGCAGACACATTCCCTGGCTCCCCTTTGTGGAAAGAAGTGTGCCCACCCAGCTGGCCCAAATGGTTTGTTAAGCTGGAGCCAGCCATGCAGAGACAAAGAGGGAAACTTTCTATTTGGCCTGCAGGAGAAATTATAATGAGGCATGAGGCACACTGAAGCCAGGAGCTGGTCCATCCCTGGGCGGGGACATCTACTCAAATCGGTCAGGACCAGGCCACAGCTGGGCCACAGGCATGGATGTCCCTCTCTCCCCGATCTTTGCAGCTCAGCTCTGTTGGAAGAAGAGGCGAGATTATTCCCTGATGCCCCCCTGCCCCTTGCTCAGCTGAACGTAGAACTTAGAAGCCACTCTTGTTGTGGGGAGTGCAGGCATCGTCCCCTTGCACACAGTGTCTCCCCAGCAGGAGGTGGAGGGAATCTTGCGTGTAGGGCCCCCATACGCCACTATAAGTAGTTTTGTTGTGACCTATAATGTATCATCTGTGTAGCTCCAGGTTTTCACATCCAGTTTGTTTGAGGTGCCCAGAACAGAGTAGAAAGGGGATTGTCCTCAGTTTCTCAGACACCACTAATCAGCCTGCTGTAGGCTACCCAGAGGACTTCAGCTGGCCCCATGTCGTCTGGTTTTGCCCAGGTCACAGCATAAGAGGTGAGGAAGGGACACTGCTTAGAGTCTGTGTGACAGTTGATGTCACCATGGATGGTGTTTGAGCCTTCCCTGGTACCTGCTCCGTCTGCAGGAGAGTAAGAAGGAAAAATAAAAGTGTTAATTGATCTGAGTTCTTTCCATCACTGGCTTTTTTTGTGATGATCGAGAAATATGGCACAGTAAATTTGTAAAGTGCTTCATGCTCACATTAGGCATTTGTGCTTTAAAGAGCTGCATGCCTGATATTTTGTGTTCTTATGTGCATCCTGGCAGAGTTTAATTTTTTTTAAGATTTCTTTAATTTATTCGAAAGAGTTACAGGGAAAGGTAGAGCCTGAGAGAGAGAGGGGTCTTCCATCTGCTGGTTCACTCCCCAAATGACCACAATGGCCGGAGCTGAGCTAATCTGAAGCCAGGAGCTTCTTCTGGGTCTCTCATGTGGGTGCAGGAGCCCAAGGACTTGGGCCATCTTCCACTGCTTTCCCAGGCTATAGCAGAGAGCTGGGTTGGAAGTGGAGCAGCAGCTGGGACTCGAACCAGTGCCCATATGGGATGCCAGCCCTGCAGGCCAGGGCTTTAACCTACTGCGCCACAGCGCCAGCCCCCTGGCAGACTTTTCAGTGATATGACATTTTCTTTATTGTATCACTTTGGAGGTAAGTTAGGAAGAGTGTAATTATTTCCCACTTTCTAAGTGACAGAATTGAGATGAGGCACTTTGTACAAGATCATACCGTGCCTCTTAGGTCTCGGGGAAGGAGTTTGTTCACTAAAAGGGCTGTTGCTCCTAATGGCAGTGGCTGTGTAGGGCCCTTTTGGAAGGGAGAGATGGACTCAGGCAGTGGCTGTGAAGCCCTACTGTGTGTGAGGAGCTGCCCGGGTACTGACACGCACATCCTCTCTTCTGATGAGCTTGTGCTCTCTTGCTACAAACTGTTGGTCACACAGGTCACACAGGTGAGTCCTGTCATTCATGGGATGTTCACTGAGCATCTGTTGCCTGCAGGGCATTTTGCCACGTGCTCGGGGAGAGGGGAGAGTGACAGGAGGAAGGGTGCCTGGCCCTCATTCTGCAGGTACTTACACAGTAGTTCATCCCTGATCTAACATAATTGTTTCAAGATTACCTATCAAAATCTTGTCCTCAAATCCCTTTAAGAATGCCATCCTGGGTTAATGGTTTATAAATTCCAAAGTAACAACCTTTGTAAATGCATAGAGATGATGGAAGAGGCTATCTAAATGGACTTACTACATTTTGGAGGTCTTCTCGTTTGTTTAAAAAAACCTGGCATTATCCCCATCATGCAGATTATAATGTTAATATTAATCATTGTATTGGTATTTCTGGCAGAGACCTCAGGTTTCTAAAGTCAGGATTCTCACAAGTCTTTACTTCAGGGATTTTTGTCACTCTAATTTTAGAATGAAAAAATGTCACAGTAGGATAGGATAAGATCCAAATCTCTGCAGCCAGCATTAGTAAAATTGCTCCGTGGTTCTGATACTAAGAGCAGCTTTCTGAGAGAACTGTTACTTAACTCTTCCCTCTTCCATCCGTGTCCTCGTGTCCTCGATCTCTCGACACAGAACACTAAACTGCCCTGATCTCTTCCAACTCAACCAGCTCTTGTTCTTGGGTCTCCTACGGAATGGCATGGGTCTTGCATGTTGCTCTACTCTGATTGGAATTTGCCTTTTCAGTAACCAGATTGACTCATAGCCACTGCCGGGTGAAACCAATGAATGATGTTCCTGAGATTTTCCGTAACATTCGCCTCCTTCCTCTCCCTTACTAATTACCAACAAAGAATAAGCATTCCGGATGAAAATCTAACTGGAATTAATGATGTGATGTGTCTCATTGATTATGTTTCTTTTTATAATTAAGATCTGTATGTAAAACTTCACATTTCTTTCTTTGAAAAAGCGTTGGCTCCCGGTTTCTTGTATCCAGAGCTGGTTACAGTGTGTGCTTCCTTTTCAGGGTTCCAGTCCTGTGCTAAATGAAGTTTCTTCCTCCCACACTGGAGGCGACTCCCAGGCCTCCACACCCGTGAGCAAGCCCTCCTCGGCCTACCCCTCCACCACCATCGTCAACCCTACCATCGTGCTCCTGCAGCACAACCGAGGTGAGAGCTTCCGACACACCCTTACCCAGGTCGCTGGCATCCAAACAGCTTGTCCCTGACATCGGGGACGGGGTTTCCATTGGCCCAGAGCAACGACCGCAGATCCGCCCTGGGCCTTCTGCCTGTTTACGCAGTCACAGGGCCCACAGAACTGCCAGCAGGCAGAGAGGGCCCCTCCTTTGGGCTGGTGTCTGAGTGAGCAGGCTGGGCCAGTGCATGTTCCACACTTTGGGTATTCATGGTAGTCTTCTTTGGAAGCTAACATCAGAAAAGATTAAAAAAAAAAAAAGAAAAGAAAAGAAAAGAAAGAAGGGTAAAAGCCTCCCCCACCCCCACCCCCACCCCCACCCCCCAGCAGAGTCACAGGAGCATCTCCCCCCGCCTGCAGGTTCCAAATGGCCTGCATTATCCAGAACTGGACCAGGCCTGTGCTGGGAACCAGAAACCCAATCCACGTCTCTCATGTGGGTGGCAATGACTTCAGCCAACAGCTGTTAGCCTCTTAGGGTCTGCCTTGGCAGAAAGCTGGGGTCAGGAGCCAGCCAGGAATCAAGCCCAAGTACTCCAGTATGGGACATAGGCATCTTAACTGCTTAGGCTAAATGCTCACCCCAAATTTGTGTCCCTTAATTCGTCATCATGCAAATTCAAATGTGGCAATTTGCAAAGAAAATCTAAGTACAATAATCTCTTTTTTAAGTAATGTCGTTAATGATTTAGTTCTTTGACATAATTTTCTAGAGGGCAGAATTTCAGGGTACCTAGATTTTAAAAGGCAACATACTAAAGCACAGAGCATGTTTTTGTGCCTCTAGACCAGAGCGACGGAGCTGTTCTCAGTGGCTCAGCACTGGCACTCACCACAGCAGGTTGCTGTGTAGTGTCACCTTCTGGGGACTTTGGTTTCCGGGGCTGTTTGCCTTTCCACTGCGTGGCCCCAGTCAGCTCAGTGCAGAGCTTCCTTGTCTGTTTTCTGAGGCTGCTGCTAGTTGGTTTCTCTCCCTGGATTTGAGTGACACGGTGGAGGTTTGCGAGAATAATGGTGTGTGTTGAGTCTTCTGCCTGAAAATTCCAAGCAGTGCATCTCCATTCCAAGTTTTCCCTTTTGGAATCCCACCGAAGAATAAGTGTCCCCTCTGCAGGGGTCCTTTGCAGCTTGCAGTGCAGTGTTTTCAGGCTGTTCCCCAGTGTCTTGTCTGAATTTCAAAGGGCCCTGGGAGCTTCCTTGTGTTCAGAGCTCTGTGCCTGTGACCGGGTCTTCCTTTGCCTGACTCCCTGTTCACCAACTTCATTCTTTTCCTCCCTTCCCTCTTTCTGGGCTAGCCAGGATGAGAATGGGACCAGCATCTATTTTTAATTATTTTCCATACTAAGAGTTTTCTGTTTCCTGCTTCTAACTTGAAAAGTGGATGAATAAAACATTTTCTGTCAGTTAGAATCTTCCCACTCAAAGCTTAAATAGTTGGCTTGGTAGTCCCAGTCCCCCCACCACACACACACACACACACTGTGTGTGGCTCCCATATTAATTTTCACTCATGACTCCGTGGTCTTTACAGGATGAGAAGTGTCCCCAGCCCCCACACTGGCCACGTGGGAGCCCATTCTCCTCCCAGCCCTGCCCTCTGCCTTCTTGGCAGTCGCTAACCTTGCCCAGAGACTGTCTATAAAACAAGACAAAGCAAAGTTTTTGGTTTTCTATGAACTCCTTTATGACTCATTTTTCCTTTTTAAATCCAAACAGAAGCGAGTTGGTTCCCAGAAGAAAAGGCAGTTTCTTTAAAAATGGGATTTATTCCCAAGGCAACTTGTTTGTTGTCGGGAAGTGCCAAGTGCAGTGCCAGCTGCTTCTACCCAGCCCTTCTGACAACACCAAGTGTGACATCTTTGGGCACGGAAATGCCTGCCGTTCCTTTGGGTTTCTTCCTTCAGCGAACGACTTCCTCTTTTTGACCCACATACCTTCAGCTCTTGCCCTTTTCCTTTGTTCCTGGGCTTTAACACTCAGAATGGTGCAGCCTGAGATGCACATCCATCAGGAAAGGACCTGAGTGTTGGTGTTAGGGCTTTTGGTTTTTGTGTTCTTGTTGTTGTTGCATTAAATGATAGCTTCCCGTAGAGAGCAAAACCAAATGTTCACCAAGCAGGAGGGCAGGAAATGTGAATAGCTGAACCATGCTGGCCCTGGCCTGTGCTGCTTCTCAGACATGGAGTGGAGGTGTGGAGGTCAAGCTGCAGAATTTACCGGCCTGGCAGCCCCGCCTAACCTTGTAGACAGGACCCTTAGAATCAGTTTCTTAACAATTGCAGATTCTCCTGAGGGAAGGGTAACTCTGCTCCACTTCTGGAATTCTCATTTAGTCATCCTAAAAGAGTTCTCTGACAGTCTGACAACAATCTAATCTCCCCGCACCAGCCTTGCCTGCTAGAAACAGAGGGGCACCGAGCCTGCGGCTGATGGTTGGGAAGAGCACGGCCCCCAAGCCCTGCCTCCTAAGCTTTCATGCCACGTGTGTTTGGGAGCAAATCCCTGGGCTTTGACTCAGGAAACTCTGAGCACCGAAGGAGGTGCAGGGGTCCCCCTCACTCAGGGCTTCTCGGCCTTTCATGTGCATCTGATCCTGGGGTCTTGTTAGCTGGCAGGTGCAGAGTCAGGATGTCATAGGGGAAGAGAGGGCGGGATTCTGTGTTTCCAGCAAGCACTCTGAGCTCACCAGGTCTGCTGGCCCATGGACCACGCTGGAGAGCAAAGGGCTTGATGGTTCTCAGACTTAGCTGTGGATACATGAAACAGTCCTGGGATTGCCCCAGAGTTACCAGTTTCTAACTTGGCTAAATAACACCACTGAAAACAGTCATGACTGCCGGCAGAGTCATGCTGTCCCACACTTCCAAAGCAGAAACAACATTGTTGTTTACGTTGAGTGTCAGTCACTTCTGCCAGCTGCAGAGGGTCCTGCCTACAGCCTGCAGAGTAGAGTCTGGGGGACCCATGGGTCCTCTTACATACCATGGAGCACTTTAACAGAAGAGGAAACTCAGGCTGAGGGTTCCGGGATCAGCCATTGTCATCTGGCTGAGCCTGGTGTCTCACTGGGCCTCTGCTGGTCCAGCGAGCATTCAGATGGGCCCAGTGGCAACTTTCCCTGGTCGTGAGCTCCCAAGCCACTCTGTTTACTTCTTGCCCCCACTGATTCTGGCAGGAGGGTGGGGATGCGGCTTGGGGGTGGGGTGGGTGATGACAGCACCCATGGGCTGGCTGGCGCTCTATTTTTATCTATGTGGCTGCTTTATATTTAGCAACTGGGGATGGTGAAGGTCATTTTTGTGCTTAGCTGATAGCAAGTACATACTGGACTATCCAAGAGAGATGGTGGCTTCCCTTCCATGCCAGAGCCCAGGAGGCTGAGAAGCTGCTAGAGTGGAGAGTCAAGTGGAGAGTCAAGCTAGAAACAGCCCTCAGAGCTGGGGGTGCCGAGTTCTAGACCCACCTGATTTTCAGTGTAATCTTGGAGAATTTGTGCCCCTGATCTGAGATCTTGAATGCTATGGTTGTTGTGCAGGTTCCAAGTGTTCTATGTAAAGGCTGTTAAAACAGTGCCTGGCTCACAGGGGCTCCACGGCTATAGTTAAGCTTAATATTTGCCATCAGATACCAAGACAGATTACGGAAGGTCTTGCCCATTGAAGCCAGTGGGTCTAGAGGGTCCCCCTTTGTGATGAGATCATCTGAGGGCAGTGGCAGCCCCAGGCCTGGTGCAGCTCTGGGAGGAGGCACCAGGAGACACCCTGCCTGGGTAATAGGAACCACTTGTGCCTGTGGCTGAGCTGCCCACTTCAGCATCTAAGCCCGGGGGATGGGGCAAACACAGGGCTTGGGATGCTCACGGCTTGTGGCAGGACTCCATGGGCCCCCCGTGTGCTGTGTGAATCTCACACTCTGTTCTTTTCTTTTGTCACAGAACAGCAAAAACGACTCAGTAGCCTTCCAGGTAGGTGAGAAACATTTGTTTACATGCTAACCCCGAAGAGTTGAAGCTATCTTTTGGTGACCACCTGATGCTCAGTGAGCACCAGTGTCCCTGGTGCTCGCATGGGGTGGGGACATTGTTTGCTATGGGACTTCAGAGATTCGAGAGACAGGGATGGGCCCTGTCTCCTGGAGCTTGCTGGCCAGGGGTAGACCAGGCAGGTGAACCAAACTAGCAAGTGTGCATCCGGGGACTTTGACCCAGGCCAGGGAGGGTGAGTACCAGGCCCGGGGCTCAAGGATTGTGCTATAGATGCAGTGTCCATGGCAGGCCTCTCTGAAGAGGTCACCTCCTGGCCTTTGTCTCTCTCCCAGGATGGGGCAGGTGGAACTGGGACACATGGGCAGGTGCTTTCCTTTCTGTGCCGATATATGCAAGTAGGTACCTACAGGGTTATTGTGCCCTGAAGCAGGTGCAGATGCCTCTGCAGAGCGTGCCACAGCTCAGATTCCCGGGGTTGGGTGGGAACGCGCGTTTCTTACCTGCTCCTCTGTGCTGCCGACACTGCTCTCTATGCTCGCCACACTTTGCCTGGCCATACGTCAAGAGGCGCTCAAGGTGCAGAGTGACTTAGGCAGAGGCAGGTACCCAGGCTCAGTCCCTGGTGATGTGCATGGGACTGGGATGGTGTCAGAGTAGGGAGGGAACAAATGTGTGCTGAAATCCCTGGGAAACCCAGAGCTGGGAGGGTTACCCTTTCCTTTGGGCTTCCTGTAGCCATTTTGCCCTGAACCCTGATTCCCCTGTTGACTAATGGCTGGTGCCACCTCGGGCTGGCTCTTGAATGTCCCTGGGCCGCAGTCTTCATTGCTATCACTAGAGAAAGCAGTAGTGCCTTGCAGGTTGTTGTGAAGACCAAGTGAGCTTCTGCTCACTCACAGCTGGGTGCTGAGCAGTGTCATTCACTGAGCACGCATGGCTGTGAGCTCCCGCTGTCAGCAGGTGCTCCTCAGAGGCACTGGCCATTCTCTTGAGTGCCTCCTTTGGGTCAGCTGCTCGGTGTGCTGTGATCGTTTGTCACCTTCCTGTGCCCTGGGCTCCCTGGAGAATCCCATGAAGGTAGTGGACCCCTTGTCCGGCGTCACACATGAATTCCAGGGTGAAGAAACCCCACGCTGGTGGGTAACCAAAGCCACCGTTTCCTGAGCAGCTGCTGTGTGATGTCTGTGACTTCTTCCCACTGCTGCCCTTGTGATTCGTGGAGCGCCCAGGTGGCGAGAACGGGGGTTCTCACGTGTTCCCACCCTTATCAGGGCTTGGCCGCAGAACCAGGGCAGCCTGAAGTTGAGCCCAAGGTGCCCTTGGCTGCCCCCTGCTCAGGCTGTGACACTCCGGCCCACTTGATTCTCTGGCTCCAGCTCAGATGGCACTGAACATGATGGCTCTGAAGGGAGAAAGAAAAGTGGCTCCCGTGGGCTCCTTCCTGCCCATGTAGGATTGAGAGGAGTGGTGGGATAAATGAAAAAGACATCCAGCCACACGCCGGGAGATCCAGAGTTTGGTCTTGGCCTTCCCTCCCCAGGGCTGTTTGTCCCTGGGTAAGTGATGTCACCTCTCTAAGCCACGTTTCCTCATGTGGGCAGTGGGGGTGACAATCCCTGCCCGTGACAGAAAGGAGGAGGGTGCTTTGCACCCCAGGAAAGGCCACACAGATGTGAGGGCTTCTGCACCTCGTGGGCACGCTCCGGCCGGCTGCTCAGCTCTGGAGTGAGCTGGATGCTACCGGCCTCCCTGGGCCTGGGGATGGGAATGATGCCGATGGAGTGGAATCACCTGGTGTCAGTTGTTTCAAAAGATGTGGCGCCACAGTGCTCAGGAGCTCCTGCAGGAAGAAGCTGCCAGTCCAGTGTCCTGGTCTCTGCTTCTGCTTCTTGGTTGTCAGCAGAGGCTTGGGAGCCCCGGTGGGGGCTCTGCTGCTCTGTGAGCGGCATCAGGAATGAATGCTTCCTGGTGTTTGGTCTCGTGTGGCTTGCACTCTCAGGCAGACGGGGAGATGAGCTAAGGGCTAGACCGTAAGGGCTGGCTGGGGTGCAGGCAGGGGAACAGAAGCTGTGCTGTCATTGCCAGCCACAAGCTTTGGGTGTGGCGGAAAGGGAGGCCCTGGCTGAGGTCGTCAGCGTCACTTATGCGGAGGCCCGAGACCTTCCTTGTTAAAGCATTGTGTGAATCTCAAGGAATCGCCCCCAGCTGCCCTGAGCTGCATTGGAGTCTTCCTGGCGAGACGTGGCAGCGAGCCCTGCTTGTGACACAGGTGCCAGAGTGTGGCCCTGTCCCCTGCCTGGTCCAGCTGCCACCTTGGATTTTCTCTATAAAAGTTAACAGTCTTTCTAGTTCAGCCCTCCTTATCCGGAAACCCACTGGGTCATGAATTACGAACTTCTAAAATAAAATTCAGGGCCATTGTTTTGTAATTTGAAAGCATTCTGGCAGCTCTGGGACAAAGCCATGGACTGCCAGCCTGGATTTTACTGTTAAGTGACTGTTGATGGAGCTATCGCCCTAACAATTAAAAAAAGAAATGACTGTGGGCCTAGCATCCTGGGAATGGTGCGTCTGTCAGCATCTTACAGTAGGAGGGGCCCGAGTGTCTCCAGCACGGCTGAGACAGAGCTTGCCAGCAGCTTACCTGCCCCTCTGGAGGGTGGGGGAGGGTGCCCAGCACAGCCATATGAAGGCGGTCTCTGGTCACTTGAGATCCCTTCACACTCACAGGCGTCCTGCCCAGTCCTTGGCCTGATGCCGGGATTTCCTGGGCGCAGAGCTCATCCCCTCGAGTGGGGCTGGCCTTAACACCTGTTCAAGTTTACGGTGCCGGTGCCAGGGATCAGGTTTTCCGAGGCACTCGCTAAGCTGAGTCTCCCATGGAATTATTGAGAAATCGTTCTGCCCTCACAGACTGGGCGTGCGCTTCAGAAGTTTGTTTGCGATCTGGGCAGAGTCACCTGTTGGGTAGACCGAGTGTCGTAAAGGCCGAGCGTGCTGACGTCACTGTTGCACACACATTGCTGACTTTGTCCCGACTCTGCATGGGCCCTGTGGTGCCAGCCTGCTCCCTCACCTTAACCTTTCTCTCGCGTCCGTCAGGGGATGGTTACTTCCCGGGCACCTGGCAGTGGCCGGGGCGTATTTCAGTGCCCTTCGATGTCACCCACGGCCTTCGCGGATAGCACTTGCCCCTGGCTTACACTTTCCTTTCCCCGTCTTCTGCTCTCTCGAGTTCCTGCCTGACACACTCCTCCATACCACCCTCCACCTCCACTTCCATCCCCCATCCTCTCCAGTGCTCATCCCCTTTGCTGAAGTCCGGCACCTGCCCCCACCATGCTGCCAAAACTGTCGCCTCAGCATGTTCCTTTCTTCTGCCTAAGCTGCTGCCGCCACCTCGGCTTGCGTCTCGGGGGCTTTGAAGGCTTTACCGACCCACTTCTTGGCATTATCTTCTCTGGCTTCATGGCACCTTGCTGGACCTTCTCGGTTCATCTCCGGGCCCTCAGATGCTCCCTCTCTGCGTGGGGATTCTTTTGCTTTGCAGCCTGTAACAGTGGCATCCCTCAGTGCAGATGCTAGCCCTTCCTCCGATGCTGAGCTCGTATGTCTCATTGATGCCAGCCATCACTTTTGTGTCCATGGCTGCAAAACAGCACTCCTGCCAAGGCATCTCACCTGGGTAACCTCTGTATTCCTCGCGTCTCACCTGGGTAACCTCTGTATTCCTCCTCGGGATCTCTAGGGCTTTTCTACTTGAGCATCTCGCGGTCTTAAAGGTACTGCGGTCAGGTGGAAGCAGCCACGCCTCCTTTCCTTCCCAGCTCCTCTCTTTTATTAGGCCAGGCTCCCAGACTCAGAACTCCAGTGGCTGCTTTGAGGGAGGCAGGACAGGAGATGGTTCTGAGAGGAGTGCTGCAGTCAGGTGCACCCTAGGCCAGATCCCAGCTTTGCCTTGTGCTGCCCGTGGGACTCCAAGCAGGGTATCTCTGTGCTTCAGTTCCTTTAACTTTTTTTTTTTTTTTAAATGAAAGGATGATTGTAGTTTCTTCCTCATAGGTTTACTAGAAAGGTGAAGTGAGATAATGTTAATAAAGAGTGGAGCATTTCATTGCCTGGTACATAATTAGCTCATAGGCCCCTGGCCCTTTGCTTATGCTGTCTCCTTTGACAGGATTCTGATGATATGTTCCCCTTCATGGCCACAGGGCAGAGCACATTGCGTAGTACCTGTTGGGTGCTCAGCAAATGCCTCTCCCATAGCAAATGACATGGCTTAGAATAGCAGATTATGTTAAGTAATTTTCTGATCTGTAGCTCACACTTGTGTGTTTATTAGTTCTCTATAACTTCTAATCTTGAACCAAATTAAATAAAATGTAACATACACTTAGCAAGGCACAGCTTTCTGAGTACTGTGCCATAAATTATCTTGGTAAGCCCTCTTGTAGTATTGCCATGAGCTTTGCCAATGGGAATATTATCTCCATTTTGGTATGAGAAGGCTGAGGTACAGAAAAGTAGAGAAAAGTGACTCCCCCAAGATGAAACAAGAGCTTTCAAGTATTGGTTAGACACCCTCTTGTAGTTCTATCTACTCCCTTAATTTCTAGAAAATTGGAACTACTTGGATGTTCAGACCACAGGGTGCATTGCTCCACGAGGCACTTATGGTCTTGGCAAATGTATTTTTTTAAAGGGCAAGATAGCAAATATTTTAAGTTTTACGAGCTCTATGGTTTCTGTCACATCTGCTCAGCTCAGCTGTGGTAGCCCAAAGGCATCTGAAAATAATATGTCAATGAAATGGTGTGGCTGGATTCCAGTGAAACATGACTTAGGAAAACGGAGTAGCCAGCCCATGGGCCCTCACTAGCTGACTCCTGCCCTAAGCAGAGCTGGTTTCAGTTGAAAATTAGCAAGCAAACTGCCTCCTAGTTGGACTGTTGGGGAGGCTTTTATTGCTTCCCAACTACCAGAAGAGCCGCAGCTAATGATTGTTCTTTATTTCCAGATCCTGTCTCAGAAAGAAGAGGAGGAGAGCAGGCCTCGGCACCAGCCCAGGAAAAACCCACATCCCCTGGCAGGGCCGCTGAGCAAAAGACCAAGGATGGCGGCAGGCGGGTGGTTCAGAGCGCACAGGACCTGAGTGATGCATCCATGGATGCAGTGGGCATCCCACTCAGGGTACGCGTGTTGACCTGCAAGTCCTTCTGAGACTTCGTCTTAAACAGGCCACGACAAGCGTGTACTCACGTGTGCATGTGAAACCCCATGTGTGGGATCCAGAGGCCAGGGCAGTGGGCGGGGAGGGGCCTGTCTCACACTGTTGACTCTGCAGGCCCCCAGGCTCCGTGCTCTGGGCCTGCTGGGCAGCAGCTTTCCCAAGAGCAGATGTAGGGTGCTCAGGAGTCTCCTGAGCAGCAGGTCTCATGGTCAAATGGCCAGGAAGCTGCATGGGACAAGGTCAGAGAGTTCTGTGCAGCAGAACTTCTGAGCCGTTCTTGGCAAGCAAGCACTGGAGGGGAGAATGTTGCAAGCAGCCTGCTTTCATTACTGTCCTGTGGAGCCAGTTCAGAAATTCTTGGTGCAGGGTTAGAGAACCCCAGAGGGAGAATGAGGCCCAGGGTTCCTGTTCACAGGTTCAGGAAGATCGCGGATGGATGACACCCATGATCCAGAGTGAGCAGGAAACCCTAGGGGAACCACAGAACAGATTCAGCCGGCCACAGCCTCCTGGGCGGAACAGTTCTTGTGGCAGTTGGGCTCCGGCCCTTCCCCGCCTTCCTCCCTACACAGGCGTGACCCTCGGGCCCTGAGCAGCTCCAGGCCAGCCCAGTGTCTGACACGGCAGTCAGATGTATTCCGTTCCTCTGTGATTTCCGTTTTGTAAAAGAATTGTTTTTGCATCCCTTTGAAGGAGGACAGTAGACATGGCAGTGGGCCAAGCCTCAGAGGAACTGTTCTCTGGTCCTGAGTAATAACGCAGAAAGAGAAATCGTCACAGCTGTTCCCTGAGTGCATTTTCTCATTTAAACATTTCTCCCCGAGGGAGTGGTGGGGACTGACAGGGCTCCCATCGTACAGATGAGCAAACAGGCACTCAGAGGGGTTCTATTACTTGTCCAGGATTGCACACCATGGGGTGACAGAGTGGTCTGTCCACGTCCCTTGCCACTCCCCCTTGTGAGCCTTCTGCTCATTGCCTTGCCTGTCCTGGGGCCTTGGGCAGTTCTCCCTGGTGGTCTGTATCTCATTTCCTCATCTGTGAAGTCAGGGTGAAAATACCTGATCTCACCAGCTCTCTGTCTCCTCCCTTGTTTGCTCTTTGTCTTTGGTGGTTGGGGTGGGGGCAGCTTTGTAGAAAGCAAGCCTGCTGTGGTGTTGGGTGCTCTCCTGGGCTACATTTCACTGTGTGCACTCTAAGCCTGGCCCTGTCCTAGGGGACTTACACTCATTTCTGTGGAATAACCCAGAATAGGTAGGGGCATAGCAGAGTAAGTGAACGTGCCTCTCAGGCTCCTAGGAGGCTTTCAGGTCAGCGTGGGCTACAGATGAAATGAGATTCTCTCTAAAAGAGAAATTTTACACAGTAAGGATGGACATATTTCAAGTGGATCTTTCTCCGCTGTTTAAAAATGTGCGTTCTTTTGGTTAAATGGCAGATTCAGGTCTGAATCTCTGGGGTTGTCTGCTCTTTTTCCCGGAAGTTTCGCCGTAAGTGGGGCACTCTTGACTTCAGGTGTTGCCGCGTCCCTGTTTGATTTAATGATCAGTAAAGTTGTGAAATGTGCCAAGGTGTCCAATGTTTTTTTGCCTTTGTTTTTCTACAGAACACCGAGAGATCAAAAGACTGGTACAAGACCATGTTTAAACAGATCCACAAACTGAACAGAGGTACTGACTTTCACTTGTAGAAGCTGTGCTGTGCGCCATACCCCGACTGTTGCGGTGGGGCCTGACCTCGTTTTGCTGGGAGGCCCTGTTAGGTACTGCTCTGCCTCCGCCCGACCATGCACCTCAGAGCACAGGGCAGAGGATGCAGCTGTGTGCCTGAGATGTGGAGTTTGAGGGCCTCCCAGATGTGGAGTGCAGCAGGCTAAGCCTGGCATGCTGCTGCCTGTGCTCCAGCATCCATCTGCCCGGGATGCGAACAGCGCCCACTCCCACCTGCTTCCGGCATTAGGTCCATTTCCCTGTGTCAGCCCGTGACTGCCTTGTGGGCAAAGGGAGTTGAGAACTCACTGAACTGGAAATTAAGAAAATTCTGTTCTCAGCTAGATTCAGCCCCTCAAGCCCTCGTGGGACTACGGGCACAATCATTGCATCACTGTGCCCCACTGTGCCTGTCTTTCCTCTGAGGGACGTCACAGGGTCTCAACAAGAATACCGATGGCCTTGTGAAGTGGCATGCCCAGTGCACCTGTAAGGCTGTGGTGATAGGAAAAGTCTCCTTAGTCTGGGAGCCAGCCCCTGCTGGTAGCCCTGAGACTCAGTCAAGAGCTGACACACCAGAGCCTGCTCAGGCTGAATGAGAAGTGCTTCCAAACCGGAGGCCCATGGCATGCCGGGAGAACTATGGGCCAGCGCTCAGGCGGTCCCAGCCCCATCAGCGTCCATCAGCGCCCATCACTGCCAGTTAACTGGCAGGCAGGGATGTGGCTGCACCATGGGAAGGGTGCCCTTCCCTGTGCCCAAATCCAGTCTGGCTGCCTGGTGTGATTGACACGCGATGGCAAAGAGGTGCTCTGGTCAGGGTTCCTGTCTAAGCCACACATATTCAGTCTAATTAGCTGCGGGTGCCGATTCACATCACTGTTAATCTGCTCCTGCTGGGTTCACAAGGAACCTGGGTGTGTCCGTCTCCAAACTATTTCTGAATACCGAGGTGCTCAGTGTTTGGCATTTCTGGGTCACGTGTAAAATCTGCTGTGGTTGGGTGGATGAGTCGTGGTGGTGATGCTAAGCACCAAATCTCTATGAGTGAACAGGGTCAGTGCCACTGGTCACTTCCTAAAGTGGCCATCCATTTCCTCCAGCCACCTGCGACTCTCACCTTCAGACCCAGCCTTGCAAGTCTAATGCATGCATATTTCCTAAAGACATAGTTTCATTGGCCTGCTCATGTCATTGTTATCAACTCGATCCAAACTGCAGGTTCCAAACCAAACTACCTGCCCTAATGACAGGCAGAGGTATTTGTAGAATTAAGACTCAACATGTTTGCTTGATTCTAATGTCCACACATGAGCTTTGGTTTTAAAAAAAAAATCATCTTAGGATAGTGTATTCTTTACAAACTATTTATTATCATACTTAATACTTCTTGCCTACAAAAAGTAAGAACTTGACATGCTGTGCCATTTGGAGCCTGTTTCTATGTGATTTTTCTGTCCAAGAAGAGAAATGATGTGGTGTCTTTTGATGTGTCTCAGTGATTCAGGCAAAAGGACTGGATTTTTTTAAAGCAGTTTGAATGTCTAGCATTTCACTAGCGAAGCTTGCCATGTTCCAGAAGGCAAGGAGTCTGAACTGTATGTGGATCCCTGCTCGTTCATTCTCTCCATTTGTATCTTCCCCTATTCTCTCTCCAAAACCTGCTCCTCTCCTAGACACTCCTGAAGAAAATCCTTATTTCCCTACGTACAAATTCCCCGAACTTCCTGAAATCCAGCAAAATTCTGAAGGTACCATCAACTTAGACAGTATATCTGTTACCTTAGCCTTAAAGTAGTTCTTACAGCTCCGTTATCGGCATAAAGTTTGGCTTTTAGATTTTGTTCTTATAGTCATTTTTGGAAAGTTTTATTTCACTCATTTGCATGATGTGCTGTATTAAAATGACTAAGTCCTTTCTAATTCATTAATCTGTTTTTTAAGTGTGATGCCCTTGTGCTTTAATAACACTAAAAACGGTAATCAGTCATTTGAAAGAGTCAGCTGGGACTTGTCAGCTCCTCCACTTCACGGTGGATAGTTTCAAAACGCACTGCTTTTCTCTGCCGCAGAGGACAATCCTTATACTCCTACCTACCGGTTTCCTGCCTCTACTCCTAGTCCTAAGTCTGAAGGTAATTCAAGGGAAGTCGTGTGCCTCCCATTGTTCCAGTGCTGTTCCTTTCTTTTTCACCGGGGGGCTTTTTCCTGGTGGCTAAGGGCTGCTCCCGTTCATTTGCTTCCCTCTGACCTTGTGTTCTTGTGGTGGTGTTTTCCTCGCTGAGCCTATGAGCAGCATCTCTCTGTGGTATTTTAGCCCTGTTCCCTTAGGGTTTATGTGATTGATGGGGTAGCCAGTGTGGCTTAGTTATAACGCTTTGGACCTGGGGGCTTGGGCAAAAGCTGCCCCCAGGGCCTGATAGCCAGTGGGTGACAGGGTCACCTGCTGCTGCTGGCCAAGCAGTGATGTGGGGACTGGTGGGACCTAGACCTGCCAGCGGTCAAGAACACAAAACCTACCAGGTTCCTATATGCGCAGCTGACTCAACACTGGGCCCCTCTTGCTGTGGGCCCTCGAAGTGTTTCTGTTTGGTAGAGAGTTCCCGAGGAGGTATCCAGGTTCAAGATTCAGTCCTGGTGAGAGATGATATTCCTTGAAAGTAAGGGTTTGGCCAAGCTGGAAAGTATTTCATGAAGAGCTCTGTAGGAATTTGTACCTATATCTGAGAGCTAATTCTTTTCTGGAACAAAAAGTGTAGGTGCCAAAGAAACTTCTAAAAGGTGAGTTAAGGGCAGTCTGAGAAATATCTTTGTAGCTGGGATTGTCTGATCTTTAAATGAGTGACCCAGAAATGGGGGAAGGGGAGAAAGATGTTTTGTTGAATACTCTTCCAAGGTCAGATGTTGAGGGCTCCAGCAGTGGAGGGAGCATTTGCTGTGTGCCATGCACCGTCCTTGGAACTGGAGATAATGCTACGAGTAAGACGTGGCCTGTCCTCAAAAATTCACATCCGGTGGAAAGTTAGACAAGGCCACTTCAGCACGCTGTGTCCAGTGTGGGGCGGTTGGGAGAGCATCTGTCCAGAAGGCCACAGAAACCTTGCTGGCACACACTAGGTCCTCAGCAGTACCTGGGGAGTGTTGCTGAGTGAAGGCTTTATCCCATGGGACCAGGGCTCTTCTGTAGAGATCCCTGTGCCTCCACCTTGGTGCTTCTCTGCCCTGAACAGCTCAGTGAGCCGTACCATACGACCTTTCTCATCATCGTTTAGGTCATTCCGTCATCCAGACTCTTTTTTAAAAATTAGGTATTTGAGAGGAAGAGGGAAAAAGGAGAGAGGGAGAGGGAGGGAGGAAGAGAGGTTGATCCCATTCCCTGGTTCACTCCTCAAATACCCATAATGGCTGGGCTGAAGCTGGAAGCCAAGAACTCGATTCAAGTCTTCCATGTGGGTGACAGGAACCCAACCACTTGAGCTGCCTCTCAGGATACACATTAGCAGGAAAGTGGAATTGGGAACAGAGCCAAGACTTGAACCCAGACATTCTGATATGGGACATAGGTTTCCTAGCCAGCATCACAACCACTAGGCTGAACACCTGCCCCATCAGACTCATGGGTCACTTGCCACACATGAGGTGACTCCCTGGGAAGCTTTAGATGCAGTGTCAGCTGACATACAGTGGTCCATGTTTGGTGTCTGTCGTGTGTCCTGGTCAGTGGTTCCCAACCGTTTCACGTCTGGGTCCTATTTGAGTGAAAAGAGAAGTCTATAAGCTGACCCAGACTTAGAGACAAAAAGCTGGCGATCTAATTGTGATCAGTGGCCTCAGACCCAACAAGTCTGTTTGGTGTAGATAACTTGGTCTTTCAGTCTTGGGACGCTGAATCTAGCCAGAAGCTCTGCTGAAGAAACACCTGAGCTGGGCGAGGGAGAAGTGTCTTTCAGGGTCATTTTGGGAAATTTCAGTTTCTGATTTATGGACCCGGCCTCCCTGGTAAGAGAGCATTGCCTTCTAAGATCAGGCAAGAAGGGCAGAGCACGGTGAAGGTTCAGCCTCTCCTGGACATGGGCCGGGGAAGGCGAGCTTGGAGAAGTCCCGTGGAGAGGCACAGCGGCTCCCACGGGGCTGGAAGGTTGCCTTGGGCCTGTTGCCAGCAGCACCTGTGGCTTCCTCGGTCAGCCCAGCTGCTGGTCCTAGACAGGATTTCACGGCCTCACACCCAGGGCCCCTGTGTCGTCCAGCTGCCACAGCTAGCAACCCTGGTGACACCAATGTCTGCTTTCTGTTGCACATCAAGTCCGGCACAGGAGGGAACGGGGGTCATTTTGCCTAGCAGCATAAACAGCAAATGATGTCGTGACAACGTGTCACCTGTAATTTAGAAACAGACCTTACCATCTTTTTATTTTCAAAGACCAAAAAAGGAAGAAATAGCCTCGATGAATAAAAAGTTGCTGAACAAACAAATATGCATACCAGCAAAGATGATTAGAGTTTAACACAAGTTTCTAAGAAGTCGCCTTCCCTGGAGAGCTTTTAAAAATAGGGTTGATTCCATCTCACGCCCCCACCCCTGCCTGGGCACGGATCACTGATGCATTCAGTTAGGTCAACACTTTTCACAAATGAGGGAGACATTTGAGCGAGGTCATTTTAAAATATATTTTTTTTTAAGTTTCAGGAGGTTCTCTGGATTTCTGGGTGGGTGGTTTCTGGTTTTGATGGTGTAGGTGAGCCCTGTCCGTGGTGCTGTTCCTGATAGGGGGCCTGGGCTCTGTGCACAGAACAGTGCCTAGCTGAGGCTCTGCCCCTGGATTTTAATGCAAGTTAGGAAATAGACGGCTTTACTGAGAGGTGGAGCTCTCATTCCAAAGCCTGCCTCCTGGGGAGAAGGTTTTTGTTGCTGCTGCTGTTTTAATTCAGAATTTGGAATTAAGCCTCACCTAAGGGCCGCTGCCTCTGTCTAAATTCTAGTTGTTTACAAAGGACAAGAAACTATGTCAGTATCTCAAAGCTGGTCCCTGCTCCCCTCAGTAGTAAGCCACTTTCGGAGACTTTGTTTACACTGGAATAGCAACCTTCTTTTTCCCCCAGCTACAGTGAAAAAGTAACCTTCTGCCTAGAGTTTTAGAAGATAAATATGCATACAGTGATCATGTCTTACTGAGGTTTAAAATATACTTTAAAAAAACCTCAAACCTCTGTAAATTCCAGTGAGAAATCACCGCTAGTGGTTTCATAATCTCTCTGTGGGAGGGAAGAGATGTTACATACAGTTATACTAGGTTTCCTGAAGCAGGAGTGAGAGGGACCAGCTATGGGGAAATCTTGTTAGAAATGCAGCTCCTGCCCTTCCCTGCCGCCTGCTCTAAGGGACACAGCATGGCCAGCCCCTTACAGCTCATCGTCACACTCCTGTGGAAGATAGTGGCAGCACCACCACCCAGGTGGCAGAGTGACCGCCATGAGTTGGGCCCTTATAGATGTAGGCCTCTATGTTGAATGCATGATTCTTATCTCATTTCTGTCCTTCCAACAACCTCAGGAGATAAGCCTTCAGTTTTTAAAAGCTGATTTATTTATTTGAAAGAGTTACAGAGAGGGAGAGAAAGACAGGGAGAGATCTTCCATCTGCTTGTTCACTCCCCAGATGACCACAATGGCAGGACCAGGCTGAAGCCAAGAGCCAGGAGCTTCTTTCAGGTCTCCCATGTGTATGTCAGGGGCCCAAGCACTTAGGCCATCATCCACTGCTTTTCCCAGGCCATTAGCAGAGAGCTGGATTGGAAATGGAGCGGCCAGGACATGAACTGGCATCCACATGGGATGCCGGCACTGCAGGCAGCCGCTTTGTGTCGCAGTGCTGGCCCCAAACTTACATTTTACCAATGAGGAGTAGGAGGCTGAGAGAGGTTAAATAGTATGCATTAGACCACACAGTACGTGGCACAGCCAGAATTCGGACCTAGGTCTGTGGGGCCCCCAAATACGGACTTTTCCTTGCTCTGCCTTGCTGCTCGGCTGAGTCCATCCTCTCTCCTGACGCCCTCCGTGTTCTCGGCTGTCCCCTTCTTGTCAAGGGCTCTTCCAGGCCATCCAGCTTCCCCTGAGCCAGTCCTGCCTTCATCTTCTGGGCCACTTTCTCCCAGGATGATGTCCATGAGTTGGGACCCATGGCCGTGGTTGAAAACCACTGGCATGGAGGAGCCCCATTCTTCCCCAGCCCACCCCTTTGGGGGTGAAGGTACTTGCCCAGATGCAGTTTTTTTTTTTTTTTTTTTTTTGACAGGCAGAGTTAAACAGTGAGAGCGAGAGACAGAGAGAAGGGTCTTCCTTCCGTTGGTTCACTCCACAAATGGCCGCTATGGCCAGCACACTGAGCCGCTCCGAAGCCAGGAGCCAGGTGCTTCCTCCTGGTCTCCCATGCGGGTGCAGGGCCCAAGCACTTGGGCCATCCTCCACTGCACTCCGGGGCCACAGCAGAGAGCTGGCCTGGAAGAGGGGCAACCGGGACAGAATCCGGTGCCCCAACCGGGACTAGAACCTGCAGTACCGGCTCCGCAGGTAGAGGATTAGCCTAGATGCAGTTTTAGGAATTTGAATTAGAGTGGGGAATCCAGATTCTAAAGAAATACCCTTCACTTCTGATCATACTCAGATGACGTTGGCTCACTGGGTGTGTCTGTTGTCAAGAAGACAGAAGCTGTTTTAAAAATCATGGCTTACAGTCTGCTGCAGGAGCACGTAAGTAGTGCATTACTTCATGGTCCATGGCCGGCAAACACCTGCTGGACCCTGGCAGGGTGAAAGGCCATGGCCGAAGGGGAGATTCCAGAGACCAGACTTTCCTTTGTTCTTGGGTGCTTCTTCTGTGTTCTGAGTGAGTGGCGGCAACTGCCACCTCCTGGTGCTTGTGGCTCAAGACAGCACCTGGGCCAGCGCGTGGCTCAACAGGCTAATCCTCTGCCTTGTGGCGCCGGCACACCAGGTTCTAGTCCCTGTTGGGGTGCCGGATTCTGTCCCGGTTGCCCCTCTTCCAGGCCAGCTCTCTGCTATGGCCCGGGAGTGCAGTGGAGGATAGCCCAGGTGCTTGGGCCCTGCACCCCATAGGAGACCAGGATAAGTACCTGGCTCCTGCCATCGGATCAGCGCGGTGCGCCGGCCGCAGTGCGCCGGCTGCGGTGGCTATTGGAGGGTGAACCAACGGCAAAGGAAGACCTTTCTCTCTGTTTCTCTCTCTCTCACTGTCCACTCTGCCTGTCAAAAAAAAAAAAAAGCACCTGTAGCATCCCTGGTTGTAGATTGCACTTTCTCCTCATTCCTAGATGAGACTGCACAAAGGCAAGCGTTTAAGGAGGCCGGTTTTCCCAGGCATGTCTGTAGTTTAGTTAAAATAATCCTCTGCAGCCCTGCAGGGGTTCTAAGAACAGCCTTATTTTGCTTGAGTTAAGCAAGTCACGCTATTGTGAAGATGCTTGGCCAGGATCTGTGCCTTCTGCCCCAGACTCCAGCTGGTGCTGCCCCGAGGAGGGGCTGGGCTGCTTGCAGCGGCCACCCTTACCCTCCTTGCAAGGGCTGCCCAGCAGCTCTCCGCCTAGCCAGTGCAGTGTGCAGGCTTTGAAACATAGCCGTCATCCCCTTCCACCTGCCAGACCTCGCAGCCCAGTAGGAGATGAGGCCGGTGAGTCTTTGTCCAAGCCTCTGTTCCTCCCAGACTTCCTTCCATCGTTCCTTTCCTGCTCCACCTCAATCTCGTCTTCGAGATGTCTCCTCCAGCTATCCCACATCCTGCCCTGACTCTTCTTTAATCACTTAAGACCTAACTGCCTTTAACCACATCACAAACGGTGTTGTGACTTTCCCATACCTGCTAGACCTGCTGACTTCCTCACTCCCTTTGCTTCCTTTCCTTTGCCCATCCCACCCAGACTCTACCCAACTCCACATCTGCTCTGCTTTCCTTTAACTACTTTTGCTCTGTGTGTGTGTGTGAGAGAGAGAGAGAGAGAAAGACAGAGACAGAGAGAGAGTATGTGTGTGTGTATGTATGCACCTATATTTACATTCTTGCTCTTCCTAAGTGTATGGGTAAAACCCAAGAAAGAATTATGTTGAGCAATGGGAAAAGTATGTTTAAAACGAGCTATTAATATTAGAAAATCAAATGTAAAGGCCTAAGAAATGCATAGCATTGAAATGTGATAGAAACCAGGAAGTGGTTCCAAAAATGCTGCTTTTTTGTGCCTATCGTCTTGTTTTGGTCAGTTACCAGATATTTGTAGAGCAACAGTTTCCAGCCAGCACTTTCTCTGATTATCTTTATTATTTTTATAAATTTTTTTAAGGAGAAAAAAAAGCTCATAAAGAAAAAGTCATTTAGAGGCTCATTTAAAGTCACTGTGGCTGGACAAGGCAATTATGTGGCTCCTGGCAGTTGTAGGAGTCACTGTCCCCCCGTTGAGCTACTAAGGACAGACTGCCAAGGCCCCATGAGAATTGCTAGTGTGTAAACAGAGCCCAGCGGGGGCCTTCAGGGCTCTGAAGTGAGTCGTTTCCCCGGGGGAGTTCTGCTTAGTGTCAGAGCTTCCCAGAATCACTGGCATGGGGTGTTCTGAGAGTGCTGCCAAGCTTCTGTGCCTGTTGCTCCGTGCCGCAGGGGCCACGGTCACGAGCAGCAGTCACAAGATCCCAGCTCTGCGGAGTCCACCAGGACGTTATTTTCAAGAGAACTGAGAGAGATAGGGAAATCGGGGCTTCAGATGCCAGTTCACGGAAAGCTTGAGAAGCATTTCGTTTGGTGTGCCTTAACTGTGGTTACACACACACACACACACCATTTGACCTATTTGATTTGGCTGGCTCTGGTGCGCAGAATTGCAGAAGGATGCTCCTTCCACCCAGTTTTCCCATTCCAGGCTTTCCTTTTGCATACTCATCTGACCCAGTGTGGACTGAGCTTACCGGGAGAACATTGCAGAAAGCAAGTGGAGGATGGAGCAAGAGTGACTCTGTTGTGCATTGTCCCCGGAGACTGGACAGAGGCAGGAAAGCCACAGTATGGTGGGGTAACTCCAGCCACTTGCCTAAGCATCCCCCAGGCGTGGAGACAGGGAAAATTAGAGCAGAGGCTCTGAACTGGCCTGGCCAGCAGTGCAGTGCAGGACTTGAGTTTCAGAACCACACCTTCTGCTGCTTCTTCCATAATGGAAACGGGAACGGAGTAGCTGAGTCTCCACCTTTCTCAGGACTGGGTGCAGGAGTCTGGGCTGAAAGAACAAAGCAGCCACCCCTGTTAGGATCTCAGAGGTGCCTTAGGGAGGTAGACAGACTTGGAATCTGTTCCTGATGTCTCTCTGATTGTGCTTTAGTTGTCTTGTCTGTAAAATATTTACTTCTTCCGGGGTTCTTGCAAGGTATAAGTGAGATGATATCAATAAACCACCAGCCATCATTAGGCCCTTAATAACAGGAGATATGGTTACTTTTTCTATTTCTACACAGAAGTAAAAGTTCTTTAACCTTGGCTTTGCAACACAAACATCAAGAAATAATAAGTTATCCATCCTCTAGAACTTGTCCTAACTGCTAGAGTTGTGGAGATGAGTCTGGAAAACTGCAGTTTGCTCTCTGAGATGTCCATGCAGGGAAGTGCCCACGTCAGACCCTGTGGATACTGGGTGAGATGCGAGAAGCCTGTGCACAGGCCCCAGCTTAGCCTTTTCCCCCTATCCCGGAGAAGAAGGGAGAAAAGGAAGCTATAAGAGCATCCAGGTGCTCAGACTGCCCGGCTACCTTCATTGTCCAGCTTCCCTGTGGCTTCGGCTGCTTTTCTGAGTAAGACTTTGATAAACTCCCCCAAGCATTGCTATTTTTTCCCATCTTATGAGAACTGTTTCTTTTTTTTTTTTCTTCCAAAGAACCTTCTAGAATTCTACATCAGAAAGCTCGAGGGAACAACATTTTTTAAAGAGCTCATGCTTAAAAATATCCTTGAATATTTAAATACCATTCTTCACGCCCCTTCCCCCCATCACTGTATTTGTCACTTCATGAGCGTTTGGTAATAGTTAAGAATTAACCCTTGCCTTCCCATCTACTCATAGGCTGTCACCTTTCACGACTCAGACAAGTACAGGGTTTTGAGTTAAAATATTAGGCTAGATTTTAGGCAGTGCATATGTCGAGTTGTAGCTAAGCTAACTTTTTCATTTGGGGCAGGCATCAATTTTTTTTCTGACCAGTTTTAGTTTTTTTTTGAAAGGGTTACAGAGAGGCAGATGAAGAAAGAGGTAGAGATTGATCTGCCATCTGCTGGTTCACTCCCCAGATGGCTGCAACAGTCAGGGCTGAGCCAAGAGCTTCTTTCAGGTCTCCCACGTGGGTGCAGGAGCCCAGGAACTTGGGCCATCTTCTGCTTCTTTTCCAGGCACGTTAGCAGGGAGCTGGATCAGAAGTGGAACAGCCAGCTCTCTAGCCGGTGCCCGTACAGGATGCCCATGCTGCAGGTGGCAGCTTTACCCTCTATGCCACAGCGCCAGCCCCAGAAGCTCTGTTTAAAAAAAAAAAAGGCAACCGAATTCTTCAGAAGATTCTCTCAAAGAATGTGTTTCTGGATTCCATTTTATTCTTTCCCATACCCTGTTTTCGTAAATTGGCAAAAATAAGATTATACGCTCAGTTTGCAACAGTGAACATTTTAGGAAGAACCTTGAGCCTTGATGTTGATTAATTCTTGTCGTGAAGGAGAAAACTGGGGAGGAGAGAGGGGGAAAGGTAGCTTGGGACCTGATGCTGTTCCCTTACTTGGGAGTAGGGGCAGATGAGAATCGGGCACGGAGAAGGGACAAGCAGGAGTGACAGAGGGTTATCTGTGAGTAGCACTTAGAGCAAGAGCAGTGCTAGCTGAGTTTACATTTCATCAAGCATTCTGGCCTTTTCTGCTCTGAAACCTGAAATGACTGGCATCGAAACTCGATTAACACTTGGTTGTTAACATACGGCATCTGGCTCCTCTCCCTGTCTGTGGATCAGCTCACAGGCTTTGCTCAAGTTGTTAGGCTCTTAAGAGAGGGAGTCGAGGCTTCATTCTATGTATGTGAGTTCTGAATCTGGTTAGCAAGATACAGAAAACGAGAGGGTGGACTTCCAGGCTTTTTGGAGTGACACTTTGGAGGGACCGTCTCAGATGTAGTGACTAAATAGCCCGCATTTGGGGGACAGTCCTAATTGGAAAACCTGCTCCCAGAAGTGTGCCTGCGCTCTGAATTAGAGCTTTGTAGCTGCCTTCATGATGGGTCCAGATCTTGTGTCGGTTGTGCATGTTTTGGAGCCCCAGGGTCCTCCTTATCCAGGGATGTGTGCTCGGCCCTGCGGGAGCCCCTCCGTGTCACAGACACTCGGGCGAGTCTGATTCGGCCCAGAGTCACGAGTTAGACACGTTCCTAGGTGGTGCCTCTGCAGGGCTGACCACGTAAGCATGCCGTCATGGCTGCCTTGCGTTCAGGGAAGGAAACCTGCTCACGCAAGCAGGCTGAGAGGCAGCGGAAACATGACGGTGACAGTTTTCTCAGCCGCAGAGCCTGTGGTGATGATGGTGTGTGGGGACTCATAAAACAGGCCGGAGCTGAGGCAGGGAGCTGGAAACCACACCCTTGGGGGCTCCCCTTCCAGGGCCAGGGAAGAGGCTCTGAGCAGGGGATGCAGCGGGGGAGCCGTCTCGACGCCCCCACCTTCCACTCAGCCAGAGTGGGCGGCCCGCATCGCGGCTCTGGCAGAGGAGGGCCTTTGGCCCTTGGCCCCCTTGCATGTAGGTTGCAGCCGTGGAGGTTCTCATCCGGACTGCAGGTCCTGCGGGGCTGGGTGGACTCTGCAAACCTTGCTGCTCTCCGATGTGGTCTGCCGTGGTGTGGCTTCCCGCGCTTGACTGCTCCTCTCTGCGCTGGGCTCCCGGGTGTGGCTGGGTGTGGTGCCGGACTGGGGATGCAGGGAGCATCCGGCCCGGTTTGCTATACTTAGCTGATTGCCCCTGACGTCTTTTTGTTCTGTTCACTAGATGACGACTCCGATCTGTACTCCCCTCGTTACTCCTTTTCTGAAGATAGTAAGTGACTTTGAATTTCCTGGGTGTGGGGAGGAAGGAGAGTGGAGGGTGAGGGAAGGCATCTTCCTGCTGTCCGTTTTCATGTTTTTAAAGTCTTGGGTATGCACTCTTCTTTCTCCAGCAAAATCTCCCCTTTCTGTGCCCCGCTCAAAAAGTGAGATGAGCTACATTGATGGTGAGAAGGTAGTTAAGCGGTCGGCCACGCTGCCCCTCCCAGCCCGCTCTTCCTCGCTGAAGTCCAGCCCAGAGAGGTGAGTGCTCCCTTGCCCTTTGGTCCATGTCATTGCGGGGCCTCCCTAATTGAGAGCTGCCAGCCTCCTCTCTCAGGAACGTGCCACATGGATCCCGTGAGTCTCAATGTGCTCATCTGTGAAACGGAGAGAAAAATGGCATGCCTTCTCCTTTCAAGGAGAAGTGAGATAATCCAAGGAGCATTCCTAGTAGTGCCTGGCTTATAGTGTGGTTTAATTAATGCTGGTGATGAGTGTCCTCACTGTTTGCACTTTCACAAGAGATTTTTTTGTTTTCAGATTCCAAGCTCATGCTATGTGCTCCTGATGTCTGTTGATCCATGTAACATGTATGGTGACACATATGCCTTGGAATCGTTCTAATGATGACATTAATCATCTCTTTATGCCTGCACCCAACAGCTCAATTGTCTTTTATTGAGTTCTTGTCTCTACAAATACCCGGTGGAGCAACCTTCTCGTGCCATTGGGACAGGTGTCCACTTCTCTGCCAGCCCCCAGCTTCTGCCACTTCTCCAAATACAAAAGGCTCTGGCCCAGTGAAATCATGATTTTTTCCTTAGACATCCAGTTTCATATTTCCACGTTTCCCTTCTCTATAGAAAAGCGAATATCTATTTTAAAAGCCCTCAAGGGGTGCATTCATCAAGAACCTACTATGCGCATTCTATACCAGTTGAACCAGATATTATGGCAGAATTTAAATATATATAAATCATTGTCTCTGTCATCAACACACTTACAGGTTTGCAAGAAAAACTAAACACAGGCACAGTGCAAAGTGCAGTAATACACGTGCCTGCAATTTGCAAACAGTTTGCAAGGATTCACATAGCCTATGAAACCCATCACTGAAAACCAAGACAAGTGTCTGAGACTGGTGGGGGTATGGGTGGATGGCTCTAATGGGACTAGCAAAGAACCCCATTGTAATAATAGCTAACCGTTACTGAGCAGCTCCAAGGGCCTGCAGCTCTGCCAGTGATTTCTATGCCATGTCTCCTTTCAGCCTTACAACAGCCCTCATTTTTCACACGGGGAAAATGAGGTCCTAAGAGGTAAGGTGCCTGGCTAAGACCACGTGGCCAGCAGGCAGGTGATGTGGCAGAGATGTGAACCAGAACCTCCAAGTGTCCTCCGGCATTCACTGTGTGAGTGGGAAGAGCAGGCATGTTTAGGGAATGACAAACTCATGACAGCAGAGCAAGGTGGAAGATTTTCCCAGAGCGAGCTTTGCTGCTGTGTGCTCCCTCCCTGCCTCTCTTTCTCTTCTCTCTGCTCCCTGGTGCTTGGCTTTGAGTGCAGGAGACCTCAGGCCCCTCGTGAGGCAGGCACAGAGATTTAACTGGTTGTGTGGAGAAATTACATTGCTCGCCCTGACTCCGATTTTATGCTTCAGATATAAAAATTCCTTGATTAGACGACAGCCAACCAAAGTCAGACCGTGTCGGAAGCTGATGCCAATTTTCATGAAAATCACTCTAATAGGATTTTCTTTCGACAGAAACGACTGGGAGCCCCCCGATAAGAAAGTGGATACAAGAAAATACCGCGCAGAGCCCAAAAGCATTTACGAGTATCAGCCGGGCAAGTCTTCCGTTCTGACCAACGAAAAGATGGTAATGTGCACACTGAAGTTCTTTTGTCTCTTTCTACCCATGTTCTTAAATCCAGACGCATTGTGCCGGGGGATCACAGTCTTTGCCCTTTGAGATAGGCTTGCTTTGTTTAGGAGACAATGAAAAAGAACCGAAGTGTTTTCACCCCTGTTTCATTTTTGCAGGTATTTGTGCAATAATTCCTTGAGGGTCTGCTTGTGAAAAAGCCTCTCATTGTGCTTCTGTCGCTCCTTTTGTGCATGCTTTCACTAATTCTAATCGTGTTGCTAACATAAAGATTGATTCTGCTGCTGATTATTTTGGATGTCTAACCGTTCATTTATCAGACTTATCCTTAATTGCACTAATGTCAGTTTTTTTAAGTGACTTATTGAACAAGCACAAATTCTGTAGACATCACCAGTACCTCATTAAAGACTAAATAATTAATAGGACGTTATGACTTGGGGGGAGAAAAAGCTCCAGGCTATTAGCGTATGTCTTTTAGATCTTCCATTTTTGACAAGTGTAACATTGAGGACTCATTGCCTGTTCAGCCTGGTTTATGGTTCCCTGTACAAGTTCACATCTCTGAGCCCCTGTGAGTGGGGAAAAGGCCTGGGTGGGCACAGCAGACCTCCCCGGAGGAGCAGCCTGCTCTGCGAAATGGGAAGAAGTTTTCCAGACTGGTCAGGCTCTGCCAATCACCCTTCCTTTTTATTCACCCTTTGTTAGGAAGAGCTGGTCCACAATTGTGATGGCGATGCCAGGGAGTCTCCAAAGCTCTGTGGATGTCGCAGGCCTCCAGCCGTGACAACGGGATGTGATTATTGTGCCGGGGCCTGGCTTTTATTAAAATGCTGTTCGCCACACCAAGTGCAGAATGGGCAGGCCCCCGAAATGCAGGTTCCAATTACTTTCCCTCCGCCTCTTCTGCTTTCCATGTTTTTCAGGAATAATCGATTTGACTTTTGCTAAAATAAAAAGGTGACATCATTAAAAGCACAGAGCAAGCAGTGATTTTCACCAGGAAAGAAGGTCAGCAGCTCACGGAAATGCTTTCAGCACAGTCGTTCAGTGTGCACTGTGGTTATTTTAAGCAGAAACCACAGGGAGGAGCGGAGGGTTCTGTCTCTGCCTTCCTCCTCCACGGGAGCTTCTCTGGCTGTGAGAAGGTGTCTTGTGTGTAACAAACGTGGAAGGCACCTGCCCTGGGCTGTTCCTGGAAGGTGCTGCTGTCCAGGTATATTCCTGACACTTGAATACTGGCATGGGACCCCCGTCACATGTGAGCAAGGGGAAACAATTTCAGCCTCGATAGGCCCCCGGGGTTTTTGTTTCGGCCATATTACCATTCACAGAGGGCCCTGGCGCTTCGTTTTTTCTTCGTGTCTACTTCCTTTCCTGGGTTCCTAGCAATGTCAGCAGCATCCAGAGCTAGGAGAAACAGCCACATAGTTTTCTTCCTGGATACGGTGATGGCTGCAAGTATCTTCCGGATCATAGTTTTTGGGGTCGTTCGTGTCATCTGTACAACCCTGGAAAGTAACACGGAGTCTGCATGAGGGGCCCTCCTTGGCGACTGTGCAGGTGGATCGCAGAGCTCCCTCTGGGTGCACACGACGCTCTTCTGTGCTGTCCCGAGCCGCGTCAGCTCCACAGTGAGACACAAACACCAAAGGCAGCCCGGGGCGCCAGTTCAGCCCTAATTCTTCCAAAGAGAAGTTTTTAATGTTAGAGAGAAATTTCAGTTGATTCTTCACCTTTTGATACTTGACCCTTTTCAGCAGTTGAATTAGCCCTTTATGTTTGAATGGTTTTTTTTTTTCCCCTCCTATTTTTATCACATGAACAGAAAAGTTGGAAGTGAGCTTCAGTGTAGGAGTCTTGCATGTTGGTATTAAGTATCTGGTTTGCTAGAATTTGAGCAGTATCCCCCACCACATCACCACCACTGCACATGCACACGTGTGCACACACACACACGCATACACATACACACTTTGCTTTTGGTTAACTCTGGGTGAGTATACCAACTAATGACTTCGATGTAGACTCCAAGTTTTGAGATAAGATTTTCTTTGTCTACTTCAAGGTGCTCATACTTGCTTCAGTGTGGCAGTGTAAGTCGTGTCCTCCTGGGCACGTCTACATGTTGCCAGCAGGAAGGGTGGACTGGTGGACCAAAAGGACTGCCCTGGGGGCTCCCCACGCCACCAGGCCAATGGAACACTGTGCTCCCATCACATCCCACAGGCCACGTCCATTCTCGATAAGCTGGTCACCCAGTGGACAGGCTCACACTGGCGTCTAAACACCTGCTCGGCCCTCCTCTTACGTAGTTAGGAGCTCCTTTCCTTTTCTTCTGGCTTTGGAGTCGGGAGCTGGTGGTCAGGCCCTCCTTGTCAGAAATGGCCTTTTCCAGACTCCATTCCTTTGTACTTTCCCCTACAGTCCCTTCTGGAGAACCTCAGCCAAGTTCACCAAATGTATCTGCAGAATAACTTTCCTGAACGCATCCCTGGGTTAGATTGTGGGGTCCCTGTTCCCGCAGGTGTAGAGTAAGAAGGCAGACATTCCAACACTATGGACGGGCACGGCATGGCCTCTGAAGTGTAAAATAAGGGCTGTCGTCCCAGGCCGCCGTCTCTTTGAGTTTCTTCCTTGGCTTTTCAGCTTGGTCACTTAGCCCTGTTTACATGATGTCATGGGCAAACCTA
This sequence comes from Lepus europaeus, assembly GCF_033115175.1. Lineage (NCBI taxonomy): Eukaryota > Metazoa > Chordata > Mammalia > Lagomorpha > Leporidae > Lepus > Lepus europaeus. Next base: position 33,631,030 of record NC_084843.1, read on the forward strand.
ACGGCTCTGCCCCTTCTCGTTTGGGTAGGAGAGGTGGAACACAATATGTTGTAAAGAGGACCGGGTGAGGAATTGGAAGGTCTGAGTGCTGGGTTTCGGTTCTGACTCTGTCTTACATCCTGGGGCTAGTCACATAACCTCTCTGAACCTCAGTGTTGCCATCCCTAAGTAGAGCTGCCGCCTGGCCTGCTGTCTCACTGAGGTCCTGAGCGAGAGGCCAGCTGGGGTAATGCGGGCTGAGCACTGTGCAGGTGGTGACGTGCTGTGCAGATGAACGTGCCACATTCAGGTGGCTTGTGCAGCTGGAACTTCACACTGGTCTCCGGCTCCCGTTCCAGCAGCAGAGCTGTCCTTGAGGAGAGGCCGGCATTTTCCTGGCGAGGCGCTGCCCTTCCCCCGAGCCTGGCAGGATGGCATTTGCCCTGTGTGCCAGGGCAGGCTTCCCGCTGGACACGCAGAGCGATGTCTGTTAGTCTGTTCCATAACAGGCCTGCCACGGCACTGTAACTGGTAAAATGGAACGCCTCTGCCCGTGCCACGTGACACCACGGTGTTGCTTCTGTCTCTATCTGGGAGGCTCCTGGGTCTGAGGCCAGCTGCTCTGGGCCCAAGCTGCTTAACCAAACCTCCCGAGTCTGTTCCCGCAGCATATTCACTCCAGCCATAAAACAGTTTGCAAACCACTGCTGGGAACCAAATAGGTTAATTCTTTCAGGACTGTGAATACCTAAACTTTTGGATGGTTTCCCAAAAGAGTTGGTATGTTTCATTAAAAAAGAAAAAAAGAAAAAAACCCAGCCTACCCTATTTCCAGAGAGCAGTTTATAAATAGTCTTTGTGACAGTAAGAAACACGAAATGGGTTTCACGAAGCCGCATCCATCAGGGTGTAGAATGACGGTCGTCCCTGGACAGTCCTGTCCTTGTAGGCTTTGGTGGGGGGCGAGCCGTCCCCTTCAGGATTGAGGCCCCAAAGACAGCGGGAGGAGACGTCGCCTAGGGGCATGAGGCCCGACCCCGTGTTCCAGCACCGTTTCATTTGGATTCTCTTAGTTTAATTCCAGTGAACGAGAAGTTCTCTGCCATCTGTCCGGATCTGCCCCTGCCTGTGGTGGAGGGAAGATCCTTCACGGGATCTTAGAAAGAGGGGGTGGCCACGTCCACTGAGGAGATGCCGTGTCTGCCGGCTGCAGAGGGGCTGGCCACTGATAGGTTAGGAAAAAGGCATCCAGGCTGGCGCCGTGGCTCAGTAGGCTAATCCTCCGCCTTGCAGCGCCGGCACACCGGGTTCTAGTCCCAGTTGGGGCACCGATCCTGTCCCGGTTGCCCCTCTTCCAGGCCAGCTCTCTGCTGTGGCCAGGGAGTGCAGTGGAGGATGGCCCAAGTCCTTGGGCCCTGCACCCCATGGGAGACCAGGATAAGCACCTGGCTCCTGCCATCGGAACAGTGTGGTGCGGCGGCCATTGGAGGGTGAACCAGCGGCAAAAAGGAAGACCTTTCTCTCTGTCTCCCTCTACTGTCCACTCTGCTTGTTAAAAATAAAAAAAAAAAAGGAAAAAGGCATCCAGGCAGAACCGCCCCGTGGACTTGGCACCCCCCTCTTCACGTGTGGCAGCCCTAGGGGGTGGTGCGATTTCTCGTGTGATATGTATATTTTGCATTTCAGATGGCTGTAGAAAATCATTGCATCTCTCTTGTGTGTGTGTGTGTGATTACCAAAATTTTATTTTTAAGCATTTATATATCAATTGAATTAAGCCATGAACCTCAAACACTTTTGTCTGGTGTGAACATATCTGCCAATATCCAGGGGAAACACTGATTTGCTTTCCAGGCATTTGTTTTCCAATTATCTGTTTTCAGAAATACATGTTAATCCACAGAGTAAGATACCAGAACTTTATATGGATTTGATGAAATATTAAATCCCATGGAATCACGTTATTAGTCTATACGATACCTCTTCAAATGAGAAATCTAACTTATTTTTGTAATATAACCCATAAGTTTTCTTCCCCTGTTCTGTTTTCTGTCTTGTCCAGTTTTCCCCTCACTTCATTTTTCTGTCCAGTTCTTTAACTTTGTAGAACCTCAGATATATTCTATCTGTATTCATGCCCACGGATGCTTGTTGAAAACGTTCTTTTCGCTGTGTGTCCTCTGTTTTTACTTAAGTCATCTTTCACTGTCCTGTGGATGGGACATGGTTTCTCACCTACTCGTGTGCCATTAAAGATGCAGTATTAACCACTGGCTTTCATAAAGTGTCGGCATTTACATTTATTTGGAAAACCTCAAGGCAGCCTTGCCAAAAAGCACTAAAATTGTACTAGCTACAGAAGTCGTTTGCTCTGCTCAGCTGGCATAGGTGGCTAAACGTTTGGTGTGCTCCCCCGTTTATTTGCTGGTAACTAATAGTTCCTTGTGTAGAGAGAAGGAGGGCTTTGTACTGGGGACTACCCTCGTGCCCATGTTCAGATTCATTGCGGGGGGTGTCGTGGGCTGCAGAGTCCTCCGTCTCTGGCCCATCTGCCTGAGGACTGAGAGCGATTCGCTCACTGCTCCCCAGTTCAGTTTCCCTGGTTTTACAAGCTCATCCTGGTCCTGCTGTTTTTGCTGGTGTCGGAAAACAAAGCAAGATGAGTGCTGCTGTCGAATACCGCAGTTGCTGTACGTACCTGGAAATCACTGCATCTCTACTGGCCTGATCCTATGTAATCTTTGCATAATGTTATCCTTCTCTTTCTTCCATTTCCCTATCACCAACCCCTATAGAGTCGGGATATAAGCCCAGAAGAGATAGATTTAAAGAATGAACCTTGGTATAAATTCTTTTCGGAATTGGAGTTTGGGAAACCGGTAAGTTTAATAGCTTCGGTGGTTATCCACCTTGTAAAAGAGTGCTGTTGATGCATTGTTGCTGCTAAAGAATCGGATCTGTTTGTAAGGAATTCAGGAAGGTGGGGAGCAGTCCTGCTGGTCGCCACTAGTGGGGTCGTCTCTTCTCAGTGCAGCCAGTGAGCTTTGCCAGTAAGCTTCCACCAAGAAAGGGCAGTGAGCTCTGGATGTACAACTTTGCCAGAATATCCCAGAGACAGGCCACTTAGTCAGCACTTGTCCTAGGGCCTCGCACCACTAGCAGCGCGCCTCGAGGATAGCCTTCTTTCAGCCATTGGCTCACTGCCTTGGCCAGAGCCTTCACGGGCGCTGAACACCAGGAGGAACAGCCCTGTCACTGCTTTAAGCAGTGTTTTTGGAAACATGTGCACCAGAGAAGTGCCAGAGCAAGTCAGAGAAGGGCCGCCTATGCCAGTGTGGCCCTATGAGCTAGGATGATGTTTCCCAAGTTTTGAAATGGGAGTTAGGAACTCTAACACGTTGAGTGTTCTGCAGCTTCCCCAGTGGTATCTCTGAGTCGACTTTGATTCGGAAGGAAATTTGGCATTCACAGGAGGATTTTCTTAATGTGTACCCAAAAGAATATTAAACAGAAGGGAGAACTGAGCTCATCCTTTCCCTGGAGGTCATTGGAAGCTGACTTTAAAACTCCAGATACTTTAAAGTCTATTAATAATTACAGTTGCAAATAGAATTTGCAGGTGGAGAGTTAAGCATATAAAAGCAAAGCATTTTATTAGGTTCGGTGTGTGAGACTTTAAGTACTGAATCCAGCTTCTGAGCTGCTGTGGTTTGGGATGATAGTGCTAGAGACAGGCAGGAATTAACTTTATAGTTCAGTAAAATGTGGAATTCCATGATGTGTATTTTTCATCAAGACAAAGCCAGAGGGGAATTAAGCATGTGCTCCAAGACCGCTAATCTGACACAGTGATATAGACCTTGCAGCTTCTGAATTAGGAGCACCAGACTTGGAAACAACCTGCTTCTAGGAACAACACCCGATTCCTCTCTTCCTGTCCTTAGATCTTGTCTTGCCAAAGCCCTGAGCTATCCTGGATGAACAGCGCCACCTACTGCCCAGTGGAGAGGGGCACATCTAACTGCAGGCCGCACCTCCCCTCCAGGGATGTTTGGTGCCTACTTCATGCTTCTCACTTCCTCTCCCTATGTTCTCAGCTGTTCACCACACAAACATCATTTACTCTGCCTGAGGCAACCCGTTTCACATGTAAAAATATTTTTCAGTATCCTAACTTGTTTCCTTTTTTTCCTTAAGACCTGCTCAATTATCTCAAACTAATTTTTATGTATGTCTCACCTGCCAAAATGCATATACACACACACACACACACACCAAAAAAGAGACCAAGATTGGATATTAACATAAACCCTTATAACATAATTTCATACTTTCACCAAAGAAGGCAAAAGTTGTTTTTAAAATTATGTTTAGTAAAAAGTCTATGCTATTGATTTGTGAAGTCTCTTTCAGAATTCACAAATTTCCAACTACCTCCTCATGTGCTAAAAGCTAAATGAGTTGTATCTTCAGTGTTAGTTTTTGGGAAAAATTATGGAACTTTTTTCATAAGTGAATGTGATTGGTTAGTCTTAATAAATTGTTGCAAATAATTTTTTAAAAAGACATTTATTTGAGAGGCAGAGGTACAGAGAGAGAGGGAGAGACAGAGGTTCTTCATTCGCTGGTTCACTCCTCAAATGGCCGCTGATGGAGAACTTCTATGAAATTTGCTGCTTAGGCCATCTTCCACTGCTTTCCCAGGCCATTAGCAGGGAGCTGGATTAGAAGTGAAGCAGCCAGGACTTGAACTGGTGCCCATATGGGACACCGGCACTACAGGCAGAGGCTTAACCCACTATGCCTCAGCGCCGGCCCCGCCCAGGTATTTCAGTCCCAGCATACGTGAATGGGGCTGTATGAACAACTTGGTAAATTAACACCTTTTCTACTGGGAATTGTGGTCTGAGAACCACACGGGCTCTTCACAGGAGTGCAGTCCACTCGTGGACTGGTGCCTTCCTGTAACTTGTCCCCGTCCCATTGCTCTCACCGCCTCTTAGTTATCTGGAGACTTGGAGATGCTTTTCCCAAAATGATCTTGAGTCCCTAGCACAGGCCTCAGACTCCTTCTAATGGGACCACCCCCTTTTATGTAGGTCTGACTTGAAAAGATAACACCTTTGAAAGCTTCCCAACATAACATAATCCATGCCCATGTCCTGGAGAATCGCGCCAAGGTGAACAGGCCTTTGTGATCGGAGGCCTCCTAAGGGGGCATTACCTACTAAAGCGGCAGGGCCTGGGAAGGAGGTGTGGTAAGAAGTTTTTCTCTTCTTGTCTCTTCCTACCACAAACACTCTGGACCTCAGAACAGTCAGAGACAGAAACAGAAGTGTAAACCATGAGAGCTGGTTTGAACATCGTCTGCAGCTGTTCAGAAGCAGAACCGATTTAAAACCCCCACCAAATCAACTGGGGCATCATTGCTGCTTTTTTTTTTTTTTTTTCACTCCAACTTGGGACCACATCACCCAAGCAAAGTCCACCAGAACATTAATCCTGAGCCTTTTCTGCCTCGCCCCTCACACAAAGCCACGCAGAGTGAGTCGGCAAGGTCCTGACTGTTAATCTTTCTAGCTCTGACAGGTTGTTGTACGACAGCAAACACTGCAAGACTCCAGGGACCCCTTGGGGAAGGATTATGCAAAGCCAGTGTCATTTGTCAGCACTGTTCTTATTTTTTTTTTGCATTAGGAGAAGCAGTGAGTAGTGGTTCTCAAGTGACTTGCAAAAGTCTCCTTCCCCAGAGAGTGTTAAGAGCGAAGATGAGGAGATAATTGCAGTATGGCTCACTTTACAACATACAGAAAGATGATGTCCTGAGTCTGTTGCTGACAGACAGAGGTCAGCTCACCTTAGGGCCTGATACCTTTTCACCCGCAGATTCACCACAGAGAGCCCGGTGTCAGCTTTTTCTCCTGTTCGCCCCTCAAATGTCCATAGAAATTGGCGTAATTCGATCTGTATGCTCAAGGCACAATGGCCTTGAGTTGGTTACAGAGAGAAGTTTACAGGATACTCAAGGAGCCTTAGTGACCTCCTGTTTCCATCTCCGCAGAGCTTACTGGGTCAGGAATTTCTCATCTCAGGGCAGTTACGAAGGAAGGAGGTTGCGAAGGTGGAAGTGCCTGGTCACTCTCCCTCTCATCTCTCTGCAGAGTTCCGCCGCAGGGACGCAGCTGTAGCCTGAACAGGAAGGGCTAAAAGAGAAAACGAAAAGCTTGCTGCCCACCATTCCAATTCTCAGCTTAAACTCTTTTCCAAGGGCGTGGGGGGTACCTCCCTACCACTAGTAGTGCCAGACCCCAGCTAAGCTGTCAAAGAAAACTTTGAAACTGGTGGTGTGAAATTGTTCCGGCGTCTGGTTCACCCCGGCTTTGTCTGTGGGTCTCCTTGCCGCAAGCACAGAAAGCAGGCGGAGGGCAGCCCCCCTGCCTTTGGCCAGAGCTTTGGATCCCCACGTTTGTGAGCACAGCGACTGTCACGGTGGGGACGACCACTGCAGAGCCGTAGGAGCTGCAGGGTCAGCCCTGCTTGGAACAGCACCAGGAAGAATTGAAAGTTTCAATTTTTGTTCAAATTTGTGTGAATTTTATTTTGCTTTTTTTTTTTTTCCTTTTCTAAGTGTCCAGTATTTAGAATGCAATGGGGATTTGCTTTCGAGACTCAGACACAGACCCCCTAGTCTAGTTCACAGTCCCAGCCCCCAGCCCCGTGTCCTCAGGCCGAGCACCCCCTCCCTCAACCTTTGAGTCCACCTCTCTGTGTTGATGCGGTTCCCCCAGTGTGCCCCTCTTCGTTTGAGCCAGTCTCCATGTTTGTCTTTATGTCTTTACGCTCATTTCTTCATTTCCTCCTCTGCTTCCCGTCAGCCTCCCAAAAAGATATGGGATTATACTCCTGGAGACTGCTCTATCCTTCCTAGAGAGGATAGAAAGGTAATTCCACCGCGCCGCCTCCGTTGGACTGTCTGTGTGCACTCTAGCCTTGGGCAGTGTGAGTGTGTTGTGGGTTTGTTTTCTTTTCTTAAACCACTTAAAAATAGACTTGGTGATTTTTTTTTTTTTTGGCTTGTAGTATTTAACAAAGTCTTTAAAATATATACTAATGTTTAGAGGGTTTTAAACTGACATATAAGATTTGTCACAGTCACCAAACTCTGCAAAGAGAGATACTAGGTATTTCCTTAAAGGTAGGTTTTTGTGATAGCTGTAGTTCTCCTTAGCAAGTAGAGTAGACTTTTGAAGCTCTGACTACTTCAGGATTTCTGTGTGATCAGCCTGTTGTTGCACTCTCTGTTTTCAAGTCTTTTACTAATTTCTAGTGAGCCCTTGGGTTGTAGTCAGGCCATCTTGGCCTCATTAAAGCTTAACACTAAAAAAGAAGAAAATTCATTTTTCAAACTTAACCTTCCATTCTTTCTCCCTTTCCTCCAAACTAAAACATTCTTTCTCATCTTTTCTTTCTTGAACCAGACTAATCTAGAAAAAGATCTGAGCCTCTGCCACACAGAGTTAGAGGCAGATTTAGAACAAATGGAGACGAGTAATAAAGCCGGCGGCGCAGCCCGGCCACAGGTACTTCCTGGTTTTCCCCGTGCCCGTGGCTCCCTTTCCACCCCGCTTTGTTTCTTTCGTTTGGTTTCGGATAAAGCCGAGATGCCGGTGGTGATGCCGCTTGTTTTCGGTTGCATGGCTTCTGGACTCCTGTGTTAGACCCCCCCCTCCCAAATATATTTCCCTCTGGATTCCCTTTGAACTTGGCATCTTCCTGAAAGGGCATTTCTGAGCTGTTTGCAGGACGGCTGGTGGTGTGAACGCCCCCGGCACCCTACCTTCTTACTCTTTTTTAGCTGCTTGCAGGGCGTGGTCCCGTCGAAGTCCCTTCCTCCACCTCTGTGCACCCTCTGACTTTTCAAGGAGGCACTTTTGGCCAATCCTCGTGTCCTTTCTGAGCCCTGGGAGATGCCAACCTCAGAGATCACTCTCGAAAACCCAGCAGCAGCGATGTGGGTGCCCTGGTGTGCATGGCGCTGTCAGAATCATGGCACCTGTCGCTTGAGAGGTCAGAAAGTTGTCAGTGAAATCACGCTCTCCCGAGGCAGCCTGGGTACAAAGAAGCGTTTGAAAGTGAACGCTGCCCATGCAGACGGATGTGTTTAAAAGGGAACTATGGCAAGATGCGGTCTGTTAAAGAGCGGGAGAGAGAGTGCAGGGGCAGCCCCAAGGTAAATGGATTTCCCGTGGGGAAGAAAACACCGGATATTTGCAGAACAGTTCCCAGGGTCCGCCGACCCAGCAGCAGAGCCTGTCACAAGGAAAGGATACCTCTAGCGAAAATGAAACGTGAGCATGGACGCTGCTGGAGAAGTGGAAACTGCCGGCAGCTCCCTGTTATACTTAGGCAGAGGCAGGACAAAGAGGTCTGGACCGCCAGCACTGGTGACTGGGGTATGAAACACCACCTGAGTGCCAGAGGAGACCCAAGCCAGGGAAGGGGCGGGGCAGACCAACCAGGGGTTTGGGGTAGCGGCCAAGGGGGCTGGGATAAGAACCAGAAGCTAAGAAGCCCCAGCCCGGTCTGGCAGCTGTCATTCAGGAATCCAGAGGGGACTGGGGGATAGTGGAGCCAGCAGGGCCAGTGGTTAGGCCCAGACCCTCCGTGGGGACTTACAGAGGCCCAAGAGGTGAGTCACTGTGCACATGATGGAGGCAGATGGGTGATGGGGTGGAGACTGGAACCAGGCGTGGCCACTGTGGGATGGAAGTCCCGCCAGGGCGGGGAGTGGTCACTGCCAGTTCTGGAGCAGGAGCCATGGCTGCAGGTGAGTCCTGAGTGGGCTGGGGTGCAGGGTGGGATGCCTGAGATGGCATGCTGTGTGAAAACAAACGAGGAGTCACTTGTCCAAGGGTCCGAGATGATAAGAGAGCTTCTGTACCTGGGCGGCTAGAGAGTCACCAAGCGATTGTACGCGCAGCCTCCCTGAAGGCAGAGGCTGCTGCCCAGGTGGCAGAGGGCTCAGCAGAATGTCTGATACGTACCTGAGTCATCTTCGTGTTGTTTCGCGTGCCCGCTGCCCTTTAGCCCTGGCTGTGTCTCAGACACTCCTATGGGACTTTGCTTTCAGGACCTGGGCAGTTCAGCCTCACTCGTAAAGGGTGACATAAACACTCATATGAATGCTAGCAACCCACTGGGGTGCTGGGTGACATGGCCCAGGAGCTGGAGGGGAGAGTCAGAGAAAGAACCATTCAGAGAGGTAGAGGGGACAATGAGTGAGGGAGCAGGAGGAGAGAGCAGGAGAACAGTGCGTGCCCCAGAGAGGCCTGAAAGGGTGGACTCCAGGGGCAGTCAGGGTGCGTGGCAACCCAGACGTGGGAGGTTCCCACGTGATTGTTGACGGATTAGAGTGAGTGACAAAGCATCAGAGGGTCTTGCAGGGCCAGTGCCCTCACTGAACAAAGGTGATGGTGGAAGAAAGGGAGGGGGTGTCCCCCAAGAGCTCCGTGGGGTCATGCACAAGCTTTTCCTTGGTGGTGACCTCAAAGGGAGGAGACTGGAAAGGGACAGGTGCCGAGAGGTAGGAGACTGCAGGAGGAGGAGGCTGGGCTGGTGAGGCCTGTGCAGCCAGCAGGGCTGGAGGGTGACTGTGGAGGTAAGAGTGGGTGCCCTCCCGGGGAGTGGTGGGGTGGCCTGCGGCACCATCAGGTCAAGGGTAAGTTCCAGAGGCAGAGCTGTCGCCCCCACTTCCCTCTTTCACAACCTCTCCTTTCTCTTTCTTTCCTTTCCCCAAATGTCTCTTCTCTAGGTAGCTTGTGTTCCTTTAAGTGGTCACAGTTAGAGGTAGAAGCATCTATAAAAGTCAACTTTGGCGTTGATGTATTCAGTGTGCACACTATTTTTATGAAGTTATATTGAATTCTCTACATTCTTCCCTCCCAGACAACAGAAACGCTCAAACCCATAATTATCACGCTTTTCCTTTGCACGTAGCTCTTGGCTGTTCTCTCCATTTTGTGCTGTGCCCTGTGCTTGAATAAAGCTCTCCCCTGTCCATGCTGAAACAGTCATTCGTGGGTTTTGTGGAGCTGGTGTTCTGTCTGTTTCCACCCCTCTCAATCTGCAGGCATAACCCCATGGGCTCAGTGTGGTGCGGCCTTCTAAAACGCTCTTCACATATTGTGGGCCTGAAGTGCTGGATGTGGCGTTCAGGGTGCATGAAGGGGTCTGCAGGGCACGGGCCGGAGGTTCCTGAGCGCCAGGGAGAAGCTGGCAAAAGTGTGCTGTCTCTGTCAGCCATGCAGTGGCCTGCGACTGAAGATGAGTGGGAGTCAGGGGGCCACCTCCTGACCCACCCAGACAGGCTTGGCTGCATCCACTGGGAAAGCAGAAGACCAGAGAGTGGGAGAGCCCACCTGCCCTGAAGTCCCCCTACCCACCCCAAGGAAGAGCCCTGCCTTCCACTAGCCCTGAAATCTTTCCAGCCAGGCTGCTTATCTCCCAGAGGTCCTTATCTAGACAGGAGAGGAAGGTGACCTCTTTCTCTCTCTGCCCATAGCTTGAAGCCTCAGAGTCAACATAAATCATCTACAATATTTTTTCTTTCCTTTCCCTTTTTTTTTTTTTTTCTTTGACATTTACAGAGCTCAGCCGTCAGCCCCAGTCTGGAAGTTTCCTCAGAGCCTCCTGGATAGTAAGTTGTCACTCAACCTTGTTTCCATGGCTTCACGTATTTCCTGTCAGCAATGGGAGGCGAGAAGCTGGTGTGTCAGACTCCGCGTGTATTTTATTTGCACAAGGATGCTTCCGAAAGTTTGTGGCAAAATGGAATTAGAAGACAAGTTCATTCTGGTGCAAAAAAGTTTGAAGCACATGCCTGGGTTTTTTTCGTGCTATGCATTTTCTGTGAACTTTGTGAAGACCTGTGTGTGTGGTTTCAGCTGATGTTGGGTTTGGTGGTGAGTAGCAATCCAGTGGTGTTCTGCAAGTGATTGCCTCTGTACTCTGGCACCAGATCACGTTTGATGAGCTTCCCCTGTGCTGGTGTTACCCCTTTAGCTTGGGGGTTTATCTAAGTCCCGCATCAAAGTTCCTGTCTGTGGATTCTTGGGGAAGGGGGAGCGACTGTGGTAGGCTGAATCTGGAATAGAGATGGGGGGGCTCACGGAGGGTTGGATCCTCAGGTTGGATCTATTGGGGGGGCCTGGGGGAAGTGCAGCCAAGAAGGGACTCACTTATGATTCTTGCACGGATGTGGGGTTGCTTCCCTGTATCGATTCTCAGGTCTGCCTGTGTGATGTGTGCACCCCCACTCACCCCTTACTGGGGAGACAGCTGGCCCTCTTGCCCTAGACCCCCCTGACCCTCCTGAATCCTCTCCTCTACCAGTTTGCCTTTCTTAGCACTTTGCCATGCAGCTCTTCTCCCAGCGGGAAACGCTCCATGTCCCTCACCCCTTTCACGCGTGGCCTATGGTGAACAGGTCCTCATGGGCCTGCCCGCACCCAGCCACACCTTAGCACCCCCCAGGGCCCTTGCTTCTGTTGGCATGCACTTGCATCATATGCCTGTGTTTTTATAATTGCTGCTAAATATTAACTACTGGAGGGCAGGGCCTCCTACACAACAGTAAACTTGGGCTGGGATCATTTCCCAAAGGTCGACTATTGCCTGTTCCATTTGGGGCTGTAAATCCATAGTGAACAAAGTCTCTGAGTTTCTGGATTTGGGGGCCCGTGCCAGGGCACTGTGGTGATGGGTATTGCAGTGGGAAACTGGAAACACCTTAGTCCTTTCAGGGCAGTGGTCAGAAGTTCTAGCTACATCTGTATGGTAATGCTTTCCTATACATGCATGTGTTTCATGCTTAATGTACCCAGGAGCATAAGAAGAAATCAGGAGGATACACCCAGACCCAGGCGGAGAAGGCTCCTGCCTTGCGGGAGGCGGAGTCTAGAGCCTCTTGTTCCCACTCATGTCCTATCAGTGGAAGAGGTGCCAGGGCTCAGAAGCCGGTTGGCCGCCTCCTCCCAGCCCTCCCTCCACTCTGGGCCCTCAGAGCTTCCATGGGAGCTGTGTCTTCAGCTCCCGGGATGACAGCAATCAACAGTTTCTCCAGGTCCCCCGGAGGCTTTGGGAGGTGGAGGCCACCCCAGGACCTCAGGCTCCCGCAGATAAAGGGCGTGGCCTTGAAGGGTGTGGCCTTGAAGGGCGTGGCCAAGCCCACAGCTCCTGCAACTCCCCTCAGGTGAGGTCAGCAGTTTATTCTCAGCTTGTTGCTTTGGCAATCCTGACTCAGCCTTTTTTTTTCCTTTAAGATTTATTTATTTATTTGAAAGAGGTATAGAGAGAGAGAGATCTTCCATTCACTGGTTCACTTCCCAGATGGCCACAATAGCCAGGCCAAAGCCAGGAGCCAGGAACTTCATCTGGGTCCCTTCCATGGGTACAGGGGCTCAAGGGCTTGGAGCATCCTCCACCACCATTAGCAGGGAGCTGGATCAGAAATGGAGCAGCCAGGACACAAACCAGTGTCGTGTGGCAGCTTCACCCTCTGTGCCACAATGCCGGCCCCCTGATGTTTTAGGACCGGCCACTGTTGGCCCTGCTGCCCGGCCTTCCCCCTCACCCCTGCACCCCTGCCACCCTGCAGTGCACAAGGGAGAAGAGGTTGCTGTGGGCGGCTGAGTGGATTCCTTAGCTCTACAGGGTCTAGGGCACTGGGCTGGATATTGTAGTGAGAATGTAGGCACACAGTCCATTAATTTTGTGGTACACACACACAGTTAGTAAATGGAAAGCAAAGTGGCAAATGAATGAAATAGGCTGTGAGGGTTGCAAGTGTTCAGAAGAAAGTGGCCACCAGGAGCAGGGAGGGTTGGGAGCGCAGGTCTTAGTAGGGTATTGAGTGTTTACCATGTGCCAGGTCTGTGTGTAACTCTCTGTCTGCTTCACCTCATTTAATCCTCTTGACATTCCAGGATCAGGAATTGTTTTTTTCTTTTTAATATGTGTGTGTGTGTGTGTATTTGAAAGGCAGAGTTAGAGAGAGAAGAGATCATGTATCCTGTGGTTCACTTCTCACTTCCCAAATGGCCACAATGGCTGGAGCCTGGAATTCCATCTGGGTCTCCCATGGGAGTGTAGGGGTCCAAGTACTTGGGCCGTGCACTAGTAGGGAGGGGACTCCAACAGGCAATCTGATACGTGATGCTGGTATCAGAGGCAGTGGTTTGTCCTACTGTGCCACAGCACCAGCCCCCAGGCATTGTTTTCCACCTCATTCCATAGGAAAGGAAATGGGCCCATTGAGGGTGCAGTGCCCGCAATTCCCCAGCTGGTGCCCGGGGAGCTCTCTCCAGAGCAAGAGCAAAGTTCTAGGCCAGGAGACTGATGTTGGCAATCAACTTGCACCTGCTCCGTACTGACCCAAATTTGGTAATAAACTAGCAAGAGGCATCCTCTGGTTTACTGTTTCTGAGCCTCTAAAAAACAATTAAAGCCACAGTTATGATACTGAGTTAGCCGGGGTGACGGGCTGAACGTGCCTGAAAGAACAGTTGTTCGTTCAGACACTCGAGTATACACATTTCCCCAGCGCTCATCCCTGCCACTGAAACGGGCCTCCAGAGCTCGGCTTTCCAACCCGAGCCCTTCTCACGGGGTGAGAAGGAGTCAGTGTTTTCCTCCTGCTCTTCTATTGGGGGCGGGGGGTTCTGTTATCAGACCTGGTATTCTCCCAGTTTGTTCAAATGTGTAGGATTTTTTTTCCACACTTGGGATTCGTGAGGAGCCAGCCTCAATGGGGTGCCTGGCACCAAGGAAAGTGTGGGTAAAGATTTGGTAATGAATGAGAGGATCTGTGAATCTCTTTGATTTAGAATCCAGCCCACTTAGCACTGAGACAGACAGCGTGTGGACTGGGTAGAGAGGGACGCTGTGTGGGAGGAGACAGTGGCTGCACTTGACCTCACCCGAGGAAGACAGATGGCCACGGTTCACAGCTTCGTGGCAGCCAGAGAAGTGATATCTGTATCTCACATGGACTACAGTTTAAATGTTATTAATTAGTTTGGATTACATACCATAATATTTTAAAAATTTGAGAACAGGAAGAAATTAAGAATCCCAATATCCTAAAACAACAAGTTTTACCCTCGAAAATGTATTTTATATTTGCCACCACAGTATGTTTTTAATTTTGTATTTTATTTCCCTAGCATTTTCAGACCCATTACTTAATATTGCAGCTACTGTTTTCATCGATGTTTGAGGATGGATACGTTCTGAAGAATTGTATTTACTCCATTAGGACAGCAGGTGGCACCAAAAGGCAAGCTGCTTTGTCCTGGGCAGTACACCTACAGCCAAGGGGACATTGTTTCCCCTTTATCTGACAAAACACAAATATAACCTGCAGTACTGAGTGAAATATTGTAGATTTCCCTGGCTACTTTGTTTCATAGTTCTATAGTCATTTAATTGCAGAATTCTTTATTCTGCTAATATTTATTGAACCACTATGCTAGACACCAGCTATGCAAAACTTGGTAAAATAAACTTCCTGCTTGCTGGAGGCTCGGGGTATAACAGGGGAGATCAACTGGTGAGCAGCAGCCAGAATCCAGTGTGGTAAACAGATAGGACCGGGGAGGCCTTGCGCACCCCTTGTTTTGGGGAGGAGAAGTCAGGGAAGGTTCAGAGAACTGCAGATGGAATGTGACAGTAGCATGTTGTAAATATAAAAGCTTTCATGCAGTACAGAGGCTGTGGGAAGAAACTTTCTAAAAGACTGTGCAGACTTCCTCTCCAAAGGTTGCAGTTTACAAGTTACCCACCCCTTTCCTGAAATCCCCAAATGGTTCTAAATAGTGAGCATATGCTCACTATTTACTATTACTATCACTATTTACTATTACTATTTACTATTACTTTTACATTTTTATTTTATGCATTTGAAAGGCAGAGACACAGAAGGAGAGAGAGAGGAACAGAAACAGGAACAGATCTTCCATCTGCTGGTTCACTCTCTAAAGCCTGTAATAGCTGGAGCTAGGCAAAGCCAAAGTCTGGAGACTGGAACTCAATCCAGGTCTCCCACGTGGGTGGCGGGACCCAACTACTGAGCCTTCCCCTGCTGCCTCCCGGGGTGCTCATTAGCAGGAAGCTGGAATTGGGAGTAGATCCAAGATTCGAATCCAGGCACTCTCTTCTGGGGTGCAGTGTCTTTTTGTTTTGGGGTTTTTAAAAAAGGTTTTTATTTATTTGAGAGGTAGGGTTACAGACAGAGAGAGAGAGAGGGAAAAAAAAGCTCTTCCACCTGCTGATTCACTCCCCAAATGGCCACAATAGCCAGAGCTTGGCTGATTCAAAGCCAGGAGCCAGGAGCTTCTTGGTCTCCCTTGCAGGTGCAGGGGCCCAAGCACTTGGGATATCTTCCACTGTTTTCCCAGGCCATTAGCAGAGAGCTGGATTGGAAGAGGAGCAGCTGGGTTCACAAACTGGTGCCCATATGGGATGCCGGGGTATAGGCAGAGGGCTAACCTCCTGTGACACAGCGCTGGCCCCTGTTTCCAAGTTTTTAAACAGAGCCTGTTTGCCCCAGCTGAGCCACATTCCTTGCTGGAGTCAGACTGGAGTCTTGGCCTCTGGGGACCCCGTCCACAGCCTCCAGGGCCTGCCTGGGCACCCTATTGGGAACAGTCGGCCTTGGCATGACGGCTCTGTGGCCTCGCTTTATTTGTCCAGGGAGTATGTTTTTGTTGAATCCCCTGAAAACTCAACAGCCAGCTCTGCGTCTCAGCCAGAGGCTGAATTCCCTCCTCCTGGCTTGCTGTGTCTGTGCCAAAGTCTGGCTCAACCCTGGCTGCTCAGAGCTGAGCACCTGAACTTAACGCTGTTGCTGTTACATCAGCAGTGGCTGTTGAGTAGTCAGGCCTGTATCAGTCAGCTGGAGGCGATGAGGTTGCTTTTCTTGTCTTCTCTGACGTACCTGGGCATGGCAAGGACCCAGAAACTGACTGCAGGCACATGCCTTCACTACGCTGGTCCTCAGCTTCCCCTTTTGTACCTGGGGACAAATTGTGTCTCTCTTTCCCTCCCTGGGGAACCACTGGAGATGACACATTGAAAACTTGTTGTGGCCACTACTGCAGTGCAGCAGGTTAAGCCTCTGTCTGCAGTGCTGGCATCTCATATGTGCGCCAGTTCAAATCCTAGCTGCTCCACCTCTAATCCAGCACCCTGCTAATGTGCCAGGGAAAGCAGTGGGAGATGGCCCAAGTGCTTGGGCCCCTGCATCCACATGGGAGATGTGGATGAAGCTCCTGGCTCCTGACTTTGACCTGGCCCAGCTCTGGGCATTGTGGCCATTTGGAGAGTGAACCAGAAGACAGAAGATTCTCTCTCTCTCTCTCTCTCTCTCTTTTTTTTTTTTTTTTTTTTTAGCACAGACACTATTGCCTGCTTAGAAAGAGCCACAAGGCCTTCTGAGTGAGAGAGATGAAGAAAAGGTTAAAGGGCAGCTTGTGGGTAAGCTGGCTCACACCCCTTATCCGAGTGCCTGGTTCAAGGCCCGGCTCCTCCACTTCTGATCCAGTTTCCTGCTAACGCGCACCTTGGGAGGCAGCAAAGGATGGCTCAAGTACTTGGGTCCCTGCCACAGCATGTAGGGGATCCTAGCTGAGTGCTGAGCTCCTGGCTTCAGTCTGGCCTAGCCCTAGCTGCTGCAGGCAGGCATTTGGGGAGTGAACCAGCAGATAAAGGATGGATCGATCTCTCTCTCTCTCGTCCCCTTTCAAATGAAAAAAAAAAAAAAAAGAAAAGAAAAAGAAATGATTCTCTCTCTCTCTACACCTGTCCCTTTCTGTCTGTAACGCTGCTTTTCGAATCAATAAGTTAATCTTTCTATAAAAGAAAGCCTGTTGCAGGGTGCTCAGGTCTTGTTTTGAATCCAGGAGTGCCTTCATTGCAGAACGTTGCACATCTGGAAGAGGCATTGTTTTGTTGGCTTTGGGAAAGAAAGAAAACAATCGGCTGTAGCAGAGCCATTCTCAGAAGTTTCCTGAGTGCTGGTTTGTGGTTCTGTGGGAAGCAGGAAGAAATGGTGATAGGAGGTGGAATAATGCCAGATCGTGGCCGAGGGTGCTGGGGTGAGTGCCGATGGCTGCTGAGGTGGAGGTGTGAGGCCGGGGCTGCTGGTGGCCGGAGTCCAGGCATGAGGGATGCGGGAAGCCGGCTGGCAAGTTCCAACTGAGGCTTAGCTGACTCGAAGGACAGCAGGGCTGGCAGGAGGGGGCCAGCTGTCAGTCACTCCCCAATGCTGAGGAGGGGTGGGAGCCCAGACTGAGGCCTTGTGCCTTTGCAACTGTCCCCTCGCAGGACTGACCAGTGTGTCCACAGCTCTCGGTCAGCAGGGAAAAAGGACAGCTGTGTATGAATTCTTGTGCAGTTGGGGATTTGCAGAAAAAGAGGAAACATGGGTTCAACTGAAGGGCAAAAACAGAAAACACGGCCGAAGGGAAAGGGGTGAACTGCGAATGGGAAATTTAGAAATGGCAGAGTTCGTTTTAGTTAGGAAATTCAAAGTTAAAGCGAGTTTAATTTTTTTTAATTACATATTTTCATTTTATTTGAAAGGCAGAGAGACAAAAAGAGATCTTCTATGCACTGGTTTACTCTCCCAATGCCTGCCACAGCTGGAGCTGGGCCAAGTAGAAGCCAGGAGCAAGGAACTCAATCCAGGTGTCCCATGTGGGTGGCAGGGAGTCAAGTACCTAAGCCGTCACCTGCTGCTTCCCATGGTGTGCATTAGTGGGAAGCTGGAATGGGGAGTGGGGCTGGGGCTTGAACCCAGGTACGCCGATACGGATGTGGGCATCCCAAGAGGTGTCTTAACTGCCAAGCCAAACACCTGCCCCTAAGCCAGTTAATGATGTGCTTCTGTTTGTTTAAAGCGACGCATACTGCCGCAGCCTTGCACACCACCTTCCAGGTTCCTCAGCTCTCTCTCAGGAATTGATAACTTTTACCAGGCAGAACCTGGGAGGGGTGTCCGTGAGCACCCCCTGCAGGCAGAACTGTACAGACGGCAGCCCCTGTCCTGGGCCTGGCCCCTGAGCCCAGAAACTCCAGCCTTTATCTCTGGGTGGGAGTGGTGCCTGCAGGCCGGGGCCCAGGTGCCAGTGAGGACAGTCAGTCTAAGTCTGAGTTGTCCAGAGTTCCTGCAATCTTAAACTTTCCAGTGTGGTGAGGTTTCCAGGCCCCTGAAGTCAAGAGCCAGGAGCCCCAAGTAAATTTGATATCTTTCTTATACCTGGGGGAAGAATTTCTAAATACACAATTTCACTTATCAAAACATATCCCGAATCAGATCATGCATGCCAGTTTTACCTTTGGCCATTGAGACCTTTTGTTCAATAAATATTTATGTGCTCTACTTATGGACCCTCTTGTCCAGTGGGCTCCTGCCAATCAGGGCACAGCCTGGGGGAAGAGGCTGCCCCCAGCCTGCTCCTTCCTCGCTTCTCCACCCTGAAGCTGTGCTGTAGACTTCTGGTATTTGCATGGGACTGGGACTTCAGCATGGGGAGTTGGCGTGTCTCTTTCTTAGATTCCAAGTAGTGCTTCTCTTCTCTCCTCGGCAGAGACAGAGAAATCCATCTGTTGCCCTGACCTAGGCCAGGGAGATTAAGGAAAGATTGGGGTTACCCCTTCCCCACCCTGCAGTAGGTGTTTGAAGCCTTGCGCGGGTGCTGGGTGCAGGACGTGGCTCTGTTAGTGGCCAGTGCTGGCAGCAATGGTGCTGCTCGGGCACAAAGCTACTCAGAGGCGAGGCATCACCACTCTCTCCATCTCTGACTCCTGGGCTGTGGTGCCGCTTGCCCCAGGGGAGCGTTCCTGGCCCTGACACTGCAAGGTGGTGATAGAAGAAGGCAGGCCCTTGAGCTCTGTCTGGTTCCTGTGGTGCACGTGCCGCTGCCTCCTAAGTCGTAGGGAGGACACGTGCACCAGCCGGAGGCCCGAGTTGGATCCCGGGGCTGCTGTCCTGTCCCCTTGCTTCCTGTGACAAGTCACTAACTCTCCCAGTGCCTGCATTCCTCCTCTGGAAAATGGCAGAAGTGGGGTTGTTTGCGAAGGTTAGAGAAAAGCGCCAAGCACAGGATCCCCATATGGGGCATCTCAGCAGTGGCTCGCAGGGTCGCCCTCACAGTTGTCATCTGACCATGGGCACTGAGGAGCTGGGGTGACGCACAGAGGGAAGGCCGGCTTCATGGAATGTGCAGACGGCCAGAGGTGAGCACTGGGCAGTGGCTGAGATGCAGGCTGGGGAGGCCAGCATAGTGGAGCAGCGGGTTAAGCAGCTGCCTGTGTCGGCAGCATCCCCTATGGGCACTGGCTCGTGTTCTGGCTGCTCCACTTCTGATCCAGCCCCCTGCTAGTGTCCTGGGAAAAGCAGCAGAGGATGGCCCAAGTGTTTGGGCCCCTGCCACTCACATGGGAGACCCAGATGAAGCTCCTGGCTCCTGGATTTGGCCTGGACCAGCCCTGGCCAGGGAGGCCATCTGGGGAATGAACCAGTGGATGGAAGATCTCTCTCTCTGCTTCTCCCTGTATGTGTGTAACTCTGACTTTTGAATAAAATAAAATAAGTCTTTAAAAAGGAAAAGATCCAGAGGTGAGTATTTGGTGTAGAGGTTAAGCTGCTGGTTGCCCACACCACTATCAGTTCTCACTCTGCTGCTGTAGAAACAGCTCTCTGCTAATGTGTGCCCTGGGGAGGCAACAGATGGTGGCTCAAGTACTTGAGTCCCTTCTATCCACATGGGAGACCCAGACTGAATTCTGGGCTCCTGGCTTCAACCTGGCCCACCCCGGCTGCAGAGGGGGAGTTGGAGAGTGAACTAGTGGGAGGAAGATCTCTTTTTTTCTTTGTCTCTCTGCCTTTCCAATAAAATGAAAATTTAAAAAACAATTCCATCATCAGTGGGTAGGTAGAGGGAAAGATAGGAGGACAGGTGTGTGATAAAGCAAACGCTGCTGTGTGCTCCCTGCAGAATCTGGGTGTGGAGGACATGGGTGTTCACCCTTACGGTTCATTGAGCTTTTCTGTATAGTTGGTAATTTTCAGAGTAAAACACTGAGCTGGAGGAATTCCATCAAGCTGAGGGTCTTCAGCGGTCACAAGCCAAATCTCCAGTAAAAGAGGACAAGCAGCGCCCTGAGAAGAGTGTGTGTGTGTCCATGTGTCCGTGGGTGGGTGGCCGTGAGTCATTCAGTGAGGTGTGGGACAGTGGGCCAGGGAAGGGAGGGGCTCCATGAAGAAGCACCACTCTTACCTGCATTCCGTGTTTCTTCATTCTCTAATACGTTTGCAGTAACTTGGAAAAATAAAAATACCTAGATGTCAACAGGACACAAATGCATGAAAGATCCGGGCCAGAGTTCACACACACAACGTATGTCGTGAAGTTTTGAACACAAACTGAAGAAGCAAGGACAAACTTGCCTTGGTTTCTAGACCTCGGCAGGTAATACACTGTTTACAAAACTATTGAAGGTGCTAGCTCCTATTCTTACCTTCTTTTCTCTTTCCCTCCTCCTTGTCCCTAGTGTGTATTCTTCCAGCTACCACGCAGTGAAGAGGGAACCAGAAGGTGCTCCCGGGGATCTCACTAGCTTGGAGAACGAGAGGCAGATTTATAAAAGTGTCTTGGAAGGAGGCGACATCCCTCTTCAGGGCCTGAGTGGGCTCAAGCGACCGTCCAGCTCGGCGTCCACAAAAGGTAGTTACTGGGGAGAAGCCTGCAGGCCTCTCTGTCCCATGTGTACCGGACGGTACCTGAGTGCCGGCAGTCAGTGAACTCCAGCCGCTGTGAACTCTGCCTTGTTCGGATCCGGATCATATCCGAGACCTGGAGCCCTGTAACGTCCCCTGCCCGATTTTCTCACCGGCCATTTTTCTTTCTGGTATTAGTAGTTTCCCTTCCCGTGACCCCCGACCTTGCTCTCTCTGAAGCATCTTTCCTCTCTCTCTCTCTCTCTCTCGTTCTAATTCCTTTTTCTTAGGAACTAGCTGAGCTTCAGCCTTTCCTAACAAGCAAGGTGGCCATTTTTTCTGTTGCATCTTTGCACCTGCTTTGCAGCACAGATTATTTTGCTTCCGGACATCAACTGGGAATTTTTTATAAAGTCCTTATGACCAATGAGCATGTGACCTCTCCCTTTTTTTTTTTTTTTTCCTTTTTTTCTTTTGGTAGCAGCTTTCGGCTTTAACCTAATGGGTCTGTTTATTTTATTCTGCATGCTTACCAGTGGATCGTAAAGGTGGGAATGCTCACATGATTTCTTCATCTTCAGTCCATAGCCGAACGGTTAACACTAGCAGTGTCTTAGGTCCCGTGTGTAAACACAAGAAACCCCTGTCAGCTGCGAAAGCCTGCATCTCCGAGATCCTTCCTTCCAAGTTCAAGCCCAGGCTCTCTGCGCCCAGCGCCCTTCTGCAGGAGCAGAAGAGTGTGCTGCTGGCCTCAGAGAAGGCCCAGAGCTGCGAGAACCTCTGCGTTTCGGGGTCTCTGATGGACTCCAGAAGAGGGCTCCCGCTCCAGGCCGGGGGGAGCATCGAGAACCTGCTCATGCGCTCGAGGCCCGAGGACGGCAGCAGGTCGGGCAGCACCATGAGCCTGCAGGAGTACAGCAGCAGCTGCAGGAGGCCCTGCCCCCTCTCCAGGAAGGCCGGCATGCAGTTCTCCTTGCTGTACCGGGACATGCACCAGATCAACCGAGCCGGCCTCTCCCTGGGCTCGGTCTCATCGTCGAGCGTGAGAGACCTCGCCTCGCACTTTGAACGGAGCAACCTGGCGCTGTCCAGGGGCGAGCTGGGCTCCAGCCAGGAGGGCTCCGAGCACATCCCCAAGCACACCGTCTCCTCTCGTATCACTGCCTTTGAGCAGCTGATCCAGCGGTCCCGGTCCATGCCCTCCCTCGACTTGTCCGGCAGGCTGAGCAAGTCCCCCACGCCTGTGCTGGCCCGGAGCTGCCTCACCTCCGCCCGCTCCGCCGAGTCCCTCCTAGAGTCCACCAAGCTCCGTCCCAGGGCCGTGGACGGGGCACCCGCCGGCGGACTCTACGCCTCCCCTACCTGCGGTAATATGGCAGACCACAGCTTGGGCTTCAGGGGTCTGGCGCCTTCCGAGCCCCTCTCCACCTGCTCCGATGAGCTCGACCACTGCTCCAACATCTCCAGTGACAGCAGGGAGGGCAGCAGCGGCAGCGTGTACGGAGATTTCCCCAGACACCGCCTCAACAAGTGCAAGGGCACCTGCCCCGCCTCCTACACCCGCTTCACCACCATCCGGAAGCACGAGCAGCAGCAGCCGCCCCCCAGGCAGCCCGAGTGGCGCCTGGATTCCAGAGGGGACAAGAGCACTCTCCTCAGGAACATCTACCTGATGAGCCCCCTCCCTTTCCGGTTGAAAAAGCCCCTCCAGCACCACCCCAGGCAGCCTCACCCTGCTGACTCCTCGGGCCTCCCCAGTCCGCCCAGGCAGGACCAGCCCCCCGCGGGCGGGAAGCCCTCGGTCCCCGCACGCCTGTCTTCCCGCCACACCATGGCCAGGCTGAGCCGCAGCTCAGAGCCTGCTCAGGAGAGACCCACAGCCCCCGAGGACGGCCCCGGGGCCTTTCATAATGGGAACCCCATGCCGTACTCTGACCACGGCCTGGACGGGAACAACAACCCGCAAAGCGAACGGGCAGCGGCGCGCGGAGGTGGCGTTTTGCGTGTCTGACAAGTCTCTCCTCCCCCCATCCCTCCACCTTGCCTGCTTGCCCCCTTCCTCCCTGTCGTGCCCTTGGTGCTCATTTTCTGGTCTGTCCTTTGTTTTCCGTTTGTTTTTGCTTGGCAATTAATCATGGCTCGTAGTGGCTGCACTTCTTCAAAACCAATGCCCCCACGTCATTCAGACTAATCACCAAACCATGTCTCGAAAGAAAAATTGGCCGTTTAGCTCATTTGAGAAATTTGTTCATTTGAACCCCCAGGCCCTTTGCTGTCTGCACCGGTCCCCAACTCACCTGTGGTTTTTTGAGAGGCAGCCTCTCCCAGTGGCCTGTGTGTGTGTGAGTGTGCGGGTGTCCCCAGAAGAGCCTGCACGCCTCTTTGGGGGGGACATTTTGCCAAGAAAGTGTTCACTTTTTGCTTACTTCTGGCCTTCTTGTTAGTTCTCTCTGTATTAAACGAGCTCACGTCAGCCCAAGGAAGCAAGAGGGGCAGATGTGGGTTTGTTTTGCCCGTTCCAGAAATGCCTGTTGAGCCTTGTTCAACATTGACTGTAAAAGCTTGATATTTATAGTAGAGAAAAGGCGAAATCTCCCCGGCTGGCTTCCCATTACATCCGTGCCTATTTTAACTCTTCCTTTGTTGTCTTGAAGATTCAGAATCGCCACGGCACTTTATCCCAGCCGATTACCTGGAATCCACGGAAGAATTCATCCGCAGACGTCATGATGATAAGGAGGTGAGTCTCCGAGCTCTGTGTAGAAGCCTGCAGGAGGCTGGAGATAGCTCAGGCGTCTGTGGGAGACGTGAGCTGCTTCCGGGGCCGGAAGCAGACACGGGAGTTTTCCCAGGTGACTTTTTATATGATGCAGACTCCGACATTTTTCTTTGAGTCTTCCAGAGAAGGGCAGGAGGTTTTATGTGCTGAGCCCAGCCCGCCCTGGAGCACAGGAGGTACAGGGGGAGGCTGCCCATCACCGCGTTCAGTGCCCTGTAGAGGGAAACCACCATTTGTGCTCTATCCTTCCTCCCAGCTGCCCCCGCTGGGGTGTGCTCTAGGGCAGTCTGCCCTGTATTGTCCACCCCTGTGTTGGCACAGAGCAGAGTTTGCATCGGAAAGAGTGCTGTAGCAGAGAGTAGACTGAAAAACCATAATGAGCTCGGTACGTTTGGTAAAACAGTTCGGGCAGACCCCAGTGGAGAACGTCAGGATGGAGTTTTGCCCTGCAGCCATGGAAGGCTGTGACCTGCAGTGATAGGCCTGGCAGAGTCTGGCCAAGAGCTGGTTCACCGGGGCATTTAGGAGGTAGTAGTTCTGTCTGAGCAGCCCGACGGGGGAAATCGCAGGTTTCTGCTGGGATAGAGCATTCTTATGCGCTCCCTGGGTCTCATCTTCCCAAGGAAAAGGGTCCAGTAGAGGAAGCAAGCTCCCATGCCTGCTCCATTGTAACGAATTGAGAGCTGGAAGGACTGCTGGGAACAGGCGGCGCTGGGGGAGGCCGTTCCCAGGTGCACATCTCTGTGTTGTTCCCTTGAAGGTCTGAGCCCTTTGTGTTATGTTGCCCATCTTGGCCCGTCTTGCTGAGTGGTTTCAGAGTTGAGGTGGCGTCTCCTTAACAATTTAGGGTATGGCTGACTTTGAGAACTGGATGATGATAAGCGTTACTTCCAGATGGTGAGACAGACAGAAAACAAAAAGACATGCCTGTACCTCCCCTTGTGTCCAGGTGCAGGCAGACGATGTTCGACAGGACTCCACACCTGTGTGGGGAAAGAAGCAAGAGGAAGTATTTGATGTATAGAATCATTTCTAGTAACAAGATCCAGAACTCTAGTGACTCGTGTCCATCAGGCCACAGAGCAGGCTCCTGTCTGTAGCTCTTTGTTAAGTGCGTCCCGCCCCAGGATCCGAGGCCTGGGTGCTCTCGTGAAGAAAGGTGGTGTCCCAATGTAGCGATATCAGCGCTGAGTGGTGGAATGCTCACCTGCCACGCATGGGACACGTTTTACTTGCTGGGTTTCAGCATCGATATAAAAATCTCACATAGAAGGTGAGAGTCTTGTTTCCTGAGTGATTCCAGCCCAGTGATCCTGAAACAGTTTGTGGGTTGTTTTTTTTTTTTTAAAATCCCTGATTTACGGCTTATATGGTTACACCGTGGGCCTGCTGGGTTTTACAGAGTCAGACCCAAGCACAGCTCTGGGGAGTTTGCTCCATGCCCTGTCCACTTCACTGATGATGTTCAGCCTTGGCCAGGGCCCTGGGAATTTTGAGCATGGACAGGTAGCAGCAGCGAACATAGGTCCTTTCCCCTTCCCTCTGAGACAAGTCACACTTCCCAGCAGATGGGGGATCAGTTCAGCCCCTGTTTAACACTGATGGTAACAGCATATCAGAAAATGAGAACATGTCTCTCCTGGGGGGATGGGGAGGGGGCATTAGCGTTCATCTAGCCAACCCCCTGCCCTTACATAAGGAAGGACCATAGGGAGTGGCTTACCTGGGGCTACCTCGCAGGTGAACTTAGACCAGAGGCAGAGCTGGAAACCAGGGCTCCATTCCTGGGCCGGTGCTCTGTGCATGGCACTGTGCTTTGCGTAGTGCCTTCTCATGTCTTCCCTCATTGCATCTTTACAACAGTTTACTGAGCCCTGGAAACCCCACAGCTGTTTGATGAGTTGTTACTTGTAGACCCTAGAGAAAAATGGGCGCTAGATGTTACACAAGGCACTTAATTGCCTGTTGCTTTACTGAGCATAAAACATTATCATTATTTACTGAGCTAAGCAGTATCAGTTCTAATTAAGGTTTTCCTACAAGAAATGTGAACCTCAGGAATGTAAGATCACTCTGGCGTGAGGCGACACACTAAAATTCTGTTCTATGGAGTCATTTAAGCAGACAGTGAGGGCATTTGGTAAAATGCGATGTTGTTTATTTTTTAAAAAACTTATTTATTTGAAACTCAGAGAGAGAGAGAGAGAGAGAGATCTTCCATCTACTGATGCACTCCCCAGATGGCTGCAGTGGCCAGGTCTGGGCCAGACCAAAGCCAGAAGCCAGGAGCTTTATCTGGATCTCTCACATGGGTGCCTGGGCCATCCTTGGGTGCTTTTCCAGGCTCATTAGCAGGGAGCTGGACCAGAAGTGGATCAGCTTGGACTGGAACTAGTGCCCATATGGGATACCAGCACTGCAAGTGGTGGATCAACCTGCTACACCACAATGCCTACCCCAACATTGTTTATCTTAAAAAGCCTTTTAAGTGACTATTTTCTTAATAGAGAGGAGACTGTTTCTTTGTTCTTAGCTTATTTTCTATATTTATATGCTACATCATTTCCATAAACTCAACTTCATTTCTTTAAATACGGAAATAGCTCAGTAAGAGTGTTTGGTGCTCTGTGTCAGCCACGTGGATAGCCTTTAGTACATATCCTAAGGCCACCTAAAAATTATGCTCGGGGGGAGGGTGAGCTGGCCTAGGAGATGGGTGCTGTATTTTTCAGGATGGGCAGCTCCATTCTATGGAGAGCGTATTAGAGTAACAGAAGCAGCACAAATATGACCTGGTGATTGCAGACCAAGGAGAGCTAAAAGCCCTCACCAGGTTTGATGGGTCTGATGGGTCTGATAGGGGAGGGGTGGGTTGCAGAAGATCCCACCATCCCTGGTCCCGCCATGGGCATGCACTCAGTGAGGTAAGGGTAGCACTTCCAGCCTCCTGCTGCCAGCCCAGCATGCTTGGGAATGCCCTGGACATGCTCCCGGGGTCCCTGACCTCTGCTGCCAGGAGACGGGGGGCTCAGGCTGAGCTGGGGGTTGGTGCTCAGCAGGGCAGAATCATCCTTCCTTGTGTCCCGGCTTCCCCCCAGGGCAGCGCTGCCTGGGCGGGCGGGGCGACACCTGACCTGCACAGTCTCCCTGCTGTTCTCCCAGCTCCTCTTTCCTCCTGAGTTGCTTTTGTTGGCAGTTTTCCAAGACCCTGGACCAGATGATTCACTGCCCATTTTATGCGATTCCATGGCAGAAACTTTTAGCGGACCAGCGACGACTTAAACGTGAGCAAGAAGAGGCCGATATCGCAGCGCGCCGCCACACGGGCGTCATCCCCACGCACCACCAGTTTATCACTAATGAGCGCTTTGGGGATCTCCTCAATATAGACGATACTGCAAAGCGGAAATCTGGGTCAGAGGTCTGTTTTGGTCACCTCGATCTGCTGCTTGACCCAAAGCAATGATTTGCCTCCCTGCAGCATTGCCCTCTGTAGGCCAATCTAGTTTTCCAGATGCCACCTGTCTGGCTGGCTTCCCTTAGGCTTGCTTTGGCTCTTTCGTGGCTGGTGAATGGACATGAGCCCCATTGTGTCCTGTGCTCTGTATGTTCAAGCATGCCTGGCTGTGGGACCGGGATCTGCTGGCGCAACACCCCTAATGCATGCCTTAGAGCATCGGCTGCCTTCATGAGTCCAGTCCTCCTCACCCTGCATTTTATCATGATACTGCGTTGCCTGTGCATTCTGCTTGGAACTATAGACCTTGGTCCATGTGCCGTGGTAGCCGTAGGGTGGACAATCCTCAGGTTCCTCCTTGAAGAGATGACTAACGAAGCATATTACAAAAGTTGGCTAGCAATACTTAGTGCCTTTTACGAGGGCCCCCAAATTGAATGACATTACTGAAATAGCAGAGAACAATACACAGGTGCAGGAGTTAGCACTACCAATTAATGCTGCCACACCTCACTGAAGAATGTTGAAATGCAAAGACTTTTGCAGTTAGGGTAAGACGAGATCTCCAAGAGAGAGTTCATTTGTCATCTTAATTTTTTGCATTTCGAAGCTTAGAATTTTGAAAGCTTGATATTACAAAAGAAATGAACAAACTTTGAAAGTGATTTTATCCAGGTTGCAGCCTCCCACGCAGAGGTCAACATGTTGAAATTCTTGTGCTGGCCAAATGCTACCTATTGCATAAGAATTTACGATTTGCTGTGTAACCCTATGTAGCCCCGCTGAAGATAATTTCCTTGTCCTCGAAAGTGTGAGTGGGGCTCAGGATGGGGGGTTGAGAGGATGGAGTGGCTCCTAAAATATATAAAGTTTTAGAAGCTTCCCATGGAGTAGGTTAATATTCAGGTTTATTTTGAGTGACAGGCATCACTGGCTGCTCATTTGTTCTTTTAAGAAATAGCATCTGGGAAGAAGAGATGAAAAAAGAGCCAGATTAAAAGAAAGAGAAGAAGGAAATGAAGGTGTGATAGGAAAGAAGCAAAAGTGAGTGAGTGCTACGTAAGGGAAGAGCACCCCCTGGTGCTCAGCGTTCCAACTGCCCCCTAAAACCATTCTGCTCAGGGCTCTGAGATAGCTCCCCCTTATTTGCAGGCCCACCTGCTCTTGGGGGATGCAGGAGAAGGGAGCATGCAGGACACCCTAGCGATACCTGCCAAAGACGGTGCAGCTGGTGCGGAGTAACCATGGACAGAGGCAAACCTTCTAGCACAGTGGTTCTCAATTTTTGAGTATGCATCGCAGTCTCCTGGAAGGCTTGTTAAAATACAGATTCCTGGGCCCCATCTGCAAAGTTTCTGATTTGAGGATAGGGCCCGAGAATTTGCATTTCTGACACGTTCCCAGGTGATGCTGGTATTTTGAGAATCGCTGCTCTAGTAGTTGATGGGCTTGACCAAGTAAGGCCTGGTAAGGCCCAGGTGCACCATGCTCTATGGATGTACTGGAGTCCCATTCAGCAGAACCTGGGTGACCACCGAGCCTGTGTGAGACCCTGTGGGCAGCAGAAGCAGTACTGGTCCTTGCCCTTGGGAGCTGATAATGGAAGAGTCTCCCTCCATGCAGTTCTTTCCTTCTGTGGGAAGTAGCACAACACTGTGAGAGCCAGAGAAAGGGAAGTTGGATTCAGTCTTGGGAGCCATGGGAAGATAAAGAGGGAGATACTGCTGCTCAGCTCCTAGCCACCAATGACTGACAAAGGGGTCTGACTCAAAAGCTCAGTGGAATCAGTGTTCTCAGCTTTGAGTGATACATGGATCCCTCTAATGAAATAAACAAAGCCCTCATCAGCCCCTGGTGTTGACCTAAGCTAATTTACAAATTAAATAGAAAACTACACACCTATACAACTGTATTAATTTAATTGGTAGATAATAATGGCTTGCAGAATTCAGTTACCATTCAAAGTATGAATGTGATGCTGCCTTGGTATAACTTTCTTCTTTAAGATTTATTTATTTGAATGGCAGAGTAATAGAGAAAAGAGAGAGAGAGAGAGAGAAATCTTCCATGTGCTGATTCAATTCCCAGTGACCACAACAGCCAGGGATGGGCCAGGCCAAAGCCAGGAGCTCCATCCATCCATGTTGGTGGCAGGGGCCCAAGCACTTGGGCCATCCTCTGCTGCTTTCCCAGGTACATTAGCCGGCAGTTGAGTCAGAAGCACAGTTGCCAGCACTCAAACCAGCGCCCTGATACGGGACACCAGTGTTGCAGGCAGCAGCTTTGCTCAGCTACGCCACAGTGCTGGTGTATATGTTTTGTAAAGTTTTTAAGGTTGTTGCAGCTCTACAATTGGGTGACATGGGGTGACCTGCTTCTTCCTCCAATTATTCAGTTGGAGTCACTGGGAAACTTTTTGTCCTTACAATTTGGATCATTTGGCTTTCTCAGGAACTTTTGTTTCCCCCTCTCAGGAACTTTTTACTTCCCATCCATTCTTTTCTTGTTCATGTACAGCTGTGAAATCCTGCTCTTTGGTACAGATCCAGACACAGGTGTTGAAGTTGTGTGGTGTTAGTACAGGGTGATCATTCAGGGCCCTGATATGTATGTGTATAGACAGGTAGCTGGAAACTGCAGCATCACAATGTAAAATGTAGACATTCCTGTGGAGTTGTGTCGACTCCTGAGACCCCTGCAAGACCCTGCCTTGAGGAGCCAGAAGCATGAGTCACCAAGGGATTCGGATTTAGAACTGAACTTGACACAGCCTTTAAACACCATTTTGTGATCACCTGCAGTGTTCCATTGCCCCCGCCCTCCAGGGTTGCGGAGAGCATGCTGTTTTCCCAGACCAGAAGGTCACGGCCACTGAGAAAATCCTGGAAGGGAGCAGGATTATACCAGCAGCCAGAAACAGCTTATTGTGCCCCCACCCACCCACCTTCCTTTGACAATTTGGTTTAAGTAGCTGTCGTTAAAGGTGAGGCAGATAGATAGGCAAATAAATGTAAGTCAGGGTGAACTTCTTGCTAGAATTGGAGCTGAAGGAATTGCAGAGAAAGGGGTTTAGCAACGTGTAGCAGATAGGTTGGCGTGACTGAACAGGAAGGGTGTCAGACAAAGGCAGGTAGGTAAGTGTGTGGAGAAAAGTGCTCGAGGCCTCGACCCCTGTCAGGAATTGAGGTTTCATCCAGGGGGCAGCCAACATAAGCAAGGAAGTGATATGAGGAAGAATTCTAAGAATGTGATTTGGGCTCCTGTGTGACCGAAGATTAGGGTGAAGAAAAGTGAAGTCAGAGGAAGCTTTGTGCCTGTGGGAACCAGAGGTCAGGGCTGCGAAGCGAGGGCCTTGTGACTTGATGACCGAGCAGTGGCGGGAGGCCGACCTGGGGCCCGAGTGGGAGGAGAGGGCTCCCCCAGCAGGAGTGGAGGGCCCAGCAAAAGGAGGATGAGATCAGGGCTGCTGCCTCTGACCCTCTGGGCGACCTCGCAGACTGTAAGAAATGCATGGAATTGAGGCTGCTCTCAGAGGTGAGGCAGAGTCCCTCTGCTTCGATGGTGATTTAAGCCAGACAAATAGACGATGGCCCCTGAAGAATAAGACAGTGGATAAGGAATGTCTTGGACTTCTGGCTGGCTCTGGTTGGCATGTTTTGGGGGAAGCAGTTCTTCAGCTTTAGGACTTTTTCAACCATCTCTTCCCCAAATCTGGCACTTCTTAGGGAGATTCCCATGCATGATGTAGTTGACTGAACATCCATGTAGTGTACTGCTAAGATCAGACACTGGAATCTTGCCCTAGAGCAGACTGGTTAGAGTGACTTTTTCTGCTTTGCTTTCTAGAAATCTGGGAGAATGTGTTCTGTTTCATTGTATATGAATCATGATTTTAACTTGTTATTGTTTCTTGTGTTTAGATGAGACCTGCCAGAGCCAAATTTGACTTTAAAGCTCAGACGCTAAAGTAAGTGCCACCAGTCATTTTCTGGTTTGTCTTCTCAGCCACTGCTTTGAAACACAGCGGGTTGTTTGTAGAAAAAAAGTTGGAGAAATAACAGCAATGATTAAAAAATGAAAGAAGCCAGTAGTTTATAGAGGTTGCTATGTGCCCAGCACTGTTGCAAGTACTTTGTGTATGTTAACTCATTGAGCCCTGCTGTAACTCTGTGGGGTGGGTGTGGTTATTATCCCCACTGTACAAGCAAGGAAACCCAGGGACTGCAAGTTGGAAGAACTTCCTCAAGCTGGTAAGTGATGGGGTTGGGATTCAAACCCAGGCAGCCTAATACCAGAGGCTTGGCTCTTATACACTGTGTTCCTTTGCTTCCATATATGTACATATACATATATGTACATATACATATACATATGTATGGGCTTGGTGTGCTTCAGTGGAAGCTCAATCTGACCTACTCACTCTGTGGAAGGAATCAGAACCAAGCTCTGGGAAGATGACTTCCCCAGTTTTGCTATAGCATCCCAAGGACTTAAACTGAGACCCATAGGAAGGAGACTAGCATGTCTTAGATGCTAGCCCTGGAAGATTTTTCTCAAAAAGGGAGTTCTGTTGTAGAAATGGGTTGGGGAACCACTGTATCTATCCCTCCCACCCTTCTTGCTATTGGCACATTAATGACTCAGGGAGCCTTTCAAGGAAGAAGCCTGATTAACTTATTTAGCCCAGCGTTTTCTAAATTTATATTTTTCATGGAATACAATTTGGGGAATGCTGCCGCAGACTGGGTTCCAAAAGCAGTCTGCTAACTTTATGACTAATTATGGACTAAAAATGAGCCAGAAGTTTTCATTGGCAGCCGAAAATGCAATGATGGGATGGGATGGAATGGAAGGAGGAGATGGAGAGAGATGCTGAGGGTGCTGTGTGGAGGCCTGTCTGTCTTAGTTCTGATCCTCTCCCACACAGAATAAGTGGCAAGGCCATGGTTTCCAGAACACAAGCACACATGTAGTACAGTCAGATTTGCTTGTGTTACTTTGTAGCTATTAAAGGTAGATGTGCAATATACTGCAAAGATCGCAGGTTTTGGGATATTCTTTAAAAAAAAAAAAAGATTGATATATTTATTTGAAAGGTGGAGTTACAGAGAGGCAGAGAGAGCAAGAGTTCTTCTATCTACTGGTTCACTCCCCAAGTGGCTACAACAGTCAGAGCTGGGCCAATCCAAAGCCAGGGGCCAGGAGCTTTTTTCAGGTCTCCCATGCCGGTACAGGGGCCCAAGGACTTGGATCATCCTCCACTGCTTTCCCAGGCCATAGCAGAGAGCTGGATCAGAAGTGGAGCAGCCGGGTCTTGAACCGGCGCCCACTGCAGGCAGCAGCTTTACCCACTACGCCACAGCGTCAGCCCCTAGGATATTCTTTACTTATTTGTTTTTAGTTATGTGAAAAGCAGAGAGACAGAAGAAGAAACAGAGAGAGATCTATCATTTGCTGGTTCATTCTTCAATTGCCTGCGACAGCCAGGGCTGGACCAGGCTGAAGCCAGGATCCAGGAATGCAGTCCAGGTCTCCCACATAGGAGGCAGGAAACCGACTACTTGAGCCATCACCTGCTGCCTCCCAGGGCGTGCATTAGCTGGAGCAGAGCTGAGACATGAACCCAGGCACCCTGACACGGGCATCCCAAGCAACATCTTAACTGCTGTGCTAGATGCCTATCCCAAGATTGTGGTTTTGAGAGTCAGCAAGTCCTGGGTTCAGATCCCAGCCATGCCACTTACTGTCTCTGTAACTGCTGTCACATTATCAACCTCTCCCACCCCTCATTTTCCTCGTCTGTAAGATGGGCTTAAAATGCCTGCCTTGCAGGGAAGCTGGCGTAATACCTGTGAATCATTTTGCACAGTGCAGGAGAAGTCGGTACTCAAAGTATGTCACCCCTCCTCGTGCTTTACCAGAGAGCGGACAACAGAGGGAGAAAAATTCATCTGCAGTTTGGTGAAGTGGATTCCTTTTCTGTTTGAATCGAGCGAGGCCCATAGAAGACTCAAGAAGTGGCTTAATGATAATACATTTTCCTAGATTTCATTTAAAAGCCTCGAAAAGATTTTTTTCTTTAGAAAAACCCCATCCAGTGTAACAGGTGAAAAGGCCGAGATTCACAGAAATTGTCCCCATTTAGCAAGACTTCCGGTGTGGGAGAGATGACTCCTTCTTCTGACTCAGTGTTGTCATCATGGCCTGCTGCCTCCAAAAAGAATCCAAGAAAACTTGATAAAAAGAATAAATGTCTCATACATAGAGTCTTGGAAGCCCTCCAGTCCCTGGTTTTACATGTCCCTGAAGTGTGTGGCTCAAAAAAGTTTGCTCACCACTCAGTGAGCCACGCCTCGTTCCCCTTGGACTTCGCAGAGCCCGTGTTGTGCCAGGGCACACAGTGACGCTCCAGATTTGGAGGGCATCACGCTGTTGTTTCCCAAAGCTTTTCACCGCCACACTTGGTCATGGGGCTGTTGGGGAGCTGGGGTGTGAGCCACAGGGTGGAGGGACTGTAGCCCCAGGCAGGCATCTCCAGTCCTTTCACGTGAGTCCTCCTCCTCCCCGGCTTAGCAGTGAGGGGAGCATTTCAGCTTCCTGCCGCCCGACACTCAGGGTGGCAGAGTTGGAGGCCTGCAGAGCTCCAGCAGGGGTGGATGTGATCAGGACCTCACCGTCTGTGTGCCCAGGGTCCAGAAGACCTCCAGGGAGAGCTCTGGCCAGAGACTTCTGTCTTACTGAGACAGAGGCTACCTTCATGGGCCTTTAGGGTGGAATCCTGTTCACCAGTGTGAGGCCCCACAAGGCCGCCTGTACTTTTGTTCAGCACGGCACTGACTTCGTGTCAAGTTTTCCAGATGCCCCGTCATTGTTCAGCCAGCATCCTTGACGCACCGTGGGACTTCCTGGCACCCAGGGCGGTGGGCATGCCCTTCCAACGTACAATCAGAGGCCCTTCTCCCCCTGCTGTTGGCTGGACACAATGGAAAGATCTGGGTCATGTTTGGGTAGTTGTTCAAGAAAATTTCAAGTTACAGTTTTTGTCCTTTTAAGTTTTTGTTTTGTTTTTAATAATTTGTCTTTTTGTCTCATTGTTAAGGAGTCCTAATTAGATGCTAGCATCATTACGGAGGCAGGCATAGGAATGAGTGTGGAAAAATTGAAAACAGGCACTAAGAGCATTTGAAAGAAAGCTACTTTTCTCTCACAGATCCCTTTTCCATGTTGAAAAGGGAGAGGATTAATCTTTATGGGGCATTAATAGGTAATAGGCACTGCGCTGGGAGTTTTATTTGCAGTTTGTAGCTGCGTTCTCTAATAACTCTGCATTAGTGGCTGTGTTCAGGTAAAGAAACAGCGTCTCTGGGGAATCCAGGATCTTGCCCAGGGTCTCAGAGCTGCTCCACTGGAGGACCGAGTTTTGAACCCAGAGACTCCTAACTTCAGAGCCTTCCTACCATGTGATAACGGGTGGATGGCAGAGTGGGTGGGTGGACAGAGGGCTAAGTGGGTAGAACGATGGGACTGTGAAAACATTTCACAGGCCGGCGCCGCGGCTCAACAGGCTAATCCTCCGCCTTGCGGCGCCGGCACACCGGGTTCTAGTCCTGGTCGGGGCACCGGATTCTGTCCCGGTTGCCCCTCTTCCAGGCCAGCTTTCTGCTATGGCCCAGGAGTGCAGTGGAGGATGGCCCAAGTGCTTGGGTCCTGCACCCGCAAGGGAGACCAGGAGAAACACCTGGCTCCTGCCTTTGGATCAGCGCGGTGTGCTGGCCTCAGCGGCCATTGGAGGGTGAACCAACGGCAAAAGGAAGACCTTTCTCTCTGTCTCTCTCACTGTCCACTCTGCCTGTCAAAAAAAAAAAAAAAAGAAAACATATCACAAACAGCCTGAGGGCAGTTTAAGGCAGCGAAGACACGGCTTGCCGGGGCCTAGGAAAGGGCCGTGTTGGCGGTGGAGGCTTCCAGAAGCATTGTTCCTCGTGTAACACACGATGGTTAAGGCCTCTGGGTGCTTCGCTGTGCGTTGTGCAAATATTCTGAACACAAGAAATGCCCATCGAGAAAGCCACAACAGACTCATAAGGCCCCCAGGCGCTTTCCACGCTCCTCAGTGGGAAGGCTACCACCCATCCCACAAAGGGCTGGAGAAAACGCCAATGCGATGAGATCTGAAGAGTGGGGCTCTCATTTCCAAATACGGAGCCCCCCCACCCGCCTCCTCTGTCCTCCGTCCCCTTTGGCCCCACTGGAAGCGTCTGAGTCTTCATGTGGAAACACCTGCTGAAAACACTGCGCCCTCTGCCAACAGGGAGCTTCCTCTGCAGAAGGGGGACATCGTTTACATTTATAAGCAGATCGACCAGAACTGGTACGAAGGGGAGCACCACGGCCGGGTGGGGATCTTCCCACGCACCTACATCGAGGTACCGCAGCCCCCTTTCTGCCTAAGGAAGTGCCTGGCCGCCACCCAAGCACCATTTACTGACCCAGGACTCGTGTTTTGTCTCCTCCTCTCATTCCCCCGCTTTCTCTTGCCTGTGCCCGTCTTCCCTCTCTTCCTTCCTCAGCTCCTTCCTCCCGCTGAGAAGGCTCAGCCCAAAAAGTTGACGCCGGTGCAGGTTTTGGAATATGGAGAAGCCATTGCCAAGTTCAACTTTAATGGTGATACGCAAGTGGAGATGTCCTTCAGAAAGGTAGGTGACTCTCCTTGGCCCCTGCCCTGGGTGAGGACAGGGTGCTGTGGGGCCCCGCCAGCCCACGGTGCTGTCTGTCCCCTTAAGAGGGGTCTGCCAATCAATAGTTGCATTAAGAGCAGTTGGAGGGTGTTCCCAGGTGAGGCATTTTTTTAAAATAGACACTAGGCTCCTGTCAAGGTTAAACTCCATTGAGTTCAGTAATTAAAGGCAGTATTTCCAGAGTCCTGGACACCTTTTATAAATAAATATTTAGCCCACATTTGGAGAGCGCCTACAGATGTGGTGAGCACTGTGGTTTTACTGTGCATTGTTGTGGCCCAAAGGGGGGAAAAAAAAACCATTGATATGAGGAGAAATTTACAAAGTGTTGAAGCCAGAAGTCATGGGTTATCAGCTCTGGAGCAGGTGGGGAGTTAAATGCTTTTTTCCAAGCCACCGCTTCCTCACATTGAAAAATGAAAATAGATGGCCCTCTCCTGGGGTAGCCATAGAGGATTCGCACGTGAAGGCCCCAGCACGGACACGTGCACCTGGTTTGGTGCTCAGTGAGCGGAGACGCCGTGACCTCGCCGTCATTCCTGCCAGGTGGTGAACTCAGCAGCTTGCTCCCAACACACCTAGACCGAGCAGGGACGCTCTTCTTTCCATTTGTCCAAATTGCTGAAGTTATTAAAGGAACTGATGCTACTCAGGGTTCAGGGAAGTAAGCACATGCCCTGGAAACACGTGACCCTTAAATAAAAGAGAAACTCTGGAGGCAACCTGATTGCCCAACAACAGGAAGATCACTAATTAAATCTTTACACAAGTGTCCAGTAGAATACCCTAGAGTATCCATTAAACTGTGCAGCAGCATTAAAAAGCATAGAATTATATTCCTTATTAAAGAAGGAGGTTCACTTGATGGTATTAGATATAAAACAAACAGGCTGGAAAAGGGAAATACAGTCCACCTCTGTTTTCATAAGGAAGAGACATGCACAAGTCTAATCCACATGTATGGGATTAAATCTGGAAAGTACAGATTCCAAGTATTTACAGTGGTTACCTCCAAGTGACCACGTGATGGACAGTAGTTGTTTTCTGCTTTGTGTTTCTGTTCTCAGTTTTCTATCATGGCACATGAGAAAATAAGATAAAAACAAAGACACAAGATAGCCTCCTGGGGCCTATGCCTTGGGGATGGAGATGGGAGATGTGTCTGTTTTGTTTTAAATGAGTGTAAAAACTCTTGTGCCTTCCAGGATACAGGCACGAGTCTGATCTTCTTTATGGAAATATTTAAAGACCAAGCCTGACTTCACAGCACCCAGGCAGCCCCCTGGCTGGTGACAGCCCTGCCCAGCAATGTGAAATCTGGCCAGGTCCAGCAGGGAAGCCTCTCTGGAGACTCAGATGCAGTGGATGACACAGGGAAGGGCAGCGCCAAGCACAGGCTGGGGCCCCTGGTGTGCTGAGCGTGGAGGGATGAGAACCCTTGCACTGTTGTGTCTTGTAGGGCGAGAGGATCACGCTGCTTCGACAGGTGGATGAGAACTGGTACGAAGGGAGGATCCCGGGGACGTCCCGACAAGGCATCTTCCCCATCACCTACGTGGACGTGATCAAACGGCCGCTGGTGAAGAACCCCGTGGATTACATTGACCTACCTTACTCCTCCTCCCCGAGTCGCAGTACCACTGCGAGCCCACAGGTACCCAAGCTGATCGCTGTTTTCACCTTCAGCCGTGCTGACGGCGCATAGCTCCTCTGGGGTGGTTCTTGATTGGGAACTGTCGGCAGTAATGCAGACTGCACACACACATTGGTGTTCCTGTATCTAAACGGCATTTTGCCAGCATTTGGTGGGAGAAATGGGAAGCATTTGAGGTAGTCATCTGGGGAGAAGGTGGTGCCCCCTGGCTGAAGCTGGTGGTGTGGTAACCGCCTCTCTGTCGTACATCCCACGGCCCAGTGTGGTTCTCTCCGTCATTTTGTTGGCCAAGGCCGGCTTGCAGAAGACAAAGGTTGAGTTTCATGTTCTCATCCTCAGACCTGTAGACCGCATCCAAAGCATTTTTGCTAACACTCACTGGAACCAAGTTAGGAAAGGAGCTTGGAGCTTCTTGGTCTACACTAGGCTGTTAGGAAGTAGCTGTATAGGCACGAGTTGTTTGCCTCCCTGCACATTAGTTATGAATGGACTTGTTTAAAAATAGAAGCTATTCCAAACCCACCTCTGCTGCTCCGGTGAGAGCCTTGGGTTCAGAAGATGCATGTGGGGTGACCCCTGTAACATACACTGAGCATTGTGCTGGATGAGCTGTAGGGGAGACCAGGAAGCAAGAGCAGGACATGGGGACCCAGGATGACACAGACACAGCACCTCTTTTTCTCTCGTCCTCGAATGGCTTCCTGCTGCCGCACCTGCTCATCCCTGACCCCTGTAGAAAGCATCGGACAGCTGACCTGGGCGTCCTGCACAGTGAGGTCCACGTCCCATCATCTCCCGGGGGAGGGCATGGAGTCGGCGCAGGGCGGCCTGGAGCACTCAGCTGGAGATTTCACTCAGCTGTAGCCAGCCGTGGTCATAAAGCAAAATGACCGCTCTTCTCCGACTTTTCTGGAAGGGCCATCTTTCCTTCCCCCGGGTTCCAGGCCGGGCTCTGGGTGGGAGCTCCTTCTGTGTCCCTTTGAAAGTCGGATTCTACAAAGTGGGCCAGCCTTGTCCGGTGGGCCCTGATGGGAACCTCTGTCCTGTCTCCACATCACTTGCCTCTCCCCTCCCCCTGCACGTGCACCCGCTCACACTCCAGACCTGACCCGGTGACTTCCCTGGTGACACCAGCGTGTCCTGCTCATCCTCTGCGTTTCATTCTTCTTTGTAGACGCCCTGGTGACTATTTTCCTTCTTTCTTCTTGAAGCTGACACTTGTACCTTTTGCTTCTTTGTTTTGTCTGTCTCTCCTTTTCTTTTTAAGTTTCCTAGTCACAGCAAGCTCATCCTGCCAGCCCCCTCATCTCTGCCCCACTCCCGCCGAGCCCTGTCCCCTGAGATGCACGCCATCACCTCGGAGTGGATCTCGCTGACCGTAGGGGTCCCAGGCAGACGTCCTCTGGCCCTGACCCCACCCTTGCCGCCTCTGCCTGAGGCTTCTGTCTTTTGTGCTGATCCCCTTGCCCTGTCGGCGAGGGCTCGTTCCTCCTTGACCCTTGGCCTCCCCCACTCAAGTCGGTCAGATGGCTCCACCATACGCTCGACCGTCTCCCCTCTGGCCCTGCCGCCCCCTGACAGAGCCTACTCTCCGGCACCCAGTGCACTGGCTCCACTTCACGTCAACGGAGCCGGTGGTGTTCACGTGGCACCTCCCGGCATCCACCAAGATAGCTTCTCCCAGCTGCCGTTCGGGCGCTCGGATAGGGTCATCTCGGAGCTTAGCGATGCTTTTAGCAGCCAGAGCAAGAGGCAGCCATGGCGAGAAGAGAACGGCCACTATGAAAGGAAAGCAGAGAGGGAGGCGGGTGAGAGAGGCCCTGGTGGACCCGCCATCTCTAAGAAGAGCTGCCTGAAACCTTCCGACGTGGTCAGGTGCCTGAGTTCTGAACAGAGACTCCCAGATCTCCGCAGCCCTGAGGAGAGCCGGCCCAGCAAGCCTCTGGGCAGCCCTTTTCCAGGAAGGGAGGCTGGGCAGACAGAGCTGCATAGAGGTGGCGAGCAGGCTGGGAGGAGAGCTGCTCAGAGTGGTGTGAGCCAGGTAGGCCTGCAGCATGACCGCGTGTGCCCTTGGCATCTCACCTGGCCGGGCGGGCTGGACGGCTCAGCCGTGGTCTCTCTGCCGAGGCCCAGCGGATGCCTGCGGGACCCGTTTGCTTGCCTTGGGAGCGAAGAGATGGCCCCAGACGGGGTGGTGGGCGCCTCGGTTAGGGTGTAGGGCTGGGGACATTGGAGGGAAAGGGCAGGCTGCCCTCCCGCCTCTCGAGCTGGCTCCACTCTGAGGGCCTCGTGGTCTGGTACAGAAGCCCACGAGAAGCCAGGCCCCCTCCACGGCCCGGTCTGCTCTGACTAACAGCTGAGAACACCAGGCTTTGCTGCGGTGTGCTGTGGTTTTCCTGTGAGCTGCACTTTGTTTCCGTAACCCATGGCGCTCTGCTAGTGCTCAGTTTCGTCAGGTCTCCGTCCTGTCTCGTGTCCGTGTGGGAATTCGGGGCCCTTGTTCATAACAAACAAAGTGACGTTTGGGGAGCACGCAGGCCCCCGGCTTGCAGTCATCCAGCGGGCTACAAAGATGTCAGGGTTTGGGACCAAGGTGCCTATAGAGTAGGTTTCTTTGTTTTGTTTTGTTTTTAAATTTTTCAGTTAATTTATTTGAAAGGCAGAGAGACAAATCGTCCATCTACTGAGTCATTCCAATGGTTGGGCCAAGCCAAAACAAGGAGCTGGGAACTCAGTTTGGGTCTTCTGTATGGGTGGCAGGGACCCAACCACTGAGCCATCACCTGCCACCTCCCAGGGCGCACATTAGCAGGAAGCTAGAATTGGGAGCAAAACCAGGGCTTGAATCCAGGCAGTCCAATGTGGGACAAGCAGTGTGTTGACCTCTAGGCCAAAAACCACCTCATTATAGGGTGTTTTGAGGGCTGAAAAATTTGAGAGGGGACATGAGCTTGGCAATTAGATAGATCGTGGTTCTGATTTGGGCTACGCTGGTGCTACCCTGTAAGTCAGACTTCAGACCCCCTTCTTGGATGTAACCAAGTTTGAATGGCAGCCCTCCCTCTTGCCTTCTGGTAACTTGCGAGTTACTTAGTCTCCCTTGGACTCGGGTTCCTCATCTGTAAAATGGAAGTGAGGACACCTGCCTCATAGAGTTGAGAAGATTCCTTGGAATGACGTGTGTGGAGTGCTGAGCACAAGGACGGGGCACATGATCAGCACTTCGTAGAGGAAAGCTGTAGGGCCACCATCTTGCATGAACTGCTTCTAGAACAGAGAATGTTCTAGAACCTTCTTAGACCCAGTTAGACTTCCTGAAGAGAACTGCACACCATTCATTAAGTACTTAGCGTGTGTGCCATGTACAATAGTAAACTGCGCCCAGCCCTCAGACCTGCAGTCCCTTTGGAGCTTCATTCATTCCATCTATGGAATTTAAGACCTACAGGGACCAGCCTCTGGGCAGGGTCCTCTCGAGGGGCCTGTGTGGTGAGGCTGCAGGCATAGCAGTGTCACCAGGGCAGATGAAGAGGAAGGCTTGAAAGCCACACAAGCACCAAGGCCTCTGAGACACATTGGGCCAGACCTGTAGCTCAGCCCGATGCATGGGGCCCACAGGCCAGCATGTCAGGAGCGGGGATCCTGGGGGCAGGCACAGGGTGGGATAAGAAGTCAGACTTGGCTTGTCACCAGCAGGCTGCTTAAGCTCCCGAGCCACAGTTTTCTCATATGCAGAGTAGAAGTGAAAACAGTACCTTTCTCCCAGGATGGTGCAAAGACTCAACTAGGTGGTCCATGTAAGGGGGGGTCCTTGGCATGTGGTCAGGCTCCACACAGCCACTGTCACTGCAGCTTATCGCCCAGGTCCTTGTGTGGGGCTGCGGGGAGGCAGCCATACCCAGCGAAGGCTTTGCCTGGCCCAGAACAACTGCTCCTGGAATGCGTGTTCTGGGAGGAGGAAGAGGGTGTGTCTGGTGGAGGGTAGTTTGTTGGGAGAGCTGATTGATCAGCTAGTGGAAAAGCATTCAGTGTGTCTGACGCAAGAACATTCTGTGAACATTCTAAGTCAACCCCAGGTGCCTGGAGCCCTCCTTCTTGCCAGTGCTGAGTCATCGCCAAGGCCTGATTCCAGGATCCAGTGTGTACAGGAAGTACGCATGGTGCCTGGGTCCCCAGCGAGGTTAGGGGTACACACTTCCTGCTTCCTAGCTGAGGACAGGAGCGGAGTGGCTGGCAGCGCTGGAGATTGTGTTGATTGGGTGGCTGTACTTGTTGACGGCTCGATTTCCTTTTGTGAGGGCCTCCAGACTCCAGATGTACCACTTCCCGTCTACTCCCTTCCTCCTGCTGTCCCAGCACCAGCCCTGTTTGAAATGGGCAGTGGGCTTGGTGTGGAAAGGGGTGCACATCCCCATCAGTCACCCTCACTCTTCCATCCTGTAGCAGCTTTGGGTCCGTCAGAAGGGGCTCCTGCACCCTGGGCTCCCTTTGGTTGACATTCTGAAGGTGGAGAGGACTTAGTATGTGACAGCTGTCTGCGGCAGCCCCCTCAGAGCATGACCTCAGGCTGGCTCACTTATTTGGGTGTTTGCATTCCAAACCAGTTTTTATACCAAGAAAATCACCAACCATTATTCTCTTCATGGAACCAAAGAGGTCAATTTTATTCTAGATTTTAGGGACCTGGGTTGAGAATAGGTCAATTAAGAGGGAAAATTTTACCCAAGAGCCTTAAATGAAGACATTCTGAAATGTTAGGACCATTTACTCTCTTCCAAGCATCTAGAACATTCCAGGCACTGTGCTAAGTGCTACTGTAAACAGAGGAGGATGAACATCACCCTGGACTTCCCAGTGGTTTCAGAAAGAAGTCTCCCTTCCTGGGTGGCTTAGAAGGCCCCATGCGATCTGGCCATTTGGACATCTAGGTGTCCTCATCTTCTAGAACTATCCCTGCTTGTTTGCTTGGATAATTCCTACCTTTTCCATACTTCTCCACTGAGACGTTACCTCTTCCAAAGGAAGCCTTTCCTGCCAACCTCCCCCTGCCCTTGCAAGACTGGGTCACGTGCTCTGACTTTGTGCTGCCCTGGCCCCTGCACCTGACCTGTGCAAGCAGTCCTCAGCTTTGTTGTATTTGCTCTTTGCTTTTCTGTGTACCCATTAGAATGTTAACACCCTAAGGTTGGGGACTGTGCCATCTGGTATATGGAAAGTGCTCAGTAAATATTTGTTCAATTAAAGAAATGACAAAAAAATGACCTCCATTGGGGAGTGAGACATGCTCACAGATAACTATCATGCAGGCAGGGAAAGAGAGTCCCCAAGCCGTCCACTCTGGACAAACAGTAAGCAACAGGAAGCAGAAGGTGGTTGTGTGGCAAGACTTCATGAGGCAGTGTGGCATTCGCTGTGGGCCTGAAAGAATAAGGAGTTTCCAGTAGGCGTGCAGCAAGGGAGTGGCATTTAGATGAATAGCTGGGGTAGAGGCTCCACAGTAGGAGCTGAAAGGTGTGTGTGTGTGTGTGTGTGTGTGTGGAGAATGGTGCATTCCTGGTTTGGGTGAGGCTTCAGGTCTGCACAGGTGAGTAGAAGGGAGAGGAATCCGGAGAGCTTGATGCTCAGCAGTGCCTCCTAACCGGGAGGTAGAGCCATCTCTACCCAGGCACAGTGACCCTGCTCTGCTGCTTCCCATCCCCTGCCTCAGGTCTGCAAAAGTCTGAACACTTCCTGTAAAACTACCTGACTCTTCACTCCTAAGCTGGTTTCACATTGGGTTGGGTGTTTGTGATTTCAGATGTGCATTTTCTCTGACCAGCAGAAGGGGCTCAATAAAGCACAAGGGTCTTTAGGGGAAACCAGGTTGGGGTACAAAGACCACTGGATCGAAAGCCGGAGTCCCTGGATGAGTCACTTCTTTTTCCTGGAAGCTTCCCTGTTGATAAACAAAACATTCAGACAAGAGAAGCTCTTTTTAGCTTTGATATTCCATGACGAGGTGACATCCTGTATGAATTTCCATTGAAGTGAGGAAGGAGAGCACACACAAAATTTTAGGTATAGGGGTTTGTTACTAGGCCTGCAACCTTCACAATGGATAAATGAAAGTTTTTCCTTCTATTTTTTGAGGGACAACTTAACTAATTCAATACAAACACAAAACACCCAAG
Organism: Lepus europaeus; assembly: GCF_033115175.1. Classification (NCBI taxonomy): domain Eukaryota; kingdom Metazoa; phylum Chordata; class Mammalia; order Lagomorpha; family Leporidae; genus Lepus; species Lepus europaeus. The sequence continues at coordinate 33,674,586 of NC_084843.1, forward strand.
AGTTCAGAATTTTCAGCCACACTGTTAGATTTTGTTGGGTGTAACTTTGGCCAATAAGATTTAGAACAATCAACCAAGAAAGTGACAGGAAAGAACATATTGGAGGTCTCCTTTATGAGCATCATCAACTATTTCCTGAGTTTCCCCTGGATAGAAACAGAAGAAAGGCATCCAGCCTTGGTTTTCTGAGTTCGTTCAGAATTTCTGAATTAAAAAGAATCTGTCCCAGTGACTCATCATTTTTTCTGGATCACAGAATTTTTAAAACAGAGCAGCTGAGGCCTTTAGGGTAGTGTTTTGGGGGAGGGGCTGACACACACACAATTTTGCATAAAGTTTCCAGGGACTCAACACTCAGGGCCGTCTGAGAGCTCCTTGGTTCTTTTGTGAACTACCAGGTAAAGAGCCCCCCAAGTTGGGGCCGTGGCATAGCAGGTAAAAACTCTGCCTGCAGTGCTGGCATCCCATATGAAAGCTGGTTCAAGTCCAGGCTGCTCCACTTCCCATCCAGCTCCCTGCTAATGGCCTGGGTAAAACAGCAGAAGATGGCCCAAGTGCCTGGGCCCCTGCTACCCATGTGGGAGACCTGGCTCCTGGCTTCTGCCTGGACAAGCCCTGGCCACTGTGGCCATTTGGGGAGTGAACCAGTGGATGGAAGACCTCTGTCTGTCTGTCTCTATCTCTCTCTGCCCCCTGCCTCTCCCTCTCTGTAACTCTGACTTTAAATAAATATATATATATTTATGTATCTTGAAAAAAAAAAAAAAGCCCTCCAGCCTAGTTGATGTTTGTAGTGACTTGAGAAGACAAGGCCCGAGATGAGTGACAAATTTGGTTCCTAAAGGGAAGGAGGCCAATCAATAAAATCTGAGGGCAGGAAATGTAAAATAAAAGTGTTCAGGACAGCTAAGTGACCTCGGTGTCTGGAAAACACAACAAACCACTGTGACTTAGGGAAGGCGGCTCCACCAGAGACAGAAACGTGCTTTGGTGACCTCAGAGAGGACGTCCGTGACCACGTGGAAGCTAGATGAGTTCCCAGGAAGAGAAGAACAAAGGCCTGGGTCTGCTTTGAGGGTGGAAATCACAAGTAGAAGGGACAGCCTGTGACGCGACTTGGAAGAACTAAGGGGAAATTAAAATTGTTAGGATGTCCAAATAAAGATGGGAACCGTTTCCCTTTGACTCACTCCGAAGGGAAATCTCTAAACAAATGCAGAGAGTGTTTACCAGCTTCAGGGATGGGGAGACACATCGGCTGCAGCTCTTAAAAGATAGCCAGCAAGTATTCTCTCAACACTGAAGTCCCAAAGCGGGCATGTCCATCTCTGAAAAGGTGTAGGGGAAACCCAGGTGCCAGCCGAGGAGCACTGGACAAGCTGTGGTGACCTCTTGATCAGCACATGTCTCCAGCCTTTCTGGTGCCACCCTTTGCAGAGCACAGCCCGGAAGAGCAGGCCATAGGGAAGTGCACTGAACTGGGCATCCGAGGGAGCGGTGTTTGAATCCTGGATCTTCAGGTTCCAGCTCAGACATGCCATGTCTTTGTTTTCTCCTTTGTAAAATGTGGCAACCACTTTCTGAGTTATCATGACACTAAACGAGCTGCCATGGAGGCGAAGTTGCCTTGCACAGGGATGCAGTTGTGATACTTTAGCCTCCTTACTGCATTGCACCTGAGAGGGAAGACAGAGCAAAGGAGAGGACAGTGGAAGACGGGAGAATCGTTTTGCTTTAGGTTTCAGAAATCCAGAATTTAGAAAATTCATGCTTCTCTCCCACCTTGGGGACAGTGAACATCTGCCTTCACCCCTGGCCATTTATGAAAGAGATAGAACATTACACTACTGTCTACAACGAGGAGACCGAGCCTTGGCTGAGCGATTGGGTGTAGTGTTGTAATCGGATTCAGTTTACAACAAAGTTAATATGTTGTTTCTAGAGTGATTTGCAAGATTAAATCCAGGTGGTGAGCAGTGGAACTAATTGTTTGTAATTAGCCTTAAATTTAAGCTGCACTGTTGTCTCAGTAAACATAGTAGAATTCAGTGGTGTCAGAGGCTGTTTTTTTTTTTTTTTTAAGATTTCTTTTATTTATTTGAAAGGCAGAGTTACAGAGAGAAAGAGAGAGGGAGAGAAGGAGAGAGGGAGAGGGAGAGGGAGAGGGAATCTTCCATCCGCTGGTTCACTCCCCAAATGACGGCAATGGCCAGAGCTGGGCCAGGCTGAATGCCAGGAGCCAGGAGCTTCTTTTAGGTCTCTCATGTGGGTGGCAGGGGCCCAAGCACTTGGGCCATCTTCTGTTGCTTTCCCAAGCACATTAGCAGGGAGTTGGATTGGAAGTGGATCAGCCTGGACTTGAAATGACACCCATATTGGATGCCTGCATTGTAGGTGGCAGCTTTATCCACTGCACCACAGCACCAGTCCCTAGAGGCAGTTCTGAGGGTACTGTGGAGGTTCCTACAGCTGAAACCTGGGAGCCTGACTCATTCAGGCTCTGCAGTTCCTCTGGCAAAGTCTGCCTGAGAGCTGCAAATCTATCACTTGTATCACATCGGGCAACCTCTCGCCTCCAGAAGTGAGCTCCGCACCATGTCTGGAGTCTTATCAGAAGCCGTCGGAGACTCGCCATGTTTCTTGAGGGGATTTGGGGCCATGTGCAGGCTGAGTGCCTCTATCTTGTCCACATCTCCAGGACTTCCTGCTGTTCTTTAGCCTGTGCACAATTTATTTTGGGCTTCAAGGCTTTGGCACATACCCAAAGCTGGAAGAGAATGCTAGTGACACCAAAGTGGCACCAGGTGTTTTGTGCATCCACAGGGATTAGCAGCTCCTGGGAGGTGGAGATCAGATTTCTTCGGGAAGTCTGTGCATTGAAGAGAGAAGGGCAACAGAGCAAAGAGCAAGGATGCAGGCTGGGTCACTCTGTCCGGGGAATGGAACCAGAGCTCCCTGCGGAGGGTCAGCCTGTGTACAAATATGGAAGAGAGGCAGTTTCTGGCCTGCAGCTATCACCTGCCTACTATTGAGGGGGGATGTGGAGGGAAGGAGAGAGAGAGAGAGAGAGAGTGTGTGTGTGTGTGTGTGTGTGTCTGGATGGACACACACGCTGAACCAGTTGCTGTTTTTCCAAACACGTGAAGGACTGGAATGCACCTCCAGAGTTCAGAATGTGCTTTGCGTGAGATAATGCTCTGTTTATTCTTAACCCTGGATGAGGCCCTGCTTAAAACCATGTCTACTCTTGGGCTTCCATAAGGGCAGACACAGAGGCCCTGCCCAGCAGAAACGCAACAAGAGCAGGGTGAAGGTTGCTCGTAGCCAGAGACATGTGGGATTGGCTTTAAGAATACAATGTCATTTAACCAATAGATCTAAAAGCAGATTTTACATTCCTCCTCTTGTCCTAAGCTTTTAAAGTCTCGTGTTTGTCCTTCCACTTTCTACTGACTCCAGTGTTCAGCAGCCATGGGTGGCTTCTGGCCATTCTAGTGGATGGCACAGGTTTGGACAAACAGCTCTATGAGGGGACTTCAAAAGTTCATGGACAATGGAACTAACTGATAACTATCTTGGTGCAAAAGAAAATGGAAATCTATACAGACTTTTTTCATGATATGTATTTCCATGAACTTTTTTGAAGATTTCCCTCCTATAAAAGCTTTAAAGTGGTTACAAATGGAGAAAGGGAAAGAAAAAAGACATGTGCTTAAAGGATAAAAAAAAAAATCTGAGGTGAGTAGCCTTCCAAGTGAAGGGCTGACCCTGATGGTGGAGATGGACAGCTTCTGTCTCCACTGAGGTTCACCCCATGCCAAGACCCCTCTCTGCACCCCCTCAAAAACTGGTTTACATTTTAGCTACATGAGATACTTAATTGAATTCTAAGTAGGGGGAATAGAATCTTCACTGATAGGATAAATGTTTATCTGACCTCTTCCTTCATTTAGTCAACAAATACTAAATGCGGGACTTGGTCATCCCTGCCTCTCAGGGTTGGGGTGAAGTTTGCACTAAATCCAGATGCTGAGGCTGTGGTGATGATGATGACCCTCTGCTTTGGGTTTGTCCTGAGACCTAGGAAGGAGCTAGTCGAGCCATCAGCATCCCTTCTAGTCGTTTGGTCCCTTGGGTTAGCCACTGGATGCTGCCTGTTACTGCACACCATAACCTTTACAGAAGGAAATGGCTTTGAGCAGTTAGAGTAAAAGCTATTCAAGAGAAGTTATGGTGTCTGTTTCCAGAAGAGGTAGAAGTTGGGTGTTGCTGTCGTAGTCACTCCAGTCATCCCATCATGACCCAAGAGGGAGGTGCTGTGTGGAGATCAGACACCAGGGGGCTCAGCGTTTGCCCGCAGTGGCTTTGCTACCCTGTGCAAGTGTGCAGACTTCTCTGAAATTTCTTATTCTGCCTTCCCTACTTGCAAAAGGATTATTACAAAAGTCAGATGAGCTGATGGAGTCACATGTGCTCATAAAATATCAGGTCCTTCTTACTATGTTTGATTTGCTGATCCTTTCTGAGCACCAAATTATTTGCTAGATGGTCGATTCCAGCACTCCCATGGGATTAAGCTGATTTAAGGATGCTGGGGAGCTTCTGTGGGGCCTGGGGATTATCCACAGCCTCTCTCTGTGTAGCATTTAATCTGAAATCATTATTCTATCAGTTGGAGATTGGAAATATTAGGAGGTTTTTTTGTTTGTTTGTTTGTTCTTGAGAATGTTGTTTTTTATGAGAAGTGGCCCAGACCAGTCTTGGCATTCTGTAGCCGAATAATCTTGGTGTCAGATAAGTGAGTTCTTCTACAGCCTTGCAACCCAGAGTTAGGCTGCAAGCCAGCAGGTTAGTACCGCCAATAGAAAATCAGATGTTCCAGGTCTGAGTCCACATTTGGACAGAATCCCAGGTGATACCTTCATGCTTTAAGGTTTAAGAAGCAGTGCTGTGCGATATCCCAACTAGAAATCGTCCCAGCAGCCTCTGTGTCAGCAGCTGCTCTGGCAGGCAACATACTTCCTCTTGACACAGCCTTGCATTGTTGGACAGCTCTCACTTTTAGAAAGTGTTTCTTTCCGGCAGCTCAAAATCTGTCTGTTCGCTGTTACCCCTTCAAGCTGCCCAGAATCTGTTTTCTGTCTTCTGAAAACCATAGGTGTTTAGAAACGTCCATTTCTTTCCTCTATTACATGGAAGCCTTGACCCAGAGGCCGGGTGGATGGTGAGTGGAGCCGCACAGGACTGGCTCCTGGGTACCAGGCAAAGGCCTGTAGCTGCTGGGACGTTACAGCAGGAGTGTGCAGTGTCCCAGTCAGTGCTGTCTCTTCCATCAAGCCCCACCAGAGGCCAAGGGGACTGGTCTGACTGATTGCGGTTTGGATGGGGTTTGGAGAACTTGAAAGAAACTCTTCCACAGAACAAGAATTTGGAAGTGATGCCTGCTCTGGAAATTGGTCCTGCAGGGCAGGCAGAAGGGTGAGAGCATTGACAGCAGAAGTGAGCAGGAGAGGTGGTGTGGAAAGAGCACCCAGAGCTACTTTGCCTCTCAGTAGCGGGATGACACTGCGGAAGATGCTAAACCCCTCTGAGCACCAGCTTCCTACACTCTTAAAACAGGATGATAAATGTTGTCCTGCTTGGCTGCAACTTCTAAGGCAGTCACTGGCGACTGTGTCAGTGAGCACTCCTGATAGGGTGGGAGATGGTCTGGGAATGAAAAAGAAGTCGAGGAAGCCAGGAGACAAGGCTACCTCTGACTTCTTATGTGACTGCAGGGGAGCCCTCGCTCTCCACAGCCCCCTTGATAGAGTAGGTGGGTCATGCTGAAAAGATTCCAAAGTTCCCTTCTAAAGGTCTTGGAGTCTCTGCAGCCTGTTGCTGTCATTACACTTGACCTGGAGGGCTTCTCCATGGATGGCTCTTTCAGTAGAGCTTGGAATCGAATCCTCCCTGAGAGAAGTGATTCCAAACACCCTTCCAAGGAAGGCCTGGCTTCTACATGGGCGGCTTTTTAAACAGGCAGGTCTGCTTGGCCACAGTTGCACCTATTTCCATGTCAGCATGTAGCACCTGGGCTGGTGAGTGTTGGGCGACAGTTTCATTTCTACTTCTGGAAGGAAGCTCTGCTCTGAGAGCTGTTCTCAGCTCACCTCCTACCTCACTGGCATTTGGCATGGGTAGATTGTTCCAGGGCAATGGTCTTGTATGATACTTCAGATATTGCCTAGGAGACTCTCTCTTTTGGTTATGAATGCTGAAACATGGCAGACCTGATAGGTTTGTGAGCCTGCCCCGACCGAGGCTCCCATTCAACAAATAACAGAAAGTGGTATTTGGGGTAACAGCCATTCCCTAGACACCTGCTAGCTGAGAGTGAGGGGACCAGTGTGTGTGACTTCTAGAGGGCCGTGTCCGTTCTTTAAGGCAGCCCTTGTGTGTTTCCTGCCCATGTGGGGACGCTGTGTTGTCCATTCTCACCTCACTGCAGCCATGCTCCAACTCCCCATTCCATTGCTTGGACGCTCGCTTCTAACTCTGCTCATTGGCGTTTCCTCCTGTGCACCTACCATGCTGTTGTGGAAGCTCCATGGCCCTGGGCCGTGAGTATCTGGTGTCCTCCAAGTGTGGCGGTGTGGTACGTGTATTTGCTCACGCTTTTATTTTGAATCCTTTCCAATGTGACATCTGCTAAAATGTCTCCCTTATAATTTGCTTGGTGATCACAGCCTTCTCATCATTCATTGAGAGCAGGACCTGATCTCACAGAATCTGAAAAGAGCTATGTGGTAAGATGCCTGTTGCATAAGACTGTAGCTTTCCTAAAGACAATCCTTACTGCCTTCCGGAGCCGAGACTAGAGTAATGCCTGGGTCACTCACAGAGCCCTCCGCGGCTACTGTGGCAGAGAGAGGTGCTAGGCCACTGCTTCCCCCTCAGAGAAAGCAGAGGGACTTAGAGACAAAGCTTCCACTCTGCCTCCATGTGGGATTAACGTGTTAGTGCATGACTGGGGGTACGTACTTGCATTTCTAGCCTGAGATTATTCCATTTGTAACAGTTACTCACTAATTACAGGCTTTTATGCTGCTGCCTTTTTTTTTAAATAGTCAAACTAAATCCCAAATTCTTCTGTATCTTACCTGTTTTTCCATGCTTACGCCTGGATCCCTCCTGCACTTCACTACTGGACTATCTGGTTTTTTTTTTTAAACCTGGATCTTCAACTCTATTTTTTCCCTGGATTTATGTGCTTCATCTGGAATGTTACATCTCTTCCTCTTTTTTTTTTGTCCCCACATTGACTGTTTTATGGGGGTTTCTGGATGTCTCGGGGCCACCTCGCAGGAAGCAGTTTGCAATGAGATCATAAACATTGCCGAAAAATCTGTTCATTACTGCAGCACTGTCTCTCATCCCCTTGACTTTCATCACAAGGTTTCCCCTTCTGACAATAAATCATCTTTAATCATTTCTCAGCAACCTCAAGCCCAGCAGCGAAGAGTCACCCCAGACAGGAGTCAAACCCCACACGATTCGTAAGTACACCTGGCAAACTTCCATGCTCGGGAAGCAGGTATTCCGCTGTCCCTGGGGGCCGCAGTTACGGGGATGAGGGAGCCCCTCCCTGTTTCTCTGAGGGTTTCTAGTTAAGGCCATGTTTTCCATCAGCCAATATGAAAGCAGGTGACAGGTAAATACAGGAGGCTGCAGGTTATTGGGAGAGGGAAACAGGTAAAGAGCTAACTGACATGCAAGTTAAAATTGGAGCTGTGTGACTGGTTGCAGTCTTAGTGTGGTGGGGAACGGAGAGGACAGAGTAGTTCATTCTGGTCAGAAATGAACAGGGTTGATTCCTTCCTTCATTCTAAAAGAAGTTATTGGCTACCTGCTATGTTTTAAGGATTAAGTTGCAAATTGTTCACAGAGGAATGGGCATTTGAGTCAGAGATGAACAGACAAATTACATCTTTTGTTAAAGTTTATTTTTTATTTTAAAGGGAGAGAGAGAGTGAGCGCGAGCCTGAAGTCTGGAACCCCGTCCGGGTCTCCAATGTGATTACAGGGGTCCAAGCACTTGGGCCCTATTCCTCTGCTTTCCCATGAGCACTAACAGTGGAGCACCTGGGACGTGAACTGGCACCCATATGGGATGCTAGCATTGGAGGTGGCAGCTTAACCCACTGCGCCACAGTGCTAACCCTCCCCCCGCACCAGATTGCATATTGAGAGCTAGAATGGGAGGGTCTTACTGGCTGAAAAGCCTGCATTTGCAAAGCATGGTGATGGTGGTCTTTGGAAACTTGAAGAAGGTTGGTGTGGCCCCTGCATAGGGCTTGGGAGGAGATAGTTAGAGACAAAGTCAAGTGGTAGGATGGGGCCAGTTGGTAGGATCTAGAATGCAGCCGAAATAAGTTGGATTTTGTTCAGCAAGCAGTAGGGAGGCACTGTGGGCTTTTGATTGTATTTTGTTTTAGGGAGATAATTCTGGCAATGGAGAGGCAAGTAGATTTTAGAGACAAAGGACAGAGCTGTTAATTAATCTAGCCAAGGAGTGATGAGGACCTGAGCTAGGACAGAGTGGGTACTTTGTAGCCATGGAAGTAAACAGAGATACAGGGCAAGGAGGAATGGCCAGCATGGGAGACTGAGATGGGGCAGCAAGAGTTGCAGACATGGCTCTAGGCACACTCACTTTCCCAGAACAGAGCAGGCAGCATCTGGTGAGTGGTGCCACCTGCTCAGAGAAGCTGCAAGTAGGAAATGAGAAATGTCCATTGGGCGTTCTCTTTGGCAACTGGGAAGAATCACTGGTGACCACTGATAGAGCTCTGCTGTTTGTGAGAGTTGATGAGTAAGTGGGAAGGGTGAGGGGCTGTGGATCAAGGAATGGCAGGTAGGAGGGTGGCTAGTTTTTGGGTGCAGAGACTCAGGCACCTTTGTGCTAGAGGAGCAGGTGACAGTGTTGAGAGATGCAAATAAGAAGAAATAAGGGAAGGAGGCCTCCAGACAGTGCAGTTCAACGTGGCCAGCAGGAGGCATCCTACTTTCTGCCAGTAGGAACAGGGCAGAAAGGTGAGTGGGTGCACAGAGACTCAGATCTGAAGTGAGACAGATTAAGGTGCAACTCACAGCAAACATCTGGCTCAGGAAGTGGGGAGCAGAGTGCAGTGGGGCACCAGCACTGGCAAGGGCCAGGAGCGGGGGAAGGTCTCATGGGGACAGTATCCTGAGCTGTGTGAGACCTATCCAAAATTAGAGCTGGTTGGGAACCCAAGCAGCAAGGGTGCAGGACTTTGTCCAGCCAGCCCCCGCTACCTGAGAGTGAAAACAGGAAGGCGGTTGCGGGAGTTATTTCCCAGAGACACGGCTGGCACTGTAGCCGTGGTGGAAGTTCCGGAGACAAGGCATTGTAAGATGTTACTGAGGGTTTGTGTTGGGCGGCTGGGTGTAGGACTCCAGTGGGCAGATAGAGAAAGTGAAAGCTTGTTTTTATTCCCAACTGGAAATCCATCTGCAGCCCATCTCTTAATTCCATATGAGAGACCTCTGGCAGCCAGAGCTGTCCACCAAAGTGTCAGTGCATTGGGGTAAATTTGTGAAGTGAAGCTGTTTGGTTTTAGAATGGACCTCTTGTTTCGGGAACTCACTGATAGTGATTGGATGATTGGCCTCTTTGCAAACTTTTGCCTGTTACTGTGATGTTCCGAAATAGTGAGTAAACAGATGGGGCCCCTGAAGTATTTGTTGAAGGAATAAACAAAAACAAAGCTTTTCCTTGATGCCAAAGCAGATATCAGATTTCATCAGCACAGCAGCTGTTGTTGGAACGGACAGAACGGCCTGGGCCAAATGCTTTAGGCCAACTAGCAAGTAAACAGGAGTCTCAACCTCCACGTATCACTGTGATAGGCAAAAAGAGCAAAAAGCTTTCAGGAGTTTCAGAAAAATGACATCTACTTTTAAAAGCAGTTAATGAAATGTATTTAGATATCTAAAAAAAAAAAAAAACACAGGTAGTTTTGCTAAACAGTGAGGCAATTGGAATGTACTTTTTATACCTTTATCTTTACATATTTTTAAATACTTATTTACTTTCTTTTTACCCTTGCCTGATGTTCTCTAATGTATATGACTACAGTGTAATATCCATGGGTTTAAGCAATTTCTGATTGTCTTAAATAATCTACCTGCATTATCCTACGTTGAGAAAAAGACTTGGTTTATGTTAAAGATGGAGTTGGGGAAGGGGTGCTCTAGACAAGACAGTTTGGCGGTGGCAACCAAATGAACTTGCTTGTCAGGAGTTCCCCAAGTCTCAGTGAACTTAAACGTTGAATGCTTCACTCCAAATGCTGTTAGAGAAATAGCTGATGAAACCGTTATCGCCTCTGTGGAGTGGGAAATACCACTTAAATGGTGGCTTCACAGCAATAGCATTTGAAAACTCATCACTTAGTCCTAGAGCACTTGAGTCACTTGTTCATTTTTTTTTTTTTCATTTGTAGATTCAGCTACCAAGCATTATATAGCTATGTACCACAGAATGACGACGAGTTGGAACTCCGCGACGGAGATATTGTTGATGTCATGGAGAAATGTGACGATGGCTGGTTTGTTGGTAAGAATCCCACCGTGCTTTTCATAATAGCTGTGTATTGAAAGAATCACTGCGAGTGACGAGCCACACAAACAGCAGATCTGTGCCTAGAGGAGCCTTCTCAGCTCCTGTACCACCACCAGGAATGCCAGGCCAGCCCGGTCTGCTGCATTCACTTTCAGACGTGACCCACCATGCTGCATGGAAGGGCAGGTGTCAAAATCCATTAATAGCCGGCGCCGCGGCTCAATAGGCTAATCCTCCGCCTACCGGTGCCAGCACACCAGGTTCTAGTCCCGGTCGGGGCACCGGATTCTGTCCCGGTTGCCCCTCTTCCAGGCCAGCTCTCTGCTATGGCCCGGGAGTGCAGTGGAGGATGGCCCAAGTGCTTGGGCCCTGCACCCCTTGGGAGACCAGGATGAGCACCTGGCTCCTGCCTTCGGATCAGCGTGGTGCACCAGCCGCAGCGCACTGGCCGCGGCGGCCATTGGAGGGTGAACCAACGGCAAAAGGAAGACCTTTCTCTCTGTCTCTCTCTCTCACTGTCCACTCTGCCTGTTAAAAAAAAAATCCATTAATATTTCTACTATGCATATGTCCATTTACACTGGGGCGTTTTATTGTTAAAGCCGTATGGTACAACACACGAAAAATGTGACCAAGCCTGGGTCACTACAGTGAAACTCAGACATGTGGGGGATATTCCAAAGACCTTCTGATTTACTCAAATCGCTAGTAACTTTAGTCAGAGCAACCTGCTTAACTAAAATAAAGGATTCTGCTTTATAGGAAGGAGAGAGAAAGATCAACATTCATTGAGATTCTGTTACAAACGAGACACTGCATGATCCTCATTTGTTGACATTCTCTCAACAAGTAACCTGTATGGCAAGATTATCCTCATTTAACAGATGGAAAAACTGAGGCCCAAAGAGGTTAGGTGACTTTTCCAGAAGTCACTCAGGTAGCAGATGATGTCAGGATTTGAACTCAGGCTGCCCACCTTAACTGAAGCCTGCACTCTTTATGCTCAGTTATGAATCACGTTGGGCATCAGGACTCACTCTTTGCCTTCTTTTTCTCCCATATGAATGATTTCACCCTCACCTTCCCAAGACCAGTGCTTCCCTGATCTCTCTGGAAAAGCTTGTTAAAGTGCAGTAATGTTGGGGCTGGAGTAGTGAGACCAGCAAGGCCTCAGCATCAGTAGGAAGCCAGAAAGACTTGCTGTGGCTTCACCGGCTTCTTAGGAACCCCCACCAAGGCCCTCAGGAGCCTGTGGCCCTCACTGCCCTGTGTCACTCTCTTCAGAAGAAAGGCAGATCTGAGAAGGCAGCAGGCGCTGTAAGGCACTCTGTGGTCCAATAGAGACTCAATCCAAGCCTTCTAGGAAATTTAAAACTTCCTAGAAGCCACATTGAAAGAAGTCATTGAGAAACCAATGAAATTAATTCTAGTGTATTTCACAAACCAGTGCGTTTGAAATTTTATCATTTCAACATGTCGTCACTACAAAGATTGTTAGTGAGTTACATTTCACTCTTCTTTTCACGTTGAATCTTTGACATCCAGTGGGTAGCCATATTCCAGTTGCTCAGTAGCAGCACATGGCTTTCATGTCAGTGCTGCTCTGGTTATGTCTTAGCTGTTAAACACAGTATGTATGAGGACTTGATGTGGGAAGAGGTATAGCAGTTCTCCGGTGGAAGCAACCCAGTTACTTCAAAAAGTGGCCTAGTGTTCACACGACAGATAAGTAGTCCATCGGAACTCATTTTCCGCATCCACAGAGAGAGGCACTGGCCAGCCCCGTGAGCACAGACAAGTTCCTCATGGCTCTGGCCCTCCCATTCAACGCTGTGCAGCCTCTTAACCATCTTTCCTCAGGCTTCAGCCACATGCTTCAGGTGTCTTAGTTCTGACACATGTCGTAGAAGCTTCCCTTGGGGCTTTGTTCCCAACCCCCTGGTAGTGGCTTCATGAGGTGTTGTGGTCCACAGGATTCTGAAGCCAAACCCAAGCTGCCTTGGGAAAAAAAGTGCAATGAGCAGACTGTGATGGCTGCTACTGAGAGGATGATGACCCAACATATGTCTGCCACCGCTGCTTAGAGAGGGAATCCCAAGAGAAGCAGTTCTGGCTGAGGGGCAGTGCAGGGTAGGGGCTGCATGCTCCTGGCCCAGCAGGAACCCACCAAAGTTAGCTGGAGGAACTCCCCTTGGATGTGCAGTCATAGCAGTGAGCAGTCCAGAAATTCTGGAGTCCCGGCTATCTTCTTGTACTGGGTTGGAAGTCCCAATTGTTCCGTAAGAGAAGAAGTAATGGACTGAGCAATGGGCTGTGAGTCAGAACGCTGGGTTCAAACTGTACCTCTGATCCTTACTAAGAGTGGGACCTCGGGTATGTGACTCTCGGCTCTCTCAGCCTGGCCTTTCTCACCTGAAGACAAGAATGTTAGAAATGCCTGCCTAGCTTACCACTCTGCATTATTTTGCAGCCTAAATGAGATAGGAGAGGGGAAAGTGCTTTGGGAACCGTGGGCTCTGCTGCAAGCTGCAGGATTGATACCAAGAGGCATCGGAGCAGAATCTACAGCACAGTCTTTGAAGTCAGGTGTACTCATTTTGTGTATGTGTGTTTATTTTACAGGTACTTCAAGAAGGACAAGGCAGTTTGGTACTTTTCCAGGCAACTATGTAAAACCTTTATACCTATAAGAAGACTGAAAGCCACAGAAATTATTTTTATTGGAAGATGAAGCATAATTCATGAACCGGTCTCTTTATTTAAACTTGAGTCAGTAGGAAAATCAGTGCAGTGGATGAAGTAAGAAACAAAGGAGAGGGACAGAGAAGTGTCTTGTTTAAAATCCATGCCTGCGTTTACTGTGCATCAGACAGGGCTGAACTGTGTGCTGAACAAAAAGAATTGAGGCAAACCCATATTCGCGTAGCTGCTTCTGGGAGCTGCTCCAGCCTTCACCTCCCTCCCACCTCCTGGGTAATCTGACCTGGAGTAGAGCGATTAGCCAGAAATGCCTCCTACTGCCCTGGCCTTAACTAGCTCCCATCTCAAAGAGTCCTTGAGCCTGAAGCAACCCTGGGAGCACGAGGCAGAAAAATCCCAAGCCATTTTCCAGAGGCTCCATGCCTGAGAATCCACCCGCTCCCCCTGCCTCTGTCCCAGGCCGTCCTGGAATCAGTTGCTCCCCCGCACTGCTGGAGAACATTCTGGGCTGCTGCGGCAGCCTGTAAACAGTAGCAGAGGCCCCCGGACTGCACAAGACTGAGTCCCTCTTTGGGCCTGCTGAGGCTGGTGAGAAAGTGGAGGCAGTACGCAGGTGCCCCACGCCATCAGCCTGCTGTGCCGCGTGGCCCCTGAGGGCCCTGCTGTTCAAACTGAAAAGCACATGACAGTTGCCCTTGGGAACTGAGGAGCAGGTGGCCAGGCAGGCAGGTTACCTTTGTATTTCCAAGGTTTTTAGCCGAAGAGCTCTGGGGCTTGAGTCACTTGCACTGTGTTCCTGTCTCGTGTCACTGGCTTTTCAGAACGGCCGCCCTCAGGGCAGTGCGGCTGCCTTTATCCGAGCACCACTGCTAACCTCTTTTTGGCTTGCGTTTGGCTAGGACGGTTTGGGGATTCGGAGGCCCATTGCCATAGAAAATGGAGAATGATGTTCAGCGATTCATTTAATATGCACATGCGTGCTGGCTGCTGGGGAGGCCGGCGAACAAGACATGCCCCAGGCTCACAAGGGACTTGGCATCTCCAGTTTTACCCTCCACCCACTGTGGGAACTCAAGGGCCACTCGCTTTCAGTGCCCAGGGTTGTGAATCTAAGGCACCCTTGTGCAGCGTCTCTCCAGAGCAGAGGCGCGGGTGCAGTGGCCCTGGGTGTGTGTGAAGCAGGGATTCTGCTGTGTCCTTCGTGGGGCCTGGGTCCCAGGAACAAGGCTCTGGTGACACCTGGGGTACTTGATCACAGCTCTGACCACCTCAAGGATGTTCACTGGCCTCTGCTGGATCCTTTAGTGGGTTGCAGAGAGAAATGCGCCATGCTTTGCCCCCTGCCCCCTGCCCCCAGAAGCCAGGGGTGATTAGAGAGACAAAGAAAAAAAGAACTGAACGGAGAAAGACTGTGCTACGTGCTCAGAAGGGTGCGAGAGAGGAAGAGGGGGGTTTCTCTGGAGGGATCCTAGAAAGCCTTGTCATATTTCTGTATCCATGTGTTCACTTTGAGTAACTAGGATGCTGGAAGAACATTGGTCTGAGAGTAGTTTATTGTTGGGAATACTTGGAACTTTTTCCAAAGTCTCCAAACACTCATCCTCCCCACAAAGACACATTCAAAGCCACAAGTCCGAGTAGCAATCCTGGGTGGTGGGAGTGTGTACCGGCAGCCAAGGCTACCTGCACATGGTTCCCAGTTGCCCCATCATCTGGAGTCCTTACAGATAGACAGAATTTGTGTTCAGTGCCTCTGCCTTGGCCACTGTCCCAGATACCCAGTTTAGGACCCCACCAGCCCTCTTCCAACCCCCACCACCACCACCACCATCCCCTGTAGCCATTTTTCCCTCACTTTCTCCTTATGCTTCTTTCAAGTCCTGTTCTCAGGAGAGACTGCCACTGATTCATTCACACCAAAGTGTAACTGACTGATCAGAAGAATGTGTCACCTCTTCCTGGAGGCATTTGTTTTTAACTGGGATGGAGCAGAGAGAGCCTTAATCCCAAGGGGAAAGGCTGTAGAACTAGGGGTGGGAGGAGGGGGTCCCTGGGTAGGATCCAGAGACAAGAGGGCTCTTGCTTTGGAAGGTGGGTCTAGACTCAGAAGCACTGTTCTCTGACTTCCTCTCTCTTGGAGGGGACATAGGAAAAATGCATATGCACGCGCGTTGTGCACGCAGCGTTTCTCACTCATTTTGGAATGTAATTCTTGCATTGGCTAACGTGTTTCATGGTCTTTCTCAGATGCAAACCATTAATAACACGATCTTACAAGTTTTTTGAGGGGTGCTTCTTGATTAAGTAGGTAATTTTGAACACCTCTTTAAATACAGCTAGAAAATAAAACCAATTTGTAAAGCCACATTTGCATATGACTGCAGCCTCACGCATTTGTATATCTCCAGAAATCCAGGTCTCCCTCACCAGTTTGCCCTTTAATAAAATCTTATGTTACAGTTTGCATCACTTCAGCTTCCTATGTATGACTAAACAAGGAACAGAGGTTACCAATTGCTCTTTTGTCTTCAGACATTTAGTAATATAAAGTACCTATTTTTATGCTGAAATGTTTATACAGGTTTAATAATAGCAAGTGCAACTAACTGGCGCCTGCCTTGCAACACGTTTTGATATTTTAGCCATGCTTCCTGGTAAGGCAAGCCCCAAATTACTTATCTTTTGCAGTCTCTCTGGGATCAGTGAAAGAAAAAAATATCATGTGTTTTAGAAGTGGGACTGTAAATATGTATATTGAACTTTGTATAGCCCATGTACCTACCTTGTATAGAAGAATAATTTTAAAATTTGAACGGAAGGGGGCAAGATGAGGAAGTCATGAAGTTTTTTTGCATTTTTATTTAAATGAAGGAACTCCAAATAACTCACTTACAAATTTTTAGCACAAAAAATAGCCATTGTAAAGTGTTAAAATTTACAGTAATCATTCTTTTGGGGAGAGAAGGTAGCCATAACCTCAGTTACAGGTTTGTTTGATTTTTTAAAAATTTTCTGGTTTTTTTTGCAATCCTATTTATCTGCAGTACTATTAAGTCCTATTACTAGGCTAGGTTACTATGAAAGATTATATTCTGAAGGAAAAATAACTGACATTAGGTATAACCAATTAATTTAAAGTATCGCCATTTAAATTATACACTGAGAGCATGTACTATGCAGACACAGATTTTTCTGTTCATTTATTTTTCTTATTGCAGTGCATTGATTTGATAAATGTGTTGAATTCTGACATTTGCTGTACATACTATTTAATAAACTTTATGCTAAATTGCGTGGCATAGGTTTGTTCTTGCCACTCCTTGTTTCTTCCCTTCCCTTGCTCAGTCTTCTCAAGTGAGGCTGCTGTTCACTGCCTCAGTTTCTCACCCTGTCCTTCTCTTAATCACTCGCCGTCTACCTTCCACTCCCTCCATGAAGGCTCTGTGACCCACCCAAAAGAGTGGGCCTGCTGCCTGGTGCTTCCCAGAAAGCACACCAGGTGGAGGGCCTGAGCAAGGACTTGACTAGCAGCGGCGGGGAGTAATGTGCACAGCCAGCAGCAGGGTAAGTGGGTGTCTTTGGTTTGAGAAATGAGTCCGGAGGAGGGGCGGGTACAAGTCCACGCAGGTGCAGTTCAGAATCACAAGTCAACACAGGCCGCCTGCTGGGGTAATAAGGCTTAAGCTCCTCCTGGGGCGGAGAGCCTGTAAAATGAAGTGAAAGGTGACCGTTTTGACCCATGTGCGCAGGGTCTGCCAGGCCAGTGCGGCTGGGGATTGCATCTCTCCCTGGAATGTGACTGAAAACCTGAAAGACAGCTTTGTGGAGAACATCAGGTGCTTTCAGGGTCTTGAAATAGCAGTGAGTCGCAGTAAAGACGAGCTGCTGTGGGCCTTAGCCACTGACAAAATCAGGCCTTCCCTGCTTTTTCCTCAGTGGCCTTATTTCCTGACCCTCTATGTTATTGGATGACTACTGGCCGTTTTACTATTCTTTCTGAAATAGGTTTTCATTTGTTGATAAAGTAATGCTCATATGTCTCCAAAAACAAAAATGAAACACTGTAAAATATGTGCAGTCCGTCTTGATTTGGGCTGCTAGGCGTGGGCGTAGGAAATGACTCAGCACGTAGTTTCTTCTAAACCTGATTAGCTCTAGCTGGGAGTCTTCTCTTACTGTTATGGTTGAAAATGCAGTGTGTCCTTTGTTCCCTCCAATCCAAGAGTGGCGAGGCCCTGGGTGTCCGGTCTTCCCTGGCATCCCATGGCCATGACCACTACATTGAAAACACCCCAACCTCCACCCTCCTTGCATTCTGTCCTCCAGCTCAAAGCACCAGTTTGCAGTGCCACTTCGGGGTTAACTCAGGAGGCTTTGGCCTCCCATGGGCCTAGGAGTGTTTTCCAGGGGTCTGACAGCTTTGGACCCTGAGTTACAGATGAAAATAACCTTTCTCTTGTGCCCTTCATGCTCTCCAGCTTCATATTCCATTTATGACCCAGCCCGTGTTGTCATCGAAGTCATTTTCTCTCACCTAGATCATTGCAACAGCTCTCTAAGTGGTTTCACTGCTTCTACCCTTGTCTCCTCCACTCTAGTCTTGGCAGACTGATGACTCCAAGTTGGGCCAGAGCTCCTCAGCGGCTTCTCATCTCATCCATGGTGGTACAGTGGCCTCAAGTCCATACGCTGTCCATACTGTCCCTCCCCCTCCCTTACATGTGACCTCATCTCCTGTTAATTTCTTACTGTTTCTTCTAGCCCCAGGTCTTCCTTGTAGCTTCAACTCCAAGCATACTTCAGCTTTAGGGCTGGAAAACCCTTTCTTCACCTCTTCCCTCCACAAGCCCCACAAGACGTTCTTTCTCTCCTCCTTTAAGTCATTATGTTGCCTTCTCGATGATTCTTTCTCTGATCACTTCACATACAACAGGACTCTAGTGTTCCCACCTGCAGTATTCTGTCCCCTTCCTCCTCCTTAGTGTTTGACCATAACACTTAGCACCAGCTGATATTTGTCTTCACAGAACAATCGTAGAAGATCGTGAGGGTAGTGATTCTGTTTTGTTAGTTAATGCTGTGTACCAACAAGAGTGGCTGAGATCACCCTCGGTCCTTTGTTGATGAAATGGAAGAGTGGATGGATGAACTCCTGAGACCAGAGAGCCTGGAACTCCGAATACGTACTAATAAATAAGGGAAACATGCCATTGTCTTAGGAACAGAGGCTAATCTGTCAAACTGCTGCACTCATACAGACACAGAAAGTGGAAGTTGCTGGGAATCGCACTCGCCTCCCCCCAGAGAGCACTGCTGGAGCCCGTGTGTCCCTCTGAGCTTGCTTCTATGCCCACAGTAAACATGTGGCTCTAAACAAGTGCTTTACCTAGTCTTAGACGTTTTTCACTCAATAGAACCTGGACATGTTTCCAACGTTTATTTAGCCACTCCCCTATTGATGATGCAAACATTTGAGATTATTGCCAGCTTTTTATCACAACAAACAATGCTGCCTGGAATAAAATTACTGACAAAGAGCAAGAACCTTTCAATTCTTAGATTGCCAAATGACCTTCCCCTTGGACCAATTTACACTCCTGCTGAGTCCATAGGAATTTTTCCCACCTCCCGATTGAAACGCCTCTGTTGTCAGCTTCCGTGCAGTGCTGCTCCATGGTTCGCCTGCCTTTGGCTGGCCATCCGCTTCTCAGTTCTCTTTCTAGGTCTGCTACATCCTCAGATTTCTGTTATTTCCTCTTAACACATGCTGCCTCAGGGAGCAGCTTCCTCACCTTAAAATCGTGGCCCTAAGATTTAATCGTATGAGAGGGCTGTTTCAATAATTAAGTAGCAAAGATCTAACGCTGCTGGCATTTGTGGAGGCATACCAAAAGGAGTTGGCACCAGCCCTGGGCAGGAGTGAATCCAGAGACTCAAACTTCCTCCACCTGTATTTGTATTAATTTTGGCTCTGCTGGTTGTTCGGCCACATTTTTACCTACTGAATGAGGCATGGAAGGCTTGGCTGTAGGCAGCACCAGTTTGTGATTCCAATTTCTGACCCCAGAGCCCAGAGGTAAAAGGACCTTCCCATTTGGTTTCCTTTGAAAATAATTTCAGACCCCGACAGTCCCAACCTAGATACTTACCTTTCCCTGGACTAACCACTTTGGCCAGAGGGGGTGGAATATGATGGGCAGTCCCACCAAAGCCTCATGGAATGGGCGGAAGGGAGGTGCAGGGAGAAGGTGTACTGCTATAGAAAGGGAAGAAGGAAGCTGAGCAGATGACAAGGCCATGGGCCAGGGGCTCAGAGTCACTGTACGCTGGAACGGAACCATCCTGTCCTGATGCAGCTGAATGCAAGCTACACGCTGAAGCTCTGCGAGTCAACATCTTGGGAGAAAAAGTGGAAGAGGATGGCTGTTCGGTGGAGGGGGCCAAAATGACCGTCGGGGCACAGCACAGATGCATCACACACTAAAAATATCAGGACTTTTCTGAAAGTGAACAAAAATTAGCGTTTCAGAAGTCACAGGTGGTAGAGGGGGAGGGAGATGGCGGCGTTGTGTCATAAAAGGTTAAGCTGCTGCCTGCAACACTGGCATTCCTTATGGGCACTGGTTCGAGTTCTGGTTGCTCCACTTCTGATCCAGCTCCCTTTTAATGCATCTGGGAAAGCAGCAGAAGATGGCCCAAGAGCTTGGGCCCCTATACCCACATGGGAGACCTGGATGAAGCTACTGGCTCTGACCTGGCCCAGTCCCAACCGTTGTGGCCATTTGGGAAGTGAACTAGCAGATGGAAGATTCTCTCTCTCTTAACTGCCTTTCAAATAAATAACTAAATAAAGTTGCAGAGGGTATTTGGATGAGTTGTGCATGGGTGTATTTGTTAAGTCTTGGCATGTAGCAATCAAGCCAGTCTGAGGAACACTTGGCCAACACATTTCAGACATATGAAGACACATGAGAGAAGTGACCACCTGAGGGGCCTGCACTACTTACAGTGCTGGTACCCATGTCACAGTGCCAGTTTAAGCCCTGGCTGCTCTGCTTCCAATCCAGCTTCTGCCAATGCGCCTGGGAAGGCAGCAGAAGACCCAAGTATTTGGGCCCCTGCTCATATGGGGGTCACAAACCACAAGGCCCTGCCTCATGAAATTCTATCCTTTTTGTCCATCGGAATACCCTCTTTCCCAGGATGCCTAGGGAAGGGTACGGTGTAAATATGTATATTAAGCTCCATGTTGAATTTTATGGAGGTGTCATAAACTTCCCAGATGATGATAGCACCTCATAAAAGGAGGCACTGGGAGATGCTGAGGGTGTCCCCCTCTCTACTTTTCTTCCCCCACCCCCTTATCTCTCCGGCCCACTCTATGTCCCTGTGTGTATGTTTGCTTTCTTCCCTTTTAAATAAACATTATTTTGTGCACTGTGTATGTGCCTCTGCTTAAAAATGCTTTTTTGTAAAAGGCAAGGACCTGGATTAAAAATTCAACCCCACTTCTCCCATATCACTGCCACCCACGTGAGAGACCTGGACAGAGATCCTGGCTCTTGGCTTCAGCCTGGTCGGGTCCTGGCTGTTCGCGGTCATTTGGAGGAGTGAACCAGCAGATGGAAGATCTCTTTCTCTCTTTTTCTGTCACTCTGCCTTTCAAATAAATAAATCAAGTTATCACTTGATTGAGGTAAGAGAAAATGAGGCTCTGCTAGAACAGTTGATATGGAGTTGGTCAGGAAATCCTAGGAGAGAAAGGCTGGATGAGACAGGGAAGGGGGGAACCCAGGAAGACACAGCATAGAGCCATGGAGAGGAGCTGCAGAAAGACACAGGATGGGTGGAAAGTTAAGCTTTAATCCAGGGGGCACAAAAGGGTCAACACAGAGCAGGATCAGGCCCCACAGAGAAGAGTGACAATAGGGAGTGTTTACTTAGGAACAATGAAATGGCCTCTACATAATGACAGCAACCTTTCCATGACCTGCAGAGAAAGCCTAGGCCCTCTGTTTCCATTAGGGTAAAATCACCAGCTCCTGCTTCGTTTCTCTTGTTCCCTATATAGAGCAAAACACCTCGAAGGAGCTGCCTGTACTTGCTGTCTCCAGTTTCTCTCGTTGCCTTTTGGATGCACCTCATTCAAGGTTTAGACCCCAAAACTGTTCTCTTCGGGACCCCCATGGACCTTTGTGGCATAAATCCCGTGGTTTGATTTTCAATTCTCAGCTTTTCCGCAGCATTTAGCAACCGATCACAGCTTCTTCCTCAAAACACTTCCTGCCCTTGGTTTCCAGGATGCCACCCTTTCTCTGTTCTCTCCCAACCTCACTGGCTCCTTCTGTCTCCTTTTTCAAACCAACCCTCGGACCTCACCTCTCTTCCTCCTCCTTGCTGCTCTTATCCATTCCCATGTCTTTAAATATCCCCTTGTACGACCATCTCCTGCCTGGCCCCCGACTCTGGAATCCAGACTCCAATGCACAACTGCTTGCCCTTGTCTATACTGAGCTATCCAAGGGTGTGTGTGAAACTTAACTATCTCTAGGACTAAATTCCCTAGCATACATAAACCCCCAAAGCTGCTTCCCCTTCAGGCTCCCTCTTTTCAGCCAATGGCAATTCCATCCAGAAGCTCCTGCTCAGGCCAAAAGTCTCGAGCCACCCTTGACACCAGCAGCAAATGCTTTAAAACATAGCCAGAGCCCAGGCATGGCTTACGAGCCTCCATGCTCCCACTCTGGGCCCACGCTGGTGATCATCTCACCACAGCCCACTGACTGCTCCCCTGCTCCTGCCTCGTGCCTCCTCTTTCATCTGGTTTCAACGCAGCAGTCAGTGTTGAAAACATAAATCGGATGGTGTTACTCTTCTGTGCACAGCCCTCATGACCCTCCCTCTTACTCCTAGGGGTTCTCAAATGCTCCAGGATGCACTGCCCAGTCAGGCCCACTGTTCCCTGACTGTCTCTCCTCCTCTCCCCGCACTGACTCAGCTCCAGCCCCGCCGGCCCACTTGCCAGAGAGCAGGCCTGGCTTGTTCTGTCTTTGAACTTGCTACTTCCCCTACCTGGGATGCTCTTCACCAGACATCTACACAAACATTGCTCAGGGGCAGTTTGCCCGGAAGCTGACTGGTCAGTGCTCCCGTCCAATCGGTGGTGGGCTGTCGGTGACAAAGACAAATCGGGAGCATTGGGCCTGCGGTCGTTGGTTGCAGTCAAGTCGTTGCCTTGGTCGGAGTTGGACGCGGTTGCTGCGCCCGCTCTTCACGCTCTAGTTTTTTTCCGATCTGCTGCGCGCAGGCAGGATGGCTCACAAGCGGGTTTATTACTCGGACAGGTACTTTGACAGCTCTACGAATACCGGCACGTCAGGTTACCCAGAGAGCTC
This sequence comes from Lepus europaeus, assembly GCF_033115175.1. NCBI lineage: Eukaryota > Metazoa > Chordata > Mammalia > Lagomorpha > Leporidae > Lepus > Lepus europaeus. The sequence continues at coordinate 33,697,308 of NC_084843.1, forward strand.
TCCAAACAAGCACCCCAAACCCTCCTGGTGTCTGAGGAGGGATGGAGGCGACTTGGTGCGCAGCAGGGTCTAGATGGGTGCATTACATGATTCATGAGCCAGAGCCGCATGTTCTTCTCTTTAGACGGCCTCCTCCAGAAGATCAGTCTCTCTCTCGATGTAAGTGCCTGTTTGACTTTCCCTGTTACTTTTGTTAAATAAAGTTTGTATGTTGCATAAAAAACAAAACACCTTGTTCAGGTCTAAATGACTCTTGTTAGTGCCATTTTACAACCCTTCACTTTTCGCCATAGAACATAGCACCATGTATTGTACCGTGTGTTTTTCTTTTTAAAAACATTTTATTTGGCAGTATATTCAAAACTGCAAAAACGCTGCAGGAATAAGGCAAGTACCAGGTTTTTTTTTTTTTTTTTTTTACAGGCAGAGTGGACAGTGAGAGAGAGAGAGACAGAGAGAAAGGTCTTCTTTTTGCCATTGGTTCACCCTCCAATGGCCACTGCGGTAGGCGCGCTGCGGCAGATCCGATGGCAGGAGCCAGGTGCTTCTCCTGGTCTCCCATGGGGTGCAGGGCCCAAGCACTTGGGCCATCCTCTACTGCTTCACCAGGCCACAGCAGAGAGCTGGCCTGGAAGAGGGGCAACCGGGACAGAATCCGGTGCCCCAACCAGGACTAGAACCTGGTGTGCCGGCGCCACAAGGCGGAGAATTAGCCTATTGAGCCGCGGTGCCGGCCAGTACCATGTATCTTTTACTCAACTTACCTATTTATTGCTAACTTTCTATCCCATTTGCTTCACTCATTTCCTACGTCCCCATCTCCCCACCCTCACACTTCTATACAGGTAACTTTTTTTTTTTCTGAACCATTTGAGAATGAGTTAGATATGTGGCTCTGTATCCCTAAATAGTCCAGTGTGTGTTTCCTAAGGGCAAGGAACATCCACTTAGATAACCACTGTCTAGCTATTAGTAAGTTTAACTTTGATACAGTTCTTTATTACCTGTAGCCAGTCTTGTGAGTTCACCTAATGTATTTTATAGGATTTCCTCCTTCTAATAGATTAGCTTTACTATCAGATGTTAATTTGTGTTGTTTGCTGTTTTCCTTTCCTTTCACCTGAAACATCTCAACAGCCTCTCTTTGTCGCATAACATTGCCTTTTGGAAGAATATGGCCTCCCCACCCCGACTCCCTGTCTATTTCTATTTCTATTGTGGGATGTTTCCTTATGCCTGGATTTGGGCTATGCAACCCGGACAGGAGTGTCCCGTGTGAGTTATGTCCTTCTCTGAGCATCACACTGGAGGCACACAGGTTCTTTTGCCACTTCCTGGTGATGTTAACCTTGATCTCCTAGCAAGGTATCCTTGGATCTTGCCACGTAACGTGCTGTGGTCTGTGCTAGGGTTTGAGTATGTCCCCTCCAAGACTCTGGTGTCAAAACTTAAAGGCCAATGTGATGGCAGCAAGAGGTGCAGCCTTTAAGAGGTGTTGAGGCCAGAAGAGCTCCTCCCTTGTGCATAGGAGTAAGGTCTTTGTACAAAAGAGACTTCACCCACAGTTTGGTTCTCTTCCCCTTCCGCTAAGAGAGGACAGTGTTCCTGGAGGACACAGCAATGAGGTGCCACCTGAGAGCAGAGAGCAGCCCTCACCAGACTTCCACCAGTCTTTATCTTGGACTTCCCAGCCCCCAGAGCTGTGAGGAAATACATTTCTGTTCCTGATATACTTCCCAGTCTCAGGTGTGCTGTTACAGCAGCACAAACACAGCAAGACAGAAAGAATGTGTCCCTCCCAAATTCCTATGTTGGATCCCAGTTTCCAAGGTGGTCACATAAAGAAATGGAGCCTTTGGGATGTGATGAGATCATTAGGGCTCTGCCCTTCTAATGGGGTCATTGCCTAAGAGGGGGATGGGAGGGGAGAGGGCATAAACGATGGCACCGGGAGTCTTTGTCATTGCTAGCTGGCCTTGGGCTCTGCGCTTCACCCAGCAGCAGTCCTGCTGCTACCCAAGGAGTGGCTACATGGGAGAATAGGAGAGAAGATGACCTGACAGAGAGGAAGCCACCCTCTAGGAGTCCTGGCGTCATGGAAACTGGCCCTGTCACTCTGTCTGTCCTCAAATGCTATAAATAGTCGGCTTCAGTATCAGCTTTGACCAGACCATGCCTGCAGCACAGGCCAAGCCCGAGAGGAAATGAATTTGGTGGGGGAGAATGGAGTCCCTGGGAGAGAGAGAGAGAGAGAACGGGTGGAATGAGATGAGGATAAAGGACAGCCAGCCGGTTCCCCCTGCACACCACGTCAGAGGACTGGAATGCAGAGCCCTCCCCACCAGCATTTCCAGCCTGTCCATCATCCAGGAATGTCATTCTACCAGACCATCCCCTGCCCCTTCTACTCCCTTGTTCATTCTGTCTCCGCGGCCCTGTATGGCTGTTCTGCTTCTGTATCTGTCACACGTCAAAAGTTTATCTCAAATCACACCTCCCTCCAAGGAGGAAGTTCAAAAGGCCGTCCCCGAAAGGATCCACACTAGTGCAGTTGCTGTGGGTGATCCTGACAGGAGAGCAGGGAGAGCTGGCCCTTTGGACCTCTGTGGGTCGTAGACCAGAGGGGTCTTCTGGGACCCTAGGGACCTCTGAATCATCTGCCCTTTCCTCTTCTTGCCCTCCAGATCTTAAAGTGTTTCTCCCACCTCTGCAGCCCAGATTATGTTCTGTTCCTTGGTTATGGAGTGATTCTAGGGCAGTCTTTTTATTAATTAAAGATTTATTTATCTAATTTGAAAGGCGAGTTAGAGGCAGAGACAACGGCCAGAGCTGAGCTGATCCGAAGCCAGGAGCTTCTTCCTGGTCTCCCACACTGGTGCAGGAGCCCAAACACTTGAGCCATCTTTTACTGCTTTCCCAGGCCACAGCAGAGAGCTGGATGGGCAGTGGAGAAGGCTGGATTCGAACCGTCACCCAGATGGGATGCTGGCATTGCAGGTGGTGGCTTTTCCGGCTACACCACAGAGCTGGTCGCACTAGGGCAGTCTCTTAACCCTTCTGGCCCTGTTGTGGGCTGGATTCCCTGGTCCCAGAGACAGTCATTGTGCAGGATGTTTATTAAAGAGGGTTCCCGGGCTCCACACCTGGGGGAGGGAACAGAGAGGAGGATGGGTTAGATGGAAGAAGAAGAGCCACCGTGTAGTCTCTGACCTATTCTACCAGGAGCTCTGGAGCCAAAATGTCACATCAGAGTTGTTCCTTATTAGACCCAAATGGCCAGTCTTTCACTCCACCTGTGTCAATCAGCCCACACAGGCAGCTGGGGGAGGTGTGTGGGTAAGCAAGCCCCTGCAGGGGCTACACGCTGACAGCCGTTCGCCCTCCAGCAGCTGAGACAAGTCCTTCCATGAACGGCAGGGCAGGTCTCGAAAGGGCCTTGTGATACCCAGGCTCTGTCCCCTGCAATGCAACCACAGATGAAATGGACCTGGCACATTCTTTGACACTCACTACTTACTAAATGAGGACAATGGTTGTTATCTGGTTATTGGGCTAGGGCCTGTTAGTAATCCTGCCCCCCGAGCCGCCTTTCTTCTCTCGTGAGCTAAAGTCTCAGAATTGAGTATTTTCTTTAGATGAGGCTAGAATTTAAAGCTGCGGAAATACAATAACAGAAATGAAAGACCTTGGTGAGACCTTTAAATTCAGATCCTGTTAGCCAATAAATTACATTCTTTATAAACATACTATCTTGTGAACTTCATTACATTACACTGTCTTTTGGTCTTTAAAAAATATAAACAGTTAATATGAGTCACCCTATCTATGCCCTGTTTTGGAATTTCTACTTTTTTTAATATTCAAGGATGCTTGAGCAATGGTAACAGGCCAAGCCTCTCTCAGTCTTTGAGGACACTAATGCCACCCGTCCAGGTGGGGTGGGAGCCAGAAGATGGGGGGAGGCATTACTGCGGTCTCGGGGCTCGCCCCTAGCTTCTTCAATCACCAGGCTCAGTGCCAGCCCCGCTGTTCCTGCGCTGGGCAGCCCCGAAGGAAGCACCAACCGCGCCAGGTGTCCTTACCAACAGAAGCGCGGAGCATGCTCAGTGCCTCTGGATGCCCGGAGGCGACCAATCGCCAGCGGCCACTTCAGGAGTTCTCCGGGCTGGAGCAGGAAGCGGGAGAGAAGAACTGGGAACCCAATTCTATGGCCAGGGGCTGGCGCAGCCAAGGGCGCCTCTCCCCGCTAGTCCCGCATCCCAACCCCTCTCCCCGCCCCCTCGTCCCCCCTTCCGTCCTGGAGTAGCTCCTGGCGAGCGGTGGCGCGACTCCCCACAAAGTACACACAGAGCCTTGGGAGCTCGGTTAACGAAGGCGCGATGGGACCAGGCGGGCAGGGACGTCTTTGTTTTTGCTGAGCTCCGAGCTTGAGTTTCTGTTCTTGTTATAGAAAAGGGAAGCAAGTCGCTCAGACCTTATTTAACCAGGGTCCCCTGGGCGGGCAGGTGCACGGGTTTGCGGACATGGGAGGCGCACTCGCACGGGACAGCCCCCAAGTCCAGGGCCTCCAGCAGCTCCTTCACTGGTTGGGCCGAGCCGTGCCTCACGCGGATCCCTGGGTAGGCGCCGACTCACAGACACCTGTCTCTGCCCTGGCCAGAAGCGCTCAGCTGCACAACACCGGTAGCCAGCGCTCACATGCACGACAGCCTGGGCAAGGCCCGGATTTGTCCTAGAGAGTAAAGGAAGCCATGTGTAAAACCTTGCACACTCCCAGGCCCACGGGGGCTGTTCCCAGAAGCCATGTCTCCACACAGTGGCTCTGACAGTCTGGGCCACAGCACCCTGGTTTCCAGCTCTGCAGAGACCAGAGAGGAAAGCCCAGGCAGCAGCCATGCGATAAAACTGGAGCGAGAGCTGGAGAGGCCCGCTGCCCGTGTCCCCTCTGGCTTCCAGGACCCCGGCTCCGCTGGCTTTGCTTCTGTTTCTCCAGAATTCTCCACCCACTCCTGCCCCCCCCCCCCCCCCGAATACCCAGATGTTTGATGGGGGCTGTTTGGGTCAACAAACTCTTATGGAATGCATTACAATAATAACGTCCAGGCTAACTGGAGTTCAGTGAGGTTGCTTAAGGCTGCTCAGCTGGGACTGGGAGGAGTGAAGGGTCTGAGGGATTGGGAAGTGTGGATACATAAGTGAGAGCATTTGAGGTAGGAGGACAGTGCTGTGTTTTGGGGCAGTGCCCATGGTGGTGGTTTTTCCTGGTGTCTGCTGGTGGAGTGAAACGGAGGCAGACAGGCGAAGAGATCCTCATCCTCACAAGGGTTAGTATTTATTCTTCTTCCGAGAAGCTGAGACCATTTTATGATTCTCATTTTGAAAACTTGACATCATGATTGGAGGATTATTTTAAAAAAAGATTTTATTTATTTATTTGAAAGGTAGAGTTAAAGACAGAGAGAGAGGGAGAGAGAGAAAGAGGTCTTCCATCCTTTTGTTCACTCCCCAAATGGTCGCAATGGCTGGAGCTGAGCTGATCTGAAGCCAGGAGCCAGGAGCTTCCTCTGGGCCCCCAAAGCAGGTGCAGGGGCCCAAGGACTTGGGCCATCTTATACAGCTTTCCCAGGCCATAGCAGAGAGCTGGATCGGAAGCGGAGCAGCTGGGACACGAACTGGGCACCGAAGGCAGGGGCTTAGCCCACTATGCCACAGCGCTGCCCTGGAAGATGTTACTTTAAAAATTGTCTCCAATTCTACCTACTAATACAAAGCTTTTGTACTCTCTCCTATTTTTTAATCGATTGATACAGCTTTTATTTTTTAAACATGACATAATATTGTTCTGTTCTTTTTACATATTTTGAAACATGTCCCTGTGTCCTCATAGTATTCACAGTTCCCTCCTATGGCCATACTGTATTTAACTTCTTTTCTGTTATTGGTTGAGTTGTTTTGCCATTATAAATAATTCAGCTATAAATATCTGTATACATACAACTTTTTTTCTCCTTCTAAATTATGTCCATTGGGTCCGAGCCAGAAAGAGGATGGCTGAGCCAAAGGGTTGACTATTTCATAACTCTTGCTATGTCGAGCCAGACTGCACTAATAAGATTGAACAACAAAGCCACTGAGACTCTTGCCTGTATAGACTCCTGTAGGGACTCACACTCCCTGACTCTACTATGTAACCCCTCCAGTGTAACAGGAAACCCAGGGAAGCACAGAAGCTGTGGTTTTCAACTTCTCCTACTTGGACACACAGTATTCAAGACTGGTACACATCTCAGGGCACACTCAGAATGTAGTGATTCCCCTAGATTCTGCAGGAACTTGAAACACCGACAAGCTTTCTAATGAACAGAATCTTAATCAAAGAGGCAGTGTTTTTAATGTTGCTACAACAGACAGCTGGTTACTGGCTGCAACTCCATTCCTTTTTTCAGATTCAAGAGAGTTCAGATGCAAAATGGCAAGAGGGTTGGATAGAGGGCACACATCCATTTTGATGTCTAAAAGCAAGTGAACCCTCCTCAAACAGGGGCATTTGTGCTGTGTGGCAAGCAGACAAGCATGGGGCGCTCCAGGATCACAAGGAGACTGAGCAGTGCATTTAACATTAGCACTGTGCTGCAGCCGGTACCAGGACGGGGATGCCAAAAAAACGCTAAAGCATTGGGGCCAAGAGAGGGAAGATGGTCCTGATGGCAGGTGTCTCACAGCCGTGGAGTACCATGTGCCAGGCACTGGGGTGCAACACTCATGGAACCAGGGGATGAGGCGGGACACATCCGTATATAAAATAGCTGGTCAGATGGTATTCAATACACAGGAGAAAAATCAGGCAGGGGAAAGTAGCAGGGCATTCTGGAGAGGACGTCTTAAATGGCATTCAGATACGGCCTCTCTGAAAAGTGACATTCGAACAAAAGGCGCAGTGGGGAAGTCTGGGGGGAGGGCAGTCTAGACAGAGGCCCCGAGGCAGGGGCACTGCGGCTGCCGAGTGGCGGGAGTGGGTTGGAGGAGGAGAGGAGGTCAGGGAGGGAGCTGGGACCATCCTGGGCTTGGCCCTCTACGCGTTTTAAGGATTTGGGTTTTAACTCGAGAGAGGTTAGGAGCAGCGCGCGGAGAACGCGCTCCGAGGGCAGGAGTCCGGGAGCGCCCTTGGAAACGGCAAGGCGGGCTGGGAACACAGGTATTGGGGCCCCGTGCACTTAGTTAGCCCTCAGCCTGCTCCCGGACTTGAGGTCGGAACTGTCGGCGGCGGTCAGAAGCCACGGCGAATTCCAGCCGGCAGGACAAGCATTCTCGGAAGGTCTTGAATCTTGAATCGCATTTACAGCCCCGCGTGATGATCTCGCCGGGGGTCCGGGCAGCGGTGCAGGTGCAGCCCTGTCAGCTGTGTGGCCGCAGGCAGACTCAGTTACTTCACCTGTGAAATGGGAGTAAAGGCGCTGACTGCCGAACCGCCCCAAATGAGCTCACTCAAAAGCACCTTAGAGACCTCATTACCCTTTACAACAAGCAAACGTGAACGTGCAGCTGACCTCGGAGGGTCGGCTTCGCACAGCACTTTGCAACTTTGGCTGACAAAGCACGGGTCTGCCTCGTTCGCGTTCTGTCGGAACCCGCTTGCCTCTCACCGAGCGCCGGCCGCGGGGCTGGGAGCTGCGGTGCGGCGGCGGGTGGGTGGTGCGGGGGTCCAGGCGGAGCTGCGGAGAACCCCGGGCTCCCGACCCGACTCGACCTCTGCGAGGGCTGGGGGCACTCGAGGCCGTGACCCTCCGCCCGCTAGCCGGGCGGCGAGCGGCCGAAGGCCCGGCGCGAGGCCGGGCGGGGCGCGCGGCAGCTACGCGGCCTGGGCGGAGCCGCCCCCGCCCTGCGCCCGCCCTGCGCCCGCCTGCCCCAGGCTCCGGGGGCCCGCGCCGCGCGCTCTTTCTCCGACAGCTGCCGCGGGAACCTAGCGCGCCGCGTCCTGTCCGTCGGTCCCCCAGGTCGCCGCCCGCCGCGTGCGCCATGAGCACCCAGCAGATAGTCCTCCAGGGCCCGGGACCATGGGGCTTCCGCCTCGTGGGCGGCAAGGACTTCGAGCAGCCCCTCGCCGTTTCTCGGGTAAGAAGCGCCCGGGGCGCGCGAGGGAGCGGGGCGCCCCCAGGCAGGGTGGAGGTGTGCCCGGGACCAGGCCTGGGGAGGCGGACGGGGTCCGGACCGCGGCGGGGCGCGTCCAGGTGCGCCGAGCGCTCCCCGCCGCCCCTTCGCCGGCGCGCTTGCGGTGTCCGCCCCCAAGAACCGGGCAGTTAGTTTCCTTCCTTCTCCCCGGAAGCGGGGCCTGGCGTGTGGACGCTGGTTGCCAGCCGGCGAGGGGGTGAGGGTCCCCATGGAGCGCGCGCGCTGGGAGCCCTCCCCTCCCGCCCTGGCCTTCCCGGGCCGCAGAGTGGAGGGATCAGGTTGGACGCTCAGCCAAGTCCTAGAAAGGGAAGCGGAGTGGATGGCCAGGTGGGGAGGGGGAGGGGTAAACGGGGTTAACCCCGAAACAACTGCCGAGGCGAGCGGTCTGTAGCGCTTTGGAGTTGGTCCGTAATTGGCTGTCACCTCCCTCGTGCCTTTCGGAGAAAAGGCGCGATTTTGGAAATAACCAAATCCAGTGTAACCCCGTGGGGCATCCGCCTTTCTGGCATACCCGGGTTGTCTGCCGATCTGCGGATGCGTGGGTGCTGGGCTGGGGTTCCCGCCCGCTGTGGCTGCTGGTGGGGAGGTGATGTCACTTGAAAACTTACTGGAGCGCCCTCATCCCTTTGGAAGAACCCATTGTCCCCAAATAAAGTGGGAGACCCAGGTCTGTGTTTGGAAGCGCCGGCTTTGGCCCTCTGGTTCCAAACCCAAGGTTGACGTCCCATGGAGTGGCCGTTTCAATGTCTGTACCTAGAAAGGGGTCAGGAAATACCTTTTGATTGAGTGAAGAAAAGGGGAGCTGAAAGTACCCCACCCCTAGCTTAGAGGCAGCACTCTCGTTCTTGGGCCCGTCTGCCAGCCAAAGCTGACCTCAAACTTGACTACCCCTCACCCCCTTCTAAGCAGCCCTGTGTTTTCTTGTGGGGGTGGGACGAGGGGGGGGTGGAGAGAGAAGATCCTGCGGGTCCTTTGACTAAAGCTCTACCTCCAGCAGCTGCAGGAGTTTGGTCGGCCAAGGGGGAGAGGAATTGGGAGCCTCCTGCGGGCTGCTTTGCTGGCCACAGACCTCCCACACTTCCTTGCAGGTGAGAAGTGACCCTTCCATCCGAAAGGGAGCAGGCAACCTGGTTGTAAGGCCCTGTCTTCCCCCTGCCCACCTCGTCCTGCCAAGCACCTCTGATTATTCTCGAAGGTGCACACTGCCTTCCCAGATGCCAGCCAATTCCTGAAGCACAGGGATGGTGCCTTCCCCAAATCTGGACTCCCACCCCCATTGCTGGCACAGGGCTGCTCTGGCCATGCCAGAAAATCCCTGCTGGCATATTAATAAATGCTTGTCCGGGGAGGGCATTACCCCTGCACATTTAGACTTGCTTACCTCATAGTCCATTTGTCCCTGCTCTTTGTGTCTATAATTAACCTGTCAGCCCTCTCCACTTCTAAGATTTATATGAGACCTGGGACCTTTTTTTCGGTAGCAGAGGATGTTGGTAGGCTGTTAAAGGGGCAGTTACCACCATCATTTTAGCTGCTTTTAAAAGTTTTAAGTTCAGTAAGTAGCCCTGTGCAGGAAGGATGGAATGGGGTGAAATACTCCCCACTGAATTCATTGGCTTGCACGTTCATATATTCATTTATTGATTTATGGTGTGTGCACATGTTTAATAAGCACAGACTGTATGCCAGGAACTGCAGACTCTTCAGAAGTGAGAGCACACAGCACCGTTCTCAAGGTGTTCATGGCTCAGGGAGGGCAGCTAATCTTTATAATGCCCTTGGCAGGTGCTTTGGTTGAAAAATGAAAGTGGCTCAGTGGAGGTGATATTCTCTTGCTGACAGTAATTTACTTATCTCTATCTCATTTTAAGTGGAAAAAAACGTGAGCTTTTTCACCTCTTGAGAGTGGGAAAATCATTGTCCTATAGGGACCCTAGGGGTGGCCATTGGTGATCTGGTGCTGGTTTGGTATTTGCTTCTTACTGGTGATGTACATGGGGTGAGCTTTCTAGAGCTACCTTCCTTCATTTTTTTTTAAAGATTTATTTTATTTATTTGAAAGACAAAGTTACAGAGAGAGGTAGAGACAGAGAGGTCTTCCATCTGCTGGTTCATGCCCCAGATGGCTGCAACGGCCGGAGCTGCGCCCATCAGGAGCCTGGAGCTTCCTCCGGGTCTCCCATGTGGGTGCAGGGGCCCAAGGACTTGGGCCATCTTCTGCTTTCCCAGGCCATGGGAGAGAGCTGGATCGGAAGTGGAGCAGCTGGGACTAGAACTGGCGCCCATATGGGATGCAGGGGCTTTAACCCACTGTGCTACAGCGCTGGCCCCCATTTCTTTCTTTCTTTTTTTTTTTTTTTAATCTGTGTATTGGGGATAATACCCATGCTGGCTGTGACTTAAGGTATGTGAGAGTCAGTAAACAGTGAATAATAGTGAGCAAGTGTGAGCATTGACAGAGTTATACAATCTTCTGGTTGCTAGGTGTGGTACATTTATCATTCTGGGCAGATACAGTTGGTTAGTTTGGTTTTATATATCCTAGACTTTCTGTGTCTCCACACCAAAGCAAACTATAAAATTAGGCTGGGAGTGGAGTGCTGTTCTCTTAAATAACCATGTTTGCTTTCTCTTGCATGAATTATTCTGGTATTGGCTCCAGTCTTTAGTTAAAATGCTAACGCTTCTGGATATAATGCTGTAAACCCTTGAAATATTTCCTTTTTGGACTTTGTTTTTTAATATGAAGTTAAAAAATTATAAAATGTAAATGCATAGCAAATGACTATAAAGCAAACACCATCCAGATAAACAACACCCAGGACAAGAACTAGAACGTGGCCAGGATCCGAAGCTCACTCAGTGTAATCCTGTCCTGACTTGGGAGAGTGATTTTCTTGCTTTTCTTCATAGAATCACCAATTACATAGGAATCCTGAATATCACAGCTTGATTTTGCCTGTTTCTGAACAGTCTCTTGTAGAACAAACACACCCTTTCTGTGTCAGTATGTTCTTTTGACTCCTTAATGTTTTCATCTGTGTTATTGTGACAAACTTAAATTTCAATCTAGATTTCCAACTTTGCTTTTTAAAACTTTATATTATTTATTTTTATGTATTTGAAAGAGACACAGAAGGATCTACCATCCCGTGTCTTACCCCCTAAATGCCTGCCGTAGCCAGGGCTGGGCCAGCCGGAAGCTAGGAGCCTGGAACTCAATCACTGTTTCCCAGGTGGGTGGTGAGGACACAAGTATTTGATCTCTTAGCTGCTGCCTCCCTGCATTAGCAGGAAACTGGATCAGAGTAGTCAGGACTGACTTGAGTTCGGGCCCTCGGGTATGGGATACGATGGGCATCTCAAGCAGTGTTTTACGTGCTGTGCCAAACAGCTGCCCCGGAATCTGGAGTTTAAGTGCACATAAACTAGCTTTCTTCCTTGATCTAGTTTCTCACTGAAGGTCCCTGCCTTGGCCTCCCTGAGGATCCAGCCATACTTTTTTGCCACTATTCTTTGAGATTTTTTCCCATCAGTTCCTGCAGTTGGGTTCTTTCTCCCCTCCATGTCAGTTTCTGATTTACTCTAGTTTCTTTCAAGGGAAGCCTTCAGAGAATCCACACCCAGGCCAAAATTGCTGCTTGGTTTATGTTGCCTATGTTTCTCTCTCAGCAGCTGTCCTAAGACAGGAACGGGTGGAACCCGAGATAAGGGGGTCCCCTTAGCTGGGGGAGCTGTTCCCTTGCCTTTTAATTCCTGGGGAATGTCCTGATCTTGGGGCCGTGGTTGTGTCCTTGTCTCAGATGTCCCAGCAGGTGCTTAGTAATGGGTGCCAGAGCCTCCTCTCCAATTTGTCAGAGTGTGAGCAGAATCTGTTGTCGGATTAAGACATCTGGAAAGGCTGCTTTTGTTTGGCCCCTGTGCTGCCTTCCTGCCTTCCGTGACACTGATCACCCAGGAAATCTCACCTGCTCCTGCTGATCATGGCTGACCCAGGGAGAGTGGAGATGGAGAATGGCGAGTAAGTGGATGCTTGAGCCCCTTGTGGAATCTGCGAAGTCAGGTTACCACTCTCAGACCAGGTAGCTGTCCCCCACAGCCCCCTGGAGGCCGACATTGCTGTCCTGTACAGAGGAGGGGATCAGTTAACCACTGGGTCCTCCTCTCCCAGGCTGGCCAGGCCTGGGAAGGGCATGGAGGAGTGTCCTGTGCTAGGACCAGGCCAGGACTGGCTCCCACCTGTGCGCGTTCTCTGGGCCGAGCCTTCTTCTGCTCCATAGAGAGGGAGAAACCTGCTTTTCTTAGCCTCTTACACTTCTGAAGCCAAAGTGCCCACAGCCTGGGCATGGTCATTTGTTTGAATTTACATAATTTTTCATTGCCTGAACTACTTAACTTCCTTATAAAGGAAGGGGTGGAGGCTGATTAAAAATGAGCAGAAGTAGCTCCATCAGAAAATTAATTTTTAAAGGAAGATTTGATTCCAGTAGGTCTCAAAGGAAGAGCCTGGGTGGGGCTGTGGGCCTCCTGCCCTGCCTGTCACGTGTGCGGGGGTGGGGAGGGGCTCCTTGGGAGTTCCAGCTCTGCATCTCAGTGGCTGACCTTGGGCCAGTCATTTGCCTTCTCTGGGTCTTAATTCTCTGCAATGGTAAGATGAAGCAGTAAACCAACCCAGTAGTCTTTGAACCCTTTGAATATGAGAGCCCACTTTTTTAGTGTCTTAGTCCTTTATGGCATCAATTGTACCTTCAGCCATAGATTGAGAAAATATGCTATGAATTTGGGAATTTTTCAGATGGATTTGTTTCTGTTAACCACAAGAATATCCATTTATCCATGAAAGATTTGCAGGAGAAATCTTTATCTCTTGTGGGGATAACCATAGTTAAGACGTTTAGGACTTATATGCCGGGAACTGTTTTTTTTTTTTTTTAACAAAAAGATTGTTTTATGTATTTGAAAGGGAGAGTTAGGGAGAGACAGATCATCCATCTATTGTTTTATTCTCCAAATGACTGCAACAGCCAGGACTGGGTCAGGCCAAGGCCAGGATCCAGGAGCCAGGAACTCCATCCAGGTCTCCTACATGGGTGGCAAGGGCCCAAGCGCTTGGGCCATTATCCACTGCTTTTCCAGGCACATTAGCAGGGAGCTGGATTTGAAGTGGAGCACCCAGGACTTGAACCTGCACTTGGATATGGGTTGCAGGTGTCACAGACGGCAACTTAACCCCCTGTGCCACAATGCTGGCTCTGCCAGGCACTATTCTAAGTACATAGTATATTCTCTCAGTGACCCTCACTGTATCTTGTCAGGTAGGTACTATTGAGATCTCCACTTCTACAGGTAAGGACACTGAGGCATGGAAACATTAAGTACTTTCCCTGGGTTATACAGCAGTGAGCAAGTAGTCCGGCTAGAATTTTGACTGTGCATTCTTTCTTCAAAGCCTGTAGTCTCAATGTCCATGCCATAATACTTTAATAGCTGCTGATGTTTTCTGAGTACCTGTCTGTGCTAAGCATGCACTTGGATTATCTTCTTCCATACTCCCCACAGCCCATGACAGAGGGACACAGGGCACAAAGGCAGTGAATTGCAGAGCTGGGATATAAACAGGACAGACTGACTGCCACACCAGCTCCCGATGGGCCATTGCTGTCAGTTTCCCAATGCTAACTGTCGCCCAGCACTCAGCTCTGACAAGGGCTCTTGGTGCTGCTGGGACCCCTGGGCCTCCAGCATCCCTAAGAGTTGGCTGGAGCGCCTTCTCAGTTGTCACATGGCCTCTGCTCAGAGCTTTCTGCAGAGCAGCACTGCCCTTCCCTAGGCCCTCCTGAGGCTGGACGCCATGGCCCTGCCTGGCAGAATTTACAGTCTGCTTGTGTGATGCATGTCCATGTGGACAGTGAAGAACTGTTGGGAAATTGGCTCAAGAAAGGCCTGCTTGGGACTTGAGGACAGTCTCTGTGGCAAGTGAAGCTGCCTAGACAGTGAGCAGACACACCGCAGCCAAGCCTTGTCCATGAGGAAATCCACCTGTGGGAACCAGGGACAATGAAGCTGATTCCTACACGGCTCATCGCATGGTGTGATATTGTTGGTATAGTCGTTAGCCTCATCGTAGGTGAACTGGCAACTCATCCGTAACCAAGGCCTCTGCTGTACTTTCCCACGTGAAGTACACTGCCTCCTTGGCAAATGGTGTGACCTGCAAACATGGTTTTCTGAAAAGCGCAGTAGTCTTGCAGGAGACTAGATTCCTAACGAGGGACCTCATGTCTAATTTTTAGTCATGACAAGGGAGTAATGATACAGATACGGCTGACCTCTGTGAAATAAAGCCGTCACAAATGTGTAGATAGTTTGGATGATGTAGCAATGTTTTACATTCATTTGTTAAAAAATTGTAAAAAAAAAAAAAAAAAAAAAACCTCATGGTTTGAAAACCTACCGGACATCCTTGTACTCTATAACCCCAACAATCCGGCTGCATATTTGGTACAGCTAGATCCACATGAGCACCAAAGAACATTTTTTTTTTAAATGTTTATTTATTTGAAAGTCAGAATTACACAAAGAGGAGAGACAGTCTTCATCCGATGGTTCACTCCCCAATTGGCCGCAATGGCTGGAGCTGCCCTGACCCGAAGCCAGGAGCCATGAGCTTCCTCTGGGTCTCCTATGTAGGTGCAGGGGCCCAAGGACTTGGGCCATCTTCTGCTATCCCAGGCCAAAGCAGAGAGCTGGATAGGAAGTGGAGCGGCTGGGTCTCGAACCAGCGTCCACATGGGATGCTGGCGCCTCAGGCCAGGGCATCAACCTGCTGCGCCACAGCGCTGGCCCTAAGAACGTGTTTGTTCTTTGCCCTATTCCAAGCAGCACTATCCATGGTAGGCCCAATTTGATGCAATTTAAATGTCTAACCAATAGAATGGATACATAAAAATTGGGACAGTACATGACATAAAGCACCACAGCAAATGTGAACAAAGGAATTACAGCTGTACACGATGACATAGATGAGGGGGACATGCAGAGGAAGAAACCAGGCATAAGTAAGAAAATAACGTGGGATTCCATTTACAGAAAAGTGACAGGGTAGGCTTAATCTACAATGTTAGAAGCCAGGAACCTCCTTTGCCAGAAGAGTCAAGGCAGAAGTGGAGGTTTGGAAGTTCAGGAAATGTTCCGTTTCTTTATCTGGGGCTATTGCCATGGGTGCGTTTGCTTAATGGGGATTCAGGAATTTATTTACAATTTGTGTACTTTTTTGTATATGTGTTGTATGTTGATACGTTTGCATAGAAACCCTGGTGTTTATTATAAAAGGTCAGGTAATATTCAGGTATGGAATGTATGGGGAAAGTCTTCCGAGAGGTAAGCACCAACACAACAGCAGGCTACAGAACATTCCAGATGTTATCTCATTTGTGTAGTGTTTTCAAAACCAAGTTACCATATTACAGTGAAACGTTTGGACTTTTTTGGTTTGTGCTTTCTGCCTTATTTTTCTTACAACAAGTCAAAAATTAAAGACACCCTTTCATTAATGGGAAAATACATGTTTGATACCAGCTGGATCTGGGTTCGAACCCTGTCTTATCTGTTAGCTTGTGTGTCCTTGGGTGGGTTAGCCCCTGGAGACTCAATGTCCTCATTTGTAAAGGGGGAGTTTAGCTGTTCTTGCTTTCAAAGCTTGTGGTGAGGATTATGATGATGTCTAGAGAGTCTCATACTGTGGCTAACAAAAGGAAGGCATTCAGGGTACAGTGTGCAATTAAAAAGAGTGGTAGCTATTTGCATGGGGTATTATGCACCATGTTCTAAACTCTTGCCAAATGTAATCTTTTAGCTCTTCCTACAACCCAAGGAGGTTGGTACCATAACTAATTTCATTTAATGAATGAAGAAACTGAGTCACAGAGAGTGACTTGCTCAAGATTGATTGAGCAGTTAGCCTGTGGGTTACAAGTCATACTTGTTAGACCTACGTATTTAAAATCTTTCTAAAAGGGTTTCAGAGGGCTTGTTTGGAGACTTTTGTGAAACTTGATGATGTCTGGAGAAATTGGGGCATTCTACTTTGCCACCTGCTTTATTATATTCTTATTCTCGTGTAAGAAATGGTGATTGCTGTTCCAGACTAAGGGTGCAGTAGATCTCTTGGAATGGCCAACCCTTAGCCCTAATAACTTTCTCTTGCGCTGTGCATGACGTGAAGCTGGATTAAGGGCTATCTACAAGCACTTATCCTACTCATTGCCTCATTTCCCTGGGAAAGTGGTTGTAGACTAACCAAGAACATTTTGAAACAGTGTTGGTGTTCATAGGCCAACCTGTGTAAGCTCATACAGCTTCTGTGGCTACAATGTGGCTTCAAAGTCTGACCATAGCCTGGGCCCACAAACAAAGTGAGTCAGAAGAGTCTGACGTAAGAGTTCAGATTCCACATCCAGGTGGCATAGTGCAGGGCTGACTACTGCACTGACTCCTAGCTTAGAGTATGTTAGATTTATACGTAAATACCTTGACACAGCCATTGGGTCAACAGAGTTTGTGTTTTAAAGATGTATAGCATTGAGATTGAACTTGAATTTCACCTATCTTTATCCCAATTGTGTGCTGTCTAATGCTAGTTGTAACTGTCATTATTTAGGCTTTCGCACTTACTTGTTGAATGCATTTAAGCTGATACACAAACATGTTTATAGTATTGAAAGCACAAGAACACAAATGGGATTTAACAAAAAATTGGAACATAGGAGAGTAAAGAGAGATGTGCCAAGAATTTTCAATCAGTTGGTTTCTATAATTGCACACTACATGGAGCTGTGAGTTTTCCGGCCAAGGCAAAATAGGAACCCTGGTGGGTTACTCAGACATCTGAGTAGAAATTACTTCTACAATGTTCCATTTGCCTGGGACCTTCAGGGATGTTGACCAAAGTCCTAGGGGCTGTACCTTTTCATTTCTTTTGGTTTTTAACTGTTTTGGTGAGAGAGAAAAATACTGTTCTAATGGGTGTTTTTTTCCAGGGCCTTTTCTCTAGTAGTAGTCTAAGCCCCTATAGTTGTTTCTGGGAGAGCTGAGACTTTAGGGTCTGCTTGTCTGATCTGGACTTAACTTCATCCAGAAAGAGTTTGAGGGAAAGGACAGTCAGCATCTCCCTTGTTGTTTCCAAACCATGAGACCGTTAGAATTTTCTGGAGGGGCCGGTGCTGTGGTGCAGTGGATTAACGTCCTGGCCTGAAGTGCTGACATCCCATATGGGCGCCGGTTCTAGTCCCGGCTGCTCCTCTTCCGATCTAGCTTTCTGCTATGGCCTGGGAAAGCAGTAGAAGATGGCCCAAGTCTTTGGGCCCCTGCACCCGCATGGGAGACTGGAAGAAGCTCCTGGCTTCAGATTGGCACAGCTCCGGCCATTGTGGCCAATTGGGGAGTGAACCAGTGGATGGAAGACCTCTCTCTCTCTCTGCCTCTCCTCTCTCTGTGTAACTCTGACTTTCAAATAAATCTTTTTAAAAATTTTTTTCTGGAAAGCTTAAAAAAGTTTCCTGGGTCCCACTGTGTAGAGCCTCTTTGGTAGGTCTGAGTTGGGGTTGGGGTGCTCTGTATTTTTAATAGTCCTTTCCCCCACCTCCCAGGGATCTGATAACCAACTCCTTTGGGAATCATTGCACACAACACAGGTTTACCCTGAGTGATTGTTGAGCCCGGTCGATGTCCTGAAGTTTATGTGCCAACTTCAAGTGGCAAAGTTAATTGTGCTCTGAACATTCAGGAAGTTGACCAGCAGTCCTGTCCACAAATAAAAGTCATAGAATTTTCTGAGTAGAGATGATTTTTCCCTTGGAGGAGGAGAAGCTTTGCCAAAAAAACAAAAAACAAAGAAAACCTTTTTAAACCACTCGACAACTATTTGGTTAAAACCTTCTCTTTCCACAAAGCGACAATACAATTTATCATTCAGGCTGAATGCTTTTGAGACCAAAATGGGTGCTTTTGATAGCTAAGCTGGGAAAATAGGTTACTGTTCTAGGAAAACCGGGATGTCTGAGAATCAAGTTTTAAATTGTTTCTGCATGTAATTGTGGTTTGCATAACTTTTTCTTTTTCTTTTTTTTTTTTAATTTTTGACAGGCAGAGTGGACAGTAGAGGGAGATAGAGAGAAAGGTCTTCCTTTTGCCGTTGGTTCACCCTCCAATGGCCGCTGCGGTAGGCGCGCTGTGGCCGGTGCACCGCGCTGATCCAAAGCCAGGAGCCAGGTGCTTCTCCTGGTCTCCCATGGGGTGCAGGGCCCAAGCACTTGGGCCATCCTCCACTGCACTCCCTGGCCACAGCAGAGAGCTGGCCTGGAAGAGGGGCAACCAGGACAGGATCAGTGCCCCGACCGGGACTAGAACCCGGTGTGCCGGCGCCACAAGGCAGAGGATTAGCCTGTTAAGCCACGGCGCCGGCCTGCATAACTTTTTCTTAAAAAGATTATTTACTTGAAAGGCATAGTTATATGGAGGGAAGGAGACTGAAATCTTCCATCTGCTGCTTTACTCCCCAGATGGCTACAAAGGTCAAGGCGAAGCCAGAAGCCAAAAGCTTCATTTGGGTCTCCCACATGGGTCTCAGGGGCTCAAGCTGGGCCATCTTCTGTTTTCCCAGGCACATTAGCAGGGAGCTGGATCAGAAGTGTAGCAGCTGGAACTTGAACAGATTCCCATGTGGGATATTGTGTGTCAAAGCCAGTGGCTTAACCTACTACGCCATAGTGCCTGGCCCCGGTTTATGTAACTTTTATTTTTTTTTAAAAGATTTATTTATCTGTTTATTTGAGAGGCAGACTTACAGAGAGGCAGAAGCAGAGACTGAGAGAGGGAAAGAGAAGTCTTCCATCTGGGGGGAGAGGGGGAGGGAGAGAGGTCTTCCATCTGCTGGTTCACTCCCTAAATGGCCAGAGCTGGGCTGATCCAAAGCCAGAAGCCAGGAGCTTCTTTTAGGTCTCCCACGCAGGTGCAGGAGCCCAGAGACTTGGGCCATCTTCCACTGCTTTCCCAGGCCATAGCAGAGAGCTGGAGTGGAAGAGGAGCAGCTGGGACTCCAACCGGAGCCCATATGGGATGCTGGCACTGCAGGCGGCAGCTTTACCCACTACGTCACAATGCCGGCCCCTACTTAACTTTATGTGCCTTCTTATTTGCAACAAGGGGCTGGGAATCAACATTAATGAGTTTTGGCTAAGGGGTGGAGTAGTAAGGAAATTAGTAGCTCTAAGAATAATTATAATGGTCAATGCTGTGACTCAATAGGCTAAACCTCCGCCTGCAGCGCCGGAACCCCGGGTTCTAGTCCCGGTCAGGGATTCTGTCCCGGTAGCCCCTCTTCCAGTCCAGCTCTCTGCTCTGGCACGCGAGTGCAGTGGAGGATGGCCCAAGTGCTTGGGCCCTGCACCCCATGGGAGACCAGGATAAGCACCTGGCTTCTGGCTTCAGATCAGCGCAGTGCACAGGCTGTGGCGGCCATTGGAGGGTGAACCAACGGTAAAGGAAGACCTTTGTCTCTCTCACTGTCCACTCTGTCAAAAAAAAAAAAAAAAAAAAGATAAATGGCAGCTGCTTCTAGGTTTCTGTTGGGGGCACGAGCTCACAATGGGGCCTGTGGCTGACTGGAAATCGTGCCTCATCCAGAGAGGCAGGTCTCCTCAGATGGTGCTGATTGTTGCCCTAGGGATCTGGGTTCAGAATTCCCAGATTTCCTGATTTTTCATAAGCTGAGAGTCTAGGGGCTTATGGGAAATTTATCAATATGTAAATATTGGCAAGTTAAATTGGAAATAGTTAAACAGGATTATGGGCTGGATTTGTCTCATGGACCTCCAGCTTTTCCTCTGGAGTCCAGGAGTTAGAGGAACCCTCCACTGGTTGTCGAGAGAATGTGCGATTTTACTTAGGACTGCCTTGGGAAGGGTCCTGTGAGGGAAGCTGGCCTCCGCATGGCTGACCTGGAAGTGGAATAGTGACTCCTTGAATAGGTCTGGTCTCAACCGCCCAGGGTGCCTTCATCTCAGAGCAAAAGCTCAGTGGCTGTTCCTCAGTAGTGACCAGGCAGTTCATGTCACATGCTGTATTTGTTTCTTTTTTGGTTATCAGTTTTCTAGATGAAGTACAATAATTAAAAAAAATTTTTTTTTTTAATTTGAAAGGCAGAGAGAGATCTTCCACATGTTCACTCCCCAAATGCCTGCAAGAGCCCAGCGGAAGCCAGGAGCTGAGAACTCAATCCAGGTTTCCCGTGTGGCTGGCAGGGAGCCAAGTACTGGGGACATCATCAGCTGCCTGCTATGTGCTTTAGCAGGAAGCTGGATTGGAAGTGGAGGCAGGCCTCAATCCCGGGAACTCCAAGATGGGGTGTGGGCATCCTAAGCCATGGCTTAACCCCACAGTACCACACTGCTGGCCCCCAAGTAGGTATTTTTTTTTTTTTAAGATTGATTTATTTGTTTGAAAGGCAGAGTTAGAGTGGCAGAGAGAGAGGGAGAGAGAGAGAGAGAGAGAGGGAGAAGGAGGTTTTCATCTGCTGGTTCACTCCCCAGATGGCTGCAACAGCTGCACTGATCCAAAGCCAGGAACTTCTTCCGGGTCTCCCACATGGGTGCAGGGGCCCAAGGACTTGGACCGTCTTCTGCTTTCCCAGGCCACAGCAGAGAGCTGGATAGGAAGTGGAGCAGCCGGGACTAGAACTGGTGCCCGTATGGGATGCTGGCGCTTCAGGACAGGGCTTTAACCCACTGTACCACAGTGCCAGTCCCCCAAGTAATGTCTTAACTGCTGTGCCAAACGTTTGCCCTGAGTATTATCTTGTCAGTAGGAAATCAGAGGACTGTAACAGACTGGTCTGTCATTGCCTCCTCTCCCTTTACTTCTGTGTTTCATCCACACCAGTCTGCGTGCTGTCACTTAGCGTATTCTTTCCATTGCAGATTTAAGCACTTCTCCTCTAGGGAGTCTTCTCTGATCCACCTTTAGGCTCTTCTCTCTGGTTGCTAGCACAGCATTCATTAGCTGTTGCTTATCACCCCCAGAGGAGATGAGGGCAGGCACCATGTTCTCACAGCTGTGTTCCTGTGCCTTGTATGATTCCTGGAATCTACAAACATTTCCAGATCCCCACTGGTTGCTGTCTCTGAATCCACGCGTGTAATTCTCTCCACAGTCTGATGTCAGGACTGTTCTTTTTCATCCCTGTTGCATAGATGAAAAGAGTGAGGGGCACAGAGGCACAGTGTCCCACCAAAGGATAATTAGCTGATGAGTGACGGAGGCAGGACTTGAACCCTGCCCATGACTCCAGAAGCCACAGCTGAACTGCTGTGAGGATGTCTGATGAGAGGGGAAGAAGGGAGAGGGGGAGGGCTGAGTCAGCTCACAGGGGAGGAGAGTCATAGTCATGTCTGTATCGTAGCCAGTGGGCATGCATCTCTGTCTAATCGCAGCACATCATTGATGTGTTTAGTTGTGATCTGAAGAAAGTGGGAGAGCCACATCGTGGTCTCATTTTGCACCATGTGAAATTAAACTACTCAAAACTCCCATTTGCTCAGGACTCTGGCAGCACTGCACAGGCTTTAGAAATGTGGAATTTGGGCTATACAGCAGGTGTGCAGGTTGTCCTAGGAGTAAACAGTGTAGGCCTGAGGGTAAGGGAGACCTGAGTGAACTTATTTTTTTTTTTAAATAAGATTTTGAGAGGCAGAGTTATAGAGGGAGGGAGAGACAGAAAGGTCTTCATCTGCTGGTTCACTCTCCAGATGGCTGCAACAGCTGGAGCTGGGCAATCCAAAGCCAGGAGCTTCCTCTGGGTCTCCCACATGGGGGCAGGGGCCCAAGCACTTGGGCCATCTTCCACTGCTTTCCCAGGCCACAGCAGAGAGCTGGATTAGAAGAGGAGCAGCTAGAACTCAAACCAGCACCCATATGGGATGCCTGCACCAAGGGTGGAGACTTAACTTGCTATGCTACAACACCGCCTTCCCCATTCCCTTTTTAAGATTTATTTGTTTGAAAGGCATAATATCAGGGGGCAGGGTGAGAGAGAGCGAGCTAGATTTAGATCTTCTGTCGGCTGGTTCATTCCCCAAATAACTTCAATAGCCGGGGCTGGGCCAGGCCAAAGCCAGGAGCCTAGAACTCCATCTGGGTGTCTCACATGGGTGGCAGGGGCCCAAGCACTTGGGCCGTCTGGAGATGGATCAGAAGTGGAGCAACTGAGACTGGAACTGGAGCTCACATGGGACGCTGGCATCGTAGATGGCAGCTTAGCCTGCCGCGCTACAACCCCAGCCCCCTGAGTGAATTCTGCAGAAAATGGGAGATTGTTCATTGGTAGAAATGGTTATGTCTAAGCTCATTTATCCGCAGGCAGCAAGAGTTTTGTGATCTAGTTTATGTTCTCTGTGGCAGAGAGCTGGCAGAGGCATAGTTGGAGTGTCCATTGAACTAATGAACCTGTGTCTTTGGAGGTGAGCCTAGGGTCTCTGTTTTAGAAATGGAAGCTGACTCCATTATGAACTCGTGCTGATGGAGCTTGATGGTCAGGAGGAGGTTTAGACAGACGGTGTGGAGTAGTGGGCCCTGGGGTCCACTGTCGCCTGCCACTCAGCAGCTGAGTCACCACAGGCACACTGCTGAATCCCTGTCCCTGCCTTTGCTCATGTGTGATGGAGGCAAATGATACTGCCTGCCAGTAGCATCACCTGCAGATTTATCAGTTAACCCTTGCCTACTTGCTTGGGCCATGCTTGGCACACGTTAACAGGTGACTAGTGTTATGAGTCTGACCACGTTGAGTGGGTAGCGTTGGCAAAGATCCGAGCCCGCCTTTCAAGTCAGCTACCAGTGTTGTAGCTGTTGGAGGCACAGGGCATCTCTCCCCTGGCCTCTCAGGTCTATGTGAGGATTTGCCCATTTTGTAAAGGATGGAGTTCCTGGGCCCTGGTAGAGCAGGAAGTGACGGTGCTGTGGTGGGGAGGCAGCCAGCCAGCAGTAGCAGGAGTTCCTTGGGTAGGAGGCTGTAGCAGAGGAGCCTCCATCATTCTGGATTTCTCTTTGGCTCCAGCAGTGGGGTCTGGAGACTGCTTGTGGCATTATGCTAAAGCAGGAAAGGATGAAATTTGGAATGAAGGGGTCTGCTTTTAAATTTGGGCTCCCGCCTTCAGCTGTGTGGACTTGAACAACTTCTCTTAGTTTCCTCCTGTGTAAAGTTAGGGAATATGTTGGTGATGAGATCGTTCTTAATCTTATCTCAAATGGGAGCTTGTAAGAGAAAGGGCTTTGTAAAATGTAAGCTCTGTAATCTGTTTATAATTTTTTTTTTCCAAAAAGAGAGGATTTGTAAAAGAATGTGAACTTAATCTGTGCGTGAGTCCATCTGACTCCTTTCTGATGAGGTTGTGATTTTCGAAGGCTTCTTTTGGCTTCCCATCAGTTTGATTTAAAAAGAAATCAGACTGAAAGATAGGATGGCCAGGCTTCAGTTACTCAGGCTTGGGGCTCTTAGCTGGTTCTGGCTTGCCCAGAATCTGTTGGGATGTATTAGCAGAAATGCTGTACCCACAAAACAGTTTGAGCGAAATGCTTCGGATTTCACACTTCTCAGCAATGGAGCATGAGAAAGTAAAAACTTCTGTTTTATCTTTTTCCTCTCCAGATTTCCACCCCCCTCATTATTTGAGTTTTGTGAGTGGTCTTGTGCTGGGATAGCAACGCTGAAGAAAGTGATTATTTGATTTTTAAAATGAAAATATCTTTGATGTTTTGAAACATTGTAAAGAATAAAATGGACGTATTTAACAAATGTAGATTTTTTAAAGTTATTTGATAGAGTTAGACAGTGAGAGAGAGAGACAGAGAGAGAGGTCTTCCTTCCGTTGGTTCACCCTCCAAATGGCTGCTACGGCTGGAGCTATGCCGATCTGAAGCCAGGAGCCAGGTGCTTCCTCCTGGTCTCCCATTCAGGTGCAGGGGCCCAAGCACTTGGGCCATCCTCCACTGCCTTCCCGGGCCACAGCAGAGAGCTGGACTGGAAGAGGAGCAATCGGGACTAGAACCTGGCGCCCATATGGGATGCTGGCACTGCAGGCGGAGGATTAGCCAAGTGAGCCACGGCACCGGCCTCAAATGTAGATATATATATATTTTTTAATATTTTTTTTTTAATTTTTGACAGGCAGAGTGGACAGCGAGAGAGAGAGAGAGAGAGACAGAGAGAAAGCTCTTCCTTTTTTGCCGTTGGTTCACCCTCCAATGGCTGCCGCGGCCGGCACACTGTGGCCGGCGCACCGCACTGATCTGAAGGCAGGAGCCAGGTGCTTATCCTGGTCTCCCATGGGGTGCAGGGCCCAACGACTTGGGCCATCCTCCACTGCACTCCCGGGCCACAGCAGAGAGCTGGCCTGGAAGAGGGGCAACCGGGACAGAATCCGGCGCCCCAACCGGGACTAGAACCTGGGGTGCCAGCGCCGCTAGGTGGAGGATTAGCCTGTTGAGCCATGGCGCTGGCCTCAAATGTAGATATTTTAAAGATTTATTTTACTTATTTGAGAGGCAGATTTACAGAGAGAGAAGGGGATAGACAGATCTTCCATCTGCTGGTTCAGTCCCCCAGTGTCTGCAATAGCCAGAGCTGGGCCAGACCAAAGCCAGGAGCCAGGAGCTTCTTCAGGGTCTCCCACATGGGTGCAAGGGCCCAAGCACTTGGGGCCATCCTCTGCTGCTTTCCCAGGCACATTAGCAGGGAGCTAGATTGGAAGTGGAGTGGCCAGGACTTGAACCGGTGCCCATATGGGATGCTGGCTCTGCAGGTGGTGGCTCAACCTGCTTCGTCACGCCACCAGCCCCTAACTGTAGATGTTTTAAATTCAACCTCTCACTGGACGAATACTGAGCACCTCCAGCACTCCAGTCTGTGTGTGAGGTGCTGGGGGTACCGTAGCCCCCCAAGGCAGACAAAACTCTGCCCTTACACACCTGACCATTTCATAGCCTTCGCACATTACACAAGTAAGCCCACAAACACAAGTCTCTTGAAGAACAGAGTGTACTGCAAGGATAGCAGGGACATTGATTAGATTGGAGGCTAGGGAAGGCCTCTCTGTGGCAGGTCATTTGAGACTTGAAAGGTAAGGAGAAGTTGATCAGCTAGAGGTAAAAGCAGGTGCTAAGGTCCCGAGGTGGAAAAGAGCTAGAAGTGGCAGGATGAGGGTAGCGAGGGGGGCATTGACTTCAGGCATCTTGAGAGTTTGGTTGTATCCTAAGGGGACTACCGTCCACACTGCTGGGTGTGGCCCTGATCGAGGCGTTCATTCAGGCCTTATCCTCCTTGATTCATGCTGCTTGCTTTGACGATCGAGTTGGAAATAAAATGCTTAGCGCTGTCTTACACAGTGAGCACGCGCCGTCCTTTAGAAAAAGTGGAATATACAAGAAGCCACACTGGCTCACCCTTCTCAGGAAGACCTGTCAGGAAAGAGAGGGAGTTTGTTTTTTTCTCCATGGACTGGGTGACTCAGGCGAATTCCCCAGCATTGACTTAAACGAGAGTGGCCTGTGCTTGCCTGCCTGCCTACACTGCCTCATCCCAGTGGCTGGATGCAAAGCTCTGAAGCTTGGCTCAGGGCCTTTCGTTTTCTAAAACCCAGATCTCTGGTAAACAGATGATGGGAAAGCCAGAAAGGAAGGTTGGGAGGTCAAGATCTCTGTCCTGCTTTCCACATCCTGCCACATTCCAGCTGAGTTTTGCCTGATAAAGTCATAGCCTGGCCCTGCCGGAAGGGACAGCCAGGGTCACCTCATCCCCCCTCAGTGTGCGGGGGTCAGGGTGGACCATGGCTGTGCGCCACACCCTAGAATGGTTAGCATTGTTAGTTTGGTGTGGGCTGGTTAGAAACTGTAACTGTGAGGACTGCATCTGACTTGGAGGCTTAGGGCCTAAGCGTCGTGTCCTGGCTGGGTACCTTGAAGGATCTGGCACCTGGGGCTCAGTCTTTACAGACATAACCAAGTGTTCTCCAGGTCTTCTTCCATTAGCTCCCAGGGGTTAAGGTCCTTCTGCAGGGGGAGGCAGAGCCCTGTGAGTGCTGGGATTCTGGGGGTGGGGTGGGCTGTTGGAATTCCCATGTCAGAAGAGTCATGGGCTAGCTCAGGGGCAGTGGGAATGATGTCTTTTTTATACCTTAGTTTAGAAAATAGCTGATAACAAAAAGTTACTCTGAGGTTAGTGCTACTTCCAGTGAGTTTGTACTTTGTTCATGGTAGCAGCATCTGTGTTCACTTGAAAACCACAGTTGTACATCTGGGTAGGAGGCACGATATTTATTCAGTCCACATGTAATGCTCAGGAGGCAGATGGATCAGAGAGCCCCTCTCAGTGATTGACTGGCTTCCCCTGAGCACTGGGGGTGCGTAAGTTTGGAAGCACTGGTCTAGAAGCTTCTGGAAAACCAGCCAACTAGTCAACTTCTTGGACGGGAGGGAGTGATTCATTGTAAACCCATTCTGTCATATATTTAAATATTCTTTATTGCTTTTATTAATCACAAAAGTAATTCAAGCTCATTGTAAAAAAACACAGAAATGTGTTTTTTTGTGCTGTGTTCTAATTTATTTTTTGTTAAAGATTTATTAATTTGAAAGAAAGGGAGAGACAGCGCTCTTCCATCTACTGGTTTACTCCCCAGAAGGCCACAATGGCCATGGCTGAGCCAGGTCGAAGCCAGGAGCCAGGAGCTTCTTTCGGGTTTCCCATGTGGGTGGCAGGGGCCCAAACACCTGGCCCATCTTCTGCTTTTCCCAGGTACATTAACAGGGAGCAGGATCAGAAGTGAATCGAACCACCACCCATATGGGATGTCCTGGGATGCAGGCAGTGGCATTATCCATTATGCCACATCGCCAGCCCCTCTAATTCTCTTTTGTACAGATAATGGCACATAATATTTACAGAAAGACGATGTTACATCCATAATGTTCTCTAAATGTGTGTTTATATTTTAACAAATGTAATCGGTGACTTATTTAAGGGAAGCAGTAAGGTTCAGTGGGAAGAATGTTGGGGCTGATTCACTCGAGTCTATAATGGGCTAGTTGAAGGACTCCTAATATGGTAACCCAGTAGTTGGGTGGTTCTGGATAGGTCACAGATCTTTCTAAAACTCAGTTTTTTCCTGATTTTTAAATGAAGACTGTGTTTGTCTTTTATTCTCACAAGTTGGTTGTAAGGCTCTAGTGAGATCAAGAGAAAAGGACTCTGTAAACATTGTACAAATCACACTTAGACTTTCAGCCCTCTCCTTTTAAAAGGTTTGCCCCACGTCAGTGAACACGGAACCTTGTGGTAACTTCTGTAGTGCTTTCCTTGGAGACAAATAGTGACCAGCCTCCTCTCCCTTTTTTTTTTTTTCCAGGTTACTCCCGGAAGCAAGGCTGCTTTAGCTAATTTATGTATCGGAGACATAATCACAGCCATTGATGGGGAAAATACCAGCAGTATGACACATTTGGAAGCTCAGAACAAAATCAAGGGCTGCACGGACAACATTACTCTCACCATAACAAGGTGAGGCTTGTGGAAATGTTCGTCTCATTGAGTGGCTCCTGGCTGTGGGCAGTGCTTCCTTCCCGATGTTGGAATCCCCTGCACCCCGCTAGCTCCATGCCCCGCATCCTGGAGGCGCTGGCATTTCAGGCAGCTGTTGGCCTCTCTGTCTCTACAGCGGTCCTCTCAGATGTCTGCCTTGGCACTTGGTCCAACATAACTGATAAAGTTCCACAGAAAAATCAGTTAAGTGTTGTTTGGGGTCATGGAATGGAGCTCTCTTCCTGGGAACCCTTGTGAATCAGTTTAAGGTGCGGCTCCTGCGGCCACACTGGGCAGGGGCTGCCACGCCAGCAGATTGCAGTGCCGTTAGGCAGAGTGCTGAGTGCAAGCTGAAGTAGCCGCAGCAGGGGGAGCTGAGGTTGAGTGGACTCCCCTGACTGCAGGGAGGAGGTTGTAATTAGGGTAGAGTTTCCATTCTTCTTTTGTTTGGTTGTGGGAGGGGTCCTGCAAGGACCGGATTTCATAAGTGATTTGGTTCAACCTTCAGTGGCTCCCTATTTCCTATTGGATCCGGTTCAGACGACTCATTCGGTTCCCTCCCTGCAACCTTAGCTTCCCCTGCTTTTTGTCGTGAACGCTTTGCTCAGGTTCTCATCTGTGAAGTCTGTTCATTGCTGTCACAGGACTGGCAGAAGACCGAGTGTGGCTTAGGACCTATGGGAGGTACACCATTTAGTTACTACCTCCTCAAAACACGTTTTGCCCCTCATTCTTTTTTTTTTTTTTTAATTAATTAATTTATTCCCCCCAAGAAACCTTTTATTTAAGGAATACAGACTTCATGCATTTCTTTCTTTTTTTTTTTTTTTAAGATTTATTTATTTGAAAGTCGTAGTTACAGAGAGAGAAGAGAGGCAAGGAGAGAGAGAGAGAGAGGTCTTCCATCCAGTAGTTCACTCCCCTATTGGCTACAATGGCCAGAGCTGCACCAATCTGCTTCCTCTGGGTCTCCCACGTGGGTGCAGGGGCCCAAGAAATTGGGCCATCTTCTGCCTTCCCAGGCCATAGCAAAGAGCTGGATTGGAAGTAGAGCAGCTGGGTCTTGAACTGGCACCCATATGGGATGCTGGTGCTTCAGGCCAGGGCGTTAACCCACTGTGCCACAGCGCCAGCCCCAATGCATTTCATAAGTACAACTTTAGGAATATAGTGATTCTTCCCACCATACCTGCCCTCCTGCTCACTCTCACACCTCTCCTCCTCCTCCCTCTCCCATTCCCAGTCCCATTCTCCACTAAGATCAATTTTTTGATTAACTTTATACACAGAAGACCAACTCTGTACTAAGAGTTCAACAATTTGCACAGTAAAGCAAACAAAAAACCAAAATAAAACTGTTCCTCAACAGTCGAGACAGGTCTCCCCTCATTCTTGTTTCCATTTCTGTGTCAGTCCGGATCTTCCCCTTCATGCTGTAGTTCAAGACATGCATTTGTTGGTTTTTCAAATTGAGAGAGACAGAGAGAGACAGAGATCTTCCATCTGCTGGTTCATTCCCCAAATGCTTGCAATAGCTAGAGCTGGGCCAGGCTGAAGCCAGGAGCCAGGAACTGAATCTCAGTTTTCTCTGTGAGTGGCAGGGACCCACATACTGAGCCAACAGCTGCTGCCTCCCAGGATGCTCCAGGAAGCTGGATTGGAAGCAGAGACTTAATTCCAGGCACTCTGACGTGGGATGCAGGCATCCCAAGGGGCACCCCTCTGGCACAACACCTGCCCCTCTATTCATTTATTCCATTCATTCATTGTTGACACATCAAACAAATACAGAAATATGTCTTGCACTGTGCTAGGCACTTTGACAAATACAGCAATGATAGGTGAAACTATTCCCTGTCTTCAAGAGAAGATTACACTAATGAAAGTTGAGAGTAGACTAAGATCATTGCTGTGTGATTTAGTACAAGCAAAATCCTTTGCCAGCTCAAAAAATGAGGCATCACTTGATATATTTTCATTTTACTTGAAAAGCAGGGAGAGAGAGTGGAGAAAGAGGAGAGAGAGATCTTTCATCCTCTGGTTAACTCTCCAGATGCCCTCAATAGCCAGGGGCTGGGCCAGGCTGAAGCCAGGAATCTGGAACTGGATTTGGGTTTTCCATGTGGGTGGCAGGGACATGAGCCATTATCTGTTGAGGCGCCACTTTAATTTGGGCCAAGCAAGGATCACCGATAAGTTGGTTGTTTGGTCTGGAGCAGTAGCACTGGGCCAAGATAGAGGCAAAGCCCAGTCCATCCTGAGCAGAGCTCCGGCAGCACGAAGCAGGGAGGATGAGGGTGGAAGAAACCAGGCCAGCTCAGGAGGCCCCGTGGGTGTGTGTCAGGGGCCATCAAACCTGGACACCATCAGATTGGGGCATTTGAAAGATCACACTGGTGGGAAATGGAGGGAAAGGCGGATGGCAGGGTGCTAGATAAAGGCCACTAGTTGAGGTAAGGGCTGTATTTTTCTAATCAGCTGTTCATATAATTTATTTGGCACAAATGAAATAGTAGCTCTGTTCACCTGTTGCAGATCTGAACAGAAAATCTGGTCTCCTCTGGTGACAGAAGAGGGGAAACGTCACCCGTACAAGATGAATTTAGCCTCGGAACCCCAGGTGAGTACTCGCTTGTCACTGCTGCTCCCCTCGCCACTGGCCGCTTGTCCCTTTGGCCACCGTTCAGCAGATTCCTGTTTTTTCCTGCCACGGAGGCCCAGGGCTGAGCAAGCAGGGAAAGCTCTCTGCTGTCGCTGCTGGCCCTGGCTCTTGCTCACTTCTTCCCGTAAGGGAACTGCAGGAGGAAAGGGTTGGAAAGCCCCAGGGAAGGGACGCCCAGCCCGGGCTGGGAGCAGGGCTGGGAAGGCGATGAAGGAAGCGTTGCCTGCAAGGGGCAGGACTGGCAGGACTGGGGAAGAATCAAGGTGCTGACGTCAGCTTGTTGTGGGCTTTGGACACCGATGCAGCTTAACTCTGGTTCCTAGAAGGCCTAGATCCAGAAGAAGTAACGGGGAGTTCATCGGAGGACCCTGCCTCTCTTCTCTGTGTCCCCCCATATCTGGTTTCTGTGAGCCTGGCTGGAAAATACCAATTTTTGTTACAGTGAGACTTCTAACGAGACTATAAAGTTACTAAGACAAAGTGGCAGGGCATCAGTGCACAGTTCATTGGCCAGATGGTTTCCCAGAACAGTGGACTACCAGGACCTTGTATTTGTGACTGTGTCTCTCAGTGGTGGTATTTTAGGTGATTTTATTTCTTCCTTATTTGTATCTAAATTATCCATAATGAATGGGTATATTTGAAAAAAATGGGAAACATGTAAAGAAAAATGTTTATAGCATCTTTGTAAAATTCCTCATGTGTAACATGCTATTGTCACAAAGTTGTGTGTTGGATAAATTAATGAAGTGTTAGTGATAAAGGAGTAAGTAAATTGGTAATAGCCTCTGAGAATTTTGCCCTGGGTTGTGATATGTAGTTAACCCCAGGTGAACACTGAAAGTTTAATTTTCTTCTAAATTTGGGACGCTGTTTAGTTCTTTTTAAAAAAGATTTATTCATTTATTTGAAAGAGTTACACAGAGAGAGAAGGAGAGGCAAAGAGAGAGAGAGAGGTCTTCATCCACTGGTTCACTCCCCAGTTAGCCATAACGGCCGGTATTGTCCTGATCTGAAGCCAGGAGCCAGGAGCTTCTGGGTCTCCCATGCGGGTGCAGGGGTCCAAAGACTGTATTCCCAGGCCATAGCAGTGAGCTGGATTGGAAGTGGAGCAGCCAGGTCTCAAACTGGTGCCCACATGGGATGCCAGCACTGCAGGCAGCAGCTTTACCCGCTATGCCACACTGCCGGCCGACACTATTTTGTTTCATAGTGAACCAAGAAAGCAGGCTATCTTTTATACATAAAACAGAAAATTGTAGGAAATTGAACTCACGTGGTACATTAGTGTGTAAAAATTGAATGATGGGATAGAAGTCTTATTTTCTCTAATGGCCTCCATTAAAGTTTCAGTAATATAGTTGCACAAGATTTTTTTCCATTAATATAATGAGAATCATACTTAAAAACCCCAAGAATCACTTTAAGGGTCACTTTGCATCTGCCGTTTCAAAATTGACATGAGCATATTCTGTACACTCCTGTAAGGAAAGTTCATAAAACGACAGTCTGTAAACTGGCAGTTGTACAAACTAATTCAAAACATACCACAGTTTCAGTTTCCCTGGGAGTTCTCAGCCAGTTCATTACATTTATTCTGATGTTCGATTTTGATGTGTTAAGTTCCCATGTATTTTATAACGTATCAAGAATGATTTTGGCTGGCTCACTAGGCTAATCCTCCGCCTGCGGCGCCAGCACCCCAGGTTCTAGTCCTGATTGGGGAGCCGGATTCTGTCCAGGTCGCTCCTTTTCCACTCCAGCTCTCTGCTGTGGCCCGGGAGGGCATTGGAGGATGGCCGAAGTGTTTGGGCCCTGCACCCACATGGGACCAGGAGGAAGCAGTGCACTGGCCATAGCGGCCATTTGGGGTGTGAACCAACAGAAGGAAGACCTTTCTCTCTGTCTTTCTCACTAACTCTGCCTTTCAAAAAAAAAAAAAAAAAAAAAGAATGATTTTGTTTTCATTTGGTCTACCTGAAATTCTACTTTTCACTTAAATAATGTAATCATTTAAATTTGTTATTCTTATTTCTGTTATATTTGATTTTTTTTTTAACTAAGACATAATTTGGTTACTTGTACTAATATTTTGAAGGTAGTTTGCTTTAGATGAAAAAAAAAAAACTACTTTAACATCTAACATGAGTATATTTCTTGATTCCAGTAATTCTTGTTCATACAAAAAACTTCCCACTCCTCATTTTTCCAAGATCTTCCATGTCTAGCTGTTCTACAGTGAGAGCAGAATTTATCTGTTGTGAAGAGATCTGTTAGTTCATGGAATGCCAGCCAACACCCCAGCTTATCTGAGGTCAGCATAGTTACACACCTAGTTTGTATTTCCTCATTATTGGGTTTCCTTGGAGACTGATAAATACAAAGCCCAAACAATTACATCATCCCTTCCAAAAGGCAAGCCCTAACTCCGCCCGCCTTCTGGAAAGACCAGTATTCACAAGGGGGTAGAGATATTCCTTTTATGTACAAACCAGATGCATTCCTGAAAGAATCTCTATCAAGTGAACATCAGGATTTCTAACCTGAATTTCCCATTGATTCCCATTCAAACTGGAAATGTGTTTCTATGGAGGGTAAAGGGAAGGGGGCCCTGGTCGGCCATCTTCTGTGTGCCGGATACAGTAATTGGTACAGTAATGAGTCATGCCAAGTCATTGTGAAGAAGGCTGTGTTTTCTTCATTTTAGAGCTTGAAGTCTTCAAATATAAAGTAATGACAAGGATGGGGAGAAACTAGTTACCCTGATTTGATCAGTACATATTGTATACATTTATTGAAATGCCACGCTGTTACCCCCTTAATGTGTACAATCAAGTGTTAATCAAAAATTTGTTAGAAAGTTTAAGATGGAAATGTAACTAGCCTGATTGGATCATCAGAGGTTGATGAATACATGTAGCAAATTATACTGTGTCCCCATAAATATGTACAATTAAAGTAATAAAGATAAAATGAAAGATAAGTGACAGTTGTGTAAGAGATAAGAGCAATAACAAAAGATAAAGCTGAAAGTAAGAAATGACAGTTATGTAAAAAGAAAGTTAGATAAAAAGAAAAAAAAAGAATAAAAGACATGGGAGAGGTAGGGCTGGTGCTGTGGTGTAGCAGGTAAAGCCACTGCTTGCAGTGCCTGCCTCCCATATGGGTGCTGGTTCAGGTTTTGGATGCTCCACCTCTGATCCAGCTCTCTGCTGGTGGCCTGGGAAAACAATAGAAGATGGCCCAAGTCCTTGGGTCCCTGCACCCGTGTGGGACACCCAGAGGAAGCTCCTGGCTTCTGGCTTCAGATGGGCACAACTCCAGCCATTGCAGCCATCTGGGGAGTGAACCAGCAGATGGAAGACCTCTCTCTGTCTCTGCCTCTGCCTTTCTCTAACTCTGCCTATCATATAAATAAATAAATCTTAAAAAAAAAAAAAAAAGACATGGATATAACTCACCCGTGACCAAAGAGGAAGTGGCTGGGAAAACTTGAGCCAAGACAAAAAAGTCAGGGCTGTTGGTGCTCAGCATTGAATGCTGTGCCCAGGGATTGGTGTGGAGCCAGAGAGGAAGAAGGGGGCCATCCTGGCTGCAGCCCTGTGCCTGCTCACGCTGCTATGGGGTATGTGGGCACAAGCCCCAGGCTGCCTTCTGTAAGCCTGACTTCATATGATTCGTTTGCGTAGTTGTACCATAAAGTTTACTTTGCCATTGTTTGATACCTGCTGGAAATTTTTTTCTTGACAAGCTATACATTCTCCTTTTGTGTGAACATAGGTTTTGTCTAGTGGAATTTATAGAGTAAAACCTTACTGGCTCTGACTTGTTATAGAGGAAGCAGAAATTTTTGAAGTTGAGAAAGAAAAATATTTTTATGCTATCTTTTGAGTTGGATACACAGCTAAGCTGTTCATTTTCATGCATCATGTTTTCTAAGAAAGCATGAAATACTTGAGGATTTAAGAAGAAGAAGAAGAAAAAGGAAGAGCAGCAGCAGGACAGGAAGTCTTTTGGGGGCAGCTGTTCTGGGCCTGGCTGGTTAAGAAAGAGTCCAGGGTGTGGAGGTGTGGTTTTCGGATCTGACATGCGTTGGATTTAGCCAGGCTGTACAGAGCGTGAATGGCCTGGAAGCAAGGGTAGATCCAGAACTTTCATGCATCAGGAAGGACCTTGCTGACTGAGTCATCAGAAAAGCTGTGGTTTTTTATTTTTTGGTTTTGGATTTGGGAAAGAAATGTTGGTTTGAAAAGTGTTTTTTGGGGTTTATAAAGAAGCTTTGTAGCTGTAGTAATTATTCCCCAGCCTGGTCCGGGGGCGGGGTGGAGTCCACGTGCTCAGATTACAGACAGAGGGGCATGAGAGCACCAGCACCTCAAGCTCCTCTGGGCACCGCCCCTGTAACAGGTGCTGCCTCCCTTCTGTCAGATTAGCCTCCTCCTTCTCCCTCAGGAAACAATGGACCCTAACTCCCCTTGTCCCTTCTGCCCCAGGGCCGAGGTGGTCTCTGGTGGTCAGTGGCTGCTGCCCTCCGTGGCAGCGCGACCCCCCCCCCCCCCCCCCCGTCTTGCTGACCTAGCTCAGTCCTGGGGAGTTTAGCACCACCTTTTACCATCTGCTGTGCACTTATCTCTTAAGATCCGAGCTCCTCTCCTCTTACTGCCTCTGGAATGTGCCCTACAGGTGGGTTTCTGCTCTGACCTGGATCCTGATAGCCAGGGCTTTGAGGGGTGCTCTGCCCTGGGGAACCCTGAGGTCTGGCTTTGCTGGGCCTCGGGGGAGAATCAGGGCAGAGCTGATGGAGAAGGTGTGGACGTGTACAGTGCCCATCTTGGGAGACTTCCTTGGGGGTTGCCCTTGTGCCTCCATGGTGTCAGGGCCCCTCTGCTTCAGGTCTGGTCTTTAAAAAAAAAAATTCTTATTTATTAAAGATTTATTTGTTTATTTGAAAGGTGAGTTACAGAGAAAGGGAGAGAGAGAGGGAGATTTTCCATCACAGGTTCACTTCCCAAATGGCAGCAGTGGCTGGAGCTGGGCTGATCCGAGGCCAGGAACCAGGAGCTTCCTCTGGGTCTCCCACGTGGGTGTAGGGCCCAAGCACTTGGGCTGTCTTCCACTGCTTTCCCAGGCTCATTAGCAGGGAGCTGAAGCGGAAGGAAGTGGAGAATCTGGGGCTTGAATCGGTGCCTGGATGGGATGCCGGCACCACAGGCAGTAGCTTCACCTGTTTTACTGCAGTGCTGGGCCCTCAAGTTTGGTCTTGAACCAGGGCCATTGTGGCTCCACTGGAGCACCTGGCCCTGGCACTCTGCCGGCACCACCCATTGGGGGGTGCACGTTGGGCGCCCTCCTTGACTTCCCCTCTGATCTCTGCCTGCAGGAGGTCCTGCACATAGGAAGCGCACACAACAGAAGCGCCATGCCCTTTACCGCCTCGCCTGCCTCGGTCACTGCCCCCAGGGTCATCACGAACCAGTACAACAACCCGGTTGGCCTCTACTCTTCGGAGAACATCTCCACCTTCAACAGTGCCTTGGAGGCAAGGACTGCCACCAGTGGGGAGGAGGCCAACAGCAGACCGTGAGTAGGCCCTCGAGTTCCCTTCCAGGCCAGTCCTGCGTGGGGTTTTTTTAACACCAGGAGCAGGTTCATCCAGGAAGGTGAATGAAGGTTGAACCACTACCCTGGGGAGAAAAGTTTGCACGTTTGCTACGTTAGTAGAGTACCTCCTTTGCTACGTTAGTAGAGTACCTCCTACGTTCGTGTTCCTTGCCCGTGAAAATGGGGAAGCCCCTGCTTGCTTTGTAGGCTTGTTGCAGAAATGAGCGCTGTGTATAACGCTCAGCATTTCGGCACGAGCAGTTCGTGACTGCTGAGAACTCTTGTGATTTTTGTCCTGATTTCCATGGTCACCGCCCTCTTCTAACTGATCCTCGTGCTTCCTCATGCTCTGCTGCCCATCTTTCTAGTTGGGGACGATTTGAGAGAATCTGGTGTGGATTGTGTGTGTCTTGACCGTCAGATGCACAGCTGTGGTAAAGCAATGTTTGCTTTTCCCCAGAGTGGACCAGAGATGGTAGAAAGAAGAGAGGTTGCTGAGGATAGAAATGCCTGCCCATGGGAATGGGTTCTGAGCTGGGGGTGGCGGTGGGGCGCAGGTGGGACTGGGCAGGTGTCACCCACCTGTCACTGACCGTTTGGCTACGGCTGCCTTTGAGTCTGCATCAAAAGTCTCGTGAGTCTTCCCAGCAGAGGAGCTGCGGCATCTGTTCCAGGCTGGTCTTAGAAGGTGTAGAAACACGGGGAAAACAGCAGCCCATGGCAAAGGAACCAGGTTAGAGGATGCAGAATAAGAGATGGAGGCTGCAGGCAGAGGTCAGGGCAGCTGGTCAGTGTATACCGCGTCCACAGCAGACGCTGTGTGCAGGCCTGGGATTCCTGTTCTGAAATGCAAGTTAGAAAGTCTTTTTTTTTTTTTTTTTTTTTTTTTTTTTAATTTCTGAAATCTCCTGATTTTCAGCATTGCCAACATTTAAAATTGTGTTGGACAATGCTGTGTGTTTCTAACTTGTCTGAGCTGGGAGGTTCTTTGCCATTTGCCATCTTCTTATGAAGCCCTTTTGGCCATTCAGTTGCCTCCTTTCACCTTCAGCGAGAATCTGCCCATCTCTTAGGGTAGTTAAGTCGCAAAACAAATTGCTTCAGATGCAGAGTCAGACAGGCTGAGGTTCCACACTGCTTCAGAGTGTGGCCAGGACTGTTGCAGGGCCTGCTGTCCGGCAAGCACAGGCTGTGTATACATAGTCGTCTTTTCCCTTCAGAAAGACAGATGCACTTTCTATGCACTCACTCTGTGTGGGTCTCTGTGTCTGATGCCAGAGGACCCTGGAGTTTCTTTTGAAATCCTCAGGGCCTTGAGAGGGAGACTTTTGGCTGGGTGACTTTGGCTTTACAAGACCTTGAAGGTTGCTGGCTTTTTTTTTTTTTTTTTTTTTTTGCAGTAACCAAGGCAGAGTGGCTGTGAATGCTACTTTTTCCTTAAAACTCTGTATCCTACAAGGCCTTACTGGCTTGAGATGATGGTGGTCTTTAGGGTGACCTCAGGGTCATTTGGGGTGGCTGAGGAAGACTCCATATTGGGTCCCCCAAGTTTTCCTCCACAGAGACACCCTAAAAGGAAGTTTCTGGGCTTCCAGGCGGAGAGTGGTGCAAACACCGAGGGCCACGATCCCCGTTTCTCGCTGCGTTGGTGCTGGGGGAGGCTGAGAATGTGACCCTCTTTGACTGTCCCAGACTGGAATGTTCCATGATCTGGGTTTAATAACCCAGGAAATGACACATCCTTAATTGAAAGAGATGCTATGCATTGGGAGAAATATGTGCCTGGGAAGTATTTTTAGTGTGGCCTTGGCTATTTTTCCTTCCTTAATGTCTTCTTTCTCCTCTCATGCTCCCTGCTTGCTCCCCGCCCCACTTCTGAAACAGTGATGGCTGGGGACTTGCCGGCCCCTGCTCCAGGCCCTGTCGCCTCAGAGTCTTGATGAAAAGCCCCCTTTTGAGATTTCCTCAGCAGAGGGGACCCAGCCTTGGCTCTGTCCCAAACTCTTTGAAGATGAATCCAGGGACAGTGAGAATGCTCACTGCTGAAGCCAAAGGAGCTGCCCCAACAGGCTGTGCTGCCCACGTGGGGGTCTCTGCTTGCTGCTCT